>NC_083346.1:76992578-77685884 GCF_019175385.1 Lycium barbarum
CATGACTTCTATAATATCCTTATTCCTAAAAATGCTAGAAGGTCATGATTCTCAAGGTTCTTATAATATTATTAAAAGTGTTCTCCCTGATGATGATGATTTCATTTTCGAGATTCCAAAGCTTATGGTTTTGATGCTATTATGAGATTATTGAGCTTATTTTATGATTTTCTAGATTTTATTCATTGTTGTTGATCTCACCTTATGATAGTTGTTCCTTCAAGGTGAGATATAGCGATGACGATTGTTCCATAATATAAATCGGAGGTTACCAACCTTACATCACTCCGATAAAGTAGTAGCTTTTATTTGGGCTCTCATGCATGTTATTTATATTATATATGTATGTATGGGATATGGGGAAAGGTGACGATGTTATATACGTATAACCACCTGATCAGTTGGTATACTATGATATCGTCCCGGACGCGGGATGCCCGCAGCAATATATATAATGATGATATGATATATGGATCGGGTTGTACATTCCGCAGCAATATATATATAATGATGATATGATATATGGATCGGACTTCACGTTCTGCAGCAATACATATAATATATATATATATATATATATATATGAAAATGTTTATTTTCTAAAGTTAAGCATGCATGATATCCGTCTTAAAAGGAAATTAAACGTACAGTTTATCTCTTTATCTCATGTTATGTTCCACATCTCCTGTTATGTTGTTATTCATTCCTTACATACTCAGTAAATTATTCATACTTACGTCCTTTCTTGTGAACACTACGTTCATGCCCACAGGAAAGCAGGGAGATGGATCAGATCCTTAGGAGCTTCATCAGCGGAGTTTCAGAAGCGCTCCATTTGCTTCGGAGCTGCAATCTATTAGTATTACTCTTTTGTGCATATACTAGGGCATGGCGGAGTCCTGGCCCATCCTTATGAACTCCTATAATCTATATCGAGGCTCGTAGATAGATATGTGTAGCTAGATGTCCCATAACCTTATCAGTTCATATTGTTGTATAATATTATGGCAGCCTTGCCGGCTTGTGATGATGGGCATAGTTGTTGATGGTTATTTAGAGATGTGTCATTATTTTATGACATATGCCCTTACAACTTATGATACCTATGAGCTAGCTTTGTGGTCCACCTAGAAATGATTATGAGATGTATGTTTAGAGTTGCTCGGTAGGTTAGCTCCGGGTGCCAGTCATGGACCTCCGGTTGGGATGTGACAAAAGTGGTATCAGAGCAGTTCGTCCTAGGGTATGTCTACAAGCCGTGTCCAGTAAAGTCATGTTTATGGGTGTGAAGTGCGCCGCACTTATAAATAGGAGGCTGCGGGACTTTTAGGAATGATTGACCTTTCTTTCTCATATTAAATCGTGTGATAGAGCTATGTCATCCGGATTCCCTCTTTCCTAGTTGTGTACTATGATTTCAGCGATGCCTATGAAGAGAAAAGAAACAGAGGCCTATAAGGGCAAGACAGTAGTAGGAAGGAGGACTGAGCGGGAACTGCCTGTGAATATAGAGGAGGGCGAGTCCTAAAATGAGGTTCCATCTCGGACCTCTCCTACTCCACCCATTTCAGAGGAGTATGAAGGGGCCTTAGCTCCAGCTCTAGCACCCCCAGTTCCTCCACCAGATGCCACGGGCCAGGAAATGAGACAAGCCGTTCTTTTATTGACCTAATTAGTAGCCGCTCAGGCTCAGCGGTAGGGTGTGGGCCATGGTGATAGGGGTCAGAGGAAGAGGGTCAGGTCTTCAGGGTTGACAGTAAATTCAGAGGTGGCCCAAGGCAGCAGTTCTATAAATACTCAGCTCATTCAGCAACTAGTGCACCTCCACATTTTCGTGGACCCAGGTTTGATAGACCTACTTATTCCAGATCGAGTCAGAGCTCCAGAGTTTCGGGTTCCCAGTATAGAGGTGAATCCGGTCAGATGAGGCCACTTTTGTCCTAATTCACTCAGTGTGGTAGGCCGCATTCTGGATCGTGCCGATTATGGTTAGATATTTGTTATGCCTATGCTCGGCCAGGCCATATCAGGTGTGACTGTCCATCGATACGTGGTAAAGGTAGGGTCCCTCCGACAAGATCAACAACTGGTTTTTTGTCATTTGTACGCGCTCCAGGGAAAAGCTCACCAACACCAGTAGGTCGTGGTAGATATCGAGGAGGAGCATCCAGTTCGAGTGGTCCTCAGCATCATACCTATACACTAGCTAGGCGACAGGATCTTCAATTTTCCCCTGATGTTGTCACAGGTATATTATCAGTATTCTCTTATGAAGTATATGTATTGATTGATCCGAGTTCTACGTTGTTGTATGTTACTCCATATGTTACCAGTTGGTTTGGGGTGACGCTTTAGTCGATTGGAACCTTTTGAGGTGTCTACACCTGTTGGTGACCCAGTGGTAGCTAGATGGGTATATAGGGATTGTGCGGTTCTAGTTTGCGACCGTCATACTATGGATGATTTACATGAGTTGAAAATGTTAGATTTTGATATTATTATGGGTATGGATTGGCTGGTCTCCTGTTACACCAATGTTGATTGCAGAACAAAAATTGTTCGTTTCCAGTTTCCGGGACGACCAATTTTAGAATGGAAAGGTAATACAGCGTCCCCGAGAGGTAGGCTTATTTCCCATCTCAAAGCGAGAATGGTCATTGCTAAGGGCTATATCCATCATTTAGTTCGGGTACAAGACACAGAAGCAAAACCACCAACTCCTCATTTTGTCCCAGTAGTGAATGAGTTTCTAGATGTGTTTTCGGACGAGCTTCCAGGTCTTCCACTAGAACGGGAGATTGAGTTTACCATTGAGGTGTTATCGGATACTAAGCCCATATCTATTCCTTCTTATAAGATGACGCCTGTAGAATTAAGAGAATTAAAGGAGCAATTAAAAGATTTGCTAGAAAAAGGCTTTATTAGGCCTAGTTCATCGCCATGGGGAGCACCTGTGCTGTTTGTAAGAGAGAAAGATGGTTCCTTGCGGATGTGCATTGACTACAGGTAGTTGAACAAGGTGAAGATAAAGAATAAATATCCACTCCCAAGAATTGATAATTTATTTGATCAGTTGCAGGGTGCCAAATGATTCTCAAAGATAGATTTGAGATCGAGGTATCATCAGGTGAGAGTCAGGGAGGAGGACATTCCAAAGACAGACTTCAGAACTAGATATTGTCATTTCGAGTTTCAGGTAATGTCGTTTGGATTGACTAATGCACCAGCGGTGTTTATGAATTTGATGAATAATGTGTTTAGACCTTTCCTGGATCTATTTGTGATTGTGTTTATCAATGATATCCTGGTGTATTCGTGATCTGAGGCAGGGCATACAGATTATTTAAATACCTAAAGTTCTTTGGACCCGGGAGTTATATGCTAAATTTTCAAAATGTGAGTTCTGGTTAAATTCTGTAACTTTTTTGGGGTATATCATTTCAGCTGATGGTATTCGGGTGGATAACTAGAAGACTGAAGCGATGAAGACTTGGCCAAGACGTACAACACCTACTGAATTTTGTAACTTTCTGGGGTTGGTCGGTTACTACAGGAGATTTGTAGAAGGATTTTCTTCTATTTTGGCACCACTGACGAAACTGACATAGAAATCAGCTAAATTTCAGTGGACGGACGCGTGTGAATGCAGTTTTCAGGAGCTGAAGGATGGATTGATTTCTTCCCCAGCCTTGACACTTCCCGAAGGATCAGAGGGCTATGTTATCTATTGTGATGCCTCAGGTGTTGGGCCAGGTTGTGTGTTGATGTAGCATGGCAAAGTTATTGCTTATGCTTCAAGGCAGCTACGGAAACATGAGAAAAATTGCTCGACTCATGACCTAGAGTTGGCTGCGATTATTCATGCATTGAAGATGTGGAGATATTATTTATGGTGTTCATGTTGATATTTATACAGAACACAAAAGTCTTCAATATATTTTCAGACAGAAGGAATTGAATTTGCGGCAAGGGCGGTGGTTGGAGCTATTGAAAGATTATGTTGTGAGTATCTTATATCATCCTGGAAAGGAAATGCAGTAGCTGATTCTGTTAGCCGCAAATCCATGGGCAGTTCATGTGATATTCAGCTGAAGAAAAGGGAGTTAGCTCGTGAGCTTTAACAGCTAACCATGCTAGGAGTTCGCTTGATGGACTCAGACAATACGGGAGTTACCATTCAGAACTCAGCTATTTCGTCATTAGCAGTTGAGGTGAAAAAAAAAGGCCAATATGAGAATCCCATGTTAGTTCATTATAGAGATACACTTCCTCAGAAGGAGAAATCACCATTTAAGGTTCCTGCAGATGGAGTTTTCAGGAACAACAAAAATGTATCATGCTCTTAAGTCAATTTATTGGTGGGATGGAATGAAGAAAGACATAGCAGAGTTCGTGGCTTAACGTCCCAATTGCCAGCACGTGAAATCCGAGCATCAGAAGCCCGGGGGATTACTGCAAGTTATAGGGATTCCGACTTGGAAATAGGAAGTAAATAATACGGATTTCATTACAGGGTTGCCCTGTTCTCGGCGTAAGTATGATTCTATATGGGTGATTATGGATAGACTCACAAAATCATCTCGTCAGAACTACATACTCAGTCGAAGATTATGCAAAGCTTTATATTAAAGAGATAGTACAACTCCATGGTGTCCCATTATCCATTATTTCTGATAGAGGAGTACAGTTTATAGCTAATTTCTGGAAATCTTTTCAAGAAGGTTTGGGGACTCAGGTGCATCTTAGCACAGTATTTCATCCACAGACCGACGGACAAGTTGAGTGCACTATTCAGACCCTTGAATTATGGTAAGAGCATGGGTGCTAGATTTTGGAGGAAATTAGGATGGTCATTTGCCGCTTATTGGGTTTGTGTACAACAATAGTTACCACTCCAGTATTCAGATGGCCCCGTATGAAGCTTTATATGGGCGAAAACGTATATCACCGATTGGATGGTTTGAGGTGGGAGAGACCAAACTAGTAGGATTAGATTTAATCCAGCATGCGGTGGAGAAAGTTAAGCTTATTCGGTATCGATTAGTAATAGCCCAAAGTCGACAGAAGTCTTATGCGGACAATCGCTGATGGGGCTTGGAGTTCTAAGTTAATGGCTGGGTATTCTTGAAGGTGTCGTTGATGAAAGGCATTATGATATTTTGTAAGAAGGGTAAGCTTAGCCCTCGATATATTAGACCTTACAAGATTGTACGTAAAGTGGGCCAAGTAGCCTATGAGTTAGATCTACCCTCAGAATTGGAGACAGTCCATCCAGTCTTTCATGTCTCAATGCTTCGTAAGTGTGTTGGAGATCCTTCTAGAGTTAAACCTATGAATGATGGCCAGATCACTGAACAATTATCCTACGAACAAGTTCCCATTGCAATCCTGGATAGACAAGTTTGGAGGCTGAGAACTAAAGATGTAGCCTCAGTTAAAGTTCTATAAAGAAACAATAATAGGGAAGAGATGACTTGGAAAGCTGAGGAAGATATGAAGTCCAGGTACCCACATTTGTTTCCACTCCCAGAAGAAGTTCAAACAGAGACATCATTGTTTTCTTTTGCGTAATGCTTTCCTTTTATAGTTCCTTGGTCGTATGGGGCCATTATTATTATTATTATTATTATTGTTGTAGCCCTGTGAGGCACTGTATATTTTGGGTTGTTATGACAAGATGGTAGTGGTACAATTACAAGGGAAACTCTGGTGAAATTTTCGTAGAATTCCTAAGAGTTTAACATTAGAGGACGAATGTTTCTAAGGGGGGAGGAATGTTACACCTCGTAGTTTTGTACGTCGGGATTCGTTAGGTGCTAGTTGTTCAATTGTAGGCATTGGAGTTATTGTCTAGGATATATGAGATTATATGCGCCTACCTTATGGTTATGAGGGTTTAAGTTCATGTAATAGTTCATGGAAGGATTAGAGAACAAGTGAATTAAGGAAATTAAGTTTGTCGGAACTTTAGAGAAGGATAGGCAAAATTTCGTACGATAATTTTGGTCTAACTTGAGAAAGGAATATGTCCTAGTCTGTCAGGAGTTTTGAAGTGAAACGAAAGCCTAAATTGAAGCTCAGGAAGTCTAGTTTCCGACACAACAAACTGCGCAACGATCCGATATTAGAATCAAATGTTATGAGCATTTCAAGACGGACTTCCAGAGCAGGGATTAACCCTACGCAAACACGCCTGGAGATGGCGCGAACGCGCAGAGAAGCACTGAGCAACCATGCGCGAACGCGCGAAGTAAATATTAAGTCTGTGCAAACCGACTCTAAAACAAGATAAAAAGGGGATTTACTCCTCATTTTCACTCATTCACCCCTCAAACCTATCCCCAATTCTTTGGAACATTCTCTCAACTTCCACCTATAAAATTGTAGCTCAAATCAAGTGAAATCTAGGTATTTAGGTTCGGATAGCGTATAGTTGTGATTATAATATCGTATTGCGGTGGATCTTGGCTTGGATTCAAAGTAAATATTGAAGATATTGTTGTTCTAGTAAGAACAAGGTATGAATCTCTCCTTATTGATATTGATTTAGGTTTACTTATGAAGATAAAGCTATTAAATAGTCATATAATGAATTAGTTGATTGAGAAATCGGGAAAACATCGTGTGGGATGTTCTATGTAGTATATTTGTACTGAGGATGATGTTGTTGATGTTAGTGTTGTTGTTGTTGTTGGTTGTTGGTATTGTGATTTCGGGCTAGGGATATAAACAGAGGAGATGCTACTCGAGTTTCAGCAGATTCTAAAAGGAATTAATTTGAAAGCCTAAGACAAGCATATGAAGATAAGCCTAACAATAGTATGAATTCTCTCAAATGTAGATTTACGAGCTTGGAAGGATAAGAGTTAAGTAGTTAAGGAGACCAAAAAGGTATGTTAAGGTTGTCCCTTTCTTTCTAAAGGCATGATTCTCTTCTTATGAACTCATACAAGACTTCTATAATATCCTTATTCCTAAAAATGCTAGAAACTCATGATTCTCAAGGTTCTTATGATATTATTGATGAGTGTTCTCCATGATGATGATGATTTCTTTTCTGGAGATTCCAAAGCTTATGGTTTTGATGCTATTATGAGATATTGAGCTTATTTTATGATTTTCTTGATTTTATTCATTGTTGTTGATCTCACCTTATGATAGCTGGTCCATCAAGGTGAGATATAGCGATGACGATTGTTCCATAATATAAATCGGAGGTTACCGACCTTACGTCACTCTGATAAAGTAGTAGCTTTTATTTGGGCTCTCATGCATTATGATATATGGATCAGGTTGTACGTTCCACAACAATATATATAATGATGATATGATATATGGACCGGGCTGCATATTCCGCAGCAATATATATAAGAAAATGTTTATTTTTCTAAAGTTAAACATGCATGATATCCGCCTTAAGAGGCAATTAGATGTACAGTTTATCACTTTATCTCATGTTATGTTCCACATCTCCTGTTATGTTGTTATTCATGCCTTACATACTCAGTACATTATTCATACTGACGTCCTTTTTTGTGGACACTGCGTTCATGCCCGCAGGAAAGCAAGGAGACGAATCAGATCCTTAGGAGCTTTATCAGCGGAGTTTCAGGAGCGCTCCATTTGCTTCAGAGCTGCAGTCTATTGGTATTACTCTTTTGTATATATACCAGGGCATGGCGGAGTCCTGCCCCATCCTTATGAAGTCCTATAATCTATATAGATGCTCGTCGACAGAAGTGTGTAGCTAGATGTCCCATAACCTTATCAGTTCATATTGTTGTCTAATATTATGGCAGCCTTGTCGGCTTGTGATGATGGGCATAGTTGTTGATGGTTATTTAGACATGTGCCGTTATTTTGTGACATATGCCCTTACAGATTATAATATCCATGAGCTAGCTTTGTGGCCCGCATAGAAATGATTATGAGATGTATGTTCTGAGGTGCTCGGTAGGTTAGCTCCGAGTGCCTATCATGGCCCTTCAGTTGGGTCGTGACAGCCATTCTAAACCAAGTCGCCCATATTGTCTTTAAGAATATTTATCATACCTCCACAATCAACATTAGACCAATTCCAATTTCAACACTATTCATTTTGGAGCACAGACACAATGCATTGATTATTTCATCCTCCTAATTCTAAGTGTAAGAGGATTTCTAAAAAAAAATACTAATGATACAAGACCAACTATTACTAGACACAACACAGTTTTCATTCTTTAATCTAAGTTATACTATGATATTCAGTAAAGTCTAAGTGACACAATTTAGTTAAAGAAATGAGAGGTTTTTACCAACCTAAGATTAACTAAGTGTTCATAAGTTCAAACCAAGTTGAGTGCCTTCATATGGCCAAGTCCATACATAAACACCATACCAACTTTGAGACACATTCCTCAGCAAGCAAACAACATATCAGACAAGTCAATATCCACAAGAAAAGGAAAGGGAAACATGGGTTCAAACAACTAAGTGAATAATTCATCTCTTTGGGACATAATTAGTGGCACAATTTTAACCTCACTAATCATGACAAGGACATGACAGACACCTATTCCTTGTTTCAAACTTAGTTTAGACAACATGAAATTCAAAAATCCCCATGGTATGACAAAGATGTAACAAACAACTGTCCCTCTATTCTAATTTAGCATTTGGCAGCAAGAAATCAAAAGAATTTTCCCCCAAGTCGTGGAAAACCACCCTTGGCCAATTACCAACTCTTACTGAACTCCACATTCATGAGAAACAAAGTCTAGGGAGTTGAGGAAGCCTTAGGGTCCTGAACGAAGGGCAGGATAGGTTGAGGTCATTACCTCCCCCTCCCTTTCCTACATCTCACTTTCAATAAAAAGGGATCCCAGGCTCCACTGGTTATTAGCTTTAGTTCATACCTAGGCTCACATTTTACTCTCCCGAAGCAACCCCATCCCTTTACCTTATTCTACTACCAAATGTCAATCCCCAAAACCCATGGACAAAGGTGGTTTGCTACTGCCCGCCCCCTTAAAATGAGTCTCACCTGGACCCCCTGATTAATCACATAAACTAAACAGTTTCTAGTCAACTTCAGTTTTAAAACCATACTATGTGAAGCCTTATTGATTACCTCTAGCCATTAACACTTTAGAAAGTTTGAATAATTAAATCACTTAAGAGTTTAAAGAATCAGATTGAATACTAAACTCCAGGTTCAAAATAGTTCCATCTCTAATTGATCAAATATTTTTTAGACAGTTAAAAGCTACATCAAGCCTCAAATCATCTTTTAAAGCAATCTCAAACTTCTTTTGAAAATTCAGACATGAACCAGATAAGAGAGAAAGTCTGATAATATGAATGCACAGTTTGAATTCTATTCAAATGAAACCAAACATGACACTTAGTCCTGCTAATAGCATATGGTATTCCCCTTTTTATTTTAAAACAATCTCAACAGTTTTTTATGGACTTTTATTAACTCCTAATGGACCTTTGGACACCCTATTATCTTATTAGTGATCTTGAATTTCAACTTCATTTTAAACTTCCTTATCCTACTCTAGAACATCACTTTCTTTAAAATTACCCTTTAGTGCACAACATACAACCATTTAGAGTTACTTGACTAACTTAAGCACAATCAAGCAGACCTGGGGAGGCTCAGACCCACACAAGTGCAAGCAAATTTAACTCTAAATGCCTTAGACAATTGTCACAGATTTCTTATAGACATGCCTAGTTCCCCTAACTTCTGTTTTAACCTGATCATGATCCTTCCCAAGTTTTATTCCAGTCATAGCTCATGTCACTTAGTTAACATCAAACAAGTATGCAGGCCCACACAAGAACAAATTCAGGAAAGAGAAAAAAAAACAAAGTCAGATTCTTATGAAACAAAGACAAATGCTTCAAATACTTCTAATAGATATCACAGCCTTTTGATGTTCTACTACATTCAACAGGATTAATGTTAGCTTAAAAGTTCATCAAACTAGTGTCTTGACTTAGGTGACCACATCCTTAACAAAAGTAAGGACCTTCAATATGTAGCAGAATATATAAAATCTATTCCACATATTTAAACAATCATTGCATTATTTAGGCATACACATTCAGTCTACTTTACAAGACCACTTATTAATGTCAGACATGGCTAAAAAATAAAGAGGGACAACCTCCACATCTATATCTTAATCAATGCCTAATTAATACGTAAACTCAACTAAACCACAGGCAAAACATCAACTAATCAACATTAATAAGTTATTGACAATCAGACTAATACTAAACAATACCAAAATAAATAAACAGGATAAAACATTACCTTTATGGTGCAGTGCTGATAAAAAATGAATTTGAAAGCCTTAGGTGCTTCCAAAACACACAACTCAGCCACACAGACTCGAACAAAAGGAAAGAAGTAAAAGTTTTCAACTCATAAAGACCTCATAATAGTGCAGTCTTAAAATTTTACTAGTAGAATCTTAAAAATTCGAGATTTTAGTCCTTTCTTTGAACTTCTCCAATTTTTTATAAATCTGGAAAAAAAACTCTTTTTAATTTTTTGACTTTGAGACTCAAACTTTCTTTCAGAAAAAAAAAACCTTTTTCCAACTTGTTTTTGCAAAGGGGTTGAGGTTCTATTTATAGAACCCCAAAAATCATCCAAACTCCAAAAACCATCGATGTGGGACAAATGTGTTTTCAGAAAAAATAAGCTTTAAGACCATATCTACGCCTCACATGGCCTCTCAAGCATATGGATGGTCAGATCTGAACCTTACTCAGTTTGATCCGACCTTTTCAAACCGAACCAATAAAATTTCAGCAAGGTACAACATCATACAACAAAATTAACCATAATAATCCATTTTTGCCTAAGTAACTTCAAAGAAAAGAAAAAGAATAAAGTTTCTTTGCCGATTCGGGCAAGATTCGAGTAAATACAAACTCGACATTAATTTCTTACACAAAAATGATGTTGCAACACTGCATATATTACACACACACTGTAACCCTTCCATTTTCAGATGAGAGAGAAGAAGATTTTGCAGGCGGCGCTAGGGTTTTTATCAAGAAAGCGGAAGAGAGAGAAAGGGGAGGGGAGGGTTTTTTCTGAAAAAGGGGCAAATGAAAAAGAAAAGAGGGGATATACCCCTTTAATGCTTTGAACGATCTGGGTCGGGTATCAGCCTGGTTTGGATTAGACTCGGTCCAGATTTTAAAGAAAATAAAATAGGCCCTTTTTAATTTGTATACATATATATGTATACCTGGTATATCTGTATGTATACCTAGTATACGTATATATGTAATTAAAGGATTAAAATTAGTAATATCTTAATTATGGATAAATTTAGGACGTATTTATTTATTTAATTCATAAAAATAGTTTTAAAAAATGTGACAAATTATGTCAATGGGCCCAAAATTACGAACAGGGCCCATAATGTATTTTGATTCAACTAATCGTTTCAATTATGGCCAAATTTTGGCCTTAATTGATTTTAATTTAGTTGGTCATTTCAATTATGGCCATATTTGGCCTAATTAGCAGGTTTAAAAATTAAATTGCATTAATGACCTTGATTATTTTAAACCAATGAATTTGGTTATTTCAATCAAGGCCATTAAAAGGCTAATTTTACAAAATTGACCCAATTTCCTTGAACCATGAACTGGTCAAATTAATTGTAGCCATAACAGAATAATTTAAACCTCAATTTGTAATAAGGACTACTCAATTAACTAATTAAAATATTTAGGCTTAAGTAACTAAAACGCCCCCAAACTTGGCACGAATTGCAACTTTCGTCCCTAAACTATTGTTGCACTTCAAGACACCCATAGACTTGGAAAAATGGGTTTTAATTAATCCCCGAGCTGCCATATGGCATAGTGAGTGTCGTCACACGCCAAGAGGCGCGTGAGAGGTGCCACATCATCATAAAAATGGTAACAAATCAAATTTTCACATTTGCCTTTATATTTCTTTGACTTCCAACGGCTAACATCAGCACCTTCTTCTTATTTAACGCCCCCCCCCCCCCCCCCATTAAAATACACCACAACTTGAAATTCAAGCTTTTCGTTCTCCTTATTTTCTAATTGTTAAAGTTTCTCTCTCAATTGTAAGTTTCTCTCTCAATTATACTCATAACTAGAGTTTGTAGATGTGGATTTCTAGCGGTGGTGAGGATTTCATAGTCCGATGACAATCTGGGAAGGAGATTTTAGGGTTGTCAAAATTACAAGGTATGTAATTTTTGTTTTTAGTATCTCAATTTAGTATGATTTTGCTGGGTTTGTTTAATTTAGTCATTGATTTACATCTAATTTTACCGGGTTTGTCACTAATTTTCGTTCACTTTTTATAAGTGAAAGGTCGAAGTTCTTGCAAATTTTTCGATTGGTATGAACCACCATTTCCGGAGCAAGCTAATATTGTTATTTGGGGTTTGTTGAAGAAGAAAAACAAATATGAGCAAGAGTTGAAGTGGTCAAGAACATTGAAGATTTGTCTATGCATTAGTGTCCTATTTAATTTGATGTTTTATCTTGGTTCTGGTAGTAGTACTAATTAGGTTGAAGTGAAGTTTTACTTAGATGATTAACAATGGTTGTGGTACTAATTAGGTTGAAGTGATGTTCTATTTAGATGATTAACAATGTAATCTAATTTTTGTTAGCATATTGAATATGATTATGATGACTTTGTTAAGCAATATGTTATACCATCTGGTTAGTAATGGTTAGCCTATTCAACATGCTAACCAACAACATTTATACCATATGGACACTATCAAAATTTGGGATGAAAAATCTGGACAATAAACATTGACCATTTCAGTGCAAACATGGACAAAACACCAACCAACATTCAATGGAAAATCTGGACAGAAAATAGCAACTACCATTCAATGCAAATCTGGAAAATTAGCATTGACCATTTCAATGAAAACCTGAACAAAACACCAACTAACATTCAATGCAAAATATGGACAATAAACCAGTAACCAGTACCATTTCACGTCAAAATCTGGTCAGAAATATCAACTACCATTCAATGAAAATCTGGACAATAAACCAATACCATTTAATACCAAATCAAGGTCATTGTCATATGTAAAATAACTGGACAGTAGCACTAACTGTCAACAAAAACTACCAAGCTACATTGTTTGCTTACATATCCAAGTTTCACCAAAGATAGCTAGCTTAAACATAGAAATATCATACTACTTCTTCATTGGAGATTTTTTTTTTCTTGATCTTGTTTGAACTCTGAGAGCCTTTGATCTTGTTTGGATTCTATGATTAGCACTTTGCACTTGGAGCTGTGTTTGTGTAACTGCTTTTGTTCCTTTCCACTCCAATCCTTTGATGGGTTTGTATCTAATATCACCTGTGACCAAGGCTGAATTCATTGCCTTAGGCGTGGACACCAACATGCTGCTAGGCATTCCTTGCTGCAATTTAAATTGGTTAGTGTCATAAAGTGGCCAAAAATAATAACAGTAACTTAGGTGATTGAGAAACACTTACATTAACACATTTGTATCCAGACTCAGACATAAATACACCCTGTCCAACAACTCCTGGCTTCTTATACTTAGTCCTGCCCCCTGCCATGCTTGTAGATGCATCTTGAGTGCCATGAACACTACTTTTTCTTGTACTTCCAGTTGATGACTGCTGGGAAGCATTAACCTAATAGATAACAAGTTAATATTTGACTAATTAATGGTAAGTAAAGCAATGTATATTACAGTTACCTTTGTAGTTGATTTAGGCCTTGGAGGGACTGGTGGCTTTGTGTATTTCCTCTTGGAAGTTGCTGGTGCAGTTGGTGGAGCAATTGGTGGAGCAGTTGGTGGAGCAGTTGCTGGTGTAGTTGGAGAAGCAGTTGCTCGTGCATTTGGTGATCTTGTTGATCCTGCTGCTGTTGGTGCATCGGCTTGTGGTGGCTTTTAGTATTTCCTCTTGGAAGTTGCATCAGCAGTTGGTGGCCTTGAGTATTTTCTCTTAGAAGTTGCTGATGCAGTTGGTGGCCTTGAGTATTTCCTCCTAGAAGGGGCAGAAGTTGTTGCTGATGTAGTTGGAGGCCTTGAAGCACAACTTCTTATGTTATATGTACTAGACTTGCAACCAGAGTATGTCATGGCTATCCCTTTTTTTGTCAACTTTCCAGCCCTTCGCACTTCTGCTATCTTCTTTCTTCTGCACCTTCTTGGCCTGCTAGGCATTTTTTTTTTACTTCTGGAGGCTCTATCTTTGGGTTTGTACTGTTTGGCCACATAATCATGCTTGGAACAGGTTGTATGAAGTGAGAATAAGTCCTTAAATAGGTCTCTTGTCTGTACCAATGTACAATATTCTCACTTGGATCAATTCTCCTATAGTGCATAGCTGCTATGGTATGTGCACAGGGGATACCTTTTAGTTGCCATGACCTGCAGCTGCAATATTTCCTTGCCAGTTGAACAATATGAGTACCTAACCCCTCTTTGATTTCAAAGCCACAGTCTCCATTCTAGTGAAGTGTACAGTTCATTGACCTCTCAACATTAGCATTGAACACTTTCAATGCCACTGGTGATATCCCATCAACCCAAGTTTCAGAAAATGCCCTTATCTTAGTTATCCTATTCATCACCTTGATTCTAATTTCTTCTAACATTGACACAATTGTCCCGTGTCTAGCTGACAGTATCCAAGCATTAAAAGATTCTGACATATTGTTGTCCACACTATCACATTTTGAAAATTCTTTCAAATACACTTTGCACCACCTTTCTTTGTTGTATGAAATAAGGTCTTCAACAATACCCCTACCCAACTAATCTAACTCATTCAGCCTGTTTTTCAGTTCTGCCTCAAATGTTAACCTAACACACTTCCAGAATTTTTTCCTCCTCTCAATACCTCTCCAATTTTGGGCCCAGTTAGACAGAATGTGTCTAGCACACGTTCTGTGCTAAAAAGCAGGAAATACTTCTTCAGCAGCACAAACCAAACCCTATAAAAACATAGCAGAATCATAAAATAGAACATAATGCCTAAACAGAAAACAAATAATGAAAAAAGGTACCTTTTGCATGTCACTAATTATAGTGACCTCAGTCCCATCTCCAAGTTGCAAGTCATCCTGGAGGATTCTCATAAACCATCTCCATGTATCCTTTGTCTCAGTTCCAATAACAGCCCATACTATTGGAAACATTTGATTGTTTCCATCTTTAGGAACTGTTACAAGTAACTAGCCCTTGCAAATACCCTTCAGAAAACAACCATCTAGGCCTATATACCTCATACAACCTCCCATGAACCCCAATTTCATTGCAACGAAACAAATATAGAAAATTTTGAATTCTTTCTTACCATCTTCCTTGTCTATTATATTCACAACACATGTGCTGCCAAGATTAGTTTGTAGCAGCACATTCCTGTAGTTAAAGAGTCTACTAAACTTAGCGATACAGCAATATGATCTCCTATGACTTCTCTCAAAACAATCTTCCTTGTTTTCAAACAGACAGATTTCCCAACATATATACCAAAATATTTCCTAACCAAGTCTTGTATTTCCCACCCTTTAATTCTAGGTTGGGAAATGATTCTCTCCTTATAATGCTTAGACAGAAATTTAGAATTGTAAAGGAAGTTGATGTTGGTCCTATGGCATTTGTGTCTAGGATTGTAGGTCTTGACTGTGAAGTTTGTACTCCTACTTTCCTTGCTAGCATATATCTTCCAAGGAAAACCTTCTTTGCACTTCACCCTAACCCTTCTTGTGTCATTCCTCTTCTTGTCCAGCTGGACACCTTTCTTCAGAGCATATTTGGTCAAAGCTTCTCTGAATTCTGACATTTTGAAATACTAGACCAACCTGCCAAATGACTTTCTCACAATCTGGACCATACACAACCCTATTTGTCTTTCTTCTTGCCCTCAATTCAGTCCCTCCTTCAACTTGTTCATCATCACTAGCATCTTTACCCTCAGATTCAGAAGCAAAATTATCTACATCTGATGAGTCATAATATGGCTCATCATCATCACCTCCCAAATAACCCCTTAGACTTGTTCTTACTCTATCAATGTCTTCATAACCTTCATCCACTCCAGTATCACCTAAAAACCCATCTGGTCTATCCTTAGCAGCCCTAGTAGCTTTGTTTGTTTTGTATTCTCTTAAATCTTCTCTCACCACCCTAAGTTCTTCATGAACATTATTCCCATAATTATCAGACAGTTCAGAATAAGACCCATTTACTGCATCTTCTTCCTCAGAATTGTCTACATCACCAGTGGGATTCTCAACAGCAAAATCAGAAATAGCAAAAGCACCACTAGTATTTGCTTCAGCCCCTTCAACACAGTTTGGAGAAGAAGGATTTTCTAGATCTAGACTTGTAGTTGGTGTTATATTAACTAATGGTGGTTAGGGAATAAATAAACTGGCAGATTCCCTATCCCCACTTGGCTTTGATAAATTATCACCAGCCCCACCAATCACATGCTGGCTGACAGACCCCACATCCTCAAAAGAAGAGTCATTGCACACATAAATTTCAATTGTATCCCCATCATTCAATATTACTCCTAGGTCTAATAAATCCCTGTCTGATGTTAATTTTACCCAAGCACCCCCCTTAGGTGCAATATAAGTGGTCCCTAAATTAATCACCCCAAATTCTTTAGCAAGATTTACTAGCTCAGGCATAGACAAATGATCAAAATCAATGTTAAAATAATGTTTTGTCTTACAAGTAGGCCCCACTTCACTCACCAATATACCACCCATTTTTCATCTAAAATGAAAGTACTTAGTAGCCATTCCTCAACTTAATGAGGTTTTAACAGTTCAAAAACTCAGTCAAACAATGAATTACATCTATAACTTATACTAATTACCATAAACATTAGGCTAGCCTAAACATTAACAATAAATCACAGAAAATGAAAAGTAAGAAAAAACAGCAAAAAAAAAAAAAAAAACATGCTTGCATACAGAAAAAGACATCACCTTTACATAGAATAATCCTTCACCTAACTTCAATATAACCAAAACACCCTAAAATTTTCAATTATTACAGAAAAATCTAAACATACAAATCAAAAAAGCCCTAAAAGATTTATGTTTTTACAAGAATACATAAGCTTGTGCTATCATAGGATAAATAAAATAAAAATAAAAAAGCCCCTAATTTTCAGGTAATTAAAAATATACCAAAAGACATGCATGCACAAAATCAAGTCTTTAACAATGAATTTCAGTAGCCATAAACTCATGTTCTTTATAACTAGAAGCATTATCAAGCATTTTAGAAGACAAACATGTTTGAAGAAACCTTAATCGGAACCCTAATAGACTTTAAGAAACCCTAATCGAAAAACAGAGGTTGAAATCACTAACCTTTGAAGAAGACAACTGAAACCACGATCGATCAGAGCAGATAAAATGATTGACCAAAAGAAACCCACCAAAACAGCTGCAACGAACACTAATCGATAAACTTAAACCCACCCACCCACACTTAATATACCCAAGAATCGACAGAATGTGACCCTAACAACTAGTGTTTAGCGAGATTTGTTGACTAGAACCCTAAAATTTCCATAGAAATCACAGGGAGACGGAGAGTTTTTTAGTGTGTTGGTTCAAATGGAGGCTTCTAGAGACTGAAAGGGGGTTTAATTAAACGTGGGTCGGGTCGGGTAGGGTCGGTTCTGGTTATTTACCCGGTTCTAGTTACCATTTATTATGTGGCATAAATATATTACACGTGGATGGCCACCTATGCGTTTTAATCTAGCTGGACCCGCAGTGACTACACTCACTCCGGGTCATGAGCTCGGGGATTAATTAAAACCCATTTTTCCAAGTCTAGGGGTGTCTTGAAGTACAACAATAGTTTGGGGACGAAAGTTACAATTCGTGCCAAGTTCGGGGGCGTTTTAGTTACTTAAGCCAAATATTTATAGATAATTATACATTAATTTGACATAACACACAATCGTGCAAAAAATTAAAGATTAAAGGGTGAAATGGTCAATTATTTAAATTACTCAAAATCCATGGATTAAAGGGAATAAAGTATTTACTAATTTTGACAATTTTAATAATTAAATAATTATTATTATTTTAAAACAAAAATTCCCTTTTGTCTTGATTAAATCAAATAAGTACCTTATAAATATTATAAAATGCCAATTAATTTCTAAACAACTTTGTGATGTCATAAAAACCTTTCATCAATTTAAAAAAGCAGAATATTACTCTGATCAAATTATTTAAACCCTTTAAGGTGCATAGATTATTTTATTTATTTATCAGGGACTCTGAGTAATTAAAATAAACTATGGAAGGTCAAAAATTAGGTGTCAACAACTGCCCCTTCAGTGTTCGGGGATGGTGGGACCTTCCCTGAGTAACGAAATTTGAGTAACCCTAATGTTTTACTGACCCGACCCATTTCACCTTTTATCTTTTCATGCAACTTTCACATATGTGGCCGGACCCTAGTCTCTGGGTTTCTTACATATCTCAGGTTACATGAGAACCCAGGCCACTTGTAGTTCGACTCAACCAAAGACTTTTAAGTGATTTAGAAGGAAAATCCTGAAATCCTCAGTGTTGTGACTGGGGTTTTTTCAGATGACTGTTAGAATGTGACCGGATCTCTAGTCTTGAGTTCGCCTACATGTCCCTGGCCTCTGGAAGTCAGGTCACATGTAGTTCGACTTATTGGAGAAGAATATGTCCCTTATGCAGGCACACCCTCAGATATGGTCACCAATTGTGACCCTCTTGGTCTGATACATATTCGATTTCCACTCTTTGCATGACCCTCTTGGTCAGGTTTGTATTTACGCTCATTTGCTCTATGGCCCTTTTGGTCTCTCTCCACCGGGATGGGTTTGCTTTCCGCCTTGGCTATGAGTAAACCAGTTGGTGGTGTATCCGCTGTCCTGTAAAAGAGAAGCCTGCATCCACAAAAAAATTGTGAGTTTCCTAGAAAGCCGATTAGCGTTGTTGTCTGCTCGTCTGGTGTCTTCTCTTGATGCACTTTTGAACCCTCTTGGAATCAGTATTTCAAGAGAGGTTTCTAGGACGTAATTATACTATATATATATATATATATATATATATATATATATATATTTTTTTTTGAAAATTCAGAATAAAAATTTATAAAACGCATGTTATTTTTTCTTAAAGTAAATGATTGTATCATTTTAACCGTCATGACGTTCATTTTCTTCGAACGAGGTTCTCTGGTTACTCCCAGAGGTGTGTATGTTGACTTTCGTACTGGTAGAATTTTTGAGATCTTTCATAAATTCTGCCCCTGTTTCAGCACTTGTTCTAAGTGACCCTTGTGTTGTCTTGCTACGCAGGAAATTTTTAAGGTCCCCTAAAACATTTTGCCCCAGTGTATTTCTTTGCTCTGTCTGTTTCTTTGTCGACTGTTCCTGTAGAGTTGATGTTGTCTTGTTCTTGTACTGACCCTTATAAGCTTGATCTTGTTGACTTTCCCACCTTATTGTCTCTGTGGTTTCCTAGGGGTTTCTTGGTTTTTCTTTTGTGTCGACTGAGCTTGAGAGCGCCTACGTATCCTGTCATAGGAGGAATTCAGTTCGAATGTAGTTCGGAGTAAAGTAATTGAGTTTTGGTTTCACTAATAAAGCGACCGACTCCAGTATGGACTGCATACGTATCCCATCATGGGGAATTCAGGTCATTGCATAGTTCATTATATAGATGATTTGTTTTTCTCCTATTCTAGTACAATTACAAGAAAAAGGTACGATTACAAGCAAATGAAATCCTAAACGTAGTATCTCTTGAGCGCGTCTGCATTGATGGCCTTGGGCCACTCTTGTCCGTCCATCTCGGCTAAGACTACAGTTCCTCCTGAATGTACTTTCCTAACCATGTGTGGTCCTTTCCAGTTTGGTGCCAATTTCCCTTTGTATTCCTCTTGGTGAGGGAAAACTCGCTTGAGTACTAGTTGTCCGATCTGGAAGAATCAGGTTCAGAACCGTTTGCTGAAGGCTCGAGACATCCTTTCTCTGTATAACTGTTCATGGCATACTGCCACTATTCTCTCTTCCTCTATCATGGCCAGTTGTTCATAACGATTTCTAACCCATTCTGCATCTTTCAGCTCTGCCTCTTGGATGATCCTGAGTGAAGGGATTTCCACTTCTGCGGGTATGACTGCTTTTGTACCGTAGATAAGGAGGTACGGTGTTTCCCCGGTGGAAGTTCGGGTTTTTATTATGTATCCCAATAGAGCGTAAGGCAACTGCTCGTGCCAATTCTCGTAGTTGTCGACCATCTTTCTCAAGATTCTTTTGATATTCTTATTGGCAGCCTCTACGGCCCCATTCATCTGTGGCCGATAGGCAGTAGAGTTCATGTGAGTGATTTTGAATTGCTCACAGATATCTTTAATCAAATTTCTGTTCAGGTTGGCACCATTGTCTGTGATGATGGATTCCGGGACACCAAAACGACATATGAGATTGTTTTTGACGAAGTCGGCCACGATTTTCTTGGTCACTGACTTGTGGGAAGTTGCTTCCACCTATTTAGTGAAGTAATCTATGGTGACTAAGATGAAGCGATGTCCATTGGAGGCCGGAGGCTCGATGGGTCCTATGACGTCCATTCCCCATGCCACGAAAGGCCAGGGGCGAGCTCATTACATGTAATTCCGTCGGGGGGACCTTGATGAGATCCCCGTGTATCTGACACTGATGGCACTTATGCATGAATTTATAGAAGTCATGTTCCATGCTCATCCAATAATATCCCATCCTCAAGATTTTCTTAGCAAGTGTTGACACCCAATTTTCACCGCGTAAGACATATATTTTAAATTTTCATATTTCCCGAGTCCAAGACGGAGTAAGGATGCCCTTTAAAAAATTAAAGTTTAAAAATCTCAAACAATTGCAAAAATTGGTGTTTAATTATTATTTGTGTAAAATTAACAATTACAAGAAATTACGAGTTATCTACTTTTACAAATTTGATTTAAAGAAGATATACATTTCGTTCCGTCCAACTCGAGAAAATTATTAATTTAAAACAACGTATGAATTACGACACTTTTGACTGCATTTTTAAAATATTGCTCGGAACTATGTCAATATTGGGCTCGTGTTGAAGCTCATATTTTAAAACGACATGTTATGAACTTTATATTTATATATACGAACTTACGTGTTAAGTTTTATACAAATACATCGTTTTATGAAATTGTACATGTTTATTTAACTTGTGTACAAGGGATCTTTAAATCATGTTTTGAAACTCAAGGGTTATTTTTTAAAAAACTTGTTAAATAAGTTAAAAAGGGGAGGGTATATATTGGATAAAGGACCAAAGTTGCAATTGAGCAACTTTGGTCCCATTTTTTTCCCGTTTGCGTATCTCTCCATCTCTAATCCCTTTCAATGGTGATTCTAGGGATTTCTTTTTGCGATCTTTGCCATGGCCATTTCATGGCTGCTTTCGGGTAAATCCTTGAGAGGTTTTGCTCCCCTTGTCTTCCTAACACTAATGGAAGGTTTATTTATAAGTTTTAATTATGTTTTCATGTTCGATTCAAAATGTTAATTTGGGAATTTACTCTTGTTTTCTCCGTGTCATAGGAGCCATGGACAGGGGCCTTTGAGCCTGCTATTATCTTGGCACTATGACATACAAATGGAGAGAATTAAAAGGGGGAAATCCCAAGAGATCCGAATCGGTTAGGGAATTTTGGGGAATTCTATCCTTTAATGTACTATGTGAACATTGTGTTGTACTAATTTTGGTTGCTTGTGTGACTCACTGTGCTATCTTAGTATTCCCTATTTTTGCTTAATTTTATTAGGATTTTTAGGGTGTAATCCATCAGATTTTTTGTTTTGTTGTGTGATTTGTACAAATTATGATAGGTTATAGTACTATTGGTACAAATTTATTGAGAAATTGGTTTGTCTTCTATTGAATTTGAATTTGTTTGATTTATGGTTTGAGAATGAGGAGGAAATTCGGTTGAACTTTAGGTTTTACCTCTTTTGTCCCTAAGCCCTACTCCTGTTACTATATATAGAATGTCATATGACCTTTGAAGGGATCCGAAATTTTTCTTTCTAAAAAACCCTTGAGTATCAAGAATCTTAGAAAGTTTTAAATATTCCTCTCCATATATCTGAAAATATTACTACTATACTAGATAAGAATGCTATAAAAAGACTTACACTACTTTTGGAATAAAGATTTATTACCCAAAAAATACAAAAGCAAGGATGTTAAAAGGTTTCTTTGGCTGTTGGCATTGAAGTGTCGATCCAATCCCCACCTTTGATCTTTAGGTTGCCCCTAAAAAAGGTAACAACTTGTCTCAACTTCATTTACCTTATTTATTTTCTTGAGAGGCTCTTTTTGTATAGATGTTTGTTCAAATTTCTTAAAATGCTTTCTTATATTGATTATTGTTTACATGATCTGTTTTGATATCCTGATGTTGCTATTGTGGATTTGTATTAGTTTAAGCTAAGTGAAACTGCTTAAAAGGTTTTTTTTTTTTGTATCGATCATTACTCATAGGACATTTTTTATGTGTTGTGATACTACTATTCTAGTCTCTGCATTAGCTTAAGTTGAGAATGTGCTTAAAATGTTTTAAAAAATAAAGAAAGAGGAATATTTTTTACTATAAATTATTGTTCCATTGGTTCTGTTTGGTTTTGGATAGTTAAGTTACAAATCTTAAAACTCATGTATTAGTTAAGTGTAAAGTTGTATGAGCAGTTCTTGAAGCATAAATGGTTTGAAAGAAGAGATAAATACATATTTTCAAACTAAATCTATTGCTTTGCCTAGTCTGAAAATGATCTAACTTTTGTTGTTCTAAAAAAATTAAAGGCCTGTTCAGTGCTCTGTTTGGTGACATTTCCTAAATAAGGTGTTCAAGTAGCAAAGAAAGGGGTATGGCTGGCCACTGTTTGTGATATCTAGTTGTTATGGCTCTGTTTAGGGTTGCAATCATAAAAAAGATACTTCATCACTGAATGACTTATTAATGGAGTGTTAAGATAGATTAAAGGGTAAAAAATGAAAAGGAACCTACCTACTTGCTTTTAGTCATTTATATAGGTTTCTAAGTTAACAAAATGAGTAGAAATAGGAAAAGCAATAGGTGATGTGGCCATTGGAACCCCTTTATTTGGTGTCTTGTGAGAAACTGCTACGGCTGCTTCACTTTGTAATCTCTGTGCATATATATATATATTTCTTCACATAGCCCTACCATGAATGACATGAACCCTTTTGCTTAGCTTAAGTGACATGTGATCCATCCTTATCTGATCTTGCAAAAGTAAATATTTCCTGCCCATGAATATGTGTAAACTGTTAAGTTAAAGAATGAACATTGAAAAATTATGATAATATGAGTTGACTTACCCACCTGAGTGCTTGAAAGGTAAAACCAACATCTGCCTATTTGTTTTTAATCCCCCTAAGGTGTCTAAAATGTGAATAGCCCGACTCAGAGTAGAAACTGAGTTTGAAATGACACTTAGCTGTTCTTAAAAGTCCTTTCAATTGACTCATTAGAGCAGTTTAGATTTTGACTGTGTGAGCTTGTGTGGATCAGATTCTTGTGTTCTTCCCCGGATTCAAACTACTTGATTTCAACCTATCTTGCCATTTGGAAATGTTTGCCCATGTTCAATTAGTGGGAAACTAGTGATGAGGTGTTTGTAGTTTTCCTTTCTTCTAAAAAGAAACTGTCATGTGCTCAAAGGTGTTCAATACATACTTGACTTAAATAGGTTCCATACCTAGTTTGCTTAATCACTATTTCGAATCACATAACGTTGTCCCTTTTATGTGCTATCAGTGTTGTTTTAACAAAACAAAATGAGGTATGTGTTTGCTTGTTCTTCTAGTATGCCTAGGATGACTTTTTTTGCTGACCTCTAGCTAAGATATTTGCCAAAGCTATTCAAGATCTCTTTAAACTTTTCTACGCGCCAAAGCTATCTTATGGTCTGTCAAAATCCCTTTTGAACTTGCATAGACTCTATTTTGGAAAACATGTAACAACAGTTGGAACTTAGGAACTAGCCTCATGTCCCTATTTATACCACTAGAGGCCCCCCTATGCTGTTGAAACCTTGTTCAAACCTTTGTAGAGATTTCTATCAGCTTTAGTGCACTTGTTCTTGATTATGATTATTTGAACTCTGTTGAATCTTCAGAATTCCTCTAGCTTAGAGTGAACCTCTATGATCCCATTTTTCCTGGACTCTTCCTCTGTAGTAATTGTTAGTTTACTTGACTATTCTACTTGTCCCCTCCTCCCCCCCCCCCCCCCCCAATATGCACATACGGACTACTAGTTGCCAAGTAGACTTCACAAAAGACATAAGGCTAGTATCCCTATGCTCATTTGCCCATTCTAGTATTTTTGCTTGCTGAGCATGATCTTTTTGCGTTTTAACTTGCAGCTTTATTTTTTACCATTTAAATTTGTTCAATGCAAAATTAAGCTAGAATTGACTTGAAATCCTAGTTTGTTGTTGTCTTCTGGTCAGTGGCCAATAGGCTGTAAAACTTTGCATTCTTTTGCAGCCCTTAAACATGTGTTGTTGTGTTCTCCTTTACCCCCCCCCCCCCTAATTTATCAGTAATTGTTTGACCTATCATCCAAAAGTTTGTCATGTTGCCTTGCATTGCCAAAACCTTCACATTACCTAAAGGCTGCTTGATTTCTTTGTTCTGACATTAGTTGAATCTTTTCTATGACTTCTTTTGCCTCATGTGTGTTAAGATTTGGAAGTAAAGTTGAATGTTGTAGAATCTTTACTTGTTAGCCTTGATTGAAGTTAAGTGTTTGGCCTTTAAAAGGTGTAGAATCTCTCTTAAAAGCCTTGAAATTTTTGAATAAGCTGAATGTGGTAAGCTAGAGCATATATATGACTAGTTTATCAGAAGGGTATGTCCTTTAAAAGCTTTATTCTTCAATGGTATACTAATGGTATATCAGGTATACCATAGTTTGACTCTTTGAAAATTTGAGATGGAGTCCAAATAGTATATCACTGGTATATCGCGTATAGAACTCATGACACTTAGAAAACTTTGAGATATAATCAGAGTTGGGTTGGTTGCTTGGGCCTGTCAGTTGTGATTTTCATCCCTGAATCATTATCGGTATCTTGGGCCTCTTTTTTTCGCGTTATTTTGTGATTGTCTTGACTTGTGTTTATACGAGTTTAGCCCAACCAAGTTGTAATTCATCTTAGCATTATCATAATTGTCATAGCCTTTCAATTTTGTACTTAATTTAATTTGTGGGCATATACTAATGTACTGTATACTCGTTTGCATCCTTGTCCACCCCAAAACCTTTGGTGGGCCCCCACGAGGCCCACTAACGTATCTAGATCTAGTCGAATAAATTCGGAGCAAAATGGAGCATACGTATGGACTTAGGGACCAACTTGCATAAATCCTTCGTTTGGGCTTGGTCGGCCCAAAATCCTTACTCTCTACTTTATGCAATTTTTGCATTTGTGCCTTTAAATTCATTATGTTGGAACCCTTATATGATTGTCATACAATTTAGAGTAGCTAAAATTAATTTCTTCTACTAAATTCAAATTCGTGTGGAAAATCGAAAAAACGAACCGAGAAACTGTTTTGGACTCGGAACGCTAGACTTGGGAAAATTACTGGACTGAATTGATATTATTGAAACTTTGGAGGATTGCACTGCCTGCGACCGTTTTAGACTGTTTTAAAACTTATGGACTGATTATTGGACGTTCAGAACTCACGTAAATATGTATAAAAATGGATTAAAATTTGGCTAAATAAAGAATATAATTGATAGGTTAATAAATAACATGGTATAACCAATTATGGTATATATATATAGTATGATAGTATATTAAAACTATTTTCATAACTTAAAACACTTTTTTCCAAAAAAAAAAACTTTTTGGGTGGACTTACGTGGAGTCCTACCTAAGCTAAGAGCCTTCGGGTATTAGCTTAGGTGTTCAAGTCCGACACCCACGTTCAATTTTGAGCAGAATTATACTTCGACAATTTCTTAACAAATGAATTTCTTGCATGTAAATGACACCCTTTTATTGCGGAAATTTAGACTTAAGCAATTTTTTTCCAAAACAATTTATAATCATAAGGTAAACTATTAGAACCCATAGGTAAACCGCAATTGAGCAGATCTTTAATACTGGGGTGCCTAACACCTTCTCCGGGGGATCACCAGAACCCTTACCCAGACTTTGGTAGATGAGGTTTCTTTTAAATAATAGTTTTAAATGAACCCTTTTTGAACTGGTTTTCCTAATTTCCTAAAAATTAGGTGGCGACTCTGAAATGCATCTTTTAGAGCACCATTAAGTGGTTAGCGGGTTTTTTCGACTTTCCCGGTACGATTCACAACTGTACTTCCCCGGGACACCTCCTTCCTTTTAAGAGGTATGTGTGAGTTAGTTAAACTTATAATTCCCAACTCCCGCTATAGCAAGGACGAATCATTTCATGTGGGGTCCGCAACATTCTACGTGCACCTCTTTTAGCAATTTTGTGGCCTCTTTGGCATCCACACACCTGAGCAACCTGAGGTCAGGGGTCCTTTTGTACAACAATTCCTTGTTTGAGAAGAAACCATTGGCCAATCTCCTGATGGTCTTCTTTTGATTTGCCGAACTCTCTGGGGATACTCCCCTTTTTCCAGGTAGGCCTTAGTGTCGGCATACCATGGTTGGCCATCTGGCTCAGCCTCTACATGGGCCTAGTGAACTTGCTCTTCTCTCAGTGTGATCTCTAGTGGATCAATGTGAGTAATCTCAGGGTGCTCAATCATAGACACTATTATGGCCAGAGCGTATGCGAACTCATTCTGGGCCCTTAGAGTATGCCTGAAGTCAATACTTTTGAATCTTCCACACAATATTTGTACTAGATTCACATATGGGAGTATCTTATCATTTTTGGTCGCCCAATTCCCTTTCACTTGATTTATGAGAAAATCAGAGTCCCCGATTACCAACAACTCCTGTATGTTCATGTCCAATGCCATCCTGAGGCTGAGGATATATGCTTCGTATTCTGCCATGTTATTAGTACATCAGAAGTTGAGTTTCACGACCATCGGATAGTGTTTCCCTGTTTCCGATATCAATACTTCTCCGATGCCCGATCCTTTGTAGTTAACTGCTCCATCGAAGAACAGCCGCCAACCCGAATATGGTTCCACCACATCTTCTTCCATGGCCATCACTTCCTCGTCAGGGAAGAAAGTCCGTAATGGTTTCAGTTCATCATCTATGGGACTTTCCGCCAGCAGATCGGCTAGGGCTTGACCCTTGACTGCCTTTTGTGCTACGCACACGATGTGAAATTCGCTTAGTAGCATTTGCCATTTAGCCAACTTTCCTATGGGCGTTGGTTGCCAGAAAATGTGTCTCAGCGGATTCATTCTGGATATGAGGTGAGTGGTAAACACGAATAGGTAGTGTCTTAGTTTTTGAGTAATCCAAGTCAAAGCACAGTAGGTCTTTTCTACGAGCGCATATCGCGCTTCGCAGGAGGTGAAATTCTTACTCAAATAGAGATGTTATATTCCTTTTTTCCCTCCTCATCGTGCTGGATGAGCATATACCCGAAAGCTTTTTCTGATACCGACAGGTATAATAACAGAGGACTCCCCGGCCTGGGTGGCACCAAGACAGGAGGATTGAAAAGGTATCTCTTGATTCTATCAAATACCTCTTGGCATTCCTCTGTCCAATTTGTGGGAGTGTCCTTCTTGAGCAACTTAAGGATTGGTTCTATAATCACAGTTGACTAGGCTATGAATTGTCCAATGTAGTTCAACCTTCCCAGGAAGCTCATGATTTCTCTCTTGGTTTTGGGAGGTAGTAGCTCCTAAATTGATTTAATCTTGGTAAGGTCTAGTTTAATGCCCCTATGGCTGACTATAAATCCTAGCAATTTACCCGCAGGAACTCCAAACGCGCACTTTGCAAGGTTCAGCTTTAGATTGAATTTGCAAAGTCTGCCGAAGAACATACGTAAATGCACAGTATGCTCTGAGCTTTCTGTTGATTTATTATGACATCATCCACATAGACTTCAATCTCTCGATTTATCATATCATGGAACAAGGTAGTCGAGGATCTCATGTACGTGGTGCCAGCGTTCTTGAGGCCGAACGGCATCATCCGATAATGGTAGACTCCCCAAGGAGTGATGAAAGCTATCTTTTCAGCGTCTTCTTCGCTCATGAATATTTGATGGTACCCGGCAAAGCAATCCACGAATGACTGCAGCTCATGATTGGCGTAGTTGTCTATTAGAATGTGGATGTTTCAGAGTGAAAAGTTGTCTTTTGGACAAGCCTAGTTGAGATCTCGATAGTCCACACAGATTCGAACCTTTCCGTCCTTTTTGGGTACTGGCACTATGTTTCTCCACTTCGTCCTTTATCCTGATACTCATATCAAGCTTAAATGTCCAGGTCTTTTGCTTGACTGGGGCAAAACCCTCTTTGACGGGTAATATATGGGCTATAATATCAATGCTCAACCCTGGCATATCCACGTATGACCAGGCGAAGACATCAACATATTCCTTTAACAGAGCTACGAGCTCTTCTTTTTATGGAACTTCCAGGTGAGCGCTGATTCGTGTCTCCTTGACATCCTCTTCGTCACCGAGGTTGATCACCTCAGCTTCCTTGTACAGGGATTCATCCTCTTCGTCACAGGGATTCATCGTACTCATCGTATTCTTGTTGACTATTTTTCTCGTTCGTTTCACGACACGTCATGACATTTTCGGTTGTTTTATTACGGTTAATACTAAAAAGGCGAGGCAAAGTAAAGTTAGGTTTACTATTACCTGTTACGCGTAGTTAGTTAGAAAAAATCTTTATTATTGTTGTATGATAAAGATAGCAGTTTTACGTAGATCGAGGCTTTTCATTAATTCAAGAACAATTGACTACAACTGTGGTCCTGGTTCGAAACAACATTGGACCATTTCCATTTTTAAACATTATGAAGTAATTTAGAAAAGGCGATCGTTAGGGCCTCAGCCTATGTCGCTGCTTTTTATCAAAAGGTTTTAAGGAAAATCCATCTCTCTATCGAAGAGCCAAGAGGGGGGTGGATGTCCAATTGTTCAGGTGCTCTCCTGGCCTCAGACTGCGTATGTTGGGTGTCTCCTGAATTTCTTCAACGACCGCGTAGCATCCCTCTTCTTGGAACAGCGACTCGAGACTCCCATCAGTTTTCTCTTCATTCAGCATCGGCATCTTTTTGGGGAATGACTGGTACAGACCCGGAATTGGATGAAGTAAGTTCCTTATTCTGGGCTCTCTCTTTATTACCCTTGTGAGCTCGTCTTCGCTAGGCATATACCCTAGACCGAAGTGGTAATTTTCTTTTGGGATTGGAACAGGCTCTGTTATCCCTTTGAGGTCCCTTCCTAGACCCTTTCCTGTTTTGACACTCCTCAGCATGGCGGAGGCAATCATTCTATAGACTGCTGGCATGGGTTTATCAACCTCTTTCTCTGCATGAATGGCCCAACATATTCCACTACATGAAATTTTGGTAAGTGAGGGCTCCCTTCGATTATAGGAACAATGTTATAAGGATACTTCTGAATATCCTTCTCAGCTGCCACCATAATTTCCCGTCCTTTCCATTCAAATGTTATGGCCTGGTGCAGAGTTGATGGGATTGCACTAGCAGAGTGTATCCAAGGTCTTCCCAAGAGAATATTGTAGTTGGCGGTGATTGCCATGACCTGAAAGTCTGCAGTGAAAGAAGCAGGTCCAACTTGGATCTGTAAGTGCACTTCTCTCAGGGAGTTACTTTGGTACACATCAAATCCCCTGATGTTTGTCCCGCTCTGATAGATTTTGCTCATATCGTAGCAGAGCTGTGTTAATGTGGTGATGGGGTAGATATTGAGGCCTGATCCATTGTCCACAAGCACTCTCCCTATTGCCTTGCTTTCGTATTCCACAGTGATATTGAGGGCCCTATTGTGAGAGGTCCCTTCTGCTGGCAAATCCTCTTTGGAGAAATAGATTTTGTGTTCTCCAATGATGTGGGCTACCAACGCAGCCTGATCTTCACTGCTCGTACTAGCAGGTATGTGTGCATCATCTAACACTCTCATTAGAGCCTGCCTGTGTAATGGTGAGCTGGATAATAATGACAACACAGATATTTGTGCCGGTGTTTTCTTCAAATGCTCAACGATGGAGTAGTCTTTTGGCTGTATGTGCCACTAGAAATCCTCAGATTCTCCTTCAGTTATTGCCCTCTTCTGGGTGGTTTCTTTTTTGTAGAATTACGAGCTAACTCTTCAGGAGTGTAACACCTCCCTGAGCGGGTCATGCCCTGAGTCATGGTTGTTTGTACAACAATTGGATTTTTAGGCATGGGAGTAACTTGTTGTGTCGCCTGTGCTACCACAGGTGCTGGAATCAAGGTTCTGAACCTCGATGTTACTTTCGTGTCTCCTGGCATTGGGACCAGAACCTTGAAATTTGAACTCTCCTGAAGTGTGAGGGAGGCTACTGTATGTTGCAGAGATTAGACTGCTCGGGGGATTAATGCTCTGCAAGCTTCCCATTCCTCATTCCTCTCAATCACGTGAACTCCGTCATTTCCATGTTTAGGTAATGGATTCGTGTTCACATTGGGAGTTGCGGTTTCTAAAATGATTTCCCTTTTGTCGATTAAATCTTGAATTTTGTGTTTAAGATTTATACAGTCCTCCATGCTGTGCCCGTTTCCTCCTAAATGATAGGCACAGGTTTGATCAGCCCTGTAAAATCTATTTCCCGAATGTGCTGGTTTTGGTGGGACCTTCTAAATCAAGCTTACAGCCAATAGCCTTTCAAAGAGCTGAGTCCTAGGCTCGAGAAGCGTTGTGAATTCCCTCACCGACTTCTTCTCGAAAGCAGTACGTGGAGCATTGTATGTTGGGGGTGGTGGTTGATTTTTGTAATTTTGGGGTGGTTGATATATTTGTGGCGGGTTATTTGGGTGATAATTTTGTTGAGGTGGTGCTTGGTAAGTGGGAGCAAGAACACAGACACTAGGCGGAGCCATGTAAGCTGGTACAGTGGTGGTGAAGCTTGGTTGTGCGTAATACACAAGCGTTGGATAATTTATGAGGGATGTAGTTATGTGGGTGGATTGTGGTTCTTTTGGGCCTGGGTTTGGAATATGGGATATGCTCGCCACATCCTCTTTCTTCTTGCAAAAGATTCCTGCAGTAGCTTGTCCAGATGCCTTGTTAAAGGCACTAACTATTTTCCCGGATTTGAGACCATCTTTTATACACTCTCTCATTTTGACCAGTTCAGCAAACCGTCTTCCAGCCATGGACAACATTCTGTCGTAGAAATCAGGCTCCTGGGATCTGATGAATACAGAGACTAACTCTCCTTTACACATTGGTGGCTGTACACGGGCTGCCTTAGCCATCCACCTGCAGGCAAACTCCCTGTAGTTTTCTGCTTGACCTTTTCAAAGTAATAGCGGTCTGGCATCGTCTCGACATTAAAACAAAATCTTTCTATGAAGGATTTTGCCATGTCCTCCTAGGTGTGCCAGTGATGCATATCTTGAGTTGCGAACCATCCAGCGGCTTCTCAGGTTAGACTACGACTGAATAGTCGTATGATTAGAGGTTTATTTTCTTTACTCCGACCAATTGGTCGCAGTAGGATTGTAGGTGGGCTTTTGGATTCCCTGTCCCATTGACCATTTCAAATTTTGGGATTTTGAACCCTTCTAGCAGGTCTAGATCCGGATGCATGCACAGGTCATCGTATCTTAGGCCTGTAGCCTTTCTTGCAGACCTGTTGGATTTCTCCAGTAATTCCTCCATCTTTTTCTCCATATTTCTTTCCCACTTATCTTGTTCGGCTCTCTAGGCCCTTTCCATTTCTTTATAATGGTCTAGCTCTTTATGCCCTGGGGAGCATTCGTTGGGGATATTGGGACTGAAGAATGAGACCTGGTGGGTGGTATGGTGTTACACCTCGGAAATTTTTTTCCATTGATGCACAGTAAATAGACTAACAAAAAGTACGAAGTATACGGTATTTTGATAAGTAAGGATTGACATTTGATGACCCTAATTAAAATTTCAAAGACGTTCAAGATAGGGGAAGAAAGTTTGCCAAGAGAAGGCAAGGCTTACGATAGATATCGAAAAGGAATTACGAGTAACAAGTTAATGAGGATTTAATAATGTTTTGGAGAAGAGTTATAACGTCCCTTAGATTGTTAATGAGGTGATAAACAAGTGCTAAGAAGGTTCCATATGGATTGGAGATCAAACGAGTCGACGAGAACGAACTTCGGGACACTGGGGATTATACGGCCAAACATACTGGCCGTATAAAATATATGGACCGTATGTTGGACCGTACAATCAGCCCAGATTGGCACCCCTCTCTGGACCAAATCTACGGCAAGACATACGGTCAGTATAATTTATACGGACCGTATGTTGGTCCGTAGAACTGGTCGGGATAGATTTGGTGTATTAAATAAGGGATCCAAGTCTTATTTCATTTCATTTTCTTTCATATCCCTTCTCTCTAAAACATCTCTCTACACTTCTCCCACAAGAATTCAAGAGATATTAGTGATCAACAACATCAATCTAAGTGAATCAAATGTAAGAAACCCATTAAAGTTCATCCAAGGCAAGGAATCCAAGTGGAGTTGAAACTAGGGTTTTTCTCAAGTGAGGTGTTTTCATCCAAGGTTCATCCCTACACCATCTAAGGTAAAATTTATGGTATTTCCATGTTGTTTAAGGTATTTTAAAGTTGAAACACCTGGATTGTAGAAGGATATAGAAAAATGGGTCATAAATGTGGAAATAGTGCCATTTTGAGTAAAAGCTTGAATTGAGTCATGATTCTTGATGTGTTGTGATATGGATATGTTATAAATGATGTTAAGAACATGGGATAGGCAATGTATATGAATGAACGTAGTCATGTGTTATGACCATGGATGTGGGTGATTGGAAGTGAATTGCGAAATATAGATAATGTGGATAAATAAAGACTATTGTTATGATATTGTGAATGTATTATTGACGTTTGGGGAGTTGATTTACGATATGGAGGAATGTCGTATAAATAAAGGAGATGCTGTCCAATTTTCTCTAGTTTTAGTCGTGTATGCTAGCCATCGATTTCTAATGATAGTATGACTCTAATGAAGGTAGAAACGTGAGAATGGAAGGAGAACGTGCAAGTGTAGAATAGTTGAACGGGAAGGTATGTAAGGCTAACCTTTCTTTCATAAGGCATGGTTCTTTGGCCAAATATCTATTCTTCTATGAGCCTATGACGCTCTCCAAATGATTCTATCTTCAAAAAGCTACAAAGCTTATAATTCTCAATATGTATTACGATTGTACTAAATTCCTCATATGACGAATAATCCTATAAGGATAGATGTAATGAATAACGATAATAGCGATAACGATAATGGTAATGACGATGATGATAACGATGATAATAGTAATGATGCTAAAGATTCTTACGAGCTATTATGTATATGTGCCTATGTATGACTATTATGGAACCCCGAGCTTATAAGGCCGGGTAGAATGTATGTATTTATGTAACGCGCACGCACCTCTGCAGTTGGGTACGGATAACCCTGAAGCCTTGGTAGGGCCAGGTATGTGCAACCCTGAAGCCTTGGTTGGCCAGGTATGTATGATAACCGAGCCTAGCCATGGTCGGGTACGTGAAACACTGAACCTTCGTGGTCGGGTATGCTATGTAAATGCTATATATATGATGTGAATATGTATACGATATAGATATGAGTATGAATACGAATATGATACGAATATGAATAAGAATATGTATATGATATGAATATGAATAAGGATATGTATATGGATACGACTATGGATACGAATGTAAACGAGTACGGATATGAGTACGCATACGAATACGGATGTATGTACACAACCTCGCATTAGAAATGGAAAGTCCCTATGAAAAGCAAGTAAGTGCTTATGACGATGATTCTACTATCTCCCATCTTATGCTATTCCTTATGTTGCTTATTATGCTTCTATATTGATATTGATCATGCCTTACATACTCAGTACATTCTTCGTACTGACATCCTTTTGTTTGTGGACGATGCGTCATGCCCGCAGGTGGCCAGGGAGACAGGCTTGATCCATAGCTATATTTCTCAGGGACTACATAGCGGAGCTCCACTTCATTCAGAGCTATAGTTTTTGGGTATTGATTCTTTTGTGTACATATTTATGGGCATAGCGGGGTCCTGTCCCGCCTATATGATATGACATACTCTCCTTAGAGGCTCGTATACATGTGTATATGGTTAGATGTGTTTGTCCTTGTCGGTCTATATTTTGGATATCATTTTGTTAGCCTCGTCGGCTTATGTACATTGATATGGGCATATTTGCCAATGATGTTATAAATGTATTGATTGTCCAATGGGATTAGTATGATTGATGGATAGAATGTATGATTTAATATGTGGCTCACCTAGATGTAAATGTAAAGGTATGTTAAGAGGTGCCGGGGTGGGCTAGCACCGGGTGCCCGTCACGGCCCTCCGGTTGGGTCGTGACATATGGTTGACCGGGGCAGTGGTAGTCTGCCTAGTTGGTGGAGCTGGACCGCGTAATTAGCTTGCGGGTTAATGAGAGCAGGATGAGGAACCTGGTAAGAAGGGACTGAGTGAGTGGTCCCTAGGATTTGAGTGTATTTTTTTGGTAGAGGAGTGCGATAAGAAGGACCAGCATGGTTTGGGTTGGTGGAGCTTAGCGGAGGTGGGATGGTTCTTGGTGGGTATATAGGGAAATGATTGGGCATTAGTAAGCTCAGGAAAGGGAATCGAGGGGGAGGCCTTCTTTCCTCTGTCGAGGCATCCTTGCCCGTATTTGTTGCCTCATTCCTGGCTACCTTTTCTTGGAGATCCGTAACAGCAATCAGTAATGTTGCAATCACATCTTCTTGAGATGATACCTCTTGTAGGTCATGGGAATCTCCATCACAGAGAGCGAGCTCAGTTCCGTTATATAGGGTACCAATCATCTTTTGTTTACCTTTGTCTGTGAAGGATGCTAACGCGACTTTGGATCTTGTGAAGCATGCCAGCTTTCACTACTATGCTAATTGGCCTCGTTCTATAAGACAAGAATAACTCAATGATAGAACAAATTAGTTACTTGATAAGATATAAAGGCCAGATATCACACATTGATATTTAAAGCACACATAGCACACAAAGTCATATATTAAGCTTGAACACTTTTGATCCTTTGTTCTAATGGTTCAGATGTTTATGGGCTTTTGATGTTTGGGTGGATCTTGATCCAATGGGCTTTATGGCTGACTTACTCTGGTAAACCCTTCCTTGTTACAAAAGTTTGAATAAATGGGGGGAAGATTGTAATTTATATTATGTAGGGGCCGAGTCTTACGTAGACTGCCTACGTATCCCACCAGGGGAAATCAGGCCCTATCATAGTTCATCTTATAAAAGAAGGATATATATTTTTTCCTAAATACATCCCAAGACTAGGCCTGGCTAGGGCTTCCCGCATATCCCTCCATAGGGACGTTAGGTCGGCGCGGTTGCTTACAATATTTATGGGGAGGTGGTAACTTTTTATGTGCAAAAATGGGGACACCTAATATCTACCCAAAAATATAGTTTCGCGAGTCGCTGCCCTTACGAAATCGTTCTCTAATCTTCCTTCTATCTCAGTATTGTGGTGGTAAGATGACCAAGATCTCTCTTATACTAATCTTGTGCTCAAGTTCAAGCTTGAATGCATGGCATTCTTTTACGTCATGCCCCACAGATCCCGTATGATATAGGCAAAACTTTTTCCTGTTGGACCCTAATAGCGTGGGCTCGTGGGCAGGTTCCACGGGTCTAACCTTCCTCAGACTAGCCAGAGTCGAGATTATGTGGGCGTATGATTCCTAGAAGATCGTGAAATCATACCGCCAGATCTGAGTAGTAGCAGTGACTCCTTATCCAGGGATAATAGGGTCATGGACTAGTAGGGTGTGTGGCCCCCATAAAGTTCCAATGATCCTATCATCAATCAGGCTACAATTTCTTCTCCTCAACCCTCGACACTCATTTAGGGTATGACCAGCCTAGTTACGATGGAACAGGCACCTTTTGTATGTGTACACCAACTCGGGCGGCTGCAACCTAGCCCTAGTGGTGCAAGGCACTCCTGTGGCGACTATCCTTTCATACACCTCCTTACAGATGACAGGCCGTGGGGATACTCTGAATGGGGAGGAATGGGCTTTGAAAGCTATTCCACACCAAGCAGGTTCAGAAGGGTCTGCCCTTCCAAAGTTCTCTGACGCCATAGTGGAGGTTGCAAGTATCAACATGGGTGACAGCGCATAAAAGTCAGATCCCTCATCGATTGGGGCATAGTAGTCAGATTCCTCATTGACGTCATCCTCCTCCTCTGCGAACTCAGGGAATATCCCAAATGGTTCTTTCTCTCCGCCAGCCTCTATGTCAATAGGCTCCAATTACTCCTCCTCCATATCCTGAGGATCTTTCTCTTTCTTTTCTGGTTCTTCCTCCTCGACAGGTTCAGAGGCTTCCCGTTGAGGCTTCGATTCCCCTTGTGGATTTGACTCTGTTACCCAATGGTCTGATCCAGCTCCTTGGCTTTCCTTCACTCCTCTCAGAGTCTCCTCTTTAGGCATCATAGGCATTCTCTCTAAAGGCATATAGTTTAGCACTAAATCCCTTACTCCTTCTGGGATGTTCCCATAGTATTGTTCTTGGGTACGCCCTCTGGCGGGTTCCCAACCATCTCTAGCAATCTGTCCACTTCCTCAATTTTCTCCCTATTTCTTAGAGGTGCTTCTCCATTTGTAGCACCTTGTCTCTCAACATTTCTGTTGTCTCTCCCAGAGTTCGCGTCTCTTGTTCTCCTTGGTTTTCCATTGTAAGTCAACCTTTTGCTGGAGATAAATTTGGATAAGTTTTAAGCTTTGGTTTTTATTTTGGTATGTAGTTTTAGATCATTTGATCAAATGTATTCAAGCCTTAATATATGATAACACAAATAGCAAGTAGGCATGTGAAGCACGTAGCAAGTATTCGTGTAATTTGCAAGTATTTATACTATTCGCATTCCTAAAATTTTTTGAGTTAAGGCTCTCCTAATCGATCGAAGTATGCAAGTGCCATTTGTGAGAGTGAACCATTGCCCGAAAAATCATCATTAGTTAATAAATAGTAATAAAAATATCTCCCCCGAAGGGATTACAAAGATAATGAAGCCGACAAGGGGCTCAATATAAAGCAGTAAATTAGCAGGGTTCTTCTTCAGCGGCCGTTGTCGAGGCTTGGCTTGTCTTGCCCTTCTTCACCCTCCGAACGGGTGGTTTGAATCCGAAGTCTTGCTTGGTACATTTCAATCCCGCCTATCACCGAATCTGTTTCTTCTAAAATTTGGGCTAAGTGCTTATCCGTGCTTTCCAGACATTCCTTCATATGCTTCTCTTCTTGGGCATCATGAGGAGGTGCGGGACTTAGGATGGATGCACAGGCCAAGTGCCCCTATAGCCATTCATGATACTCTGGGTCGCACCCTGCCTCGAACCCGTCTGGAGCTAAAGTGTTTGGGCCCTAACTCACGCGACCATTCCATTCTCTGAGGATCACCCAGGCGTTCTTGATCTTCTGCCCTAAGTGCTCAATAATGAATTGCTCAGGATTTCCTACCTGAGGTATCACTTGCCTTCTACCAAATTGCCTTAAGGCCCGAGATAGATAATAAGGACAGATTCCTCGAACCCCTGTGTCACGACCCAGCCCCGTGGGCCGTGACTGGTGCCCTACTTGGACACCCAGACAGACAAACAAATCAAATTCTCATATTATAGATTATCTCAGATTTCATATTAATCATTTTTGAACCGATTTGAAGTCAAATATTATCTTAAGCGGTCGCGCAAGCAGAGATATCATATCAAAATCAAAGGGGCGGCGGAATACACATCGCCGAATATAAGCACATATACAAATATATGGGCCACCATGGCCGTCATAACAGACATGACCACATTAAGACACAAATCATGAACAAAACGAGCACACATAGGACCCACGACCCACATAAACGACTACAGGCCTCTACAAATCAAAACGAAAACATATGACGGGACAGGGCCCCGCCGTACCCAAATAGTCAAATATACAGAAATATATACATGACAGAGATATGTACCAAAATGTGGGCTCCGAATCAAAAGGAGCACTCTGTAGTAGTAGAATGTGGGGCCTACACTGGCGGATCACCAACGTCTGTACCTGCGGGCATGAAACGCAGCCCCCGAAGAAAGGGGGTCAGTACGAAAGATGTACTGAGTATGTAAAGCATAGAGTACAGAAATCCAAACCATAACTATAGTAAGGTACAGAAAGAGAATACCGAATCAGTAGATCAAAACCGGTACGGAAACCATATGTACGTAATGCAAATAAAAGAAATCATGCATAAGGCTCAGGAACGTGGTCGCCACTCCGACGCTGGCGCCACAACACAGCATACTCCGGAAAGTTTCAAATCTCCATACAACCCCGAACATAACATATCATCGCACATATCATATCATCAAAGCATATCATAAGCCATATCACAGCATAACTCCATAAACGGTACCCGACCCTATGGCGAGGTCTCGGGAACCGTAACACATCATACTGCCGAATAGGTCATAATGCGCACGATCACAAAACCGGCTCGGGAACCGGCGAACGATGTCATAGAAATAGGCACGAGCAGAGTAGTGCGGAAACAATATGCATATAACTCGATAAATAAATACAAACACACACACACACACACACACACACACACATATATATATATATATATATATAGATATATATAGATATATATTGAGATCAGGAAGCTCAAAGTAAGTATCGAGTCTGTGGGAATTAGCATACAGAAGATATGAGCCTTTAAACTGACAAAACATTCAAAAAACACCTCATAAGCCATTTTCTAAAAATTTAGTGTCATTCACAGTAAGGAGCTTTCAAGTAGCTAATGGAGTAAATCAAACGGAGCCTTAAGTTCATAGACAGAAGTTCTCTTTTTATATCATACCAAAATAGCTCAAGTAAGACAAACGAAGGAAGTCTCGGGACTAGTGGGCCCGCCTCGGGTCAAGTCGAGGCAGCGGACATAAATTACAAACATTGGACTCCATGGAGGTTTCAAAGCGATTCTATCATGTCTGTACAAGTTATGAATGTTTGAACAGTTATCCAACAAAACTTAAGGGTTATAATTCAATTGTATTGAATGAATAGTACCAAAACTCATACTTGAATTTCTATGAGCAGAATAACCTACGAGGCTCAAATCCGAACCTAGTACACCTAGGACATGCCAAGAGAAGGAAAGGGATAACTTTACATACCTTTAGCTCTCCTTACGGTTGCCCAAACTCAAGTCCCGTTTGCTCTGGAATCTAAATTTGGTCACAATTACCAAATATGAATTTCAAGCTTTTTAAGAATTCAAGTTTAAATCTATACTTGTCTACCGAAATTTCGGCAGCACCTCCCCTATAAATTCAACGTCCCCGAGAATTTGCTCGACCATAATATCAACGACAACAACCACAACAATCATCAAAATCACAACAAAACACATTCTAACATAATTTTTCTTCCTTTCTACATAATGTAACACTTCCATTCCAATTTCACACTATCCAATTAATATCAACATTTTCCATATTCATTAACTAACTCAAGATTACTCAAACATATTTCAATAGTATTTTAAACAATATTTAAGGATTCAAGCCATTCCGCCAATTCCATATTCCATTCGAAACTTCTATTAATGCAACGAAACTACCAATTCACATTGTTTTATTCCAAGTTCACTAACAACAACCATAATTCACATTTAGGATCTCACTTTCCTAATCATATAAAATTTATACTAAAATCATATAATTTGCCATAACAACTTACAACCAATTTCAATGTCAACTCAACTCGTTAAACCTTTATTTACGTCATCAATGTCACAACGACACAACTAACAAACTAAATAAAATTTAATTCACCATACCCATGCCCCATACCACACACGGCCACACCCAACTTGCACACCCACACGGCCAAGCACACCCACATCACAATTCCATGGTTTTTCATGCAATACTAACCATTATAACACATATGTTTCTTCCATAATAAAAGAGGTAAAATTCTTACCCTTTTCTTCAAATTTTCTCTTGCCACAAACGTCGTCCTTTTGCTAAGCTAATTATACCACGTCGTAGAGAATCTTGAACTTAGTAAGAATCCACGAAGAACAAGATTTTTGGAATGAAGATTGAACGGCTAAATTTTTTTTTTCTTTCTATGCTTGGCCGAATGGCTTAGCTTATTTTGCTCTTCATCTTTTGTTCTCTCTCTCTCTAACTTTCTTGAAACTTCTAAGGGATAAGTGATGAATCCATGGTCCCTTTTTATTAAATTTTGCACATGGGAATTTATTAATTCTTTGTGGGCTTGGGCCACATATGGCCGGCCACCCCTCTCTATTGGGCTTTGATTTTTCCCATTTTATTTAGAGCCCAATAATTTATGGATCTTGTTTGTAATTCCCGAAACTAATTTCCGAAATTCCAATTTTTGCCCTTGTCCATCTTCCGTACTTTCGCTTCAAGCATTTCCAAGAATATTACACATATTTTAAATAAAGTAAAAACATGATCTCATTTCCTACAAGTCAAGATTATTCCAAGTTTTTCAAACGCACAAAAACACGGGATATAACATTCTCCCCCCCTTTAGAACATTCGTCCTCGAATGTTAAATTTACCTTATAGATTTTTCAAACGTTTTAGGGGAGGTCCTTTATATGGGTGGCACACATAAAGTATTTACTGATTAATGCAATCAATCACAGAATTTAAATTTTTACCTGGAGATACGGGAAACATGTGAGGATATTTCTTCTTCATTTCGTCCTCTGCTTCCCAGGTCATTTCTTCTCTGTTATTATTTCGCCAGATCACCTTAACAGAAGGCACTTCTTTGGTGCGCAGTCTCCTCACTTGGCGATCCAGAATAGCTACAGGTTGCTCTTCGTAAGACAAGTCCTCCGTTACCTGAATATCATTTACTGGAAATATTCTGTCAGGATCACCAATACATTTTCGGAGCATGGATACATGGAATACCGGGTGCACTGCCTCTAGATCTGATGGTAAGCCCAATTCATAAGCGACATTCCCAATCATCCGGACAATCTGGTAAGGCCCAATGTATCGCGGACTGAGCTTTCCCTTTCTGCCGAATCTCATCACGCCCTTCATGGGCGACACTTTCAAAAATACCCAGTCTCCAATCTGGAACTCCAAAGGTCGACGTCGTTTATCAGCATAAGATTTCTATCAACTCTGGGCCGCTAATAGTCGCTCTCGAATCAGTTTCACTTTATCGACTGCCTACTGGACCACATCTGGATCAATTAATTTAGTTTCACCCACGTCAAACCAACTGATCGGAGATCTGCATTTTCTACCATATAGGGCTTCGTACGGCGTCATCTGTATGCTGGAATGATAACTATTATTATAAGCAAACTCAACAAGCGGCAAGTGATCTTCCCAGCTACCTCTGAAATCAATAACACATGCCCGCAACATATCTTCTAATGTCTGAATAGTGCGCTCGGCCTGCCCGTCGGACTGAGGATGAAATGCTGTACTAAGACTTACCTAAGTCCCCAATCCTTCCTGGAATGATCTCCAGAAATTCGCTGTGAACTGGGCACCTCTGTCAGCAATAACAGATACAGGGATCCCGTGAAGTCTTACTATTTCTTTAAGATACAATCTGGCATAATCCTTAGCCGAATAAGTGATCCTGACCGGAAGAAAATGGGCTGATTTCGTTAATCTGTCAACAATAACCCAAATAAAATCATACCTGCGTGGAGTGCGCGGCAACCCAACAACGAAATCCATATTAATCATCTCCCATTTCCAAGCTGGAATTTCCATTTCATGTAGTAATCTGCCGGGCTTCTGATGTTCGATCTTGACTTGCTGGCAATTTGGACATTGGCCAACGAACTCTGCAATATCTCTTTTCATGCCGTCCCACCAGTATAAACATTTAAGGTCATGGTACATCTTAGTAGACCCAGGATGAATAGAATACCGAGCATTATATGCTTCGCCCATAATTTGCCGTCGTAACCCTACAACGTCCGGTACACATAATCTGCCTCCATATAATAATACCCCTTCGGGCGAAATTTCGAACGGAGTCTTTTCTTTATCAAGGGCCATATTTCTGTACTGCACCAGAACAGGATCTTCGAACTGACGCTGCTTTACCTCTTCTACAATGGATGACTCAACAACCTCTCGAACAGAAACCCCAGCATCTCCAGAATCTGCCAAACGGAGTCCAAGGCTAGCTAACCGACGAATCTTAGGAACTAATTTATTCTTATCAGGCTGCACATCAGTCAAACTACCCATGGACTTGCAGCTCAGTGCGTCAGCTACCACATTAGCTTCCCCAGGATGATACAAAATATCAATGACATAATCTTTTAATAGTTCAAGCCATATCCTCTGCCGCAAATTCAGTTCCTTCTATTTAAAAATATACTGGAGACTCTTATGGTCCGTATAAATATCAACGTGGACCCCATATAAATAATGCCGCCATATGTACAAAGCATGAATTACCGCGGCCAATTCTAGATAATAAGTGGGATAATTTCTTTCATGCGGTCTGAGCTGCCGGGAAGCATAGTCTATGACTCGACCGTGCTGCATTAACACACAACCTATCCCAATACCAGAAGCATCACAATAAACAACGTACCCGTCTGACCCCTCTGGAAGAACTAAAACTGGAGCCGTAATTAATTTTTCCTTCAACATCTGGAAGCTGCGCTCACAGGCATCAGTCCACTGAAATTTTGTTGCTTTCTGAGTGAGCTTTGTTAATGGTGCCGCGATAGAAGCAAAATTCTCCACAAACCTTCTGTAATAACCGGCCAACCCCAGAAAACTACGTACCTCTGTCGGTGTAGTAGGCCTGGGCCAATTCTGTACATCTTCAATCTTCTGTGTATCGACCCGAATACCATCTGCTCCGACGATATGCCCCAAGAATGCCACAGAAGTTAACCAGAATTCACATTTGGAGAATTTAGCATATAATTTTTGTTGCCGAAGGGTGCCAAGTACTGTTCTCAGATGATCTGAATGCTCCTCTGCTAATCGTGAATAAACCAAAATATCATCGATAAATACAATCACGAACATATCAAGGAACGGCCGGAATACCCGATTCATCAAATCCAAGAATACCGCTGGAGCATTAGTCAGCCCAAAAGACATCACTCTGAATTCATAATGCCCGTACCGGGTCCTGAAAGCAGTCTTCGGAATATCTGCCTCTCGTACCCGTACTTGATGGTAGCCCGAAGCAAATCTATCTTCGAAAAATATTTAGCACCCTGCAACTGATCAAATAAATCATCAATCCGGGGGAGGGGATATTTATTCTTTATAGTTACCTTATTTAATTGCCGATAATCAATACACATTCACAGTGACCCGTCTTTCTTTCAGACAAATAATACCGGCGCTCCCCAGGGCGATGTACTGGGTCTGATGAAGCCTTTGTCTAATAGATCTTTCAGCTGTTCTTTTAATTCTTTTAGTTCTGCCGGTGCCATCCTATATGGAGGAATAGATATGGGCTGTGTATCTGGCAACAAATCTATAGTGAAGTCTACCTCCCGTTCAGGCGGAAGGCCTGGAAGCTCATCTGGGAATACATCTGAGAATTCATTAACAACCGGAACTGACTGAAGAGTAGATGTCTCGGCCTTAGTATCGTGCACACGGACCAAATGATAAATATAACCTTTCTGAATCATCTTCTTGGCCTTGAGGTACGAAATAAACTTACCCCTCGGCGATGCTATACTCCCGGACCACTCTATAACTGGTTCCCCTGGGAACTGGAAACGAACTACCTTTTTCTGGCAGTCAACATTAGCATAGCAGGAAGCTAACCAGTCCATGCCCATAATAACATCAAATTCCAGCATATCTAATTCTATCAAATCAGCTTTAGTACAACGGTCATATATAATCACGGAACAATCTTTATATACCTGCCTCGCTATAATAAAATCCCCGACCGGTGTAGCTACTTCAAATGGCTCTATAGGTTCAGGTGTTATCCCAATTTTACTAGCAACGAGCGGGGAGATATATGATAAAGTAGAACCAGGATCAATCAATGCATATACAGATCTGGAGAAAAACAGTAATGTACCTGTGACAACATTTGGCGAAGCCTCCTAGTCCTGGCGGCTAGCCAATGCATATATGCAGTTCGAAAGACCGCTAGAATCTAAAACACCGCCACGACCTAGACCGCGGCCCGCCGGTGCCGATAAACCCCGCCCTACAGGGCGCATAGCTGAGGGAGTAGAGGATGAACCAGCGGCTGATCCCGTCGGCTGAACTGTACTACCAGAACCACTCGCCATCGGACAATCTCGCATCACATGGCCCTGACGGCCGCAGGAAAAACAAGCCCCTGTAGCTCGGTAGCACTCCCCTGGGTCGCGATTTCCCACAATAAGAACAACGGGGCCTGGGTGGTCTGGACTGGCTGGAACCCCTGGTCATCTGCGAGCCTGATGCTATGGAACTCTGGGCGGCCCCAGATGCTCCTGCACTATGAAATCGTCTACCGGCGGACTGTGTACCCCGGCCTGACCGAGAAGGATATCTACCTGACTGTTGTGACTGAGGCTGTCCGCCTCGGAAATCTCCAGAATACCCTGCTGATCTTTCCCGCTTGGGTGGCCTCCTATCCCGATCTCTGCCCTACCGGTCCTCTCTGTGCCGGTCCTCCATACCCTGGGCATAAGCCTGTAATCGGGCGATGTCCATATCAGTCTGCGATGCCATCGCCATACAGCTGTCAACTATGTAACGGCCCAGCCCTATCAGCTACCGGTCCATCCGATTAGCCATATCCGCTACTATAGTAGGTGCATATCGAGCTAAGGAATCAAACTCCAAATTATACTCACGAACACTCCGACCTCTCTGCCGCAGCTGCAAAAATCTGTCAACCCTCGCCCTCCGCAACTCCAGGGGCAAAAAGTGGCCGAGAAAAGCGGCCACAAACTCGTCCCATGTAGCTAGGGGAGCACCCTCACCTCTGGACAGCTGCCATGACTCATACTAATTAGCCGCAACATCTCGTAATCTGTGCGAGGCTAACTCAATGGACTCGGTCTCTGAAGCCCCGACCAGTCCCAATGAGCGCCTCATCCCCCGAATGAAGTCGTGGGGGTCCTCCTCGGGCTTAGACCCGAAAAACTCTGGGGGACTACATGTCAGAAAATCACGAACCCTCAGGCTATCACGCCTGTCATCATCATCATCACCTCTCAGCACGCGTCTGTTAGCTTGTACCGCCACCAAAGTCGTCAACAACTGTACGGCCTCCCTCAACGTCCTATCCTCCGTCCCTTGCTGAGGAGCTGGAGGCTCGGGCGCTGGAGCGTCTGGAGCTAATGATGGACCTGCTCCAGGCTCCTCCGGTGGTGAAGCAGAACCCTCCGACTGGGGCAGAACATCGGGAAAATCCTGAGCACGAGCCCGGGTAATTCTCTGCACCTGACTAGTCTCTCCCATCACCGCCTTGCCTTTCTGGGCAGCCGTTGCCTTCTTCGGAGGCATCACTGAAAAACACAACAAGCGGTCAGAAAAGAGTAATCCTAATAGCACAGCTCTATCGCACGATCTAAGATTCAAAGAAAGGTAACACCCTAAATGTCCTGTAGCCTCCTGTTTATAGATGTGGTGCACGACACACCGATAAACAAGACTCTACGAGACACGGCCTGTAGACATTCCGAGGACAAACCGCTCTGATACCACTTTTGTAACGACCCAGCCCCGTGGGCCGTGACTGGTGCCCTACTTGGACACCCAGACAGACAAACAAATCAAATTGTCATATTATAGATTATCACAGATTCCATATTAATCATTTTTGAACCGATTTGAAGTCAAATATTATCTTAAGCGGTCACGCAAGCAGAGATATCATATCAAAGTCAAAGGGGCGGCGGAATACACATCGCCGAATATAAGCACATATACAAATATATGGGCCACCATGGCCGTCATAACAGACAGGACCTCATTAAGACACAAATCATGAACAAAACGAGCACACATAGGACCCACGACCCACATAAACGACTACAAGCCTCTACAAATCAAAACGAAAACATATGACGGGACAGGGCCCCGCCGTACCCCAAATAGTCAAATATACAGAAATATATACATGACAGAGATATGTACCAAAATGTGGGCTCCGAATCAAAAGGAGCACTCTATAGTAGTAGAATGTGGGGCCTACACTGGCGGATCACCAACGTCTGTACCTGCGGGCATGAAACGCAGCCCCCGAAGAAAGGGGGTCAGTACGAAATATGTACTGAGTATGTAAAGCATAGAGTACAGAAATCCAAACCACAACTATAGTAAGGTACAGAAAGAGAATACCGAATCAGTAGATCAAAACCGGTACGGAAACCATATGTACGTAATGCAAATAAAAGAAATCATGCATAAGGCTCAGGAACGTGGTCGCCACTCCGACGCTGGCGCCGCAACACAGCATACTCCGGAAAGTTTCAAATCTCCATACAACCCCGAACATAACATATCATCGCACATATCATATCATCAAAGCATATCATAAGCCATATCACAACATAACTCCATAAACGGTACCCGGCCCTATGGCGAGGTCTCGGGAACCGTAACACATCATACTGCCGAATAGGTCATAATGTGCACGATCACAAAACCGGCCCGGGAACCGGCGAATGATGTCATAGAAATAGGCACAAGCAGAGTAGTGCGGAAACCATATGCATATAACTCGACAAATAAATACATATATATATATATTGAGATCAGGAAGCTCAAAGTAAGTATCGAGTCTGTCGGAATTAGCATACAGAAGATATGAGCCGTTAAACTTACAAAACTTTCGAAAAACACCTCATAAGCCATTTTCTAGAAATTTAGTGTCATTCACAGTAGGGAGCTTTCAAGTAGCTTATGGAGTAAATCAAACGGAGCCTTAAGTTCATAGACAGAAGTTCTCTTTTTATATTATACCAAAATAGCTCAAGTAAGACAAACGAAGGAAGTCTCGGGACTAGTGGGCCCGCCTCGGTTCAAGTCGAGGCAGCAAACATAAATTACAAACATTGGACTCCATGGAGGTTTCAAAGCGATTCTATCACGTCTGTACAAGTTATGGATGTTTGAACAGTTTTCCAACAAAACTTAAGGGTTATAATTCAATTGTATTGAATGAATAGTACCAAAACTCAGACTTGAATTTCTATGAGCAGAATAACCTACGAGGCTCAAATCCGAACCTAGTACACCTAGGACATGCCAAGAGAAGGAAAGGGATAACTTTACATACCTTTATCTCTCCTTGCGGTTGCCCAAACTCAAGTCTCGTTTGCTCCGGAATCTACATTTGGTCACAATTACCAAATATGAATTTCAAGCTTTTTAAGAATTCAAGTTTAAATCTATACTTGTCTACCGAAATTTCGGCAGCACCTCCCTTATAAATTCAACATCCCCGAGAATTTGCTCGGCCATAATATCAACGACAACAACCACAACAATCATCAAAATCACAACAAAACACATTCTAACATAATTTTTCTTCCTTTCTACATAATGTAACACTTCCATTCCAATTTCACACTATCCAACTAATATCAACATTTTCCATATTCATTAAATAACTCAAGATTACTCAAACATATTTCAATAGTATTTTAAACAATATTCAAGGATTCAAGCCATTCCGCCAATTCCATATTCCATTCGAAACTTCTATTAATGCAACGAAACTACCAATTCACATTGTTTTATTCCAAGTTCACTAACAACAACCACAATTCACATTTAGGATCTCACTTTCCTAATCCTATAAAATTTATACTAAAATCATATAATTTCCCATAACAACCTACAACCAATTTCAATGCCAACTCAACTCGTTAAACCTTTATTTACGTCATCAATGTCACAACGACACAACTACCAAACTAAATAAAATTTAATTCACCATACCCATGCCCCATACCACACACGGCCACACCCAACTTGCACACCCACACGGCCAAGCACACCCACATCACAATTCCATGGTTTTTCATGCAATACTAACCATTATAACACATATGTTTCTTCCATAATAAAAGAGGTAAAATTCTTACCTTTTTCTTCAAATTTTCTCTTGCCACAAACGTCGTCCTTTTTCTAAGCTAATTATACCACGTCGTAGAGAATCTTGAACTTAGTAAGAATCCACGAAGAACAAGATTTTTGGAATGAAGATTGAATGGCTAAATTTTTTTTTTCTTTCTATGCTTGGCCGAATGGCTTAGCTTATTTTACTCTTCATCTTTTGTTCTCTCTCTCTCTAACTTTCTTGAAACTTCTAAGGGATAAGTGATGAATCCATGGTCCCTTTTTATTAAATTTTGCACATGGGAATTTATTAATTCTTTGTGGGCTTGGGCCACATATGGCCGGCCACCCCTCTCTATTGGGCTTTGATTTTTCCCATTTTATTTAGAGCCCAATAATTTATGGATCTTGTTTGTAATTCCCGAAACTAATTTCCGAAATTCCAATTTTTTCCCTTGTCCATCTTCCGTACTTTCGCTTCAAGAATTTCCAAGAATATTACACATATTTTAAATAAAGTAAAAACATGATCTCATTTCCTACAAGTCAAGATTATTCCAAGTTTTTCAAACGCGCAAAAACATGGGATATAACATTCTCCCCCCCCCCCCCCCCCCCCCCCTTTAGAACATTCGTCCTCGAATGTTAAATTTACCTTATAGATTTTTCAAACGTTTTAGGGGAGGTCCTTTATATGGGTGGCACACATAAAGTATTTATTGATTAATGCAATCAATCACAGAATTTAAATTTTTACCTGGAGATACGGGAAACAGGTGAGGATATTTCTTCTTCATTTCGTCCTCTGCTTCCCAGGTCATTTCTTCTCCGTTATTATTTCGCCAGATCACCTTAACAGAAGGCACTTCTTTGGTGCGCAGTATCCTCACTTGGCGATCCAGAATAGCTACAGGTTGCTCTTCGTAAGTCAAGTCCTCCGTTACCTGAATATCATTTACTGGAAATATTCTGTCCGGATCACCAATAAATTTTCGGAGCATGGATACATGGAATACCGGGTGCACTGCCTCTAGATCTGATGGTAAGCCCAATTCATAAGCGACATTCCCAATCTTCCGGACAATCTGGTAAGGCCCAATGTATCGCGGACTGAGCTTTCCCTTTCTGCCGAATCTCATCACGCCCTTCATAGGCGACACTTTTAAAAATACCCAGTCTCCAATCTGGAACTCCAAAGGTCGACATTGTTTATCACCATAAGATTTCTGTCGACTCTGGGCCGCTAATAGTCGCTCTCGAATCAGTTTCACTTTATCGACTGCCTGCTGGACCACATTTGGACCAATGAATTTAGTTTCACCCACGTCAAACCAACCGATCGGAGATCTGCATTTTCTACCATATAGGGCTTCGTACGGCGCCATCTGTATGCTGGAATGATAACTATTATTATAAACAAACTCAACAAGCGGCAAGTGATCGTCCCAGCTACCTCTGAAATCAATAACACAGGCCCGCAACATATCTTCTAATGTTTGAATAGTGCGCTCGGCCTATCCGTCGGACTGAGGATGAAATGCTGTACTAAGACTCACCTGAGTCCCCAATCCTTCCTGGAATGATCTCCAGAAATTCGCTGTGAACTGGGCACCTCTGTCAGTAATAATAGATACAGGGATCCCGTGAAGTCTTACTATTTCTTTAAGATACAATCTGGCATAATCCTTAGCCGAATAAGTGGTCCTGACCGGAAGAAAATGGGCTGATTTCGTTAATCTGTCAACAATAACCCAAATAGAATCATACCTGCGTGGAGTGCGCGGCAACCCAACAACGAATTCCATATTAATCATCTCCCATTTCCAAGCTGGAATTTCCATTTCATGTAGTAATCTGCCGGGCTTCTGATGTTCGATCTTGACTTGCTGGCAATTTGGACATTGGCCAACGAACTCTGCAATATCTCTTTTCATGCCGTCCCACCAGTATAAACATTTAAGGTCATGGTACATCTTAGTAGACCCAAGATGAATAGAATACCGAGCATTATGTGCTTCGCCCATAATTTGTCGTCGTAACTCTACAACGTCCGGTACACATAATCTGCCTCCATATAATAATACCCCTTCAGGCGAAATTTTGAACGGAGTCTTTTCTTTATCAAGGGCCACATTTCTGTACTGCACCAGAACAGGATCTTCGAACTGACGCTGCTTTACCTCTTTTATAATGGATGACTCAGCAACCTCTCGAACAGAAACCCCAGCATCTCCAGAATCTGCCAAACGGAGTCCAAGGCTAGCTAACCGACGAATCTCACGAACTAATTCTTTTTTATAAGGCTGCACATCAGTCAAACTACCCATGGACTTGCGGCTCAGTGCGTCGGCTACCACATTAGCTTTCCCAGGATGATACAAAATATCAATGTCATAATCTTTTAATAGTTCAAGCCATCTCCTCTGCCGCAAATTCAGTTCCTTCTGTTTAAAAATATACTGGAGACTCTTATGGTCCGTATAAATATCAACGTGGACCCCATATAAATAATGTCGCCATATCTTCAAAGCATGAATTACCGCGGCCAATTCCAGATCATGAGTGGGATAATTTCTTTCATGCAGTCTGAGCTGCCGGGAAGCATAGGCTATGACTCGACCGTGCTGCATTAACACACAACCTATCCCAATACCAGAAGCATCACAATAAACAACGTACCCGTCTGACCCCTCTGGAAGAGCTAAAACTGGAGCCGTAATTAATTTTTCCTTCAGCATCTGAAAGCTGCGCTCACAGGTATCAGTCCACTGAAATTTTATTGCTTTCTGAGTGAGCTTTGTTAATGGTGCCGCGATAGAAGCAAAATTCTCCACAAACCTTCTGTGATAACCGGCCAACCCCAGAAAACTACGTATCTCTGTCGGTGTAGTAGGCCTGGGCCAATTCTGTACAGCTTCAATCTTCTGTGTATCGACCCGAATACCATCTGCTCCGACGATATGCCCCAAGAATGCCACAGAAGTTAACCAGAATTCACATTTGGAGAATTTAGCATATAATTTTCGTTGCCGAAGGGTGCCAAGTACTGTTCTCAGATGATCTGAATGCTCCTCTGCTGATCGTGAATAAACCAAAATATCATCGATAAATACAATCACGAACATATCAAGGAACAGCCGGAATACCCGATTCATCAAATCCATGAATACCGCTGGAGCATTAGTCAGCCCAAAAGACATCACTCTGAATTCATAATTCCCGTACCGGGTCCTGAAAGCAGTCTTCGGAATATCTGCCTCTCGTACCCGTACCTGATGGTAGCCCGAACGCAAATCTATCTTCGAAAAATATTTAGCACCCTGCAACTGATCAAATAAATCATCAATCCGGGGGAGGGGATATTTATTCGTTATAGTTACCTTATTTAATTGCCGATAATCAATACACATTCACAGTGACCCGTCTTTCTTTCTGACAAATAATACCGGCGCTCCCCAGGGCGATGTACTGGGTCTGATGAAGCCTTTGTCTAATAGATCTTTCAGTTGTTCTTTTAATTCTTTTAGTTCTGCCGGTGCCATCCTGTATGGAGGAATAGATATGGGCTGTGTATCTGGCAACAAATCTATAGTGAAGTCTACCTCCCGTTCAGGCGGAAGGCCTGGAAGCTCATCTGGGAATACATCTGAGAATTCATTAACAACCGGAACTGACTGAAGAGTAGGTGTCGCGGCCTTAGTATCGTGCACACGGACCAAATGATAAATATAACCTTTCTGAATCATCTTCTTGGCTTTGAGGTACGAAATAAACTTACCCCTCGGCGATGCTATACTCCCGGACCACTCTATAACTGGTTCCCCTGGGAACTGGAAACGAACTACCTTTTTCTGGCAGTCAACATTAGCATAGCAGGAAGCTAACCAGTCCATGCCCATAATAACATCAAATTCCAGCATATCTAATTCTATCAAATCAGCTTTAGTACAACGGTCGTATATAATCACGGAACAATCTTATATACCTGCCTCACTATAATAAAATCCCCGACCGGTGTAGCTACTTCAAATGGCTCTATAGGTTCAGGTGTTATCCCAATTTTACTAGCAACGAGCGGGGAGATATATGATAAAGTAGAACCAGGATCAATCAATGCATATATAGATCTGGAGAAAACCAGTAATGTACCTGTGACAACATTTGGCGAAGCCTCCTAGTCCTAGCGGCTAGCCAATGCATATATGCGGTTCGAAGGACCGCTAGAATCTGAAACACCGCCACGACCTCGACCGCGGCCCGCTGGTGCCGATAAACCCCGCCCTACAGGGCGCATAGCTGAGGGAGTAGAGGATGAACCAGCGGCTGATCCCGTCGGCTGAACTGTACTACCAGAACCACTCGCCATTGGACAATCTCGCATAACATGGCCCTGACGGCCGCAGGAAAAACAAGCCCCTGTAGCTCGGTAGCACTCCCCTGGGTGCGATTTCCCACAATAAGAACAACGGGGCCTGGGTGGTCTGGACTGGCTGGAACCCCTGGTCATCTGCGAACCTGATGCTCTGGAACTCTTGCCGGCCCCAGATGGTCCTGCACTATCAAATCGTCTACCGGCGGACTGTGTACCCCGACCTGACGCAGAAGGATATCTGCCTGACTGCTGCGACTGAGGCTGTCCGCCTCGGAAATCTCCAGAATACCCTGTTGATCTAGCCCGCTTGGGTGGCCTCCTATCCCGATCTCTGCCCGACCGGTCCTCTCTGTGCCGGTCCTCCATACCCTGGGCATAAGCCTGTCATCGCGCGATGTCCATATCAGTCTGTGATGCCATCGCCATACAGCTGTCAACTAAGTAACGGTCCAGCCCTTTCACGTACCGGTGCATCCGGTCAGCCATATCCGCTACTATAGTAGGTGCATATCGAGCTAAGGAATCAAACTCCAAATTATTCTCACGAACACTCCGACCTCACTGCCGCAGCTGCAAAAATCTATCAACCCTCGCCCTCCGCAACTCCGGGGACAAAAAGTGGCGGAGAAAAGCGGCCACAAACTCGTCCCATGTAGCTAGGGGAGCACCCTCACCTCTGGACAGCTGCCATGACTCATACCAATTATCCGCAACATCTCGTAATCTGTGCGAGGCTAACTCAATGGACTCGGTCTCTGAAGCCCTGACCAGTCCCAATGAGCGCCTCATCCCCCGAATGAAGTCGTGGGGGTCCTCCTCGGGCTTAGACCAGAAAAACTCTGGGGGACTACATGTCAGAAAATCACGAACCCTCAGGCTATCACGCCTGTCATCATCATCATGACCTCTCAGCCCGCGTCTGCGAGCTTGTCCCGCCACCAAAGTCGTCAACAACTGTACGACCTCCCTCAACGTCCTATCCTCCGCCCCTTGCTGAGGAGCTGGAGGCTCGGGCGCTGGAGCGTTTGGAGCTAATGATGGACCTGCTCCAGGCTCCTCCGGTGGTGTAGCAGAACCCTCCGACTGGGGCACAACATCGGGCAAATCCTGAGCACGAGCCCGGGTAACTCTCTGCACCTGACTAGTCTCGCCCATCACCGCCTTGCCCTTCTGGGCAGCCGTTGCCTTCTTCGGAGGCATCACTGAAAAACACAACAAGCGGTCAGAAAAGAGTCATCCTAATAGCACAGCTCTATCGCACGATCTAAGATTCAAAGAAAGGTAACACCCTAAATGTCCTGTAGCCTCCTGTTTATAGATGTGGTGCACGACACACCGATAAACAAGACTCTACGAGACACGGCCTGTAGACATTCCGAGGACAAACCGCTCTGATACCACTTTTGTCACAACCCAGCTCTGTGGGCCGTGACTGGTGCCCTACTTGGACACCCAGACAGACAAACAAATCAAATTGTCATATTATAGATTATCTCAGATTTCATATTAATCATTTTTGAACCGATTTGAAGTCAAATATTATCTTAAGCGGTCACGCAAGCAGAGATATCATATTAAAGTCAAAGGGGCGGCGGCATACACATCGCCGAATATAAGCACATATACAAATATATGGGCCACCATGGCCGTCATAACAGACAGGACCGCATTAAGACACAAATCATGAACAAAACGAGCACACATAGGACCCACGACCCACATAAACGACTACAGGCCTCTACAAATCAAAACGAAAACATATGGCGGGACAAGGCCCCGCCGTACCCCAAATAGTCAAATATACAGAAATATATACATGACAGAGATATGTACCAAAATGTGGGCTCCGAATCAAAAGGAGCACTCTGTAGTAGTAGAATGTGGGGCCTACACTGGCGGATCACCAACGTCTGTACCTGCGGGCATGAAACGCAGCCCCCGAAGAAAGGGGGTCAGTACGAAAGATGTACTGAGTATGTAAAGCATAGAGTACAGAAATCCAAACCATAACTATAGTAAGGTACATAAAGAGAATACTGAATCAGTAGATCAAAACCGGTACGGAAACCATATGTATGTAATGCAAATAAAAGAAATCATGCATAAGGCTCAGGAACGTGGTTGCCACTCCGACGCTGGCGTCACAACACAGCATACTCCGCAAAGTTTCAAATCTCCATACAACCCCGAACATAACATATCATCGCACATATCATATCATCAAAGCATATCATAAGCCATATCACAGCATAAATCCATAAACGGTACCCGGCCCTATGGCGAGGTCTCGGGAACCGTAACACATCATACTGCCGAATAGGTCATAATGCGCACGATCACAAAACCGGCCCGGGAACCGGCGACCGATGTCATAGAAATAGGCACGAGCAGAGTAGTGCGGAAACCATATGCATATAGAAGATATGAGCCTTTAAACTTACAAAACTTTCGAAAAACACCTCATAAACCATTTTCTAAAAATTTAGTGTCATTCACAGTAAGGAGCTTTCAAGTAGCTTATGGAGTAAATCAAACGGAGCCTTAAGTTCATAGACAGAAGTTCTCTTTTTATATCATACCAAAATAACTCAAGTAAGACAAACGAAAGAAGTCTCGGGACTAGTGGGCCCGCCTCGGGTCAAGTCGAGGCAGCAAACATAAATTACAAACATTGGACTCCATGGAGGTTTCAAAGCGATTCTATCACGTCTGTACAAGTTATGGATGTTTGAACAGTTTTCCAACAAAACTTAAGGGTTATAATTCAATTGTATTGAATGAATAGTACCAAAACTCAGAGTTGAATTTCTTTGAGCAGAATAACCTACGAGGCTCAAATCCGAACCTAGTACACCTAGGACATGCCAAGAGAAGGAAAGGGATAACTTTACATACCTTTAGCTCTCCTTACGGTCGCCCAAACTCAAGTCCCGTTTGCTCCGGAATCTACATTTGGTCACAATTACCAAATATGAATTTCAAGCTTTTTAAGAATTCAAGTTTAAATCTATACTTGTCTACCGAAATTTCGGCAGCACCCCCCCTATAAATTCAACATCCCCGAGAATTTGCTCGGCCATAATATCAACGACAACAACCACAACAATCATCAAAATCACAACAAAACACATTCTAACATAATTTTTCTTCCTTTCTACATAATGTAACACTTCCATTCCAATTTCACACTATCCAACTAATATCAACATTTTCCATATTCATTAACTAACTCAAGATTACTCAAACATATTTCAATAGTATTTTAAACAATATTCAAGGATTCAAGCCATTCCGCCAATTCCATATTCCATTCGAAACTTCTATTAATGCAACGAAACTACCAATTCGCATTGGTTTATTCCAAGTTCACTAATAACAACCATAATTCACATTTAGGATCTCACTTTCCTTATCATATAAAATTTATACTAAAATCATATAATTTCCCATAACAACCTACAACCAATTTCAATGCCAACTCAACTCGTTAAACCTTTATTTACGTCATCAATGTCACAACGACACAACTAACAAACTAAATAAAATTTAATTCACCATAGCCATGCCCCATACCACACACGGCCACACCCAACATGCACACCCACACGGCCAAGCACACCCACATCACAATTCCATGGTTGTTCATGCAATACTAACCATTATAACACATATGTTTCTTCCATAATAAAAGAGGTAAAATTCTTACCTTTTTCTTCAAATTTTCTCTTGCCGCAAACGTCGTCCTTTTGCTAAGCTAATTATACCACGTCGTAGAGAATCTTGAACTTAGTAAGAATCCACGAAGAACAAGAGTTTTGGAATGAAGATTGAAGGGCTAATTGTTTTTTCTTTCTATGCTTGGCCGAATGGCTTAGCTTATTTTGCTCTTCATCTTTTGTTCTCTCTCTCTCTCTAACTTTCTTGAAACTTCTAAGGGATAAGTGATGAATCCATGGTCTCTTTTTATTAAATTTTGCACATGGGAATTTATTAATTCTTTGTGGGCTTGGGCCACATATGGCCGGCCACCCCTCTCTATTGGGCTTTGATTTTTCCCATTTTATTTAGAGCCCAATAATTTGTGGATCTTGTTTGTAATTCCTGAAACTAATTTTCGAAATTCTAATTTTTTCCCTTGGCCTTCTTCCGTACTTTCGCTTCAAGAATTTCCAAGAATATTACACATATTTTAAATAAAGTAAAAACATGATCTCATTTCCTACAAGTCAAGATTATTCCAAGTTTTTCAAACACGCAAAAACACGGGATATAACACCCTGCTAATGGCACAAAAGGACAATTCTTATCCCGAACCACCACATTTTCGGATATGAAGTCAGGAAACATCCACCGAATCCTATCCTCAGGCAATTCTTCAAAGAAACCGGCCCACGCTCCTTTGGACATGTAACCAAGGTTCGGGCAATAATTTGTAAGGCGGTTTATCCTGTTGTGCTTGCTTAGATAGGACTTCCTTAGCCATGTTGATGTGTTTGATAATCCCCCATTGTAGCAACATGCTACATCCTTGGAAGTTCGGAAACCATTCCGGTATTTGTCTAAAGCCCGAAAAATGTCTGCCAAGATAATGGGTGCTAGGTCAAAATACCTCGTTTCCTGGTCCTTGGTTATACCATAGAAAATAGCATGGGCTAAGCAGATCACTCGGGTGTCTATGGCCATCGATTCTCCCTGTAGAAACACCATAATGCCTAGCAAGGCTATGGCGAATGCCAAAGTTCTAACGGCTTCCACTCTTCTCTACTCTTGAACTCCATTTGATACAAGGTGTATCCGGTGACATCTCCGAATCTCTGATACAAATATCTAAAGGCTACAATGGGTCCCTAGGCCCAGGGTGCCTCAGCCAGTGCAATGAACTTCATGATTTGGCCGACTGTGGGCCTATGTGGAAATAACATGTGGTGATCTGGTTTGTGTCGTCTCCTTAAACAGGTTCCATTAGTGTCTATGGCATCCCTATTCTCCTCCAAGGTTGGAGTCATCTCAATTTCACCGAAGCGGAACTACATTTCCTTATCATCCCAATGTCCGGCTAACACCTCTATTAGTTCCGGACGACCCTTCATTGTCATGATAGCTGGTAGGTGGCCTAGAGTGCAGTTAATTGTATTTTTGTGAGCATCATCTAACCATGCCCACCAAACCCTCAATAAATCTGGAGCCTCGACGATTATGTCAAAAGGGATGCAGCCTTCCATCTACTAAACAAAACACTGTTAGGATTCTCCCATCCCCACAGGGTCAATGGTTCATCACATAGGCAGTAAACATGCTTCCACATAGCACATAAATGAGATGCGGTGTTCTTCGGGTCATAGACCGTCCGAACACAAGGTGGTCTCTCTTAATGAGCTTTAGGTAGGTCTGAGATACCCAAAGCTCGTCTAGGTATGAATGCTAGGGATTTGGCTGAGTTCTATCCTACTTTTACTAGAGTGGGTTTTTCCCAAAAGACCGGGAAACCGAGCGGACAACTGGGGCTGAACCGTTAGGACTGTTGGACGACCACAAACTAACCCCGCGTGCTCCGCGAAGTCGTCTTTGGACAAAATGTAAAATAAATGTCAGGAGTGGTGGAGTTATGATATGCATATGACAGTTGATAATTGTGGGAAAGTAAACACATAAAAAGTTGAAGCAAATATACCCACATTATATTAGAATCCTTATGGTTAGAACCTTTATGTCCCCAGTATAGTCGCCATCTGTAATAGTACGCATTTTTGCCGGCGGGGTTAGTGCTAGGAAAAGCTATTTCGAAATCCTTGGTGCTCTTTCGGACTTTGTTTTAAAAGAGTCGCCACCTAATTTTTAGGAAATTAGAAAACCAGTTTTGAAGGGTTTATTCATACACCGTGAAAAATCATTCTTAATCCAAAGTTCTAGGTAAGGGTTTTGGTGATCCCCTAGGGAAGGTGTTAGCCACCCTAGTATTAAGGATCCGTACTATACAGTTGACCTTCGAATTCCAATGTGTGAGTATTTTCATGAACTGTTTATTTGGTGTTTATTTTTTCCGAAAAAAATCTGTCATTTTGCATATCATTTTCGAAAATAGAATTAAATATATTTCCTTTACATATAGGGTATTTAAGTTCGGATTTATAATATCCGGCTATAATTAGTTCCTTTCACATATAAGGATAATGTTACTTTGTAAAGGAAAAAAAGTATTTTTAAAAGCTTGGGATAAATGAAATTTGTTCATGCTTAAACTCACACATGGTCCGGGTTAGCTCGTTTGGTGCGTTTTTAGAACACCTTTACTTAAGACTTTACTTATTTATTAAAAGGAATAGTTGGTGCGCGTTTAATTGAAAAGGTTGGGTTTATATAATCAAATTTATTATTTATGATCCTGGAATTTTATTTTAAACATGATCTGCTCGCAAATAAAAACCATTTGTCATGGGCTTAAGCCCGAATCAGTCCCTCTTTTATAAAATGATTAAGATTTGCTTAGTTTTGGCCCAAAGCCTATTATTTTTTCTTCAGTCCCTAGGCTAAGCCCAAAACGTATTTTTATTATTTTGTCAAAAACAATTGGTTAAATGGGGCCTGAAATATGACCTTTTTGGGTTGGGCCTTAGCCCTCAAATTCTGTAATTTTCCTTAGTTTATTTCTAGAGAAATATGTGTATAGATCAATACAAAATGGATTACACCTATGTGTGCCTAAAAACCATATTTTGATTTATCTGATTTTTGGTTTAGAAAGGCAGAACTTACTTTTCGCAAAGCATATCATTTACAAGTTCTACAAACCATACCTTCGTCTAATTTCGAATTTAAAAGGATGGAACTCGTTTTGTAAAAAGCATATCATTCGCACAGTTTTAAAAAAACCCATTCTTGTGTCTAATTTTAGTTTAAAGAGACAGAACTCGTTTTGTAAAAGCATATCACTCACACAGTTTTGCAAACCCAATTCTTTTTGTCTCGACTAGAATAGGATTTTGAAAAGAAAAAAAAAGGACTGAAACTTAACTAAAAAAGGGCATTTTTTCAAATTTTGCAAAGATAAGTCTGGTTTGAGGAAAGATGATAGCAACGCGTTATTCTTTGTAAACGATGGGACTGATCGTTTTATTTCCCTTACTACCCTAGCCATTTTATTTCTAACTAAACGGCATATGCACCATTCACCAAAGATGCCTAATTCAAATGTAAAGATTCCAATAATAATGTGACTTTATACAAATACAACATTTCAAATAAGAGAACAAATCGACATGCTAAAATTAAAAGAGGAAAAGGAAATGAGTTAGGGGTGTAACTAACCCCCTTAAAAGCCATTTTTACCCATAGTTGGGCCTTCTTACCATTCTCACCCATGGCTGGGCCTTTATAATATTAGCTTCCCTTTTTAGACTTAACAATTTGAAAGATTATTCATGTTGGGCCTTTGGCCCAATAGGCTAGTTGGACTCTGGCCCAAGTGGTCGTGCAGTAGGAGGGAAAAAGAAAAGGAATTAAATAAGTATAGGTTTGGTGAATCTAATACTATCAGGATTATACATTCATATATATATATATATGTATACATACACATCCCCATTTTTTAAATCTATGTTTGATGGACCTAATTCTATCATGACCATACAGATATATACATACATATACATATATCTCCCCACTTGATTACAAGTGCAAAACCAAGGACTTAGTTAATGATGGAATAATGATGTTTTAGAGACATGTGATAGCGTCCCTTAGATTGATATTAAAGTGTTAAGAAGGTTCCATAAGGATCGGAGATCAAACAAGTCGACAAAGACAAGTTCCAGACAACTGAACATTATACGGCCAGACATACTGGCCGTATAAAATTCACGGACCGTATGTCCAGGCCGTAGATCCAGTCCAGAACAACATGGCTCACTGGACCAAACATACGGTCCAACATACGGTCAGTGAAAATTATACGGATCGTATGTTGGTCCGTATAAAGTGGTCCGGCCAGCTTTGGTGAATTAATATAAGGGACCCTTTTCATTTCATTCTCACTCTCCACAAGTCAAGAGACCTCTAGAACATTCTCTAACAATCCTCCACAAGAAAATCAAAGGAAATCCATGATCAATAACACCAAATCCATGAGGCAAAGTGTATGAAACCTAGCTAAAGTTCATCTATCTCAAGAAAACCCAAGAGGAGTGAAGTAGGGTTTTGATGCTAGAGGAGTAATTCCATTCAAGGCTTGTTCAACCATCATCTAAGGTACGTTTCATGACTAAACCATGTTGTTTAAGGTATTGGAAGGTTAAGATACTTGAATTGTAGAAAGACATAGAAAATGGGTCATTAATGAGTGAATAGTGTCATGGTTAGATGGTAGTTGGATTGAATCATGAATGTTTGTGTGCTGTGATTATGAATACGTTATAAATGACATTTAGGTCATGAAGTAAGTATTATATATGAGGAAACGCGATAGTAAGCTATAACCATAAATGTGGAGAAATTGATAAGAAATGGTGGATTATGGTCAATGTATATAAATGATGATTGTTGATTGCAATATTGTGAATGTTGTTGTGAGCGTTCGGGAGATGATATAGAATATGGGAAAAGTAGTAGAAACAAAGGAAGTGCTGCCCAATTTTCCCTAGAAATAGTAGCGCGTTCTTATAGTGGATTAACTAACGATAGTGCGAATTCTCTCTTGAAGGTAGAAACGTGATATCAAAGGAGAACAAGCAAGCGGTAGCTTAGTTAAACGTCAGAGGTATGTGAGGCTAGTTCTTTCTTTCTAATGGCATGAATCTTATAGCATGATTTTCTTTCCTCTTCGTGGGTTCCTATATTTCGGAAAACTAAAAGTCTATACCCATAAATGGCTATATAAGATAAGAGATATGATATGATGATGCCATAATGATAATGATGTTATTTATTGCTTACACTATCCTTATGTGCTAATTCCTTCAAGGTGAGGCAAAATGTCAATGATTTCTCCATAATGAGATCGGGGGATCACGACCTTACGTCACCCCGATAAAGTATAGTTGATCTTGAGCCTTATGCATGTACCATGATAAGATAAGCAGATTATGATGAGCACACTATGATAAGCATGTTATGATGATGATATAACACCGTGTCTGTATGGACGGGCAGTCACTGCTAAGCCGGGCAGCGTATACACCATGATCAGATGGCATGGGAAGACACCACTAGTGGGCGACATGAGATGATACCCCGGACGCGGGAGGCCTGGACGCAGGCTAATGTTATGATTATCACACCGTTCCGATATGGACGGGCAGCCTATGCATTATCACACCGTACCTATATGGACGGGCAACTTATATACACTTATGCATACATGACATGATGATGATTATGAGTAAGCTAGCACGCACTATTTCCTTTATACTTGACAGTCAGATACAGATGTTCCATATTGATACTTCTATATATATCATTGTTTTATCTCTTTGTTTATGCCTCTCATACTCAATACAATGTTCGTACTGACGTCCGTTTTCTTTGGACGCTGTGTTCATGCCCACAGGTAGACAGGGAGGAGAGCACGACCCAGATCCATAATAGCTGTCAGCTGATTGAAAGCACTCCTTTGTCCCGGAGGTGCTTGATTATCCTTTTGCGTATATAGTCATGTATATGTATTTTTGGGCATGACGGGGTCTTGTCCCGTCCTTATGTTTAGCACTCCAGTAGAGGCTCGTAGATGCGCAGTGTGGGTTAGATGGTATCACGAGATTGCTAATATGTGTATATATTATTTTGATATCCGAGAAGCGCATGTATATAAAAGTATTTATGTTTCAAATGAAAGACGATTTTCTTACGCTTTGAGTATAATATTGATAAAAGAGCATTAAATGGGTAAGATGAGTAATAGAACGAGCGGTGCTCGGTAATCAGCCCTGGGTACCCGTCGCGGCCCTAGCTGGGTCGTGACAGTTGGATATCGGGGAGTGGCCAGACCTATCCCCTAAAACCTCCTCAAACTCTAAAAAAAACCAATGTTGCCACAGTACATAATCATAGTCTCAAAGTTGTGCACAAGTATCAGCTTATGGGAAATATTTTGAATTCAAAGTAACTTTAAAATTAATTCAGAATCATGACAAAGAATAGGGCAGACACTGTAATACCATGGGACACATAGAATATGTACATCAATTCCAAGATACTTAATCAAATAGGTGTCATAACCAGGTCCTACTCTTGTATTTATATACACATACTGCCCATAACTAGCCTATATTCTTATAGGTATACACACAGTATATCCTTGCTATACACATAGTATGTGTATACCATATGTATACTCCCTTCTTTTACAAATCTATGTAGGGTCTATGTTTAACTAGACTCTTACATGTCCAATTACTATACACAAGGCAAAATTTAATCAAAGTCCAATCTTTAATTTTTATGCACATAAAAAATAAATGATTTATCAACCTTATGTATTAGTAGGGGATAAGAAATTGTGTAAGTTGGCCACATGAAGCACAATAAGTGAGTACAAGCAAAGGGGAAGATCCAGTAACTTGTAATTACAGTAAAAGTAGTTGGAGCATCAAGAGGCCAAAGCCAAACAACATCGAGTGAAACTGAGACTGTACAGTTTCCTATTCTCAGAAAATCTTTGTTCTAATACAACAGTAGCAGGATCATGTTACAACAAAGCTTCATACCAGTTACCATTTAAGATAGACAAGGACAGAGTCTACTACATACGTACCAATGAATCCCCAAAAGATGGCATAAAGTAAAAAAAAAAAATCTTCACATAGTCAGACTCCTTTAAACTCCTAGCATATCACATTTACTATCAACAACCTCAAGCTAACTCATTACCGAGGAAACAAAACCAAAGACCAACTTCTTGAAATTACCAAATCCATTACTCTTAACCTCCTAAGTGCATTCTAAACCCTTTGATCAAACTAGATTTCTTAACCCTTTTTACCTTCGAGCCTTTTGTAAAATGATGGGATTTAAGGAAGTCATATCTCTTTAAGACAATAATGTTCCCGATGGTATATAGACTGGTCATGACACCCCTCATTTTGGAAAGGGGGGGGGGGGGGTAGATACGATGAGTCAAGCTAAGCTTGGCTCTTCTCTGCCCCTCTTGAGGTGTCTTGAAATGGTCATTCTAAACCAAGTGGTCCATTTTAATAATACTTATCATACCCCCACAATCAATATTAGACCAATTCCCAGTTCAACACCATTCATTTAGAGCACAGACACAATCCATTAATCATATCATCCTCCTAATTCTATGTGTAACAGGATTTCTAAAAAACAACACTAATGATGCAGGACCAGTTATTACTAGACAGATCACAATTTTCATTCTTTAATCTAAGTTATACTATGATATTCAGTAAAGTCTAGGTGTCACAATTTAGTTTAAGAAATGAGAGGTTTTTACCAACCTAAGATTAACTAAGTGTTAATAAGTTCAAACCAAGCTGAGTGCCTTCATATGACCAAGTCCATACATAAACACCACACCAACTTTGATACACATTCCTCAGGAAGCAAACAACATATCAGACAAGTCAATCCTCAAGAAAAGGAAAGGGAAACATGGGTTCAAACAACTAAGTGAATAATTCATCTCTTTGGGACTTAATTAGTGGCAATTTTGACCTCTCTAATCATGACATAGACCTATTCCTTGTTTCAAACTTAGTTTAGACAACATGAAATTAAAAAATCCCCAAGGCATGACAAAGATGTAACAAACAACTGTCCCTCTATTCTAATTTAGCTTTTGGCAATAAGAAATCACAAGAATTTTCCCCCAAGGCATGGCAAACCACCCTTAGCCAATTACCAGCTCTCACCGAACTCCACAGTCATGAGAAACAAAGTCTAGGGAGTTGAGGAAGCCTTAGGGTCATTAAAGAAGGGCAGGATAAGGTGAGGTCATCACCTCCCCATCCCTTTCCTACACCTAACATTCAGTAAAAAGAGATCCCATGCTCCACTGGTCATTACCTCCAGTTCATACCTAGGCTCACCTTTTACTCTCCCAAAGCAACCCCATCCCTTTACCTTATTCTCCTACCAAATGCCAATCACCAAAACTCATGGACAAAGGTTGTTTGCCACTGCCCACCCCCTTAAAATGAGTCTCACCTAGACTCTCTAATTAATCACATAAACTAAACAGTTTCTTAGTCAACATCAGTTTTAAAACCATACTATGTGAAGCCTTATTGATTACCTTTAGCCATTAACACTTAAGAAAGTTTGAATAATTAAATCACTTAAGAGTTTAAAGAATCAGATTGAAAACCAAACTCCAGGTTCAAAATAGTTCCATCTCTAATTGATCAATTATTTTTTAGATAGTTAAAAGGTACATCAAGCCTCAAATCATTTTTTAAAGCTATCTCAAACTTCTTTTGAAATTTAGACATGAACCATATGAGAGAGAAAATCTGATAATATGAATGCACAGTTTGAATTCTATTCAACTGAAACCAAACATGACACTTAGTCCTGCTAATAGCATATGATATTCCCCTTTTTATTTTAAAACAATCTCAACAGTTTTTATGGACTTTCATTAACTCCTAAAGGACCTTTTGTCACCTTATTATCTTATTAGTGATCTTGAATTTCAACTTCATTTTAGACTTCCTTATCCTACTCTAGGACATCACTTTCTTTAAAATTACCCTTTAGTGCACAGCATACAACCATTCAGAGTTACTTGACTAACTTAAGCACATTCAAGCAGAACTGGGAAGGCTCAGACCCACACAAGTGCAAGCAAATTTAACTCTAAATGCCTTAGCCAATTGTCAAAGATTTCTTATAAACATGCCTAGTTCCCTTAACCTCTATTTTAACCTGATCACGATCCTTCCCAAGTTTTATTCTAGTCATAGATCATGTCACTTAGTTAACATCAAACAAGTATGCAGGCCCACACAAGAACAAATTCAGAGAGAGAAAAAAGAACCAAAAGTCGCATTCTTATGAAACAAAGACAATTGCTTCAAATACTTCTAATAGATATCATAGCCTTTTGATGTTCTACTACATTCAACAAGATTAATGTTAGCTTAAAATTTCATCAAACTAGTGTCTTGACTTAGGTGACCACATCCTCAACAAAAGTAAGGACCTTCAATGTCTAGCAGAATTTATGAAATCTATTCCACATATTTAAACGATCATTGCATTATTTAAGCATACACATTTAGTCTACGTCACAAGACCACTTATTAATGTCAGACATGGCTAAAAAATAAAGAGGTACAACCTCCACATCTATATCTTAATCAATGCCTAATTGATACGTAAACTCAACTAAATCACAGGCAAAACAACAACTAATCAACATTGATCTAATATTGACATTTAGACTAATACTAAACAATACCAAATTAAATAAACAGGATCGAGCATTACCTTTTTATGGTGCGACCCTGATCAAAAATGAATTTGAAAGCCTTGGGTGCTTCCAAAACCCACAACTCAGCCACACAGACTAAAACAAAAGGAAAGAAATAAAAAAATTCAACTCATAAAGACCTCACAATAGTGCAATCTTAAAATTTTACTAAGTGAGGTTTAAAAATTCGAGATTTTAGCCTTTCTTTGAACTTCTCCAATTTTTTCTAACTCTGAAAAAAAAAACTCTTTTAATTTTTTTGACTTTGAGACTCAAACAGAGCCTCTTTTTCACCTTTTCCCAACTTGTTTTTGCAACCCAAAAATCATCTAAACTCCAAAAACCATTGATGTGGAACAAATGTGTTTTCAGAAAAAATAAGCTTTAAGATCAGATCTACACCTCATATGGCCTCTCAAGCATATGGATGGTCAGATCTAAACCTTACTCGGTTCGATCCGACCTTTTCAAACCCAACCAATAAAATTTCAGCAAGGTACAACATCATACAACAAAATTAACCATAATAATCCATTTTTTACTAAGTAACTTCAAAGAAAAGCAAAAGAATAAAGTTTCCTTAACGATTCGGGCAAGCTTTTAGTAAATACAAACTCGACATTAATTTCTTACACAAAAATGATGTTGCCACACTGCATATCTTACACACACACACACTGTAACCCTTCCATTTTTAGATGAGAGAGAAGAAGATTTTGCAGGCGGCGCTAGGGTTTTTATCAAGAAAGAGGAAGAGAGAGAAAGGGGAGGGAAGGGTTTTTGCTGAAAAAGGGGCAAATGAAAAAGAAAAGAGGGGATATACCCCTTTAATGCTTTGAATGATCTGGGTCGGGTCTCAGCCTGGTTTGGACTAGACTCGGTCAAGATTTTAAAGAAAATAAAACGACCCCTTTTTAATTTGTATACATATATATGTACACTAAAGGTATACATATATATGTATAACTGGTGTATACGTATATAGGTGTATGTATGTGTGTGTGTGTATATATATATATATATATATATATACACACACACCTAGTATACGTATATATGTAATTTAAAGGATTAAAATTAGTAATATCTTAATTATGGATAAATTTAGGACGTATTTATTTATTTCATAAAAATAGTTTTAGTGGTTGTATTTTGCGAGCTGTTCCAACCTTCTTTTTACCGTCTGAAACATCAGCTTTACCTTCTATAAGTTCATCCCTTACTTCTATAACATCAGATTTCTTTAAATCTTCTAGGGCCCAAAATTGCGAAAAAGGCCATAATGTATTCTGATCCAACTAATCATTTCAATTATGGCCAAATTTTGGCCTTAATTGATTTTAATTTAGCTGGTCATTTCAATTATGGCCATATTTGGCCTAATTAGCAGGTTTCAAAATTAAATTACATTAATGCCCTTGATTACTTTAAACCAATGAAGTTGGTTATTTCAATCAAGGCCATTAAAAGGCTAATTTTACAAAATTGACCCAGTTTCCTTGAACCATGCACTGGTCAAATTAATTGTGGCCATAACAGAATAATTTAAACCTCAATTTGCAATAAGGACCACTTAATTAACTAATTAAAATATTTATAGATAATTATACATTAATTTTGACAAAACACACGATCACACAAAAAATTGAAGATTAAAGGGTGAAATGGTCAATTATTTAAATTACTCAAAATCCATGGATTAAAGGGAATAAAATATTTACTAATTTTGAAAATTTTAATAATTAAATAATTATTATTATTTTAAAACAAAAATACCCTTTCCTCTTAATTAAATCAAATAAGTACCTTATAAATGTCATAAAATGCCAATTAATTTCTAAACAACTTTGTCATAAAATGCCAATTAATTTCTAAACAACTTTGTGATGTCATGAAAAACTTTTCATCAATTTAATAGAGCAGAATATTACTTTGAGCAATTTTATAAAAATTATTTAAACACTTTAAGGCACATAGCTTATTTTATTTATTTTTCAGGGACTCTGAGTAATTAAAATAAACTATGGGAGGTGTCAACACAGATTACGTGGCTGGATCGACTTCTTCTCGTCGAGACTGACTCTTGAGGCATTGCTGACGAGCATCTTGGGTGAGCACATGGCCAGATCCGTAGCTTGGATGACTCCTCTCATTCTACTTGTCTTATTCGCTATTTCTAAGATAGAATTTATTTTGAGACAATGTATTCAGACTTTTTAGTTATGTAGTGGCTCTTGTACGGCCTAGACCAGATTTTGGTATTATGTATTACTTCCGCTCTCTTTTTACTTATTTATGTCAGACTTGTTAGATATTTATGTTGGTTGGGTTACTTTATTGTTATTCGAATGTTGGTTAAAGGACGGGTTCGCCAACCAGGTGGGAAAAGGCAAGTGTCCGCACGTTCCTTGATTTGTGACGTGACACTTATGTTCTCTAATGATTTATGATATCTACTCATAACGCTTTACTTATCCTTCTACCGATCTCTCGCTAACATTACCATCTCTTATCTTATTCTGGAAGACTTCAGCGAGGCACTCTTTCACTTCTAGCTTTCCCTGCTTCGTCCAGCCTTATTCTTTGGTCCCTTAATACTCTTTTTTTACTGGGTACATAGGCCACACTGAGGTGAATACTTACCTCGTACACAAGGATTCCAATACCTGACCTACAAATTTTCTAATCCCTCGAGAAATCCTACCCGATTATACAATTCCCGGGTATGCCACTTATATGCCTTATAAAGAAGGACAATAAATATATTCGTAAAACTATTCAGAAATGTCATCTTATTGTAACAATCTATCCATTGCTAAGGATTACTCTAACCCTTATTAGACTCTGAAATTCCCTTTCTTTCCAAAGCTATGTCTATTGATGCCTAGAAGTCATAAGCTGAAATGGGTGCTACTAACTGTACCTCTATCACTGTTGGAAATGGAATCATGATGCTTGTGTTCCTCTGTCTGAACTTCAATTATTTACAATATTCTCTGCTTAGGTACCTCTTACCTTCTTCACTGTACCTCTTTTACCTTTTACAACTCGTACCTTTACCTTTTGATGTTCTCGTAGCCTATTACCCACATTGGTGTGTTAGATACTCATGCCTTAGGGCCCTTAACATTAAACTTGAACATCTGGTACTCATATGATCTGATAGGGCCTCAGATTGGCCACATCAACTGGGGCTATTTACTAGTGCCCTTACCTATTGTTGTATTAGCCCTTTGGCTAGCTGTAGTCTTTCGGGTCATAAACATCTCTGTATACAAATATCAAACATAAATTTCGAACTCAATCCCTATGACTCAGCTCTACAGTATGATTGGGATATGAAAGAAGGGTAACTGGCACCTAAATGCCCTATAGCTTCCTATGTATATAATGTGGTGTACAACACACTTATAAGCAAGACTCTATTAGACACGGCTTGTAGATTCCTTAGGACACACCCGCTCTGAAACCAAGTTTGTCACGTCCCAAACCTGGGGAGGCGTGGCTAGCACTCGATGCCTTACTTGACCCTGAGCGTGCCATGTAAAACCCATGAACCCCGAACACATATACTGTATAAACTGAGCCGGCAAGGCCAATTGTAAATAAATCATAACGTCATAGGCCGAAAAGGCCAACCTCTATAAATCTGTAAATAAGGACATCTCTCTAAAATGGGAGCGTCCCAATACGTATTTATATACACATATATGAACGGGCCAACAAGGCCACTATATTTCTCTACAAACAGCAAAACCCAAAATAAGATATAGACAAGGACCAACAATGCCACCATACTGATATATTGAATATGCAAGACACGTCTACAAGCCTCTAAAGAGATCATATTGTACCTAGTAGTCGGGACAGGGCTCTGGCCTATCCATCAAGTCTATATATACATAAAAGACTCCAAAATCTGGACATTGTAACTCCGAGCGAGATGAAGCTTACCAACCATGCTGATACTCAGCTCTGGCTACTGGGAAGGCATGCCTATCTGTCGGTTAGAACCTGCAAGCATGAAATGTAGCGTCCCCGACAAAAGGGATATCAATACGAAATAATGTACCAAGAATGTTTGGCAACTGAATAACTAAAACTGTATTGATATATATAAATATTGAATTAAATCTTGAACATACTTACCTACTTCCGACTCACATCATATAAGAAATAATAAAATAATCTGCCGGGTCTCATATAGGACTCGGAGTGTACCTGCCAGGCCTTACAAGGCTCGATGTATATCTGCTCGACCACATATATAGGCCTCGGTGTATATCTGATCAGCCACATATATAGGACTCGGTTTGTATCTTCCTGGCCACATACATAGGGCTCGGTGTGTCTGCCTAGCCTTAAGAGGCTCGGTGTATATCCCCTATATAACTATCCATTTATACATATATATACTTCTTACCTTCTCGACTAATCGAATAAGTACCGCTGATTCGGAGTTCCCGACAAGGGTATCTATAACAAATTCAATTAATATACTATTTGTAGAGTTCTTCTCTTTTGAACGATATGTCGGGATATACTAGAGTACAGACTCATGCCAAAAGAAGGAAAAGGGATAGCCATTACATACCTTGCAAAATAATCTTCCCAACAACCATGATAAGCTCAACTCGTGGTACCTTAATCTACAACAATGAAAACAACGCTATCGTCACACTACAAATAATACTACTTTCGTATTTCGAACGATAACTTATTTTATAACAAAACGGGCAACATTTTCCCTATTTCTTCCACATTCCTCTAGTTCATAATAGTCACGAAAATAACCCAGACAACCAGCAACTCTATAATAAGCTTGTAAACCAAAACAATGACACAACCAGTGACAAGCTCTATTTACGACTAATAAAGTTGTACCTTCAAACCCTTTAATAACAAAAACATACCCACGTTATCCCATCAATTTCAAGCCATAAAATATCACAAGAACAACCTCAAAACAATTCAACAACAAAAAATAACACAACTATGATTTTTGACTTCTATTTCACGGGTTTTCAACCGGTCAACTTAAATAAGCTCAAATACATGAAGGTGAGGGTAAATCTTACCTTAAACACACAAGAACAATTCCAAGCGAGTGGTTGCTTTAAATTGAAGAATTCCCCAAATCCAACACAAGATGAAGATAAATTATCAAACAAGCACAACGGGATTCCTAATGTTGATTCACGTCTTTTGGCTTTAGGATCATAGATGGAACTTTGGAGAGAGTTTAGCAGGGTTTGGGATCTGGAAAAGGTGATAAATAAAGTCAAGAAGGTGAGCCACCAAATATATACACTTTTAGAATTCTCCACCGCCTCAAATTCATGCCTAAATCTATGGGTCGTAGTTCCCATTCAGGGTCCGTAGATGTTAACGTAACTGGGGACTGCTCTACAGCATTTTCTTAAAACGTACATAACTTTTTATACAAAGCTCTGATTGACGAACGATTTGATGCATTGAAAGCTAGACTCGGTGAACTTGAATTTGAATAGGAATGCATCCCATAATTCTTCATATATTGGAGATTCATCCATGGAAAGTTGGGCCAAATCCTACCGTAACTTAAGCTAACGTAGAACTTCGTCAATCCTTAATCCTTTCGATTTGTTTAACCTCTAATCTTCACGACACTTACTTAACACTTGTTAATCATGGTTTAAGCACTTGTAACCTCAAAGATAATGTCACTCTCCTAGCATACGTTGATGAATTACGACGAAACTTAACGCACAAAAGTATGGAATGCTACCGTTCGGTTTGGTCAAAGCGTTGTTCAGACATATAATTTCTCATCCAGATCGTAGGTGGAAAGTTGCATATCCTTCTCCTACTTTTAACAGGGAGTAACATGCTGATCTTTAGGTGTAGATAGAACCAAACATGGAAGTTGCTGGTGTTCCTACAGGGCCAGTACCTCTTGAAAGGCATATCGTACTCCCTGATCTCAATGCAACTGAACTTGCCAGCGAATATGTAGTAGAACAATATCAATTACCGGATCTGAATCTACCTCTGCTAGGGGAGAAGTAAAGGAGCACAGTGGCGGAGCCAGGAATTTCATTTAAGGGGTTCAAAAATTCTAAAAGGTAAATACACGAAGAAGTCAGGGGGTTCAACATCTACTATATATACATAATAAAATAATTTTAACTTTAAAAATACACTGTAATTTTTTGCCGAGGGAGTTCGGATCCCCTGGAGCTAACGTGGATCTGCCCCTGAAGGAGTAGTAATGTGTTTATCATAATTTTATATATGACGTTTTTTACCTGGTGTGGAATGATGAACCGATTCATTTTTCTGTCTTTTATTTATAACTCTTGTTTGTATGCAGGATTGGAGAAATGAGACTTTTGGTGCTTGTAATAAAATCAGATCAATTGTTTGCTCATATGTTTTGCAATGTTAAATTTTATTTGAATATTGTTTTACAAAAAAAAGATGATCTAATTAAGCAAGAGATAGATAAAATTCAAACTTCTTACACTGACTCCATGTTGGCTCTGACAATGTAATTCCAAATAAAAGAACTTATAGTTATAATAGCACATAATTTATTTAAGTAAAACAATGATACTCACATTTTAATTTCAAAATATTTTAATCTAAAGAAAATTTCGTTACACAAAAGATACATGTAAATCAAACTAACACAAAAGGAAAAATTATCCTTTGTAATATCTATCCACAGATCTAAACTATAATAGTCCTGGTGATATATTGGGTACTGAGTAACACCAGTTGACATCCATTTAAGGATGCAAACATGGTGATACATGTGATCACAAGGAATAACTCCTAAGAGTTATTCTCCATCAAACTCGACCAAACATATACTGCACACTAGATATTACATCGGGGTCAACTGGATGCCTCTCCACTACATGGGCATCCTATAGAACCATATACGTGATTTTTCAAAAGAATTAAATAATTTTCACGGAATGCACGTGCAATGCACAGGATGCATGCGTGACACACATGATGCACGTGCGATGCACAAAAAAGTTAGTTTTATTAATTATAAGTCAAGAACTTTCACACTTATGTTATTATATCATACAAACAAGTATGTTTGACTCTAATTTTTTTATCTATATAAATCTCTTCATTTTTTTTTTGTTGAAAATGACGAACACTAGCGGAAGAGACAGCAGCAGTGACAATAGGGATATTTTTGAAAACCTTCAATTGACCCACATCCCTCATCTTCCTCCTACATTCCTTAGTTTCGCTACTCTCATTAGCGGGGCTTCAGTGAACTCCACCACTAATGCTAGCACTGGAATGATCATTGTTTTCAATTCTAGTTCTAATGGGACTAGCAGCAACCTTGGCGTCGTAGCCAGTGCTGCTGTTTCTCCAAGGAAGTGAAGAAGCAGGGAAGGATCTTCATAAAGAGGAGGAGCGATGGGTTCGGCTAACCAACCTCCGTAACGTGAGGGCGAATGTATCACCACTCGCACCTGTATCGATGGAGCAAAGATGTTATGTTGCGTTTCGAAAAATGTTTAGTTCAGCCAAAGCTTTATACTGGGTACTGAGTAACACCAGTGGAGATATATTCACGGATGCAAATATGTTCATACATGTACTCACAAGGAAGAACTTGTCGGAGTTCTCTTTTATCAAATTTGACCAAGCATAGACTACACACTAGACATCTCTCCTTAGAAAACGAAATCAACGAAAATGTGCTAATAATTACATCGGGATCAACTGGGATGCCTCTCCTCTACATTAGCATATATGTGATTTTTAACAAAAGTTAATTAATTGTCACTGAATGCCCGTGCAATGCAGGGATGCACGCATGACACACAGGATGCATGAGTGACGCACAAAAAAAGTTAGTTTTATTAAGTATACTTCAAAAACATTCACACTTAAATAATAATGTTATTATAGCGTACAAACAGGCATGACTAACTCAGCACTAATGGAACTCATGGAATGTCAAGCATCTTTGCCAAATTCAGAGAAGATTCCCCAAGATATTGTATGAAACTTAGAAAAAGGCTATATAGGACAGTACAGATATATATTAGTATGATAATTTATAATTAGCTATTTAGAGGACTACTTCAAACTGATCCCTTCCTAGGTGGATGTGTAAATTATATGCTCTTCTTTATAGGCTTGTATTAATTTATGTATGAAATTTGAAATTTCTATTGAATAAATTTAAAGGCTTTAGCCTTGAATTTTATTAAGAATTATCATACTTAGTTACTTCATAGTTCATACTTGGGATTTTTCAAAAAAAAAAAAAAAAAAGCTAGTCGTTGCTAGCTAAATAATTATATTTAATAAATTATCAAACTACAAGTCTCTTCTTTTTGTAAGTACTAACAAATTATATTTAATAAACTATTTTGATATACGTCATTTTTATATATTTTATAATATTTTACTTAGCTACTATATAATTTATTAAGTTTGAAGTTAATTAAAAGAACTAGTCGTTGCTAATTTAAAAAAAAAAACTAGTCGCTGCCAATTTTAAGAATTAGTTGTTGCGGACTTAATTTTAACCCCCAAGTTTATTAAATTACACTTTCTCCCTAATTCTAATCTATAAATTACCCATCTTCCTTCTTCATTTTGTCCCACAATTCTCTAATTCTCTCTCTATCTAAATTTTGCTACTCAACTATTCTATTTCCAAGTTCCAACATTCAACATTTAAATGAATAATCCTCCCCCTCCTTAACGGCCAAGTACACGGTGGATGTATTTTGAGTGAATAGACGATGAAAATGTTCTATGTCGACTTTGTGGTTTAACTTATAAGCATGAGTCTGCACCTTTATATGGATGTACTGGGGGTTTGTATAGATACTTGGTGAAAAGGCCAAGTGCATTGTGGATGTATTTTGAGTAATTAGGCGAAGAAAATGTTCTATGTCGACTTTGTGGGTTAACATATAAGCATGAGTCCGCACCTTTATATGGATGTACTGGGGGTTTGTATAGATACTTGGTGAAAAGGCACCCAGATGCAGTTGATGCTTTTCTCTTCTTTAAATTTCTCTAGCAATGTTAGCCGTTTAAGTTTGTATGTTTTGAATTTTTGATTTGTATTGTGTTAGCCGTTTAAGTTTGTATATGTCACGACTCAAGCCAATGAGTCATGACGAGTGCCTGACCCCTAATGACCAGACACCCCTAAACTTTCTTAACTATCACATAACAACAGGGTGGCCCATCTGACTCATATCCCACTATATATATATATATATATATATATATGAAAAATATCGAAGTAATAGTGCAAGCCGACTAGGCTGCTATATATGTTGTACGCAAAAGAGTAAGAGCCGACAAGGCTACATCATGTACCAACTACATACAACTGTCTACAGACCTCTAATGGAACAGAAAGCTGTAGAGAGGATGGGATAAGGCCTCGCCATACCCATATACATGTATATACATCTCAAAATAGCCTACCAAAATGGACCGCAGCTCCGGATCAAGTGGAGCGCACCAAACAGCTAAGGCGAAGTCCTACTGAGCTGGATCGTCTCTCTGTCTACCTGAACCTGCGGGCATGAACGCAGCCCCCCAATAATAGGGGAGTCAGTACGGATAATGTACCGAGTATGTAAAGCATAATAATAACAAGTACATAGAATTCATGAGAGACATCTGAAACATGAAAGTTGATCTCAATAGGAGAATGCATCTGTAGCTAACATCCGAGAATATCTACGTACTTTGTGCAACTGAGAACTACCTCTAAGGGCGTATGATATGCATAGGTCATAATATAACTGATAGTGCTGTGAAATGTACATCCCGATCCATATATCATATAATAGTGCCGAGGAACGTACGGCCCGATCCATATATAATATAATAATAGTGCCGAGGAACGTACGGCCTGATCCATATATAGTAATATAATATTAGTGTCGAGGAACGTACGGTCCGATCAATATATAATAATATAATAGTAGTGTCGAGGAACGTACGACCCGATCCATATATAATAATATAATAGTAGTGGTGCCGAGGAACGTACAGCCCGATCCATATATAATAATATAATAGTAGTGCCGAGGAACGTACGACCCGATCCATATATAATAATATAATAGTAGTGCCGAGGAACGTACGGCCCGATTCATATATAATAATATAATAGTAGTAGTGTCGAGGAACATACGGCCCTTATCTATATATAACATAATAATGCATATATAACGCCTTCTGTTCACGAGTCAATGTGCATATGAATATGGATGCAATGCATAAATGAAATGAATACATAGAACTCTTAGGGTGACATGAGGTCGTACTATCTCCGATGAACATTGTTTGAGCTAACATCATCAATATATGAAATCTCAAGACCCATGAATACAAGGAACAATCCTAGATGGGGTATAGGAACATCAAGGACTGAAGTACTCCTAGTGCTTCTAAGAGTAGAGTAATATGGAAGCTCGTTTACTTGCTTGTTCATTCATATTATAAGATCATGCCAAAAATGAAAGAAAGGTTAGCCTTAACATACCTTGGAGTCTACCTAATGTCCGATGCTTATTTCCCGAGATTGTAACACTACAGCTAAGATAACACAAATTACAATTAGGCCATATACATCCCTTACTACCCATTTTAAGTACGCATGAAACTTAACGGAATTCAGGCAGCATTTCCCCTATAATTTTTACTCCAATCAAACTCTCAAATGGTGTACAACACACAAAACATCATCAACAACAACTGTAACAATATACAACAACATAAACAAGTAGAAATCTCCCTAAAATTCCAATCGGAACAGCCTTCAAGGCAACCACATCATCAAGCTAGTTTAGGTCTTTCATATCATGTTTTCCTTCACTTTAAACTAAGGAATTCCTACACAAATGACTTATGTCAATACCTTCATATCAAAATATAATCAAATCCATACCAAAACATCTACCTAAAATAGCCCCTAATATTAGTTTGACTCAATTAAGCCACCGCTTCCATAGCTATATTTCCTTCACTTTAAATCACTAAAACAATTGGTAATCAACTTAATAGCAAAGATAACAATAGTATTCATACCTTAAAGGGGATGGAGGTCCAAGAACCAAACTTTAAATCATACTCCTAAGCTCAACAACTTCAATAGAAACCCTAGGAACAACTTTCCTTTCACAAGATCGGGTTTTCGGGGCTCGGATCTTACTTGGATGATAAAGGAAGGTTGGGAGAGGATTGATGAGTATTAGGGAGAGTTTAGGGTCTGTTGGTGTGAGTTGAAATGAAAAAATCACGAAATAGATGCATTTATACATCAGCTGCACTGCCTGAAAATCGAGGGGTCGTCGATGTGCATCGATGGATCGTTGACACTTCGACGGCCCATAACTCCCAGCGTCGATATGTGAATTCAGATCTTCCAGTTGCGTTGGAAGGTAGACTCGCTGAACTTATGAATGCATATGTTATAGGTTCTGTAAGTGCTTGTATTCTAGGAGATATGACTCCCCAAATTCGACCCAAAATTTCTGTCAGAAATTCTGCCGAATTTTCCCAAAGTTTCAACAAACTTTATCTCTTCGATTCGCTTAACATACAACCTTCCCGATACTTACTAAACATGATTCCAAGCTCTCACGTATGAAGAATGAGCATGAATAATTCCTTATGAGCTTGATGACAACCTCGCCTTTTAAGTCTTCGTCAACTAACTCACGACAAAACTTTACATATAAAAGTATGGGGTGTAACATCCTTCCCCCCTTTGAACCTTTCGTCCTCGAATGTTAAACTAGTCTGGCATTCTCAATACTTCCTCAAGCGTTTTCTTATTGAATCATGCCCTGCACATACCTTTGTCTCAACAGGTCATATCTAATCGTACCATCATTATCCTTACTTGACATATCTTCATTGCTTCTCTTCTCATTTTCCCTTTCACATGTGCTTTTATCATTTTCTCGACTTATTTTTTATTTATACACCTTGCATTGAATTTGCTAATATCACATGCCTTCTTATCTTATTCTGGAGCTGCAAATGAGACACTAAACGGTCCTTATTTTCCTTTTTTCTTTCCTAGCTGGACCATTTAATACCTGGGAGCCCTAAGTCGAAGAGTGTACTTTTGAGTATTTAAAGGTCTACTTTATCACTCTTTCTTTATCCTTATCCCGAGCCTTGAAACTCTTTTCCTTTATATTTCCAAGTTACCAGTTTCTTGCCTTCACCCCGCGCCATCTCTGAATTTTTCCTCCTGGTTTGTCCTTCGCGTAATATGACCCGTTGGTTTGATGCTTTACTGGAGATACCATATTATCTCATTATTTACTGAATCATCATTCGATGCCAGTAGCCTTTCTCAAAATTTCCTTTAATCATATTCTGACAACACTATACTTAAGGAGACTCTAATCTCTTTAATGCAACTTGAACTCAACCTTAGGATTAACACACTTGAATGATAACTGATTATAGGCATATCTAATAGCCCTAAATCTGGTGTACTTGCAAACTCTAAGATGCATAGCTCATATAGGGGAGCAATAAGGATATGTTGCGTCATATTGGCGAATCTCATAATAGCCTCACAGGTTTCGCTAACTAGGTTTTATTTCTTCGTTCAATCCTCTCTTACATTTGAATTCTCCGTCATCATTCTCCCAATCATCTACCATGTTACTCATGGAAGTCATCCTTAATTCCTTTCTAAACGTAATTTATCTTATCCAAAATAACTCATGATCATCCTGCCATTCTTATCGATTGTGACTCATAAACATTCTATCTTAATATTGGCAGTTGCACTCAAATTTATTATTCCCCCCTTTATGGCTTCATCTTATCGTAATATCACAAACAACTTACTTATATCCTTTATCCCCAACATTTATTCATAACAGCCTCTTGAATCCTAAAAAAAATCCAACAAACATAGAGTTAATGCTTCGTCCTTTTTGTGCCTTGTCTCGTCTTCTTCTTCTTTTTTTTTTGGACAACAACACACATACTAGGTTAATCTTGAGCATTACCAAGAATGTCTTAAACTTCACTTTTTGCAGCAACTTTAATTTGAATTAAACTGCATCCCTTTTGGAATTTCCCTAAATTAATCCGCAATGCCATAACGGGTAATCCTTTGTTATTCTGAGGGATCATTAGTATGGTATGATTGTCGAGTGCACTTAGGAGGGCAAGAAATCCATTTTTACTGATATTTGGAGAACAAAAGTATGCACTAATTATAACGCCTCGTTTTCAATTAGAATAGAATCACGTAACATATATCCTTGGTGGCTTGTCTTACTCTTAATCATCTTAAAGTACTAATTCCGCTCCTAGTACAGAAGTACCTGCGGGGAGCTCATTTGTGTTAATCACGAATACTTCATAATGTCACTGTTCACTCTCCACTAATCCTTTAACTTGTTGTCCTTGTCATCTTGCTCTTACTTATCGATTCATTGTCCTATTCTTTCCTTACTCATCACTTCCTCCATCTTAATTACCTCTTATTCATACAACCATTCTCTTAACTTATCCTCAATCCCATATAACATTTCTCCTTATTCATTATCTTATGTCGTTATTATAAGCCCATAGGATTTGGTCTATCAAATGTATAAACTTTAGGCGTCAACAATGAATCTATCTTTGATCCGCCAACCTGTACTCGTACTATACATATATGCGCATACAAATTCCGCGTTGTACCTTAACAAAACATAGGAGTCAATATATACTATCTCAAAAACTCAACTACTACCTCAACTTTGCTGGTGGCGTCAACACTTCTGACGACCGTTAACTTGCAGGCGTCAAGTTACAGCAGCAGCTGATTCTCAGGGCTGATTGTCGGTGCAAGGTTGACGGACCGTCGACCATGTTGACAGCTCGTCAATCTACCCGTCAAGTTGTACATTTCTCAACCTTCTTTCGAATTCGTTTAAACTCTAATCCTTTGATACTTAGCAGTCATGGGCTCATACCTTGGTACAAATGAAATAACATACTCAACACCTCAAAAGCTCAAAGATAAATCTTAGTACTCGAGGCCAATGCGACTCATATATATATATATGAGGATCGGAAAACTACTTCGAAATGACTAGACTTTCTTGACCTTCCTTAAACATTTGGGTCCTCCTTTAAGCACCCATTACTAAACTCCTTTGAGCTATAATGACATCTTACCCTTGCAGCACACATATACTTAAATAGCTTAAATTTCGAGAAATTTTGACAGAGTTTCCTTTGTAATTCTTGTTATCCCAAACCTGCACACAGCCCACAAAACACATCCAATGCCTCACAGGATACCCATAAAAATACATATGATACGTACCTCAGTCACACATGGCTATTGGTATGAAAGGGGATACAAGCCAATAAAGCTCACTTCATATGCCATGTTTGGGCATTCTTCTTGCAAAACATCAAATTTATTTCCTAAACCCTTCGATAATTAGTCTTCTTAAATAAAAGTTCATATACTCATAAGACGTTCCTTCTGCATACGCTCTTTTATCCCCTTCTATAATTAATCAATCGAATTTGCATTTCATTATCACTATCAACATTAGCTATAACTAGATCACCAACTAGCAAAAACACCACAAACGGTTTAATCGATTCAGGCTCTATCCCAAGCTTACCGGCAACAAATGGAGTAACATATAACACGTAAACCCCAGATCAATCAATGCATACACATCATAAAAGAATGTTGGTATTATAGCCGTGACAATGTCAGGGGAAGAATCGAGTACCTGTCACCCAGTCAATGCATAGATGTAAGGCAGAGGGCCACTCGAACTGGCTGCTGCTCCTCGACCCCTACCACGGCCTGCTAGTGCCTGTGACCCTTGCCCCGGAGGGCGTACATATAATGAAACACCAACTGCTAATCCTATGGGCCGACCCCAGTCTTCACCACGTACAAATGGATAGTCACGCTTGATATGGCCTGGCCAACAGCAGGCATAAAAACCACCTAAACCCAATCGGCACGGTCCTGGGTTTAATCTACCACACTGGGCATACCGTGGCCTCGTCTGACTGGAACCACTCCTAATCTGAAAGCTGGGAACTCTGGAACTCTGAGCTGGGCCAAAATAAGCGGATCTATCAAACCTGGGTCCAGGATACCGTGGAGGCGCACTAGCTGCTGAATAAGCTAAGTGTCTAGAGAACTGCCGCCTTGGGCCACCTCTGAACTCACTGTCAAACCCTGAAAACCTGGACCTCTTGCTCTGACCCCGACTACCATGACCCGCACCCTGTCGCCGAGCCTGAGCGGCTACTAGCTGGGTCAGCAAAAAGATGGCGTCTCTCATCTCCTGGCCTGAGGCATCTGGTGGAGGAACTGGGGGTGCTGGAGCTAGAGTTGTGGCTCTTCTTCGCTCCTCTGAAGCGGGTGGAGTATGCCAAGCCTGGGATGGGGTCTCACTTTCGGACTATCCCCGAGCCCTGGTAATCCTCTGAGTACGGCTAGTAGTCTCACCAGCCATTCTGGGCAGCTACAGTTTCCTTTCAGGGCATCGCTGAAATCAGAACGAATCATTAGAAAGGGATTTCTTATCTTACCGCTCTATCGCACGATCTAGAATAGAAAGAATGGCAACATCCTAAATATCATGTAGCCTTCTGCTTATAAGTGTGGTGCCCAACACACCCATAAACAAGACTCTACTAGACACGGTCTGTAGACAACCCTAGGATGGAACTGCTCTGATACCACTTCTGCCATGACCCAAGCCGATGCGTCATGACGAGTGCCTGACCCCTAATGACCAGACACCCCTACACTTACTTAACTATCACATAACAATAGTGAGGCCCATATCCAACTGTATATATATATATATATATATATATATATATATATATATACACACACATATCATGTACCAACTACATACAACTATCTACAGATCTCTAATGGAACAAAAAGCTATAGAGAGGATGGGATAAGGCCCCGCCATACCCATATACATGTATATACATCTCAAAATAGCCTACCAAAATGGACCGCAGCACCGGATCAAGTGGAGCGCACCAAACAGCTAAGGCGAAGTCCTACTGAGCTAGATCATCTCTTTGTCTACCTGAACCTACGGGCATGAACGCAGCCCCCCCCCCCCCCCCCAATAATAGGGGAGTCAGTATAGATAATGTATCCAGTATGTAAGGCATAAAAATAACAAGTACATAGAAGTCATGAGAGACATCTGAAACATGAAAGCTAATCTCAATAGGAGAATGCATCTGTAGCTAACATCCGAGAATATCTACATACTTTGTGCAACTGAAAACTACCTCTAAGGACGTATGATATGCATAGGTCATAATATAACTGATAGTGCTGTGCAACGTACAGCCCGATCCATATATCATTTAATAATGCCGAGGAATGTACGACCCGATCCATATATAATATAATAGTAGTGCCGAGGAACGTACGGCCCGATCCATATATAATAATATAATAGTAGTGTCGAGGAACGTATGGCCCGATCGATATTTAGTAATATAATAGTAGTGCCGAGGAACGTACGACCCGATCCATATATAATAATATAATAGTATCAGGGCCGACGAACGTATGGCCCGATTCATATATAACATAATAGTGCGTATATAACGTCTTCTAGTAACGAGTCAATGTGCATATGAATATGGATGCAATGCATAAATGAAATGAATACATAGAACTCTCGGAGTGACATGAGGTCGTACTATCTCCGATGAACATTCTTTGAGCTAACATCATCAATATAAGAAATCTCAAGACCCATGTACAGAAGGAACAATCATAGACGGGGTATAGGAACATCAAGGATTGAAGTACTCCTAGTGCTTCTAAGATTAAAGTAATATGGAAGATCGTTTACTTGCTTCGTCGTTCATATTATAACATCATTCCAAAAATGAAAGAAAGGTTAGCCTTAACATACCTTGGAGTCTACCTAATGTCCGATGCTTATTTCCCGATCTTGTAACACTACAACCAAGATAACACGAATTACAATTAAGCCATATACATCCCTTACTACCCATTTCAAGTACGTATGAAACTTAACGAAATTCGGGCAGCATTTCCCCTATAATTCTTACTCATATCCAACTCCCAAATGGTGCACAACACATAAAAAATCATCAACAACAACTGTAACAATATACAACAACATAAACAAGTAGAAATCTCCACAAAATTCCAATCGAAATAGCCTTCAAGGCAACCACATCATCAAGTTAGTATAGGTCTTTCATATCATGTTTTCCTTCAATTTAAACTAAGGAATTCCTACACTAACGACTTATGTCAATACTTTCATATCAAAATATAATCAAATCCATACCAAAATATCTCCCTAAAATAGCCCCTAATGTTAGTTTGACTCAATTAACTCACCGTTTCCATAGCTATATTTCCTTCACTTCAAATCACTAAAACTCTTGTTAATAAACTTAATAGCAAAGATAACAATATTCATAACTTAAAGGGGCTGGAAGTCCAAGAACCAAACTTCAAATCATACTCCTAAGCTCAACAACTTCAATAGAATAAACTAGGAACAACTTTCCTTTCACTAGCTCGGGTTTTCGGGGCTCGGATCTTACTTGGATGATAAAGGAAGGTTGGGAGAGGATTGATGAGTATTAGGGAGAATTTAGGGTCTGTTGGTGTGAGTTGAAATGAAATAATCATGAAATAGATGCATTTATACATCAGCTGCACTGCCTGAAAATTGACGGGTCATCGATGTGCATCGACGATCGTTGACAATTCGACGGCCCATAACTCCCAGCGTCAATATGTGAATTCAGATCTTCCAGTTACGTTGGATAGAAGAATCGCTGAACTTATGAATGCATAGGTTATGGGTCCGTAACTCCTTGTATTTTAAGAGATAGGCCTCCCCAAATTTGACCCAAAATTTCTGTCCGAAATTTGCCGAATTTTTCCAAAGTTTCAACAAACTTAATTTCTTCAATTCGCTTGACATCCAACCTTCCTAATACTTACTAAACATGACACCAAGCTCTCATGTATGAAGAATGAGCATGAATAATTCCTTATGACCTTGACGACAACCTCGCCTTTTAAGTCTGCGTCAACTAACTCACGACAAAAGTTTACATATAAAAGTACGGGGTGTAATAGTATATGTTTTGAATTTGCAATATTATCAATTTAAGTTTTGAATTTGCAATGTTATCAAATTCTAAATATTATTTGTTTTGAATTCGCAATGTTATCAATTTAAGTTTTAATTTTTATTTTAAATTTGTGTCGATTTACTATATTTATGTAGCCTTGTATCACATTATAAACTTTTTATAATTTTTAGGGCTTAAATATATAAATTAATATATATATACACACACACACACACACACACATACTCCCCATCTCGACCTGTCCCCCTAATCTCGGCCCGCTGAGTGCTCGATCCCCGCTAATCCCCTTAACAATTTGTCTTGCTTCGTCTTGTCCTATCCGGTGCCTTTAATTCTGTCCCATCTCGTCCCTTTATACAGCCTTAATCCCAGACTAAGGAGCATAATAGTCAAAAGGAGAAGTGCTAAGAAGACAACTGGAAGTTTAACACAAATGGAACCTGTATGATGAACATAGGCAAAGCAGGAGCAGGAAGGATTGTTGATAAGTTGGTATTTACAACTTATCTCTTCTTTAAGCTTAGATTTTTGTTATGTCTAATTGATAAAATAGTGCATTTAATGTTGTTTACTCCCATTTTACAAGTTTTATATGATTGAGAAGTGACTGGGAAGAAATCAAGTCAAAAAGAGGTCAAATTGAAGCAAATGAGAAAAGTGGCTAGAAGTGCAAAAAGTGGCTGAAAATGCAAATCTGAAATTCTAAAGGCTATTTTTTGTCATTTTTCGTGAAGAAAATTGGGCAACTATAAAAGGAAGACTTATGGCAAAAAACATCTTGGATCTTTGGCAAAACAACATAAGTCTTGGAGAGCTAGGGTTTTACACCACACTTGGGTATTGAAGATTTGGTTGACCACTTTCTTGAATCTTTACTTCACTTCTTCAATTCTTTGCTTTTTATTGAACATCTAAGTGTGTAGTATTTGTTTTCATTCATTTTGATATTGTGTTACACCTCGGAAAATTTTCCGTTCATGCACAAGTGAATAGAATAATAAGAGCACGAGTATACGGTATTTTAATAGGTAAGAAATGACATTCGATGAACCTAGTTAAGATTTCAAAGATATTTGAGATAGGGGAAGAAAGTTGGCCAAGAGAAGGCAAGGAATACGATAGGCATCAGAAAGGAATTACGAGTAACGAGTTAACGAGGATTTAATGATGTCCTGGAGTGGAGTGAAAACATCCCTTAGATTGGTATTGAGGTGTTAAACAAGTTTTAAGAAGGTTCCATAAGGACTGGAGACCAAACGAGACGACGAAAACAAGCTTCAGAATACTGGGGATTATACGGCCAAACATACTGGCCGTATAAAATATACGGTCCGTATGTTAGGACAGTATAATCAGCCCAGAATGGCATACTTCATTGGACCAAACATACGGCCCGTATAATATGTACGGACCGTATGTTGGTCCGTATACCTAGTCGGGGACTGAATGGTTCATTAAATAAAGGATCCAATTTTTATTTCATTTCACTTCCATATCACACCCCTTCTCTATAAAACATCTCTCTACATTTATTCCACAAGAATTCAAGAGATATTAGTGATCATCTACATCAAGCTAAGTGAATCAAGTGTAAGAAACCCATTAAAGTTCATCCAAAGCAAGAAATCCAAGTGAAGGTGAAACTAGGGTTTTTCTCAAGTGAAGTGTTTGCACCTAAGGTTCATTCATACACCATATAAGGTAAGATTTATGGTATTTATATGTTGTTTAAGGTATTTGAGAGTTGAAATACTTGGATTGTAGAAGGGTATAGAAAAATGGGTCATGCATGTGGAATAGTGCCATTTTGAGTAATAGTTTGAATTGAGTCATGATTCTTGATGTGTTGTGATATAAATATGTTACAAATGATGTCGAAAACATGGGATAGGCAATGTATGTGAATAAACATAGTCGTGTGTTATGACCATGGATATGGGTGAATGGAAGCGAAGTGAGAAATATAGATAATGTGGATGAATAAAGAATATTGTTATGATATTGTGAATGTATTATCGATGTTTGGGAGTTGATATACGATATGGAGGAATGTCGTATAAATAAAGGAGATGTTGTCCGATTTTCTCTAGTTTTAGTCGTGTATGCTAGCTATTGATTTCTAATGATAGTATGACTTTAATGAAGGTAGAAACGTGAGCGCGGGAGGAGAACGCGCAAGTGGTAAAATAGTTGAACGGAAAGGTATGTAAGGCTAACCCTTCTTTCATAAGGCATGGTTCTTTGACCAATCATCTAAATCTTCTATAATTCTATGATGTCCTTCAAATGATTCGATCTTTCGAGCTATTAAGCTTACGATTCTCGATATGCTACGAATGTACTAAGTTCCTCATATGACGAGTAAGCCTATAATGATAGATGTAATGAATGACGATGATAGTGATAATGATATTGATGACGACTATAATGGTAATAGCGATGACGATGACGATAACGATGACGATGATGATAGAGAGGTTAATAATAAAGATGCTTATGAGCTATTATGTATATGTATCTATGTATGACTATTATGGGACCCCGAGCTTATAAGGCCGGGTAGAGTATGTATATGATTATGTAACGCGCGCACACCTCTGTAGATGGTACGGATAACGCTGAAGCCTTGATAGGTCCAGGTATGTGTAACCTTGAGCCTTGGTTGGCCAAGTATGTATGAAACACCGATCCTTCATGGTCGGGTATGCTATGCAAATGCTATGTATATGATGTGATTATGTATATGATATAGATATGAGTATGAATACGAATATGATACGATTATGAATAAGACTATGTATATGAATACTGCGATGAACGCAACGTAAATGGGTACGGATATGAGTACGGATATGCATATGGATGTATGTACACAAATATGCATTAGAAATGGAAAGTTCCTATGAAAGGCAAGTAAGTGCTTATGACGATGATATTACTATCTCCCACCCTATGCTATTTCTTATGTTGTATATGATGGTTCTATGTTGATATTGATCATGCTTTACATACTCAGTACATTCTTCGTACTGATGTCCTTTTGTTTGTGGACGCTGCGTCATGCCCGCAGGTGCACAGGGAGACAGACTTGATCCATAGCTACATTCTCAAGGACTACATAGCGGAGCTCCATTTCATTCGGAGCTATAGCTTTTGATATTGATTCTTTTGTGTACATAATTATGGGCATAGCGGGGTCCTGTCCCGCCTATATGTTATGACATACTCTCCTTAGAGGCTCGTAGACATGTGTATATGGTTAGATATGTCTGGCCTTGTCGGCCTATATTTTGTATATCAATTTGTTAGCCTTGTCGGCTTATGTACATTGATATGGTATAGATGCCAATGATGATATAAAGGTATTGTCGTCCAATGGGACTAGCATGATAGATGAATAGAAATGTATGTTTAAATATGTGGCTCACCTAGATGTAAGTGTAAAGGTACGTTAAGGGGTGCCCGGGTGGGCTAGCACCGGGTGCCCGTCGCGGCCCCTAGTCGGGTCGTGACATATTGTTTATGAAAATACTCATGTTAAAGTGTTTGATTTAAACTCTTGATTTGCTTATGTAGTTAATGATTTTATTCCTAATCAAGTGGGTTTATGTTGTTTTAATTAATTTCATTCTTGAATGTTCCTAAGGGAATTGCTAACCCTAGGACTCGCCCATTTATTTTGATTTAAACTCGGAAGAGGCAAATTTGGGATTGGGAAAGATTAATTAACAAGCATTTGGGGCATTAACCCTCATCTAATGGAAATCGACCTAGGGATAGGTGAAGCCACTTGTAGCCATATTTGGGTGTTCTTAATGCTCCTAATTGCTCTAGGGATATTCAATTAGGTAGTTTAGTAAGTCTTCGGAAGAAGCTAATTTAGAGTCATTATCCGAGGCTAAGTAATATAAACTCACCATTATTTGTAAATCGTGAAATACATTGGATCGTTACTTGAGCTTAGTTTCCTTTGTATCCATACTTATGGCCATTGATCATTTTATTTGCTTTCTAGGTTAGTTTACTTTTTCGCAATTAGTTATAATCTTCTGCCTAAACAACCTTTAAGTGTTTGGCATAGATATGGTTGGTGATAAATCCTACTTGCGTAAATCGCCTAATATATTGTTCTATGTGGATTCGACCCCGACTCTTAGTTGGGTAAAATATATTGCATACGATCGTGTACACTTTCTCTTTGAGTAGTGCATTTGGACGTTATCAATTTTCAAAAGGAAAAATGGAGAAACGGTAATGGCTTTTGCTAACCCTATTCAATTCTTGACTAACAACTTTAGTGAATTGCAGGCTGCTTGATGTATACTATGCGTCCACCAACAGTATATGAGGGATCTAGTTATCTACGCGATCCCTGAGACAGTGCAGTAAGTAAATAAACAAGATATTACCGTGGAAAACTCCTTGCTCAAGGGATTAAAAACCACAACCTACCTCATAGGATTTCCAACCCCACTACACTGAGCAACTTCATATTACAACTCTTGCAACCTAGGAATTAACACACTTAATCCCTCAACCCTTTCAATACCCCTATTGTAGGCAACACTTGACTAACTCTAGTCAAAGACACTCTAATACACCAAGACTAACTCTAGCCTAGTGTACCACTCAAAAGTTTGTGAAGATAAACTTCCTACAAGCAACTTTTGAGAATTCAAAATACCGACAAACATATTCTTAAAAGAGAAGGGTAGGTTTACAGTTTAAATAACAAACAAAAAAAACACTCATAACAACCTTAAGAACATAGACATAATCTGGTGTCTGGATCTGGTCCTTCAGCTTGTAAGCGGCTTTGTTCTTGAGAGCACTTGTTACCTTGTGGCGACAAGATTTGCACAAGATAGTTTAGGTTTTCAAGTGATGCCCAATATGTTGGAACATGTTTTATATATATTGGGGAGCATGTGGGTGTGATAGAGACCACTCATCCAATGTTTGACTTAAAGCATGGGCCGTAGCACTACTGTACAGTTGTGCAGTGGGCAGTTCAGCTTTATAGTTGTTAGTACTGATTGTACGATGTACAGAGAGAACAGATCGCAGACCAGGTCTCTCTCTGTTTCTCCAGCAGTTTGACAACCATCAAAACATAGAAAGCACCTAGTCTTATCAATTTTCCCCTTTTTGATGATGACAAACTTAGAAACAATGTCCCCCCTGAGAACTAAGTCCCACTTGTTCCCCCTGCAAAATAGAATAGTTTTAAAGCATAACAACATGTTAGCAACAGGATTCATATATAGACTGGAGGACCAAGTTACCTCTGAGTGCACAAACCAACAAGTCCTTCCCGCTTAATCTTTTAATCCTTCCCCCTTAATCACAGCAGACTGGAGGACCAGGTTACACCCGAGTGCACAAACAAACCAGTCCTTCCCCCTTAATCACAGCGTTGCTCATCCCTTTCCTCACTTTCAGGTCAGCAGCACTCATCCCTCCACTTACCTTTCATCTAACAAATTTCCCCTTTTTGGCATCATCGAAAAGTAATTAAATTACAGCCAGTAAGAAGTTCAGTTGCATTAATCCGTAGCCACTAGGCAACAAAACATGAACAAAATAAAGGTGAGCAAGCCAGCCATAAAGCACACAGACAGAGTAACTGCCCAATAAAGATCAGCATAAAAGCAGATAGTAATCAATTGAGTACACAAATATATCGATTAAACTACAATTGTACCAAAATTCAATAGTAGCCCACAAAAGGATTTACAGAATCTAGACAAAAAGGGGAATGTTTGGAAAGACAGGGACTACGGAGGATTACTGGGGTGGTTTAGTGCTTGAAGGAGTTTATCAACTCTATCATTGTTGGCTCGTTGATTCTTCATCATTTGGTCTCGAACTACATCCACTCTGACCCTTAACTGATCCTTCTCAGCCCGCAGTCTTTCAATTTCCTCTGTTGTTTCCGTACGGGAACCTGATTATTTTGTTTGCTCAACCAATTGAGCTTCTAGAAGGGCATTCTCTACCTGAAGCTGCTGAATCTCTACATTCGCCGCTTTTTGAGCTTCAATCAAGATTGAGATGGTGGAAGGGCTTGCAACACCTGGTACTTTAGGCACATACTAATAGTATTCAAAAGTGGCCAGAGAGAACATGTGCTCCGTTGTTCCTAAATAGGCTTTTCTAGTTCTCACCTTGAAGTGCACATGTACCTTGGTTAGGAAAAATCCATGGGGGAGACCAGGTTTCCCTTGCACAGTCCTTGCCACGTTAATCATTGGCTCAATCAAGATGGATGGCAAGTTGATTGTTTCAATAGTTGTCAGATCTTCCATAAGGACCAGATCTGCCAAAGTGACAGTAGAACGTCCCTCAGTTCTTGGCAAGAGCACCTTTTTGACTAATTCAAAGACGAATTAGTGCTCAGGCTTAAGCTCATTTTTGTAGAGACTTGCTTTTGTTACAGACCTTGCTACCTTGAAAATGACATTTTTGAAGCCGGTGGATCATTTTCCTGTTACGGCTCTCACTCCATCTATCTTTACTCCAAAAATATCTGCAAGTACTGACTCGGTTAGCACAAACTATGTTCCATTTACCGTTAAGTCCAGAGAAATATCATCAATGCTGTATAAGCTATCATACAGTTCAGTCACTTCCTCTTCATACACGCTAGATGCTGGTGGAGTAAAGAGATTAGTCCACTCTTGAAATTCCACCATCTCCATTAATTCTTTCATACCAGGTTCCTCGCGTAGGTTGACATCAAATACTCTTCCAAAAAGAACCTTTGTTGTTGCAGGTTCTCTTTCCCTCTTTGTCTTTTGGAGGAACCTGGTTCCTCACTGGTACTTATTTTTCTCTTCTTTTAGGAAGAAGATTGAATATCATGATCCTCTCCTTCCTTCTCTTCTCGACTTTCATTAACCAATTTCTCACTCTCGTTACCCTCAGACTTAGGGTTAAGAGAGCTTCCCCTCTCTCCCACCATCTCTTTCCTAGAATTTCTTCAAATTAGAGGAGTTTCCTCTTCGTCCTCATCTTCCTCAATTTCAATCCAGTTGTATCTCTCGTTTTGACTGGAAATGGCCGATAATGAAGTGAATTTCCTTGACGTCCTATGCTTACTGGTTTCAGCAGGGACAAGTATGGGAGATTTTGGGGTTGATTCATTGGTTATTTGATCAGAGGAGGAAGGGAACTTTGAGGCTGATGACTTAGAGTCCATTTCGCTCTGGTTTGGAGAGGGTTAGTGACACTTAGCAATACTTGGTGATAGGAAAGAGATGTATAGTGGTTCAGACAGACTTGTGTAGAGAGAGATATAAAGAGGAAGTCTAACGGTCTGAAGACTTGAGTGAGTATAGATAAAGAGACAAGAGGGATATTTTTAAGGTGGCATAAGAAACGTTTTGGAAAGGGTGTAAGAAGAGGGAACGGGTCGGTTCAGGAGAGAGGTAACGATTTGTCGAAGAAATTATTTTGAAATTGTGAGAAGAAGAAAAGGGGTATGAATTACTTGGTACATTTTGCAGTTCAAAGAAATATATGAGCACTGAAAATATTACTAACCTGAGTCAGAGAGATCAGGTCCCTGGACAATTTTCTTTAGTGTATCAGGCAATAACTCTAAAGTTTGCAAAATTGGTTGTGCTTAAGCTGCCCTGATTCTGCCGTGCATGTATAACTGTAATGGTATAAGAGTGAGTTAGACATAGCCGAAAAACACTTATTAGCACTGCACCTTTCTACTCATTATGCCCAATCTTGACTGATGCCTTCCCTGATATTTCAAGCACCTTCAACACCCACAGACTCCAGTTCTCCTTTTTTTCCTCAACAGTCATCAACTTCATGTAGACTTTTAAGCAGTTAAACCCATCAAGATTAGGCACCACACTTTCCTTCTTTTCTGCATCCCCAACGTCCAGTGACCCGTCTCAAATTCACGCAACGTGGCTGGAACTATCTCTTGAGGACTGGAGAGAGAGAGAGAGAGAGAGAGAGAGAGAGAGACCAGGTGTGTAGTCCTTCTTTAGGAACTTGGGACAAACCTTTCAGCCTCTAAGTAGAGTTTCTCGGACTTGCACACACGACTATATTGATCACGGCAATAGGAGCTGCCATCTTTCTTCACCTCTTGACTATTTCCCATTCCTTTTTTTTTTTCTTATCATTTTTCAGTTCTTTCCAGCATTCACCTTTCTAGTAGCATCTGCCATCAAGGATGAGTCCTTTTTTTTGTCACCAAAGGCACACATCCTGCTATGAAGGCTTTGAGGGGAGACTTCTTTATCTATGTTATGAGCTAGGAGCTGTCACTATTTATCAACTATGTGGATAGCACCCTTTCACACTCCCCAGCCTGTAGGCAATATTACTAATTCGCTTTGGGGACCTAAACAAGTTTGGGTCCCCTGTAATTGTAAAAAGGATGAATCAAGCTCCTTTTAGCGCACATGGGCAGCACATTTCTTCTCCTTTTCTGAGGTCCTTTCTTTTGAGGACCTGCTCCTTCCATTTTCTTGTGAGAACCTCTCTTCTGACGATCAGCTCCTTCCATTCTAGCTCCCTTTTTGACAAAATTACTATTCCTCTTAAAGGACTCAATCCTTGATGTACATGCCTCTTTGTAATGCTTGCCCACAATGAATGCACAATCAAATTCTAGTTATGGAAACATACTGCTGTGTAGGTTGTAGGGAATTTTATCTTTCTAAAAACCAAGTCCTTCTCTACCACCTCCCTTACTCTTATACATGGAAGTGATCACATCATAGGACCGGATCCACTTAAGAGCTTTATCAAGATCAAACTTGACCCTTTCAAAGTCATTTTTCAGCAGCTCATTCTTCTTAGTCTCAGCATGAGGCTTCGTTTCTGTCTTTGACTCATTTTCAAGCTCCGGAAGAGTTTCACTTGCTTCACCTTTTCCTTTTAAGGATATTTTCGCACTTTTTCTCACTTGACTCTCCAACAAGATGTTTTGTTAGTTTGTCTCATTGATCTGTTTCTTCATTTCTCCAAAGGACACAAGCAAGTCATCCCTTTCTTGCTCCAAAGGACACAAGCAACCAGAGCATGATACACATCAATCAACACGCTTGATAGTGATATGAGTTTATTATGAGAGTAAACTTTCAAGTTTTTCTTTACGTCAAGAAAGTTTACCTCTTTGTCCTTATCATTATCTTCAACCGTGTCAGATTTATCCATGAGAGCAAATATTGACTCATATTCAGTCGATGTTATATCCCGTATTTTGCGTATTCGGATAATTCGAGATAATTGCGGGAAGTTAAGAGCAAGGCTACATTTTTATCTTGTTTAACACACAAGTTGTTTATGGAAGTTATTGATGTGGAAATATTAAGAAAGGCTAGGGGCAAAAAGGGAAATTCGCAAGATGGCTCATAGAAAAATGGAGGGAGGCCAAGGGAAAATTTGGAATTTGGAAAATAAATTTTCATGAATCGCAAAACAAAAAAAAAGTGGGCCTAAGTAAATGGGCCAAGGTGGCCGGCCATGTTGGAGTGGGCCAAGGCCCACATGGAATTAAAATAAATAAGACCAAAGATGACTTAATGGTCACATTTTTCATTCTTCTCACTTAGGAATTTTCAAGAAACTTGGAGAAAAAGTACAAGGGCCATTCAGCCATGGTGGAGGAAAACTTGAGGACCAAAAATCTTGATCAAAAAATATTTTCTTCTAGCTTTTCTACTAATTGGAAGGTCCTCTTTAACATGGAGTAATTGTTGGAGTGAGCAAAGTATTTGTTGTGCAAGTGTGGACTCTAGCCGAGAAAGGAGAGATAAATGGAGAAAGGTATGTATTCAATCCTCTTTTATATGTGTTATGGATGATTTGTGCATGTTATAGTATGTAGAAGTGGATGAAATTCATGAAATATATGTGTGTGGGTGTTGGCCGAATAGGAGCTATGTTGATAAGAAGTGATGAATTGATTTTATTCAGTATATTGATTGTTGTCGTTGTGAATTCCATGGTGAAAATGAAGGTTTGACGGCTTGAAATGAAGATGTAATTGGTGGTGGGTTGTTGTAGAAACTAATGTGACATTAGTATGGTTTCTTATGTTTGTGTGAATGATATTGTTAATATATAGATTGTTGGTATAGTTTATGAATTTGGAAGGAAAGAGAATATGTTGTCATTGTTATTGTTGAATTTGGAAGGTTTCGGGTGAAGTGGTATGTTGGTTGAATTGTTTGAAGTGTTCTTGAATCATGTTAGAATGATTTCGGATTAATACTTGAATGTGAAATTATTGGTGTTAGCTTGACTATATATGGTTGAATTGAATATAAAAGGAATGCCGTCAAATTCTGTAGGAAGGATTGCTAGAGTTAGAATATGTTTTGAATTAATTGTTGAAGTTGGAGATATGATTGTTGGGATTTTTTGTTGATAAATTGGCCGAGTTAGATTCTCGGGGATGGTGTATTTACAGGGGAAATGCTGCCGAAATTTTGGCAGAATATAAATGACTTTATTTGGAAGACTAAGGCAAGTGTGTGACAATATGTTTAATGATTGTGTAATCTTCTTGAATGTAGACTAGCGATAGTGAGCTTGGACAATCAAGCGTAGCTAATAGTACGTGAAACAGGTATGTAAAGCTTACCTTTTCTTTCTTCTGGCATGTCCTAGAGCTAAGTAAGCTATGATACTTATCTTGGGGTAACTTTATTCTTGATTCTGAACTTGTTAATGACTCTTATTCACTCCTTGATGTGAGTTTACTTAGTATAGCCGAGTTTATTGTATGATTGAATGACAAGAAAAGTCTAAAGAGTTTTGTAAGCAGTAATGTTCCTAACTTTCGTAGATGGTCTCGGATTGTCTTGGAAATGTTCGTAGAGGTTCCTATAGTGAATAACGTTCATAACTTTCATGTGTTAACTTGGATTGTTTTGGAAATGCTCGTAGAGGCTTCTATAATGAATAACGTTTATAAATTTCATAAGCGAACTCGGATTGTTTTAGAAACGTTCATGGGGGGTTCTATAATGAATGATGTCCATAACGATAGCTGAAAGGTACTTGGTATGATTGTTACTTTAATTTTCCAAAAATAGCTTCTCAAACGTTCGTAGAAGGTTCTGTACTTCAAACGCTCATAACTCCCTCATACTAAGTCGGATTGCCCCGAAACTTGTTTTTGAGCCTTCAGGCATCGGTAAGTATACTTAACCATCGAGTCTTAAAAGTTGCCTTGTGTGCATTTAGTTCTCACTGCCCTGCTCGTGCGTATGATTGTTAACATTCCTATATTAACTCGGATTTACTTGAAACGTGTTTGTGGTTTACTAATGTTTTCAAGAAGATGTGTTTTGTACTAAAGGAAACATAAAGTTGATTTTCAAAACCACTCCGAAGGGGATGCGAGATTTTATTATTTAGACTTTCTAAAACCACTCCGAAGGGGGTGCGAGAAGTTCGAGCCTAAAGCTATTAGACGATTTCATGACGTGACTAAGTGATACATGATGGTTTGAGAAATGAAAAAGAGAAGGAGTCCCCGTTTTTAAGAAAAAGGGAAGAAGTTCCCGTTTTGAAATTAAAGTTGCTCCGAAGGGAGTCTTTCGATGGTTTTCAAAGATTTTCATGCATTTGAATATTTACATACATGCCCGAAGGGGCCATCATCATTACTATTACGCCGGAAGCGGCATGCCCGAAGGGGCCATCATTATTATTATGTCGCCAGTGGCATGCCCGAAGGGGCCAGGACTATTATCATTATGTCATGAGCGGCATGCCCGAAGGGGCCATTATCATTATTACGCCGAACGCGGCATGCCCGAAGGGGCCATCATTATTATTAAGCCGGAAGTGGCTGCCCGAAGGGGCCATCATTATTATTATGTCGGAACCGGCATGCCCGAAGGGGCCAGGACTAGCATTATTATGCCGACGGCATACCCGAAGGGGCCATCATTGTAATTAAGCCGGAAGCGGCTGCCCGAAGGGCCCATCATTACTATGCCGGAAGCTGCCGTCCGAAGGGACTATTTTGTTAGTATGTTGGAAACAGTAAGTGTGTTAGATTGCATCATCTACTTAAAGAATGTGCGCTCGCTTGCATTATTTACTTAAGGAATGTTTTGAGACCTCGTGTATACATTTATGCTTCTTCCAGCGAAGGCTGCAGGTATTGAGTTTGACTGTGATTTCTTCTCCTCTAAATTAAGCTATGGTTATGATTTTTTACCGCTTTACATATTCAGTACATATTCCGTACTGACCCCCTTTCTTCGGCGGCTGCGTTTCATGCCACGCAGGTACACCCAGATGAGTAGAAGACTTTGCTAAAGGTGTTCCAGCGGGATTGGCGAGCTCCATCTCAGTTCGGAGTATTGCCGAGTCAAAGTACTTATGTCATGGTATTTCGTATATGTTAGAGACTTTGCAAACAGTGTCCTGTGGATAGGGCGTCGAGAAGTGTGAATCATTTGTAGATGTTAAAAGAGTATGTATTTTCAGATGATTTCAGTTAGTTTAAAGTACGTGATTGATTGAAAGTTTTCATAATCTGTATAAAGAGAATGATTTCTATGTGAAAAATTTTCATGTTTTTAAAAGCTTTTGAAATGACAGGTTTTGGTAAAGCGAACGTTTAAGGGTTCGCTCGACTCTGAAGAGAGTCGGGTGCCCTAAGTTAGTTCATAGATGGTGATGACCCTTGATCTTAGTTAAATTTATGGTGGCTTTGGTTTAGAACAAGGTTGAATGAGTTAGGGTTCTTCAAAATTAAGGTATGTTCTCTCTTTATTTCTTATATTGAGTTGATTTGGAGATTAGTAAGTCATAAAGGTGAAGAAAACTGTGGTAGGAAAAGTTATGAGACATTGTGTTGTAATTATTGATTATGAATGGAATTTGGAAGGAAGTTTTGGATTGTTTTAGGTGTAAATTGTATATAATTTTCTATATATGGAATTGTTGATGTTGTTATTGTTGTTGGGAGTTGATTTGGAATTTGTTGGAAGTAGATGGAATAGGAAAAATGCTACCCAATTTTCGCTAACTCACAAATTACTCTAGTTTGAACTTAAGAGTGTTTTCAAGACTTAATCTTAATATAAATCCTCTTGAATGTAGCTTCGGAGGAGAACGTTAAGTGGTATAGGAGACGTAAAGGTATGTTAAGTGATAACATCCAAATCCACTCCTCAAAGAGAAAGTGTACACGGTTGTCGCAATATAATTTACCCAACTATGAGTCGGGGTCGATCCCACAAGGAACAATATACTAGGCGATTTAAACAAGTAAGGAATTATCACTTCCTAAGCTAAGACAAACACTTGATAATATATTGGTTTTTGATTTTAAAACTAACAAAGCTAAAACTAATCTAGAAAGCAAGTAAAATGATCAATGGCCACAAGAATGGATACAAAGGAAACTACGCTCAAGTAACGATCCAATGTATTTCATGATTTACAAATAATGATGAGTTTATATTACTTAGCCTCAGATAATGACTCTAAATTAGCTTCTTCCGAAGACTAACTAGACTACCTAATTGAATATCCCTAAAGCAATTAGGAGCATTAAGAACACCCGAATATGGCTACAAGTGGTGTCGCCTATCCCTTGGTCGATTTCCATTAGATGAGGTTAAAGCCCCAAATTCTTGTTAATTATTCTTTCCCAATCTCGAGTTTGCCTCTTCCATGTTTAAACCTGAAACAAATGGGCGAGTCCTAGGGTTAGCAATTCCCTTAAGAAACATTAAAGAACAAGAATAGTTAAAAAAACATTAACTCACTTTTATTAATTATAAAATCATTCAACACATAAGCAAAACAAGAGATTCAATCCAAACTTAAACAATGTATACTTCCATAAAAAAGGTTCAAGTATTGAAATGAAATACTACACACATAAATATTCAATAAATAGCAAGAGATGAAGAAATGGGCTAAGAATTTCTCATTGGGTGCCTCCAAATCTTCTCTTCCAAAGTGTGAGGATGAAACCCTAACTCTCCAAGACTTGTGTTGAAATGCGAAAGATGCCAATATTTTCTCTCTTATCTTCCTTTTATAGTCCCACATGCAATCAAAAATATGTCCAAAGCAGCCACCGATTTTTGAAATTTTACAAATCTGTCCCGTTTTTGCAAAACTGTTCCTTTTTTACAGTTTTGCAAAACTATGCAGTTTTTGTCCAATTTGGCCTCTTTTTGACTTTATTTTCACTTGGTTTCTTCCGATCACTTCTAAATCACATCAAACCTGTAAAATAGATGTAAACGATATTAAATGCACTATTTTCTCAATCAAACATATCAAAAAATAAGATTAAAGAAGAGATAAGTTGGTAAAATACCAACTTATCATTAAGGCTAACCCTTTCTTTCATAACGCATGATTCCTTTGTTGTAAACCTACACACGATATTCATAATATTCTTATTCCTAAAAATTCTAGAAGCACAAGATTCTCAATGTTCTTATGATATTATTGATAAATGTTCTACATGATGATGATGATTCCATTTCTAGAGATACCAAAGCTTATAGTTCTTGATGTCCATATGATATTATAATATTGAGCTTGTTTCATGATTATTGATGTTATTCATTGTTGTTGATCTCACCTTACGATAATTGTTCTTTTAAGCTGAAATACAACGATGATGATGGTTCCATAAGAGAAATCGAAGGTTTACCGACCTTACGTCACTCCGATAGATTTATAGCTTTTATTCAGGCTCTCAGGCATGCTTTATATCTATGTATGTATTTTCTAACACCGCGCCGCACCATTGTCGGCCGGGCAAGCACGTAGATGTGCACACAACAGGGAAGGTTATGATAATACCCCGGACGCGGGATGCCTTGGACGCAGGATGATATGATCTATGGATCGGGCTGGACGTTCCGCAACACTAACATTTATATTATATATTTACGTATAAAATGTTTTAAACAAAAACTAAGCATGTATGACTTCCGCCTTAAGAGGCATTCATATGTACAGGTTATATCTCTAATTTCCATATATTTTTATTATATTGTTATTCATGCCTTACATACTCAGTACATTATTCGTAATGACGTCTTTTTGTTATGGACACTGCGCTCATGCCCGCAGGTAGGGCACTCAGGCCATTTAGCAACTACTGCACCTCCGCGATTTGAAGGCAAGAGATTTGATAGATCTATTTATTCCGGACCAGGTCAGAGTTCTAGAGTCTCAGGTTCTCAGTATAGAGGAGGTTCCGGCCAGATGAGACCACCTTTACCACGATGCACCCAGTGTGGTCGTCTACATTCGGGACAGTGTCACTTGCGTTCAGATGCTTGTTATGCCTGCGGCCAGATAGGTCGTATAATGCGTGACTATCTATCAAAAGGTGGCAGAGGTATTGTTCAGCCCACAAAGTCTGCAGCTAGTTCTTCATCATCCATACGCCCTCTGGGGCAGAGTTCGCAGACACCGGCAGGCCGTGGTAGAGGTGAAGGGGAAACATCTAGTTCGATCGTTTCTCAGAACCGTATCTATGCACTGGCTGGGAGACAAGATCTCGAGTCTTCACCTAATCTAGTTACAGGTATATTATCAGTATTTTTGTATGACGTATATGCATTGATTGATCCAGGGTCTACATTATCATATATTACTCCTTATTCTATTAAACCTTAGTCTATTAAACCTTTTGAGGTGTCCACACCTGTTGGTGACCCTGTTATAGTTAGTCGGGTATATAGAAATTATGTGGTTATAGTTTGTGATCGTCCTACCATGGAAGATCTGATTGAGCTAAATATGGTAGATTTTAATGTCATCATAGGTATGGATTGGTTGGTTTCTTGTTATGCCAATGTTGATTGTAGAATGAAAATGGTTCGTTTCCAGTTTTCAGGAGAGCCAGTTCTAGAATGAAAGGGTAATACAGTATCTCCGAGAGGTAGTTTTATTTCCTATCTCAAGGAAAGAAAGATGATTGCTAAGGGGTATATTTATCATCTAGTCTGAGTTCAAGATACAGAAGCGAAGCCATCAACTCTTGACTTCTGATTCAATTGTTCGAGGAGCAGGGGGTTTAGGTTTTGTTTTGGTGAAAAGGTCTTAGGCATCTTTCGATGTTCAATCTATTCCAGTAGTGAATAAGTTTCCAGATGTATTTATGGATTTGATGAACAGTGTATTCAGGCCTTCCCTAGATTCGTTTGTGATTGTGTTCATCGATGATATTTTAATGTATTCTAGGTAGAGCATACAGACCATTTACGTGTTGTTCTTAAAGTTCATCAGGCTTGGAAGTTATATGCAAAGTTCTCAAAATGTGAGTTCTGGTTGAATTCCGTGACATTTCTGGGGCACATTATTTCAGTTGATGGTATTCGGGTGGATAACTAAAATATTAAAGCTGTGAAGACCTGGCCAAGACCTATAACACCTACTGAAGTTCATAATTTTCTGGGTTTGGCAGGTTATTACAGAAGATTTGTAGGAGGTTTATCTTCCATTTCTGCACCACTAACGAAGTTGACTCAGAAAGCAGCTAAATTGCAATGGACGGATGCTTGCAAGTGTAGTTTCCAAGAGTTAAAGAATAGATTGACTTCAGCCCCGGTTCTGACACTTCCAAAAGGATCAAAAGGCTATGTTGTTTATTGTGATGCCTCAGGTGTTGGGTTAGGTTGTGTGTTGATGCAACATGGTAAGGTTATTTCTTATGCTTCAATACAATTGCGGAAACATGAGAAAAACTACCCGACCCATGGTCTAGAATTAGCTGCGGTGATTCATGCATTGAAGATGTGGAGGCATTATTCATATGGCTTTCATGTTGATATCTATACAGACCATAAGAGATTCTAGTATATTTTCAAGCAGAAGGAGTTGAATTTACAGCAAAGGCGACGGTTGGAACTATTGAAAGATTATGATATTAGTATTTTATATCATCCTGGAAAGGCGAATGTGGTAGTTGGTGCTCTCGCAAATCCATGAGTAGTTTATATGATGTACAACCAGAGAAAAGAGAACTAGCTCTTAAACTCTAGCAGCTAGCTAGCCTAGGAGTCCGATTACTGGATTCAAGCGATATAGGAGTACTATCCAGGATTCAGCTGTTTCATATTTAGTAGTGGCGGTGAAAGAGAGCCAGTATGAAGATCCCGTGTTAATTCATTATAGAGATACATTTCCTAGAAGAAAAAGTCACCATTTGAGATTTCAGCAGATAGAGTTCTTAGATATCGAGATAGATTATGTGTTCCTGATGTTGCAGGGTTACGTCGCCAGATTTTAGGGGAAGCCTATTGTTCTTGTTATTCTGTTCATTCAGGAGCGACGAAGATGTATCATGATATTAATTCAATTTATTGGTGGGATGGAATGAAGAATGACATAGCAGAAATAATAGCCCAATGTCCTAACTGTCAGAAGGTAAAGATCGAGCATCAGAAGCCTGGAAGATTGCTACAAGATATGGAGATTCTGACTTGGAAGTGGGAAGTAATTAATATGGATTTCATTACAGGCTTACCTCGTTCTCAGCGTAAGTATGATTCTATATGGGTAATTGTGGATAGACTCACAAATTCAGCTCATTTTATGCCTGTTAGAACTACGTACTCTGCTGAAGATTATGCAAAGCTTTATATCAAAGAGATAGTACGACTCCATGGTGTCCCAGTATCCATTATCTATGACAGAGGTGCGTAGTTTACAGCTAACTTTTGAAAGTCCTTTAAACAATGTTTAGGGACTCAGGTGAGTCTTAGCACAGCATTTCACCCCCAGACTGACAGACAAGCTGAGCGCCCCATCCAGACTCTCGAAGATATACTACGGGCATGTGTGCTTGACTTTGGGGGTAGTTGGGATGATCACTTGCTGCTCATTGAGTTTGCATACAACAATAGTTAGCATTCCAGTATTCAGATGGCCACGTATGAAGCTTTATATAGGCGAAAGTGTAGATCACTAATTGGATGGTTCAAAGTGGAAGAGACTAAATTAGTAGGGCTAGACTTGATCCAGCAGCAGTGGAGAAGCTCAAGCTTTTTCGGGACCAGTTATTAACAGGCCAAAGTGGACAGACGTCTTATACAGACAATCGCCGACGAGATTTAGAATTCCAAGTCAATGACTGGGTATTCTTGAAGGTGTCACTGATGAAAGGTGTTAGGATATTTAGTAAGAAGGGTAAGCTTATCCCTCGATACATTGGACCCTACAGGATTGTACGTAAAGTGGGCCAGGTAGCCTATGAGTTAGATCTACCTCCAGACTTAGAGACAGTTCACCCAATTTTCCATGTGTCAATGCTTCGTAAGTGCATTGGAGATCCTTCCAGAGTAGTACCTGTAGATGATGTTCAGGTTACCAAGGAATTATCTTATGAAGAGGTTCCCATTTCAATCCTAGATAGGCAAGTTCGATTAAGGACCAAAGATGTAGCTTCAGTTGAAGTTTTATGGAGAAATAGAAATAAGGAAGAAATGACTTGGGAAGCTGAAGAAAATATGAAGTCCAGGTATCCACACTTTTTTCCACTGCCATAGGAGGTTCAGACAGAGACACTATTGTTTTCAGGTGCATAATGCTTTCTTTTTATGATTTCTTGGTCATGTGGGGCCATTATTGTTGTTATTGTTGTAGCCCTGTGAGGCATTGTATATTTTGGGTTGTTATGATAGGATGGTAGTGATATAGTTACAGGGGAAACTCTAGCAATTTATTTGTAGAATCCTTGAGAGTTTAACATTCAGGGACGAATGTTCTTAAGAGGGGGAGTGTTATACCCCGTATTTTATATGCTAAGTTTTGCTTAAGATAGTTGATGTGAAGTTAGTAAGTGAGGTTGTTGTCAAGGCTATAAGCGATTCTACATGATTATTCCACACATGCGGGAGTTTAAGCTATGTACAATAAGTACCGGGAAGATTAGGGATGGAATGAACCAAAAAAATTGCGTATGACAGCAGAGCAACTCTACGATCAAGTCGACGGACTGTCGACTGGTCGACGAATCATCAACATGCACCGTTGAATAGCTCTCTAAGAATCTGGGGCTGCCGCCATACGACGGTTGCGAGTCGAATGCTCGTCGACTGGTCGACATACCATCGACCTTGCCGTCGAATTTCAGGCGGTGGAAATTTTCTCTCTCCTATAAATAAAAGGGCCACGACTTGGATCATTTATTTTCGACCAAAACAGAATGCTCTAGACTCTTCAAGGTCTGTCCACCTCATATACTCATCCATACACCTCCTAAGCAAAAATTCAAGTGAAAATCAAGCTTTATAACCCTAAGTTAGTTCATAAATGATGATGACCCTTGCTCTTAGTTAAATTTGTGGTGGCTTTGGTTCTAAACAAGGTTGAATGAATTAGGGTTCTTCAAAATTAAGGCATGTTCTCTCTTTATTTCTTATAGTGAGGTGATTTAGAGATTAGTAAGTCATAAAGGCGAAAGTAAATTGTGGTAGGAAAAGTTATGAGACATTGTGTTGTAATTGTTGATTATGAGTGGAATTTGTGTGGATTATTTTAGGTGTAAATTGTATATAATTTCCTAAATATGGAATTGTTGATGTTTTTATTGTTGTTGGGAGTTGATTTGGAATTTAGTGGAAGTAGATGGAATAGGGGAAATGTTACCCAATTTTTGCTAACTCTCAAATTACTCTAGTTTGAACTTAAGAGTGTTTTCTTGACTTAATCTTAGTATAAATCCTCTTGAATGTAGATTTGCAAGCTTGGGAGGAGAACGTTACGTAGTAAAGGAGATGTAAAGGTATGTTAAGGCTAACCCTTTATTTTTTAAGGCATGATTCCTTTGTTGTAAAGCTACACATGATATTCTTAATATTCTTATTCCTAAAAATGCTAGAAGCTCAAGATTCTCAAGGTTCTTATGATATTATTGATAAATGTTCTACATCATGATGATGATTCCATTTCTAGAGATACCAAAGCTTATAGTTCTTGATGTTCTTATGATATTATATTATTGAGCTTGTTTCATGATTATTGATGTTATTCATTGTTGTTGATCTCACCTTACGATAATTGTTCTTTCAAGGTGAGATATAGCGATAATGATGGTTCCATAAGAGAAATCGGAGGTTTACCGACCTTATGTCACTCCGATAGATTTATAGCTTTTATTCGGGCTCTCATGCATGCTTTATATATATGTATGTATTTTCTCACACCGCGGCACGCTATAGTCGGCCGGGCAGGCACATAGATGTGTACACCACTGCAATGGGCAGGTTATGATAATACCCTGGACGTGGGATGATATGATGTATGGATCGGGCTGCACGTTCCGCAGCACTAACACTTATAGTATATATGTATGTATAAAATGTTTTTTTTAAAAAAAGAGCTAAGCACGCATTACTTCCGCCTTAAAAGGCATTCAGATGTACATGTCATCTCTCTTATCTCATGCTACTTTCCATATCTTTTTATTATATTGCCATTCATGCCTTACATACTCAGTATATTATTTGTACTGACGTCCTTTTATTTTTGGACGCTGCGTTCATGCCCGCTAGTAGACAGGGAGACGGACCAGACCCCTAGGTTGCTTCATCAGCGTTTGCATATGAGCGCTCTATTTGTTCTGGAGCTATAGTTTAGCCGATACTATTCTTTTGTGTACATATGGGCATGACGGGGTCCTGTCCCGTCCTTATAATGTTTTGTACTACTTGTAGTGGCTCGTAGACATATGTATACAGCTAGATGTTCTATAACCTCATCGGTTCATATTTTGTATATCATTTTTGGCAGCCTTGTCGGCTTGTACATATGGGCATAGTTGATGATGTTTATTTAGACATGCATATATTTAATGAACTTGTGTCTCTTCAGTTTGTGCTAAGTATGAGTTAGCCATGTGGCCCACCTAGATATGCTTATGAGAAGTATGTCTAGAGGTGCTCGGTAGGTTGGCTCTGGGTGCCCGTCATGGCCCTCCGGTTGGGTCGTGACATGAAGTGACCAGGTTTCCCACACTTGTGACATCAGTTGTCGTTTCCTTTGACATTTCTGCTGAAACTTCCTATCTTGGGGATTTTGCCATTTTTGTTGATTATCTTTTGAAATCTCTGCGTAAGATAAGCCATTTCAGATTTATCATCACTTGAATCTCCTCTGGCAGCTTTGAGAACCAGATTTCTCTTCTTTTCTCTTCATTCTTTTCAACCTTCTTCATGGTTATTTTCATCTCATACGTCTAGAGATTTCCAATCAGTTCATCAATAGTCAGCTTGGTGAGATCTTTGGCTTCAGAGATGGTATTTACTTTGCTGTCCCAAGAATCAGGCAGAACTCCAAGTAACTTCCTCACCATTTTGGCAATTGTGATGACCTCTCCTAGAGAATTGAGTTTATTGATTATAGAGGTGAATCTAGGGGGCATATCATGGATAGATTCTTCCTCTTTCATTTTGAACAGCTCGTACTCTGTAGTGAGCATGTCAATCTTGGAGTTTTATACCTGAGTTGTTCCTTCGTGGATAGTTTGAAGAGCCTACCAGATCTCCTTAGTAGTTGTACATGATGAGACTCGATTGTATTCATCTGGTCCTATAAAACAAACAAGAATCTTCTTTGCTTTAAAGTTCTTTTCCACAGCCTTCCTGTCTGCGTCAGTGTATTCCTTCCTTGTTTTTGGAATGGTTGTCAGACCAGCTTCATTTTTGTTTATAGGAACATGAGGACCATCGCAAATGATGTCCCACAGCTCTGAGTCTTCAGCCATAATGAAGTCGTGCATTCTGGTCTTCCATAACCCATAGTATTTTTTGTTAAATCTGGGGGTCTGGTGGTCGATTGTCCTTCCTCTAAGTTTGATAGGGCTGTCATTTTACTGATTCTTTCTAGGTGTTAGCCTTTTAGAAAGCACCTGCTCTGATACCAATTGATGTAGGCTATGCATCCACCAAACAATATATGAGGGACCTGGTTATGTACCAGTTCCCTGAGACAGTGCAGTAAGTAAATAGACAAGATATTACGGTGGAAAACTCCTTGATCAAGGGATAAAAAACCATGACCTACCTCATAGGATTTCCAACTCCACTACACTGAGCAATTTCAGATTACAACTCTTGCAACCTAGAAATTAACCCACTTAATCCCTCAACCCTTACAATAGCAACACTTCATTAAATCGAGTCAAAGACACTTTAATACACCTAAACCAACTCCAGCCTAGTGGACCACTCAAAAGCTTGTGAAGATAAACTTTCTCCAAGCAACCTTTAAGAATTCAAAATACCCACAAACAGCTTCTTAAAAGAGAAGAGTAGGTTTACAGTTTAAAGGACAAACAAACAAAGACTCACAACAAACTAAAGAACATAGACATAATCTAGTGTCTGGATCAGGTTCTTCAGTTTGTAAGTGGATTTGTTCTTGAGAGCATTTGAGACCTTGTGTCGGCAAGGTTTGCACAAGATAGTTTAGGTTTTCAAATGATGCCCAATATGTTAGAACATGTTGTATATATGTTGGGGAGCATGTGGGTGTGATAAAGACCACTCATCCCATGTTTGACTTAAAGCATGGGCCGCAGCACTGGTGTACAGTTGTGCAGTGGCCAGTGCAGCTTTACAGCTATCACTGCTGAATGTACAACGTACAGAGAGAACAATTGCAAACCAGGTCTCTCTCTGTTTCTCCAGCGGTTTGACAATCATCAAAACGTAGAAAGCACCTACTCTTATCACTGCTTAATTTGGAATCATTTGGTGCTGTGAACAACAATTCAACAAGCTAACAGTGGAGTTGGACCCTTTGTTGGTGGTACAAATGCTACAAGCTAAGGCTATGTTGAAAAGATAATTTTGAATATTATAAGTTCGTGCACTAAGATGTTATTTATGTGGCTTTTAGGATATTTGTGTGATTATATGCATAGAATTTAAATGTTATTAGGTGCATGATTCAGATATCTCCTGACTTGAGGCATCCGGTGGAGGAACTGGGGTGCTGGAGCTGGAGCTAGGGCTCCTCCATGCTCCTCTGGAGCGGGCGGAGTGTGAGAGGTCTGAGATGGAACCTCATTCTGGGACTCGCCCTCCTCTATATCTATAGGCGGTACCCGCTCAGTCCTCCTACCTGCCATTGACTTGCCTTTCTGGGCTGCTGTCGCTTTTTCTCTTCACAGGCATCGCTGAAATCATAACACACGGTCAGGAAAGAAGAGTCCTTATAACATGGCTCTATCACACGATCTAAGATGAGAAAAGAAGGTCAGTCATTTCTAAATGCCCCGCAGCCTCCTGTTTATAAGTGTGCCGCGCTTCACACCCATAAATAAGACTCTACTGGACATGGCTCATAGGCACACCATAGGACGAACTGCACTGATACCACTTCTGTCACGACCCAATCGGAGGGCCATGACGGGCACCAGGAACTAACCTACCGAGCACCCCTTAACATGCTTCTCATTATCATTCTAGGTGGACCATGAAAGATAACTTATGAATATTATAATCTATAAGGGCATGAATCCATAAAAATAATAGCTCATTTAGATGATCATCATCAACTATGCCCATATATATATATATATATATATTTATATACACAAGCCGACAATGCTTGCCAAAAATGATGTACAAAAATATGAACCGGTAACGTTATGGAATATCTAACTATATACATCTATCTACGAGCCTCTACAAGGAGGGAATAACGTCATAAAGACAGGACAGGACCCCGTTGTTCCAAGATATGTATACACAAAAGAATAGTACCACTAGACTGCATCTCCGAAGCAAGTGAAGCGCTCTTGAGAAGTGGTTGATGAAGCACCTAAGGATCTGATCTGTCTCCCTACCTACCTGCGGGCATGAACGCAGAGTCCACAAGAAAAGGACGTCAGTACGAATAATGTACTGAGTATGTAAGGCATGAATAACAACATAATAAAGATATGGAAAGTAGCATGAGATAAGAGAAATAACCTATACATCTAGATACCTCTTAAGGATGATGTCATGCATGCTTAGCTTTTTTTAAAAAAAACATTTTTCATATATATATTGTTGCGGAACGTGCAGCCCGATCCATATATCATGTCATCCCGCATTCGGGGTATTCCGTGTCCGGGGTAACATCATAACGTACCAACTGCAGTGGTGTGCACATCTACGTGCCGTACCCGACCAACTATAGCGTGGCTCGGTGTGAGAAAATACATACATATTTATAAAGCATGCATGAGAGCCCAAATAAAACATTACCACTCTATTGAAGTGATGTAAGGTCAGTAAACCTCTGATTTCTATTATGGAATCACCATCATCGCTATATCCCACCTTGAAAGAATAACTACCATAAGGTGAGATCAATAACAATGAATAAAATCAATAATCATAAAACAAGCTCAATAATATCATGGAACATTAAGAACTATAACCTTTGATATCTTTAGAAATTGAATCATCATCATCATCATCATCATCATTATCATCATCATCACGAAGAACTTTTATCAACAATACCATAAGAACCTTGAAAATCATGAGTTTCTATCATTTCTAAGAAGCACGACATTATGGATATCATGCATGGGTTCACAACAAGGGAATTATGTCTTTAGAAAGGAAGGGTTAGCCTTAACATACCATTGCGTCTCCTTAATTACTTAACGTTCTCCTCCTAAGCCAGCAAATCTACATTCAAGTGGATTCATACTAAATTTACGTCTTGAAAACACTCTTAGGTTCAAATTAAACTAGAATAATTAAGGAGCTAATGGAATTTGGGCAGCACTTCCCCTATTTTATCGACTTCCACCAAACTCCAAAAAAAGTCCCAAACATCAATAATACCACAATCAAGGAATTATATTCAATTTAATCTCAAATTAATCCAAAATCTCCTTTCAAGTTCACCTCATAGCCATCAACTTCAATTCAACACTTTATGACTTCTCCACTTTAATTCTTTTCCTTTCCAAGAGTTACTAAACCTTTAAACCAACTCAATTATACAAATATGATGGAGAACATACCTTTTAATAGAAGAACTTCACCTCACTCAACTTCTCCCAAGATGAAGTTTACCCCAACTTTGAAGAGAAGCAAGGACCATCATCTTTCATGGATTTATCTTGAGGTTTTTGATGTTTTAACTCCTCGCTTGATGGTACGGAAGGTTTTAGAATGTTTTGGAGCCTTCAAGAACTCTCTTATGACGTGGAGAGAAGGGTGTGGAAAGTGAATGTGAAAAATGGGGTCCTTTGGGATTTAAAAAGGGCAAAAAATCTCCCCACCGCCCCTTGTTGCGGAGAGTATGCAGCTCCACATAGTCAGTATGCAGCCGCATACTCCCTCCACAACATGGGCGTGATTTTGGGAAGTGGTCTCAGCCAAAATGGTGAGTTTACGGCCAATATGCGGCACAACATACTGAGTATGCTGCCGCATATTGCCCGAATTTCCTGATTTCGTGAAAATGCATTCTTTTCGATTCGTTTGACCTCCAATCCATTTGGAGCCTTCTTGGAACTTGTATAAAACTTCATTAACCATATAAGGGGCCCTATAGCTCCCTCTCAAGGTAATTCTAAGCAATGTATAATTCAAGTAACACGAAATCTTCCCAAAACATCACTCAAGTTTCCAATCCCTCAACGAACTTACTTCCACTGATTCATTTAGCTCCGAAACCTTAAGACTTCCAGAACTTAGATGTAAACTGTGCTCCCCTATCTGTGATAATGGATAATGGAATACCATGGAGTCGCACAATTTCCTTGAGATACAGCCTTGCATAGTCTTCTGCGGAGTACGTGGTTCTAACTGGAAGAAAATGGGCTGCTTTTGTCAATCTATCCACGATCGCCCATATAGAATCATATTTACCACGAGAACGAGGTAATCCCACGATGAAATCCATGTTAATCACTTCCCATTTCCAAGTGGGTATTTCTATCGCTTGCAACAAGCCTCCTGGCTTTTGATGTTCTGTTTTTACTTGTTGGCAATTTGGACATTGTGCTGCAAATTCTGCTATGTCTCTCTTCATTCCATCCCACCAATACATCATCTAGAGATCATGATGCATTTTGGTTGAACCCGGGTGAATAGAATATCGAGAGCAATGTGCTTCTTCTAGAATTCGTCGGCGCAATTCCGCCACATTCGACACACACAACCTGCCTCAGTATCTAAGAATTCCATCACTAGAAACTTCGAACGGAGACTTTTCCTTTCCATGCGACGCGTCTCTATAATGACATAACTGGGGATCTTCATACTGTCGTTCCTTCACTTCCAGATCCAAGGACGAAATTGTGGAATCTTTGATACTAATACCAGCATCACCTGAATCAATTACACGCACTCCAATACTAGCCAATCGATGAAGTTCTTGAACCATCTCTTTCCTTCTCGGAGGGATTTCACATAAATTGCCCATTGATCGGCGGCTAAGTGCATCGGCTACTACATTCGCCTTCCCAGGGTGGTATAAAATGTTAACATCATAATCTTTTAATAATTCTAACCACCGCCTCTACCGCAGGTTCAACTCCCTTTGCTTGAAAATGTACTGGAGGATCTTGTGATCTGTATAGATATCAACATGCACACCATGCAAATAATGCCTCCACATTTTCAGGGCATGAATAACCGTAGCCAATTCAAGATCATGTGTCGGATAGTTCTTTTCATGCTTCCGCAATTGTCTCAAAGCATATGCAATAACTTTACCATGCTGCATCAACACGCATCCTAATCCCACACCGGAAGTATCACAATACACAATGTAGCCATCTGGCCCTTCTGGAAGTGTTAAAACTGGAGCTGAGGTCAACCTATTTTTCAACTCTTGAAAACTACGTTCACAAGCGTCATTCAATTGGAATTTAGCTGACTTCTGGGTTAACTTCGTCAATGGGGCTGAAATTGATGAAAAGCCCTCTAAAAACCTCCTATAATAGCCTGCTAAACCCAGAAAACTACGAACTTCTGTAGGCGTCGTAGGCCCTGGCCAAGTCTTCACTGCTTCAATTTTCTGAGTGTCGACTCGAATACCGTCATTGGAAATAACATAGCCCAGAAATGTCACAGAATTGCCAAAACTCGCACTTCGAAAATTTTGCGTATAGCTCTCGGGCTCGGAGAATACCAAGAACGATCCTCAAATGATCTGCGTGTTCCGATTCCGTGCGAGAATACACCAGAATATCATCAATAAACACTATCACAAACAAGTCCAAGAGAGGCATGAACACATTGTTCATTAAATTCATGAATACTGCCGGAGCGTTAGTTAACCCAAACGACATCACCCGAAATTCATAGTGGCCATATCTCGTTCTGAAAGCTGTTTTGGGAATATCCGCTTCTCTAACTCTCACTTGATGGTAGCCCGACCTCAGATATATTTTAGAAAACCACTTGGCACCTTGTAGTTGATCGAATAAGTCATCAATCCTTGGAAGAGGATATTTGTTCTTTATTGTCACTTTGTTCAGTTGCCTATAATTGATACACATTCGTAGAGAACCGTCTTTCTTCCTCACGAACAGGACTGGTGCTCCCCACGGTGATGAACTGGGCCTAATAAACCCTTTCTCGAGCAAATCCTTCAACTGTGTCTTTATCTCTTTCAATTCTGCCAGAGCCATTCGATAAGGAGGAATAGAAATAGGCTTGGTATCCGGCAACACATCGATAGCAAAATCAATCTCTCTTTCTGGAGGAAGGACTGGAAGTTCATCTGGAAATACGTCTGGAAACTCATTCACCACCGGAACTGACTGGAAAATTAGTGGCTTTGCCTCGGTATCATGAACCCGAACTAAGTGATAAATATAGCCCTTGGCTATCATCTTCCTTGCCTTGAGGTAGGAAATAAACCTGCCTTTCGAAGATGCTGTATTACCCTGCCATTCAAGCACGGGCTCTCCCGGAAATTGGAATCGAACCACTTTTGTGCGACAATCCACATTTGCATAACACGAAGCCAACCAATCCATACCCATGATTACATCGAAATCTACCATTTCTAACTCAATCAAGTCAGCCCTGGTCTGTCGATCGCATATCACAATAACACAATTTTTGTATACTTGTCTTGCTATCATAGGATCACCAACTGGAGTGAGTACCTCAAAGGGTCTAATTGACTCAGGTTTTACCCCGATGCAACCAGCAACGTATGGAGTAATATAAGAAAATGTAAAACCCGGATCTATCAACGCATACACATCACGGGAGAATATAGACAATATACCTGTGACTACATCCGGAGAGGACTCGAGATCCTGTCGTCCCACTAAAGCATATACACGGGGCTGAGTGGCACCCGAAGTAGATGCTGCCCCTCGGCCTCTGCCTCGGCCTGCCGTCATCTGAGAAGTCTGCCCTGCGGGGCGTGCTGATGAGGAACCCGCTGCTGAGCCTGTGGGCTGAACCCCACCTATACCATATCGCGAGGGACAATCTCGCATCAAATGTCCAGTCTGCCCACAAACATAACAACCATCAGTGTCCTGACGACACGGCCCTGAATGTAATTTACGGCACCGACAACATCATGGAACTGGTGGTCGTCTCTGGCTGTAATAACCCCAAACTGAGAACCCGAAGCTCTCGATCTCTGACCCTGTCCCGACGGAAAAGAGCGATCAAATCCCCTGTCCGCGAACCGGGGAGGTGCACTAGTCGCTGACAGGCCTGAATGTCGGGAATAAGCCTGCCTCGATCCGTCTCTATAATCACCACCTGTTCCCTCAGATCTATCCCTTTTGTTTTGCCTCCTATCACTGTCGCGATCGCCCCTTTATTGTCGTTGTCGCCCCTCCAAATTCTGAGCATGGGCCTGTATCCGGGAAATGTCCATCCCGTCTTGCAAGGAAGCCGTCAGACAATCTCTAAATAAATGCGGTCCCAGACCACTCACAAATCTATGTACCCGATCTCCCATGTCGGCCACCATAGTCAGAGCATATCTAGCCAAAGAATTGAATTGCATGCTATACTCCCGAGCACTCATGCTTCCCTGTCTCAAATTCAGAAATCTATCCGCTCTAGCACGGCGAACCTCGGGTGGGAAATAGTGGCGAATGAAAGCATCTACGAACTCTTGCCAAACCGGAGGAGGCGCATTCTCCCCTCTTGATAACACCCAATTGTTGTACCATAACACCGCCACATCCCGGAGTCTATAGGATGCCAACTCCACGGATTCGGTTTCGAAGGCATGGACAATCTTCAATGTCCTCAATATTTCATCAATAAAACCTTGTGGGTTTTCCACCGGCTTTGACCCGAAGAATTCCAAGGGATTTAGACTCATAAAATCACGGGCCTTTATACTTGCTGCCCGGTCACTTGAACCCACATTTTGTCATTGTGCTTGTGCGGCAACAAATTGGGTCAATAACTAAATAGCCTCGGTCATTTGTTGACCCGAAGCAACCGGTGGAGGGATCGGAGCTAGGGCTCCTCCTTGCTCTCCCACATCGGGCGGGGTAGAAGAAGTATTTGACAAGGCCTCGTTGTGTGATTCGCCTTCCTCTACATTCATCGGAGGCTCTCTTTCTACCTGCCTCTTTGTTTTAATCTTTCCCTTCTGGGCGGCGGTAGCTTTTCCCTTTGGCGGCATTCTGAAATCATAACACACTATTAGGGAGGATAACATCGTATACACGGCTCTATCGCACGATCTCATAGAAGAAAGATGGTCATTTTTCCTAAATTCCCTGTAGCCTCCTGTTTATTGATGTGGCGCGCAACACACCATAAACAAGACTCTACTAGACACGGCTCGTAGACACTTCCTAGGACCGAACTGCTCTGATACCACTTTTGTCATGACACAGCTAGGGGCCGTAACGGGTACCCGGGGCTAACCACCGAGCACCGCTCGTGCCATCACTTATTAAGCTTATTTAGCAGTCATTTATCCGATTCATGCTTAATTAATAATAAAATCTATTTTCCTTTAGAAACGAAATGCTTTTATACATACGAGCCCTTAGGCTAGCAAAATAATACACACACACACACACACACACACACACACACATATATATATATATATATATATATATATATATATATATATATATACATAATGACCATGCCAAGAAACCACATGACCCACGTCGAGTATCTACGAGCCTCTAAGAGATGACACCTACAACTGTACACAAAACAATCATCATAGGCACCTCCGGGACAATGGAGGGCTTCCAATCAGCTAGCAGCCTCTAAGAATCCGAAGCAAGATCTCCTCCCTGTCTACCTGTGGGCATGAACACAGCGTCCATAGAAAAAAAGGACGTCAGTACGAATATTGTACTGAGTATGTAAGGCAGGAATGAAATAAACAAACATAATAGAAAGATCATGAGTCTTAGGCAATCGTATTACTATCATATTTCACATTTTACACAATCATAGTACCCATGTTATCACATCCCATACATCATCACGTACGTCATCATATACCTCATCACATCATAATCCGTATTGTTACCCACGTCTGGGTAACCCTCATATACCGCCCACTAGTGGTGATCATGCCCGGCCCTCTCGGCTCGGTGTAAACATCGCAGCCCGCATTAGCGGTGACATACCCAGCCATATAGGCGCGGTGGAATCATACGCAGCCCGCATTAGCGGTGACATGCCAGGCCGTATAGGCGCGGTGGAATCATATCATCACAACATCAATCATAACACGTCATTATTATACCTCTCAAGCCATAGCGTCACGTTATCATTTCTTAGTGTTCCATGTATTCCATAGTGTTACAAGTTTGTATTTCTTATCATCTTATTATCATAACATACAATAGCATTAAGAGCATTCATTAGGCTTTAAGACAATCATACTATGTCGGGGTGACGTAAGGTCGTGAATCCCCGATTGTATTATGGACAGTTATGAGTATCATGCCTCGCCTTGAAGGGAAGAAAACGTAAGGCGAGTGTTAACAATAATAGCATCATTAGCATTGTAAGAACATCATGCCGCAATTTCTTGAGTCTCTAGACTCTAGCTCATTGTCATCACTATCTTGCTCATAGGGGATTTAATATATAGAAGGACTCTTAAGCTTCATCTTTTAGAAGGATTTGTGGAAAGCTTGAAGGATTCATGCCTTTTGAAAGAAGAGTTAAGCCTCACATACCTTTGTCGTTTATGAAATTTAGCATCTGCTTATTCTCCTTCAATGTCACGCCTCTACCTTCAAAAAGAGGATTCGTACGATCGTTAGTTAACTAACTATAAGAACGCACTATTATTTCTAGAGAAAATTGGCAGCACTTCCTTTGTTTATTCTACTTTTCCCGTATTCCACATCAACTCCCAATCACCCACAATAACAATCACAATATAGCAAATCACAATTATCATTCATATACAATGGTCATGATCCACCATTCCTCTTCATTTTTCCCCACACTTATGGTTTTGGGTTCGCTATCGCATTTTACCATGTATCACACTTATCTCATGGTCTTCATGTCATTTGTAACATATTCATACTCACAACACACTAACATTCATAATTCAATTCAACTACCACTCACTCATGACACTATTCACTCTTGAATGACCCATTTGCTATGTTCTTCTACCATTCGGGTATCTTAAACTTCCAATACCTCAAACAACATAAAATGGTCATGAAACTTACCTTGGATGATGGTTGAACAAGTCTTGAGTGGAGTTTCCCCTCTAGCAACAAAACCCTATCTCACCTCTTTTGGTTTTCTTTGAGGAGGATGAACTTTACTTGGGTTTCACACTCTTGTTTTCATGAACTTGGTGTGGTTGATCTTGATTTTTCACTTGGATTCTTGTATTGGAAGAGTTTTGGAAGGTTCTAGAGAAATGTTGGGTCGTGTAGAGAAAGGATGAAATAAGATAAAATGAACTTGGGTCCTTATTTAAAAATGTAAATTTGTCCCGACATCATTATACGATCAATTATACGGTCCGTATAAATTTATGCGGTCCGTATAATCGCCCGTAAAACTGCTCCAATGACTACCCTTTTCCTCTGTCAACTTGACGGTACATTATACAGGCCGTATAATTTTATACGGTCCGTATAATTGACCGTAAAATCATCCCTTTAGCAACCTCATTCTGCCTCATTCTGTGACTCTTTTACGGTTCATTATACGGCCGTATAATATTATACGGTCCGTATAATTGACCGTATAACCCATCAGTTCACTGAGTCTTATTCTCGTCAGTTCGTTCGATCTCCGATCCTTATGGAACCTTCTTAACAATTATTTATCACCTCAATACCAGTCTAAAGGACGTTGTCCCTCGTCAAAACACCATATACGTCATACCCTTCATTGGCCTAATCATTGTACGCTAGCGGGGGAAATTTCCAAGGTGTAACACTGTTGTTGTATACAAATTCAATAAGTGGAAAATGATCTTCCCAACTGCCTCCGAAGTCTAACACACATGCCCGTAGCATATCTTCGAGAGTCTGAATGGTACGCTCAGCTTGTCCATCAGTCTAGGGGTGAAATGTCATGCTAAGACTCACCTGAGTCCGCAAACCTTCTTGGAAAGATTTTCATAAATTAGTTGTATACTGTGCCCCTCTATCATAAATAATGGATACTGGAACACCATAGAGCCATACTATCTCTTTGATATAAAGCCTCGCATAATCTTCAGCTGAGTAAGTAGTTCTGATAAGTAGGAAATGAACTGACTTTGTGAGTCTATACACAATTACCCATATAGAATCATGCTTACGGTGAGAGCGAGGTAAACCTATAATGAAATCCATAATAATCACTTTCCATTTCCAAGTCGGAATCTCTATAGCTTGCAACAATCCCCCAGGCTTCTGATGCTCGATCTTTACCTGTTGACAATTAGGACATTGAGCCATGAACTCTGCCACGAACTCTGCTATGTCTTTCTTCTTTCCATCCCACCAATAAATTGACTTAATATCATGATACATCTTTGTCGCTCCTGGATGAACTGAATAACGGGAATAATGGGCTTCCCCCAAAATCTGGTGACGTAACCCTGCAATATCAGGAACGCATAATCTGCCTCGTATCTGAGAACTCCATCTGCAGAAATCTCAAATGGTGACTTTTTCTTCTGAGGAAGTGTGTCTCTATAATGAATTAATATGGGATCCTCATATTGGCGCTCTTTCAACTCCACTACTAAAGACGAAATAGTTGCATTCTGGATAGTAACTCCTATATTGTCCGAGCCCATTAATCGAACTCTAAAACTAGCTAACTACTGAAGTTCACGAGCTAACTCCTTCTTCTCCTGCTAAATATTGCATAAGCTACCCATAGATCTACGGTTGAGATCATCGGCTATCACATTCACTTTCCCCGAATGATACTAAATGCTAACATCATAATCTTTCAATAGCTCCAACCATCGCCTTTGCTGTAAGTTCAACTCCTTCTGCTTGAAAATATACTAGAGACTCTTATGGTCTGTATAAATATCAACATGAACACCATATAAATAATGTCTCCCTATCTTCAATGCATGAATTACCGCAGCTAACTCTAGATCATGGGTTGGATAATTCTGCTCATGTTTCTGCAATTGCCTCGAAGCATAAGGAATAACTTTACTGCATTGCATTAATACACACCCTAATCCAACACATCTAGCGTTGCAATCGATAACATAACCTTCTGATCCTTCTGGAAGTGTCAAAACCGGGACCAAAGTCAACTTGTTCTTCAGCTCCTGAAAACTGCGCTCACAAGCATCCGTCCACTGAAATTTAGCTAATTTCTGAGTCAACTTCCTCAGTAGGGTAGAAATAAAAGAAAAACCTTTTACAAATCTTGTGTAATAACCTGCCAGACCCAAAAAACTACGAACTTCAGTAGGTGTTGTAGGCCTTGGCCAAGTTTTTACAGCTTTAATCTTCTGGTTATCCACCCGAATACCGTCAGCCGAAATAATGTGCACCGGAAAATTCACAGAATTCAACCAAAACTCACATTTAGAGAATTTCGCATATAACTTCAGGGCCTAAAGAACTCTAAGGATAGCACAAAAATAATCTACAAGCTCCACCTCGGATTGAGAATATATCAAGATATCATTGATAAATACGATCGCGAAAGAATCCAAGAAAGGAATGAATATACTATTCATCAAATCCATGAATACCGCCGGTGCATTAGTCAACCCGAACGATATTACTCGAAATTTGAAATGACCATACCTTGTCCTGAAAGCAGTCTTCGGGATGTCTTTCTCTCTAACTCTCACCTGGTAATACCCTGATCTTAGATGTTACACCTTGAAAATTTCCCCATGAACGTACAGTGGATAGGCTAACAAAAGGCATAGCGTATATGATGTTTTAATAAGAAGGGAACGACGTTTGACGACCCTAAGTAAGATTCCAAAGGCAATTGCAATAAGAGACAGGTTATGCTCCACAATGACTAATTATAGGTTCTGAAAATGTGGAAAGTTGCAGATTTGCACTTTGGCCAGTTGAACGTAAAATGAAATACGGACCGTAAAGTGGTATATGGCCCGTAAACTGCTATGTCGTATTTTAACCTCCAAACCTTCAAATTTCTGTCAAATTCTTGAATTGTTAAAGACGACTTGAAATACGGACCGTAAACTGAAATACGGCCCGTGAACTGTGTTCGTAAATCACCATGTCTCGGCCTGATTTTCTGATTCTGTTATGATTAAATACGTCCACGAAATACGGACCGTAAACTGAGTTTACGACCACTGTTGTACTTTCGACGACTGTTCATTCCAAATCAAATTTTGGGTTATTAAAAAAGGGACCAAGTTTATTATTTCATCTCCACACTTCACCCCTTCTCTCTAAAACATCTCTCTACATTTATTCCACAAGAATTCAAGGATTATTACTGATCAACAACATAAACCAAGTGAATCAAGTGTAAAGAAACCCATTAAAGATCATACAAGTCAAGAAATCTCATTGGAGATGAACTAGGGTTTTTGCTCAAGTGGAGTATTATCAACCAAGGCTTGTTCCTACGACATCTAAGGTAAGATTTATGATATTTCTATGTTGTGTAAGGTATTTGAGAGTTGAAATACTTGGATTGTAGAAGGGTATAGAAAAATGGGTCATGAATGTGGAATAGTGCTATTTTGTGAAATAGCTTAACTTGAGTTACGATTCTTGGTGTGTTGTGATGTAAATATGTTATAAATGATGTTGAGAACATGAGATGAGCAATGTATGAGAATAGACGTCATCGTGCGTTATGGCCATGGATATGGATGATTGAAAGTAAGTCTAGAAATATGGATAATGTGGATGAATAATGACTATCGTTATAGTATTGTGAATGTATTATTGACGTTTGAGAGATGATATACGCTATAGAAGAATGACGTATAAATAGAGGAGACGTTTCCCGATTTTCTCTAGTTTTTGTCGTGTATGCTAGCTATCGATTTTAATGATAGTATGACTTTAATGAAGGTAGAGACGTGAGCTTCGGAGGAGAACGTGCAAGTGTAGAATAGTTCAACGGAAAGGTATGTAAGGCTAACACTTCTTTCATAAGGCATGGTTCTTTGGCCAAACGTCTAAATCTTCTATAAGACTATGATATCTTTCAACTGATTTGATCTTCCAAGCTTGTAATCTCACGATTCTTGATACGCCACGATTGTGCTAAGTTCCTCGTATGACGAGTAAGCCTATAAAGATAGATGTGATGAATGACGATAATAGTGACAATGATATGGAAGACGACTACGGTGGTAATAGCGATGATGATAACGATGACGACGATGATAGTAACTATAACAGTAATGACGCTTATGAGCTATTATGTATATGTATCTATGTATGACTATTAAGGAACCCCGAGCTTATGAGGCCGGGTAGGGTATGTAAATAAATATGTATACGAATATGTAATGCGCACACACCTCTGCAGATGGTACGGATAACCCTGACGCCTTGGTAGGGCCAGGTAGATGTAACCCTGACGCCTTGGTAGGGCCAGGTATGTGTAACCTTGAGCCTTGGCTGGCCAAGTATGTATGAAACACCGATCTTGCATGGCCGGGTATGCTATGTAAATGCTATGTATATGATATGATTGTGTATAAGATATAGATACGAGTACGAATACGAATACGAATACGAATACGAGTATGATACGATATGAATGTGAACAAGAGTATGTATACGAATACGAGTGTAAATATGGAACGGAGATGATTATGGATACGCATATGGATGTATGTACACAATACGCATTAGAAATGGAAAGTTCCTATGAAAGGCAAGTAAGTGCCTGCGACGATGATATTACCATCTCCCATCCTGTGCTATTTTTCATGTTGCTTATTATGCTTCTACATTGATATTGATCATGCCTTACATACTCAGTACATTCTTCGTACTGACGTCCTTTTGTTTATGGACGCTGCGTCATGCCCGTAGGTGCACAGGGAGACAGGATTGATCCATAGCTACATTCTCAGGGACTACATAGCGGAGCTCCATTTCATTCGGAGCTATAGCTTTTGGGTACTTATTCTTTTATGTACATAATTATGGGCATAGCGGGGTCCTGTCCCACTTATGTGATATGACATACTCTCCTTATAGGCTCGTAGACATGTGTACGTGGTTAGATGTGTTTGGCCTTGTCGGCCTATATTTTGTATATCATTTTGTTAGCCTTGTCGGTTCATGTACATTGGCGTGGTATAGATGCCAATGATGATATAAAGGCATTGTTGTCCAATGGGACTAGTATGACTGATGAATAGAAATGTACATTTAATTATGTGGCTCACCTAGATGCAAGTGTAAGTGTAAGCCAAGGAGTGCCCGGGTGGGCTAGCACCGGGCGCTCGTCGCGGCCCCCTAGACGGGTCATGACAAAAGTGGCATCAGACCAGTTCAGTCCTTGGGGGTGTGTACGAGCTGTGTCTAATAGAGTCTTGGTTATGGGTATGTTGCGCGTCACACTTATAAACAAGAAGCTGCAGGCATTTTAGGAATAAATGACCTTCTTTCTTCATAATAATCGTGCAATAGAGTTATGATATAAGAAATTCTTGTTCCTTAATCGTGTGTTGTGTATTTCAAAAATGTCTGTAAAGGGAAAGGCTACAGCAGCCCAAAAGGGCAAGACGGTGGCAGAAAAGCGGGCTGAAAGAGCACCGCCACCGGTAGTAGAGGAAAGTGAGTCCCAGAGTGCGGCTCAATCTCAGTCCTCTCGTTCAGTACCTATATTAGAGGAGCGTGAGCGAGCCTCAACCCCAGCTCCAGCACCTCTGGCTCCTCCACCGGATTCTTCGGGCCAAGATGTGAAAGAGGCCATACATTTGCTTACTCAGTTGGTTACTGCTCAGACTCAGCGGCAAAGTGCAGGTCAAGGTGATAGGGCTGTTAGTGCAAGGGCCTGCGACTTCATTACTTTGAACCCTTCGAAATTCTTTGGATCAAAGCCGGAGGAGGACCCTCAGGATTTTATTGATGGTATGTTGAGAACGCTTCGACTGATACATGCTTCGGACACCGAATCGGTGGAGTTAGCGTCGTATAGGCTGAGAGATGTCTTGATCCAATGGTACACGGTTTGGATGGTTTCACGGGGAGCCAATGCACCTCCCCCGGTATGGCAAGAGTTTGTTGATGCTTTCCTCCGACACTATATGCCCCCAGAAGTTCGGTGAGCTAGAGCCGATAAGTTCTTAAATTTGAGGCAAGGTAACATGAGTGCTCTAGAGTATAGTCTCCGCTTCAATTCCTTGGCTAGGTATGCTTCGGCCATGGTAGCGGATATGGGTGACCGAGTGCACCAATTTGTGAAAGGCCTAGGGCCGCATTTGATGGATAGGTGCTTGACTGCGTCCCTTCAGGACAACATGGATATTGCACGCATTCAGGCTCATGCTTAGAACTTAGAAGAAAGTTTAAAACAGCAGAGAAGTGAACGCGAGCAGGATAGGGGTCATAGAAAGAGGGCTAGATCTTCAGGTCCGAGGAGTGAGTTCAGAGGTGGGCACAGGCAGCAGATTTCTAGGTACTCAGGCTATTCTATGACTAGTGCACCTCCCCGGTTTTCCGCCCAGAGATTCAATAGATCTATTCGTTACGGGCCGAGTCAGAGTTATTCGGGGTCTCAGTTTAGAGACGATTCAGGTCAAGCAAGGCCACCCGCACTACGATATTTCCAGTGTGGGAAGTTGCATTGAGGTCGATGCCGATTGGGTTCAGATGTTTGCTATTCATGTGGTCGACCAGGCCATATCATGCGTGATTGCCCCTCGGTTCATGGTAGAGGTAGGACCCAGCCTTCAGGGTCGGTAGCTGGATCATCAGCATCTGTACGCCCTATGGGGCCAGGTTCACATGCGCCAGTTAGCCATAGTAGAGGCAGAGGGAGAGTCCCAGTTCTAGCGGTCCTCAGCACCGTGTTTATGCTTTGGCTGGACGCCAAGATCTTGAGTCTTCTCCTAACGTGGTTACAGGTATATTATCGGTATTCTCTCATGATGTATATGCTATGATTGATCCGGGTTACATATTGTCATATGTTACTCCATATATTGCGGGTCGATTTAGAGTCGAACCGGAGTCGATCAAACCTTTTGAGGTGTCTACACCCGTTGGTGAATCGGTAATAGCTAGCCGAGTATATAGAAATTGTGTAGTTGTAATTTGTGATCGTCGTACCATGATTTACTTGCATGAGTTAGAAATGGTGGATTTTGATGTTATTATGGGCATGGATTGGTTGGCTTCTTGCTACGCCAATGTTGATTGTAGAATGAAAATGGTTCGCTTCCAATTTCCGAGAGAACCAGTGTTAGGATGGAAAGGAAATACGGCGTCACCAAAAGGTAGGTTTATTTCCTATCTAAAGGCAAGGAAAATGATCACAAAAGGGTATATCTACCATCTAGTCCGGGTCAAGATATAGAAGTTGAATCACCGACTCTTCAGTCAGTTCCTGTAGTAAATGAATTTCCGAATGTGTTCCCGGAAGAACTTCCAGGCCTTCCTCCCGAGCGGGAGATTGATTTTGCTATTGATGTGCTGCCAGGCACTAAGCCTGTATCTATTCCTCCTTATAGAATGGCTCCCGCAGAATTAAAAGAGTTGAAGGAACAATTGAAAGACTTGCTTGATAAAGGCTTTATTATGCCTAGTTCATCCCCGTGGGGAGCACCCGTATTGTTTGTCCGAAAGGAAGATGGCTCCTTGAGAATGTGCATTGATTATCGGTAATTGAATAAGGTGATGATTAAGAATAAATATCCTCTTTCGAGGATTGATGACTTATTTGATCAATTGCAAGGCGCCAAATGGTTTTCGAAGATAGATTTGAGATCTGGATATCACCAAGTGAGAGTTAGGGAGAAAGATATCCCTAAGACAGCTTTCAGAACAAGATATGGTCATTTGAAGTTCCGGGTAATGTCATTTGGGCTAACTAATGCACCGGCAGTGTTTATGGATTTGACGAACAATGTGTTCAGGCCCTTTCTGGATTTATTTGTGATTGTATTCATCGATGATATCTTGGTGTATTTTAGATCCGAGGCAGAACATGCGGATCATTTGCGTACTGTCCTTGGAGTTCTTCGAACTCGAGAGTTGTTTGCAAAATTCTCCAAGTGTGAGTTTTGGTTGAACTCAGTGGCATTCCTGGGGCACATTGTTGCCGCCGATGGTGTTATATCCCATATTTTCATACATTGGGACGTTTTAAACTAAACGCGACAAGTTAAAGACAAGACTATTTTAAGATACGAAGTAGAGACTTTAACTTCCGGTTTCGTTTCAAGTCACAAGTTACCTATAAATTTCGTTTGGTATAGAAGCATTAATGGAAAATTGGGATTAAATTAACCATGAGTAGATTATTAAGTGGGATTGAAAAACCAAATCAGTCCATAAAATAAGCCATAGTGGCCGTGTAAGAGGATTGAAGTGGTCAATGATCATTGACCCAAAATTTGAGTGGGACACATGTCCAAATCATGTAATGCATATATATAACACAAATTCTGATTCATTATCAACTAAACAAGTCATTTGCATCTTTACAAAGTAGAAAATTAAGAGATAGAGAGAGAGGCTCTCGGCTACAAGCTGGCCGAGAATAACCTTCTCCAAATTGACCCAAAAAAATCAGTTTCTTAAGCAATTCAACTCCCTTGAAGGTGTGTATTAACGTATAGCATTCATTGGAATAGCAAGAACAAGTTGTAAAATTCAAGAAGTGAAAGTGAAGGGCTAGCCGATTGAAGGGTTTAGTTACAAGGTAAGAATTGATCCCTTCTCATGTGTCTTATGGTGAATTGAATGTTTATGATTGTGCATGTTGGTATTGGACTGTTTTTCTTGAAGTTGAAGTGGGCCGTGTGCTATAGACCTAGGTGAAATGATGCTTAATCTTCTTGTATATGTATTGGGAATGAATTGAATGTGTTGTAGTATGGATAAATGGATGAAAATCATGACGTTGTTGTAGTTGTGTTGAAGCCGTGTAGGGGACTGCTTTAGGAGAAGTTATGGACTGTTTTGTGTCATGTTTTAATTGTTGTTGTTATGGACATTGTGGTGAATTGTATGCATTATGGAAAGATGAATTGGGGTGTAAAAGAAATGAATTATGTTGAAGTAGGAAAACAGTCCCAAACCGTGGACTGTTTTAATGATAGGAGTGGATTAGTGAGTTTTGAATGTTGATTGTTGTTATGAACGTATAGTGAAAGTGAAGCTTAATGATTCAAGTTGAAATTGAAATGGTTTGCGGACTGTTGTAAGAATAAATATGATGCTAAAACAGTTCCAATAATCGTATAAGTAATGTTGTAAATGTGTTGTTGTCGTTGTAGTTGAAGTTGGAAAACTGCGAATTGAAAATGGTAATGTTGTGCGTGCTGTTTGGCCGTGAATAGGGGACTGTTTTGAATGATGTACGGACTGTCCAAAGTTCCCTTAAGTTATGTTTAACCAAGTTCGGATTGATACTTGAAAGTATGATTAGCAATATTAGTTTGTAGTACTAGTTGGTTTGAATACGAACGAAACGTCGTCTAAATGTTAAAAAGGGATTGTTAACGTTAAAATACATATTGAATTCCCTCGTAGACTAATCGTAGCTCTTGATATCTTGATATAGGATAAGTACCATTGGGCAGCAAGTACAAGTTATAATACGACTAAACGCTAAAGGTATGTAAAGCCTATTCCTTCTTTTTCTTGGCATGTCCTAGACGTAAGTAAGAAATGATATGAACCTTGGGGTAAATTCTACTCTCTAGTTCCAAGCATGACTTATGATTCTATTCATTCCTTAATGTTATTGTCACGAGCCTACTATATGATTGACTAACAAATGATGTATGGAAATTCCTACTCTTAAAGAATTGCATAATTAGAGTCATATTTGACTTTCAAAAGCCATGTCATGTTAGATTGATACAAGTATATGAATCCTGAAACGTTCCTTGCTATGGTTTGTAATAAGATTTAGAAAGAACTGAATATGATTATTATCCTGACACTTGAAAGCTGATTAGTTACTTATCTATTGAGTCTCCAAAGATGATTTGCATGTATGTGGTTGCTTATTATTCTGCTCGTGCGTACCATTACATCCTTCACTGAGTCCCTGGCCAGGACACGTTTTCGTGCGCATATTTATTACATTATTCACCGAGTCCCTCACTAGAGGGCCGAGACACGTTATATATATATGATGATATGATGATATGATGACATGATGATATGGGGATGGCGGCCAGGAGGGCATATGTTCATTATTCACCGAGTCCCTCCCTAAAGGGTCGGGACACGTATATGTATATGTTTTTGATGCTATGATTGTAATTACCGAGTCCCTCACTAAATGGCCGGGACACGTTATATATGTTATATACAGAATGATTATTTAGCTTTGATTACAAAACTCTATATTGATATTGATATGAGAACGATACCGATACCGATGAAATATGTTCAAAGGCAAGTTTTAGGAAATTCTGTTTGGTGCATTGGGTCCTACACACCTTGTCTCAGTATGAGTCTATTACTATATTTCATACTTTACATACTCAGTACATATTTCGTACTGACCCCCTTTCTTCGGGGGGCTGCGTTCATGCCCGCAGGTACAGACGCTCGTTTCGGAGATCCGCCAGCTTAGGATATCTATTCAGCTACTTTGAAGTGCTCCTTTGTTCCGGAGCCTAGCTTGTGGTATAACTCCTTTTTGTTGTATATGTATGTGTTTATTTGGGGTACGGCGGGGCCCTGTCCCGTCATATGATTCTGTCATTACTCTTAGAGGTCTGTGGACATTTGTGTGGGTCTGTATATAGTTGTTGTTGCGTTGTATGAATACAACTTATGTTTGGGGCGTACCCATTCGTAATGGCAGCCTTGTCGGCTTGCATATATATATATATATATGTTTGGGATGTTGCGTGTAGTGGCAGCCTTGTCGGCTTGCGTAGATATATATATGTTGTTGTTGAAGATCGTAACTCCTCAGGAGACAGGTGCCTACGACATACAGAATTGTGACCGCTTTAAAATAACGTCCTGCCTTTGTATACAAATAAGTTCATAATATGCTGGTTATAAAAGATTATAGTTAACAGGGGATATGAGTGTCCAACTCGGGCACTAGTCACGGCCTACGGGGATGGGTCATGACAAAAGTGGTATCAGAGCGGTTCAATCCTCGGAGTGTCTACAGCCCGTGTCGAGTAGAGTCTTGTTTATCGATGTGTTGTGCACCACATTTATAAACAGGAAGCTACAGGACATTTAGGATGTTATCTTTCCTTCTCATTCTAGATCGTGCGATAGAGCTGTATTATCAGGATAATCTTTCCCTAACAGATTGTTATGTTTACAGCGATGCCTCCAAAAAAGGTGACAGCCGCCCAGAAGGGCAAGGCGGTAGTTTGAGAGACCAGTGAGACCCGAAGGATTACTAGGGCGTATGCCCAATATGTGCCTGAGATTAGGCTTCAGTCAGCGAGCTCCGCTACACCACCATTATCAGAGGGGCCTAGGGCAGCAGCAGCTGCAGATCAGGAGATAGATTTACCACCGGCTCCTGAGGTTCCAGCACCTGAGCCCCCAGCTCCCCAGCCAGGGGCGGAGGATAGGGCTATGCGAGACGCAGTACAGTTATTGACCAGGTTGGTATCGGGGCAGGCTCGCAGACGCGGGTTAGGAGGTGACTATGCGGACAGACATGATAGTTTGAGGGTCCGTGATTTCTTGACTTGTAACCCCCCAGAGTTCTATGGGTCAAAGCCCACGGAGGATCCACAGGAGTTTATTCGACAGATGCTGCGTACCTTACGGGTGACTAAATCCTCCGAGACTGAGTCGGTTGAATTGGCTTCATATCGGTTGCATGACGTAGCAGTTAATTGGTATGAGTCCTGGGAGTTGTCCAGGGGTGAGGATGCCCCACCAGCAGTATGGGACGAGTTCGTGGAGGCTTTTCTGGGTCACTTTCTGCCTCCGGAGATGAGACGAGCCAGAGTTGACAGATTTCTACACCTGAGGTAGAATGGCAGAAGTGTTCGAGATTATAGCCTCGAGTTTGATTCACTGGCTAGGTACGTGCCCACTATTGTAGCTGACATGGCAGATAGGGTGCATCGTTACGTAATGGGGCTGGATAATTACTTGATTGATAGTTGTATGGCAATGGCTTCTCAGCCCGGTATGGATATCGCTCGAGTGTAGGCATACGCCCAGGGGGTTGAGGATCGACAGAGAGGGCGTCGATTTGATAGGGAGCAGGACAGGGGTCAGCGTAAGAGAGTTAGATCAGCTGGGTACTTTTCTGGTGACTTTCGGGGCAGGCAGCCCCAACAGCAGTATAGTAGATATCCTTTCCAGCCGGCACGGAGTGCACCTCCACAATTTACTGGTAGGAGGTTTGATAGCACGGGGTATTCGGGCGCTGGTCAAAGCTCCATGACTTCAGGTTCCCAGATGCACAGGAATACAAGCTAGATGAGACCACCTATACCTCCGTGTCCTCGATGTGGTAGACGCCATCCAGGGGAATGTCGTTTCATTACTGGTGCTTGTTCCTCTTGCGACCGTCAGGGCCATACTATGAGGGAGTGTCGATTTGGGGGTGGTGCAGGTGTCGCAGCTCAGCCTACGGGATCAGTTGCTGGTTCTTCCTCTTCGGTGGCTATGCGCCCTATGGGGCAAGGTATTCCGACACCAGCAGGCCGTGGCAGAGGCCGTGGCGGATTTTCCAGTTCTAGCGGTCCTTCGAACCGCATATATGCCTTAGCTAGCAGACAGGACCAGGAGGCGTCGCCAAATGTGGTTACAGGTATACTATCGATTTTCTCCCGAGATGTATATGCATTGATAGACCCAGGCTCCACATTATCATATATTTCCCCTTTTGTTGCTAGTAAAATTGGGATAAAATCTGAATCTATAAAACCATTCGAGGTAGCTACACCAGTAGGGGATTTTGTTTTAGCAAGACTAGTGTATAAAGACTGTTCGGTGGTCATATGTAATCGCTGCACCAAGGCAGATTTGATAGAACTAGACATGACTGACTTCGATGTTATTATGGGGATGGACTGGTTGGCTTCTTGTTATGCTAATGTTGACTGCAGAGGCAAAGTGGTTCGATTTCAGTTCCCAGGGGAACCAATTATAGAATGGAGGGGGAATACAGCATCGCCGAAAGGTAAGTTTATTTCATACCTCAAGGCAAGGAAAACGGTTAGGAAGGGCTATATTTATCATCTGGTTCGTGTGCATGACTTGAAAGCAGAAGTACCGACTCTTCAGTCAGTCCCAGTGGTTAATGAATTTTCAGATGTATTCCCAGATGAACTTCCAGGTCTTCCTCCTGAGCGTGAGATAGAGTTCACTATAGATGTATTGCCAGATACTCAGCCCATATCTATTCCTCCTTACAGAATGGCACCTGCAGAATTGAAAGAATTGAAGGAGCAACTGAGAGACCTATTAGAGAAGGGCTTCATTAGGCCCAGTACATCACCTTGGGGCACACCGGTATTATTTGTAAGAAAGAAGGATGGGTCGCTGCGGATGTGTATTGATTATAGGCAGCTGAACAAAGTAACAATAAAGAATAGATATCCCCTCCCCAGGATTAATGATTTATTTGACCAGTTGCAGGGTGCTAAATGTTTTTCAAAGATAGACTTGCGGTCAGGTTATCACCAGGTGCGGGTAAAGGAAGCAGATATTCCGAAAACTGCATTCAGGACCCGATACGGGCATTACGAGTTTAAAGTGATGTCTTTTGGGCTGACCAATGCTCCAGCCGTGTTTATGGGCTTGATGAACAGGGTGTTTAAGCCATTCCTCGACTTGTTCGTGATTGTATTTATTGATGATATTCTGGTCTATTCACGATCGGAAGAAGAGCATGCAGATCACTTGAGGACTGTACTTAAGGTCCTCCAGAATCAGAAATTATATGCTAAGTTCTCTAAATGTGAATTCTGGTTGACTTCAGTAGCATTTCTGGGGCATATCGTTAGAGCAGACAGTATTCGGGTAGACTCGCAGAAAATTGAGGTCGTCAAGACTTGGCCTAGACCTACGATGCCTACTGAGGTACGTAGCTTTCTGGGGCTAGCAGGATATTACAGGAGATTTGTAGAAAAGTTTGCTTCGATTTCAGCGGCTTTAACCAGGCTAACACAGAAAGCGGCTAAATTCCAGTGGACCGATGCTTGTGAACGAAGTTTCCAATTATTGAAAGATAAGTTGACCACAGCTCCAGTTCTAACTCTTCCTGAGGGGCCAGATGGCTATGTTATTTATTGTGATGCTTCTGGTGTTGGGTTGGGTTGCGTGTTGATGCAGCACGGCAGAGTTATCGCCTATGCCTCCCGACAGCTCAGGAAGCACGAAAGAAATTATTCTACCCATGACCTGGAGTTGGCGGCGGTGATACATGCCTTGAAGATATGGAGACATTATCTATATGGCGTGCATGTTGATATTTATACAGATCATAAGAGTCTCCAGTATATCTTTAAGCAGAAGGAGCTGAATTTACGGCAAAGGAGGTGGCTAGAGTTGCTGAAAGATTATGATGTCGATATTCTATATCACCCAGGAAAGGCTAACGTTGTAGCAGATGCACTCAGCCGTAAATCTATGGGTAGTTTGGCAGGTGTACAGCCAGGAAGGAAAGAGATAGTCCATGAGATTCATCAGCTAGCTAGTCTTGGAGTTCGTTTGGCTGATTCTGATGATGGCAGAATTTTTATGCGAGGTGTTGCTGAGTCCTCTATTGTAGAAGAAGTGAAGAGACGTCAATATGAGGATCCTATTCTTGTACATTACAGAGACACAACACTTCAGAAGGACGAGACCCCATTCAAGATGTCATCTGATGTAGTACTACGATACAGAAACAGATTATGTGTACCTGAGGTTGCAAGATTACGGCAGCAGGTAATGGGGGAGGCACACTATGCTCGTTATTCTGTTCACCCAGGATCAACAAAAATGTATCATGACCTTAGGTGTTTGTATTGGTGGGATGGTATGAAAAAGGACATAGCAGAATTCGTGGCCCGGTGTCCGAATTGCCAATAGGTCAAGATAGAGCACCAGAAGCCTGGAGGAATACTGCAGGAGATAGAGATTCCGACCTGGAAATGGGAGGTAATTAATATGGATTTCGTCACAGGTCTACCTCGCACTCCACGGAAATATGACTCTGTCTGGGTTATTGTTGATAGATTGACAAAATCAGCCCACTTTCTTCCAGTCAGGACTACGTATTCAGCTGAGGATTATGCCAGATTGTATCTTAAGGAGATAGTGAGACTTCATAGGGTTCCCACAACTATTATCTCGGATAGAGGGGCCCAGTTTACAGCTAATTTCTGGAGATCCTTTCAGGAGGGATTGGGGACACAGGTGAGTCTCAGCACAGCATTTCACCCTCAGAATGACGGACAGGCCGAGCGTACCATTCAGACGCTACAAGATATGTTACGGGCCTGTGTTATTGATTTTAGGGGCAGCTGGGATGATCACTTGCCGCTGATCGAGTTTGCTTATAATAACAGCTACCATTCTAGCATTCAGATGGCACCGTACGAAGCTCTATATGGCAGGAAGTGTAGATCCCCTATAGGCTGGTTTGACGTTGGTGATACTAAGCTAATAGGCCCAGATATGGTTCAGCAGGCTGTCGATAAGGTGAAGCTTATTCAGGAAAGGTTACTGGCAGCCCAGAGTCGGCAGAAGTCATATGCAGATAATCGACGTCGACACTTGGAATTTCAGGTTGGCGATTGGGTGTTCTTGAAGGTGTCACCCATGAAGGGTGTTATGAGATTCAGCAAGAAAGGAAAGTTGAGCCCGAGATACATTGGACCTTATCAGGTTATCCGTAAGGTAGGCCAAGTTGCCTACGAGTTAGATCTACCAGCGGATTTAGAAGCAGTACATCCGGTTTTCCATGTGTCAATGTTTCGGAAGTATATAGGCGATCCTTCCAGGGTGGTTCCTGCAGATGATATCCAGGTAACAGAGGAGCTATCATGCGAAGAGCAGCCTATAGCCATACTTGATCGACAAATCAGAAGGTTGCGAACAAAAGTTGTGGCGTCGGTTAAAGTGTTGTGGCGGAACAATAATAGGGAGGAGATGACTTGGGAGGCTGAAGAGGAGATGAAAAAGAAATATCCTCACTTGTTTTCCGCGCCTACTGGTAAATTAAACCCCCTTGCTTGATTGTGTTAATTGTCTGCTCAATCTATATGTTAGCGATAAGGAAAACCCTTCCCAAGACTCTTATAGAACCCGACGGGATAAAAATTGCCATTCGAGGACGAATGTTCCAAAGGGGGGGAGGATGTTATATCCCATATTTTCATACATTGGGACGTTTTAAACTAAACGCGACAAGTTAAAGACAAGACTATTTTAAGATACGAAGTAGAGACTTTAACTTCCGGTTTCGTTTCAAGTCACAAGTTACCTATAAATTTCGTTTGGTATAGAAGCATTAATGGAAAATTAGGATTAAATTAACCATGAGTAGATTATTAAGTGGGATTGGAAAACCAAATCAGTCCATAAAATAAGCCATAGTGGTCGTGTAAGAGGACTGAAGTGGTCAATGATCATTGACCCAAAATTTGAGTGGGACACATGTCCGAATCATGTAATGCATATATATAACACAAATTCTGATTCATTATCAACTAAACAAGTCATTTGCATCTTTACAAAGTAGAAAATTAAGAGATAGAGAGAGAGGCTCTCGGCTACAAGCTGGCCGAGAATAACCTTCTCCAAATTGACCCAAAAAAATCAGTTTCTTAAGCAATTCAACTCCCTTGAAGGTGTGTATTAGCGTGTAGCATTCATTGGAATAGCAAGAACAAGTGTTAAAATTCAAGAAGTGAAAGTAAAGGGCTAGCCGATTGAAGGGTTTAGTTGCAAGGTAAGAATTGATCCCTTCTCATGTGTCTTATGGTGAATTGAATGTTTATGATTGTGCATGTTGGTATTGGACTGTTTTTCTTGAAGTTGAAGTGGGCCGTGTGCTATAGACCTAGGTGAAATGATGCTTAATCTTCTTGTATATGTATTGGGAATGAATTGAATGTGTTGTAGTATGGATAAATGGATGAAAATCATGACGTTGTTGTAGTTGTGTTGAAGCCGTGTAGGGGACTGCTTTAGGAGAAGTTATGGACTGTTTTGTGTCATGTTTTAATTGTTGTTGTTATGGACATTGTGGTGAATTGTATGCATTATGGAAAGATGAATTGGGGTGTAAAAGAAAAGAATTATGTTGAAGTAGGAAAACAGTCCCAAACCGTGGACTGTTTTAATGATAGGAGTGGATTAGTGAGTTTTGAATGTTGATTGTTGTTATGAACGTATAGTGAAAGTGAAGCTTAATGATTCAAGTTGAAATTGAAATGGTTTGCGGACTGTTGTAAGAATAAATATGATGCTAAAACAGTTCCAATAATCGTATAAGTAATGTTGTAAATGTGTTGTTGTCGTTGTAGTTGAAGTTGGAAAACTGCGAATTGAAAATGGTAATGTTGTGCGTGCTGTTTGGCCGTGAATAGGGGACTGTTTTGAATGATGTACGGACTGTCCAAAGTTCCCTTAAGTTATGTTTAACCAAGTTCGGATTGATACTTGAAAGTATGATTAGCAATATTAGTTTGTAGTACTAGTTGGTTTGAATACGAACGAAACGTCGTCTAAATGTTAGAAAGGGATTGTTAACGTTAAAATACATATTGAATTCCCTCGTAGACTAATCGTAGCTCTTGATATCTTGATATAGGATAAGTACCATTGGGCAGCAAGTACAAGTTATAATACGACTAAACGCTAAAGGTATGTAAAGCCTATTCCTTCTTTTTCTTGGCATGTCCTAGACGTAAGTAAGAAATGATATGAACCTTGGGGTAAATTCTACTCTCTAGTTCCAAGCATGACTTATGATTCTATTCATTCCTTAATGTTATTGTCACGAGCCTACTATATGATTGACTAACAAATGATGTATGGAAATTCCTACTCTTAAAGAATTGCATAATTAGAGTCATATTTGACTTTCAAAAGCCATGTCATGTTAGATTGATACAAGTATATGAATCCTGAAACGTTCCTTGCTATGGTTTGTAATAAGATTTAGAAAGAACTGAATATGATTATTATCCTGACACTTGAAAGCTGATTAGTTACTTATCTATTGAGTCTCCAAAGATGATTTGCATGTATGTGGTTGCTTATTATTCTGCTCGTGCGTACCGTTACATCCTTCACTGAGTCCCGGGCCAGGACACGTTATCGTGCGCATATTTATTACATTATTCACCGAGTCCCTCACTAGAGGGCCGGGACACGTTATATATATATGATGATATGATGATATGATGATATGATGATATGATGACATGATGATATGGGGATGGCGGCCAGGAGGGCATATGTTCATTATTCACCGAGTCCCTCACTAAAGGGTCGGGACACGTATATGTATATGTTTTTGATGCTATGATTGTAATTACCGAGTCCCTCACTAAAGGGTCGGGACACGTTTTATATGTTATATACAGAATGATTATTCAGCTTTGATTACAAAAATCTATATTGATATTGATATGAGAACGATACCGATACCGATGAAATATGTTCAAAGGCAAGTTTTAGGAAATTCTGTTTTGTTGCATTGGGTCCTACACACCTTGTCTCAGTATGAGTCTATTACTATATTTCATGCTTTACATGCTCAGTACATATTTCGTACTGACCCCCTTTCTTCGGGGGGCTGCGTTCATGCCCGCAGGTATAGACGCTCTTTCGGAGATCCGCCAGCTTAGGATATCTATTCAGCTACTTTGAAGTGCTCCTTTGTTCCGGAGCCTAGCTTGTGGTATAACTCCTTTTTGTTGTATATGTATGTGTTTATTTGGGGTACGGCGGGGCCCTGTCCCGTCATATGATTCTGTCATTACTCTTAGAGGTCTGTGGACATTTGTGTGGGTCTGTATATAGTTGTTGTTGCGTTGTATGAATACGACTTATGTTTGGGGCGTACCCATTCGTAATGGCAGCCTTGTCGGCTTGCATATATATATATATATATATATATATATATATATATATATATATGTTTGGGATGTTGCGTGTAGTGGCAGCCTTGTCGGCTTGCGTAGATATATATATGTTGTTGTTGAAGATCGTAACTCCTCAGGAGACAGGTGCCTACGACATACAGAATTGTGACCGCTTTAAAATAACGTCCTGCCTTTGTATACAAATAAGTTCATAATATGCTGGTTATAAAAGATTATAGTTAACAGGGGATATGAGTGTCCAACTCAGGCACTAGTCACGGCCTACGGGGTTGGGTCGTGACAGATGGTATTCGAGTGGATAGTCAAAAGTTTGAGGCCGTGAAGACTTGGCCAAGGCCCACAACTCCTACGGAGGTTCGTAGCTTTCTGGGCTTAGCAGGTTATTACAGGAGATTTGTTGAAGGTTTTTCTTCAATATCTGCCCCTCTCACAAAGTTGACCCAGAAATCAGCAAAGTTTCAATGGACAAATTCTTGTGAACGTAGCTTCCAAGAGTTAAAAGGTAGATTGACTTTCGCCCCAGTCTTGACACTTCCAGAGGGATTGGAAGGATATATTGTTTATTGCGATGCTTCAGGTGTTGGGCTAGGCTGTGTATTGATGCAACACGGTAAAGTGATTGTGTATGCTTCAAGGCAATTGCGGAAACATGAGCAGAATTATTCAACTCATGATCTCGAATTGGCTGCGGTTATTCATGCATTAAAGATATGGAGACATTATTTATATGGTTATGGATATTTATACAGATCATAAGAGTCTTCAGTATATCTTCAAGCAGAAAGAGTTGAATTTGTGGCAACGACGATGGTTGGAGTAGTTAAAAGACTACGATGTCGATATCATGTATCACCCCGGGAAGGCGAATGTCGTGGCCGATGCCCTTAGCCGCAGATCTATGGGTAGTTTATGCGATGTACGACCAGAGAAAAGAGAAATGTCTCGTGAGCTCCAGCAATTAGCTAGCCTAGGAGTTCGAGTAGTGGACTCGGGTAGCAAGGGAACTACTATTCAGAATTCAGCAGTCTCGTCGCTAGTAGCAGAAGTGAATAAGCGACAATACGAAGATTCCATGCTAATGCATTACAGGGATACACTCCCTCGGAAAGAGGGGTCATCATTTGAGCTTTCAGAAGATGGAGTTCTTCGATGTCGAGGCAGATTATGTGTTCCCGATGTGGCAGGTTTACGCCACCAGATATTGAAAGAAGCTCATTGTTCCCGTTATTCTGTTCACCCCGGTGCGACGAAGATATATCATGATCTTAAGTCGGTATATTGGTGGAATGGGATGAATAAAGATATAGCGGAATTTGTAGCTCAATGTCCCAACTGTCAACAGGTGAAAATCGAGCACCAAAAGTCGGGTGGATTGTTGCAAGCCATAGAAATTCCAACTTGGAAGTGGGAAGTAATTAACATGGACTTCATTGCAGGCTTACCCCATTCTCGACGTAAGTATGATTTTATATGGGTGATTGTGGATAGACTCTCTAAGTCAGCTCATTTCTTACCAGTCAGAACGACGTATGTGGCAAAAGATTATGCAAGGCTTTATATTAAAGAGATAGTGAGACTCCATGGTGTTCCAGCATCTATTATCTTTGATAGGGGGACTCAATTTACAAAAAAAAATTGGAAGTCTTTCTAAGAGGGTTTAGGGACCCAAGTGAGCCTTAGCACGGCATTTCACCCGCAGACCGATAGGCAAGCTAAACGCACCATCCAGACTCTTGAAGATATGTTGCGGGCGTGTATGATAGATTTTGGAGGTAATTGGGACGATCATTTGCCACTCATTGAATTCGCTTACAACAATAGTTATCATTCTAGCATTCAAATGACACCGTATGAAGCTTTATATGGGCGAAAGTGTAGATCCCAATTGGGTGGTTCGAGACAGGAGAAACTAAACTGATAGGGCCATACTTGGTCCAGCAAGCCTTAGAGAAAGTCAAGCTCATACAATATCGGTTATTAGCAGCTCAAAGTAGTCAGAATTCCTATGCGGATAATCGTCGAAGGGACTTGGAGTTCCAGGTTAAAGATTGGGTATTCTTGAAAGTGTCACCAATGAAGGGCGTCATGAGATTTGGAAAAAAGGGGAAGCTTAGTCCCCGGTACATTGGGCCTTACGAGATTGTACGGAAGATAGGCAAAGTGGCCTACGAGCTAGATTTACCTCTGGATTTGGAGTCAGTCCATCCAGTTTTTCATGTTTCGATACTTCGAAAATGTGTTGGAGATCCTACTAACATCGTGCCAATAAGCGATGTGCAAGTGACGGAAAAGTTGACTTATGAAGAAGTACCCATTGCCATACTAGATAGGCAAGTACAGAGGCTTAGAAACAAAGAGGTGACCTCAGTTAAGGTTCTATGGAGGAGTAGTAAACGAGAGTAAATGACATGGGAAGCGGAAGAAAGTATGCGATCCAGATACCCGCATTTATTCCAACCCCCAGAAGAGATTCAAGATGAAACGCTAATGATATAAGGTATATATACTTACTTTTCATGCTTTTGGTCGTGTGTGGCCACAGATATGTTGATATTGTGATGTAGCTCTGTGAGGCGATGATATTATGGGTTGTGGTCGCAGGTTGGTAGTGCCAAATTACAGGGGAAACTCTGGCGAAATTTTCGCAGGATCCCGAGTGTTTAACATTCGAGGACGAATGTTCCAAAAGGGGGCAAAAATGTTACACCTTGAAAATTTCCCCGCAAACGTACAGTGGATAGGCTAACAAAGGGCATAGCGTATACGATGTTTTAATAAGAAGGGAACGACGTTTGATGACCCTAAGTAAGATTCCAAAGGCAATTGCAATAAGAGACAGGTTATGCTCCATAATGACTAATTATAGGTTCTGAAAATGTGAAAAGTTGCAGATTTGCACTTTGGCCAGTTGAACGTAAAATGAAATACGGATCGTAAAGTGGTATACGGCCCGTAAACTGCCAAGTCGTATTTCAACCTCCAAAACTTCAACTTTCTGTCAAATTCTTGAATGGTTAAAGATGACTTGAAATACGGCACGTAAACTGTGTTCGTAAATCACCATGTCTCAGCCTGACTTTCTGGTTCTGTTATGATTAAATACGTCCACGAAATACGGACCGTAAACTGAAATACGGACCGTAAACTGAGTTTACGACCACTGTTGTACTTTCGACGACTGTTCATTCCAGATCAGATTTTGGGTTATTAAAAAGGGGACCAAGTTTATTATTTCATCTCCACACTTCACCCCTTCTCTCTAAAATATCTCTCTACATTTATTCCACAAGAATTCAAGGATTATTACTGATCAACAACATAAACCAAGTGAATCAAGTGTAAGGAAACCCATTAAAGATCATACAAGTCAAGAAATCTCATTGGAGATGAACTAGGGTTTTTGCTCAAGTGGAGCATTATCAACCAAGGCTTGTTCCTACGACATCTAAGGTGAGCTTTATGATATTTCTATGTTGTGTAAGGTATTTGAGAGTTGAAATACTTGGATTGTATAAGGGTATAGAAAAATAGGTCATGAATGTGGAATAGTGCCATTTTGAGAAATAGCTTAACTTGAGTTACGATTCTTGATGTGTTGTGATGTAAATATGTTATAAATGATATTGAGAACATGAGATGAGAAATGTATGATAATAGACGTCGTCGTGCGTTATGGCCATGGATATGGATGATTGAAAGTAAGTCTAGAAATATGGATAATGTGGGTGAATAATGACTATCGTTATAGTATTGTGAATGTATTATTGACGTTTGAGAGTTGATATACGCTATAGAAGAATGACGTATAAATAGAGGAGACGTTGCCCGATTTTCTCTAGTTTTTGTCGTGTATGCTAGCTATCGATTTTAATGATATTATGACTTTAATGAAGGTAGATACGTGAGCTTCGGAGGAGAACGTGCAAGTGTATAATAGGTCAACGGAAAGGTATGTAAGGCTAACACTTCTTTCATAAGGCATGGTTCTTTGGCCAAACGTCTAAATCTTCTATAAGACTATGATATCTTTCAAATGATTTGATCTTCGAAGCTTGTAAGCTCACGATTCTTGATACGCCACGATTGTGCTAAGTTCCTCGTATGACGATTAAGCCTATAAAGATAGATGTGATGAATCACGATAATAGTGACAATGATATGGAAGACGACTACGGTGGTAATAGCGATGATGATAACGATGACGACGATGATAGTAACTATAACAGTAATGACTCTTATGAGCTATTATGTATATGTATCTATGTATGACTATTAAGGAACCCCGAGCTTATGAGGTCAGGTAGGGTATGTAAATAAATATGTATATGATTATGTAATGCGCGCACACCTCTGCAGATGGTACGGATAACCCTGACGCCTTGGTAGGGCCAGGTAGATGTAACCCTAACGCCTTGGTAGGGCCAGGTATGTGTAACTTTGAGCCTTGGCTGGCCAAGTATATATGAAACACCAATCCTGCATGGTCGGGTATGCTATGTAAATGTTATGTATATGATATGATTGTGTATAAGATATAGATACGAGTATGATACGATATGAATGTGAACAAGAGTATGTGTACGAATACGAGTGTAAATATGGAACGAAGATGATTATGGATACGGATATGGATGTATGTACACAATACACATTAGAAATGGAAAGTTCCTATGAAAGGCAAGTAAGTGCCTGTGACGATGATATTACCATCTCCCATCCTGTGCTATTTTTCATGTTGCTTATTATGCTTCTACATTGATATTGATCATGCCTTACATACTCAGTACATTCTTCGTACTGACGTCCTTTTGTTTGTAGACGCTGCGTCATGCCCGTAGGTGCACAGGGAGACAGGATTGATCCATAGCTACATTCTCAGGGACTACATGGCGGAGCTCCATTTCATTCGGAGCTATAGCTTTTGGGTACTTATTCTTTTGTGTACATAATTATAGGCATAGCGGGGTCCTGTCCCGCTTATAAGATGTGACATACTCTCCTTATAGGCTTGTAGACATGTGTACGTGGTTAGATGTGTTTGGCCTTGTCTGCCTATATTTTGTATATCATTTTGTTAGCCTTGTCGGCTCATGTACATTGACGTGGTATAGATGCCAATGATGATATAAAGGCATTGTTGTCCAATGGGACTAGTATGACTGATGAATAGAAATGTACGTTTAATTATGTGGCTCACCTAGATGCAAGTGTAAGTGTAAGCCAAGGGGTGCCCAGGTGGGCTAGCACCGGGCGCTCGTCGCGGCCCCCTAGACGGGTCGTGACATTAGATCTATCTCCGAAAATCATTTAGCACCCTGCAGTTGATCAAATAAAACGTCAATTCTTGGGAGCGGATATTTATTCTTTATTGTCACCTTATGCAGCTGTCTGTAACCAATACACATTTGCAAGGAGTCATTCTTCTTTCTTATAAACAACACAGGTGCTCCCCACGGCAATGAACTAGGCCTAATAAAGCCTTTTTCGAGCAAATCCTTTAGTTTCTCTTTTAACACTTTCAATTCTGCGGGAGCCATTCTATAAGAAGGAATGGATATTGGCTTAGTATCTAGTACACATCAATAGCGAAATCAATCTCCCATTCTAGTGGAAGACCTGGAAGTTCGTTCGGGAATACATCCGAAAACTCATTAACTATTGGGAGTGACTGAAGAGTCGGCGGCTTTGCTTCTGCATCTTGGACCCGGACTAAGTGATAAATACAACCTTCAGCAATCATCTTCCTTGCCTTGATATAGGAAATAAACCTTTCTCTCGGAGACGTTGTATTACCCTTCCACTCTAAAACTGGTTCTCCTGAAAACTGGAAACGAACCATTTTTGTTCTGCAAGCAACATTGCCATAACAAGAAGCCAACCAATCCATACCCATAATAACATCAAAATCTACCATATTCAGCTCAATCAGATCAGCCATGGTATGGCGGTCGCAAACTACAACTACACAATTTGTATACACCCGTCTAGCTATCACTGGATCACCAACGGGTGTAGATACTTTGAAAGGTTTAATTGACTCAGGTGTCACCCTAAACCGACCGGCTATCATTTGACAATGTAGAACCTGGATCAATCAGTGCATATACATCATGAGAGAATACTGATAATATACCTATGATAACATCGGGGGAAGACTTAAGATCCTGTTGCCTAGCCAGTGCATAAATACGCTGCTGAGGACCACTCATACAGGATGCTACTCATCTACCTCTACTACGTCCTGCTGGCATCTGTGAACTTCGCACTGATAATGAAAAACCAGCTGCTGATCCCGCGGGCTGAACCATACCTCTACTACCTCTCGATGGACAGTCGCGCATCATATAGCCTGTCTGGCCACAAGCATCTGATCCCAAATGGCACTGCCCTGAATGTAGCTTACCACACTAAGTACATCGTGGTAAAGGTGGTCTTACCTGGCCGGAATCAACCCTACACTGAGAATTTAAAGTTTTGGAACTCTGGCCTGGTTCGAAATAAATAGGGCGATCAAGTCTCTTTCCTGCAAATCGAGAAGGTGCACTAGCCGCTGATTGGCCCGAGTGCCCAGAATATTGCTGCCTCTGACCCCCTCTAAAATCACTAATAGCACCTGAGGATCTGGCCCTCTTACTATAACCCCTACCATAATCACGCTCACTCCTCCGTTGTTGATGTGTTTTCTAGATTCTGGGCATGGGCCTGAATACGAGAAATATCCATACCCTCCTAAAGCGAGGCAGTCAAACAATCATCAATCAAGTGGGGTCCCAATCCATTCACAAACCGATGAACACGATCCCCCATATCAGCAACCATAGCTGGAGCATACCTAGCCAAAGAATTAAAACGAAGGCTATACTCCCGAGCACTCATGTTCCCCTGTCTGAGTGGCCCATCAAACCTCTAGCGGTACATAGTGTCGATGAAAAGCATCCACAAACTCTTTCCATATCGGTGGAGGTGCATTCGCCCCTCTAGAAGACACCCAGGTACTATACCAATGAACAGCCACATCTCGCAATCTATAGGAGGCCAACTCCACCGACTCAACATCTGAAGCATGCATTACTCGCAATGTCCTCAACATCTCATCTATGAATTTCTGCTGATCCTTGTCCGGTTTTGACCCAAGTAATTCTGGAGGGTCCAAACTAATAAAATCACGAACCCTAGCGCTAACAGCTCTATCACCATGACCCATACCTAGCAGCTGAGCTTGAGCGGCTACTAATTGGGTCAATAACTGAATAGCCTCCCTCATCTCCTGACCTGAGGCATCCGGTGGAGGAACTGGGGTGCTAGAGCTAGACCTGAGGCTCTTCTATGCTCCTCTGGAGCGAGCGGACTGTGAGAGTTCCGAGATGGAACCTCATTCTGGGACTCGCCCTCCTCTATATCTATTGGCGGTACCCGCTCAGTCCTCCTACCTGCCACGGACTTGCCCTTCTAGGCCATTGTCGCTTTTCTCTTCACATGCATCATTGAAATCCTAACACATGGTCAGGAAAGAAGAGTCCTTATAATATGGCTCTATCGCACGATCTAAGATGAGAACGGAAGGTCAATCATTCCTAAATATCCCGCAGCCTCCTGTTTATAAGTATGGCATGCTTCACACCCATAAATAAGACTCTACTAGACACGGCTCGTAGACACCTTAGGACGAACTGCTCTGATACCACTTCTGTTATGACCCAACCGGAGGGCCATAATAGGCAACCGGAGCTAACCTACCGTGCACCTCTTAACATGCTTCTCATTATCATTCTAGGTGGACCATGAAAGATAACTTATGAATACTATAATCTATAAGGGTATGAATCCATAAAAATAATAGCTCATCTAGATGATCATCATCAACCATGCCCATATATATATACACATATAAAAGCAGACAAGGCTTACCAAAAATGATGTACAAAAATATGAACCGGTAAGGTTATGGAACATCTAACTATATACATCTGTCTACGAGCCTCTACAAAGAGTGCATAACATCATAAAGACGGGACAGGACCCCGCCGTGCCTAGATATGTATACACAAAATAATAGTACCACTATACTGCAGCTCCGAAGCAAGTGGAGCGCTCCTGAGAAGTCGCTGAGGAAGCACCTAAGGATCTGATCCGTCTCCCTGCCTACTGTTACATCCGGCATTTTTGCATATTCGAAAAATTCGAGATAACTTGACTTGTAATGGATGAGGCCATATTTGGACCTTACTTGGTATGAATGTGTTGGCTATGAAATTATTGACGTGGAAAATATGGAAGGAGATCAAGGGCAAAAATTGGAATTTTGGAAACTTGTTTCATGAATTATAAAATTTAGCTAATTGGGCTCAACAAAAAATAAGAAAATAAGGCCCAATCAAGGGAGGCCCAACCGGCCAAGATGTCCTTTGGCCCAAGTCCATTAATTAGTCATGTGACTAATTATATTAAGTGGATAACTCTTAAGAAACTTCAAGAAAAATTGAGTGAAATCAAGAACAAAAAAAGAAAGAGGGAGCACGACTAGAGAAGAGAGAAAAGAAAAGGAAAGAAAAAATTTTGGAGCCAAATCCTTTGGTGCAAAAATTCATTTCTTGTGGGATTATTACTAAGTGCAAGATCCTCTACAAAGTGATATAATTATTTTGGCAAGAAATTAGTTTTGGTGGCAAGTGAAGAACTTGAAGAAAAGGTAAGAATCAATTCATTTTCTTATGTTATGAAGTTTAGTTTATGTTGTGGTATGTAGAAATGAGTAGAATTTATAAAAATATGGAAGTTTGTGAAGTGGGTGTGTTATTTGAAAGTTGGCCGTGAGTATGTGTTAATGTGTAGGAAATATGAATTGAATTTTATGTGGTAATCTAGTTGTAGTTATGGTGGAATTTGTATTAGAAAGGAAAGTTGAATGAAGTAGTGGAAGTTGGAAATTATAGTGTGTGGCCGTGTGGTGTATGTTGATGATGGAAGGTGAACTAAATTTTGTTAGTATGTTAATTGTGTTATTGTGAAATGAATGGAAGAATAATGGTTCTTATTGTTATGGAACATTGGTTGTTAAGTTGTTGTAGGAAAACATGCAAGTTATTGTCACCTATGTAAATACGGAAAAGAAAGTAGTAAGAGGTAAATTATGATTGTCATTGATGAAATTGGAAGATAGAAATAAGTCATGAACATGTTTGCTAAAAGATTGGAAGTTGTGGGTGAATTATGCCTTTGGTAGGAAACTTGTATATTGTGTATACCTTATGTATATTTGGTGAAAACGATATGATATGCCTCCGAATTATGTTGTAGTGATCTTGATAAGTGATGAATATGAAAATGGTAAGATTGGTTTGGAAGTGTAAGGTCGGAATGAAAGATGTTATGTTATGCCGGAAAGATGGCTAGTTATGCCATATTATGTGTTTTGTGATACTTGTTGTTGTTATTGATGTTGTTTTTGGGTGTTGTGTTGATATATTAAGTCGAGCTAAGTCTCGGGGATGTTATATATACAGGGGAAATGCTGCCGAAATTTCAGTAGGCAAATATGTGATTAAGTTTGGAGTCTTAAGGTTTGAATTTGACAATTGGTAAACATGACCATTTGTAGATTTTGGACGAAATTGGAAGTGAAGCCAAGCGAGCATAAGGCGCAATTGAGGTATGTAAAGCCTACCCCTTCATTCTTAGGCATGTTCTGAACATAATAGGCTCGACCGCGAGCCTTAAATATGACTCCGTTCCTCGGAATTCGAGATGGAAATCCGCTCCAATTCCTTCAGTAAGATTGAATCACTTTTCTTATAACTTGTCTCTAAAGTGAACTTTTGTATGCAATTGTCCCAAACGGAGTCGGAATGCTTCCAAATGACTATGGACGACCTCATTAGGTCTATTATACATAATTTACGTATGTCGCCTCAAGTTGGTCTGAGGTGGGCCCACAAGGCCCCGACACTTTTGTATAACCTAAATTGCCCTATTTCTATCCGTTTCTCACAGGCAACATCTAGACTATTATTCTGATCATGATATGACTACTTTTTATATAAATCCTGCAAAATGGTTTTGACATCTGGAAATCTGATTCCGGTAATAATCTGTCGTGCCTTCCCAAGTAGGATATAGGCGCGTATTATGAACACTATCCGAATACTCTGGTTTGCCTCGCCGTTTGGCATACTTCAGTTTGATTGAGTCTGTATAATGATCTGTATGTATGTGGTTTCTCATTAATCTGTTCGTGGATGCCTCAACGCTTCCTTCACTGCGCCCGGGCCAGGTTCTGTTATCGTGCATATTTCTCTGCATTGTTCACCGCGTCCCTCGGTGTGCGGGTCGGGATCTGTTTATATCTGTATGATATTATGATTTGTGTATAGGGATGGCGGCCAGGATGGCATATGATCTGATTCTATCTGTCCACCGCGTCCCGTACTAAGAGGGTCGGGTTCTGTTACCGCGCCCCTCATGAGAGGGCCGGAATCTGTATGTATGTATGTATGTGCTATCAGCATTTATATAAGCACATGACTCTGTATGACTCTGCATGCATGATTCTGTCTGTCTGTCTGGATTATGATTCCGTCCGTCCATCTGGATTATGATTTTGTCAGTCCGTCTGGACTATGATTCTGTCTGTCCGTCTGGACTATGATTCTGTCTGTCCGTCTGGGTTATGATTATGTCCGGTACATTTCTGTCTGTCCGTTCGGATTATGATTCTATCCGGTATACTTCCGTCTGTCTGTCCGAATTATGACCTTGTCCGGTATACCTCTGTCTGTCCGTTGGATTATGATTCCGTTCGCTACATTTTTGTGCTTCTGATTCAGACTATGATTATGTTGTTATATTTCGCTTTACATACTCGGTACATTTTTCGTACTGACCCCCGGTTCTTCGGGGGCTGCGTTACATGCCCGCAGGTACAGACTCACCCGGAGATACGCCGCCAGCCTAGGGCACTGATTCTGCTATTTTGGAGAGCTCCTTTTGATCCGGAGCGTGTACTTTTGGCATATATCTTCTGACATCTGTATATTCTGTATGTATGGTAGTTCTGGGTACGGCGGGGCCCTGTCCCGTCATATGATTTTGTATATCTGTTAGAGGCCTGTAGATATGTATGTGGGTTACGGGTTGCTACGATTCGGGTAGGTACGTACGATTTTGTGACTCTGTCCGTCATGTTGGCCTCATCGGCTTATATGTAATTTCAGTATGTTCGGGTATGTGTATGTTATAGCGCGCGCTACATTTGTATTGGCTTAAGTCTGTATACAGCTAGTGTGAATTATCTGTCTGGTATGCCGATTCTGTCAGGTAGATACGTTTGGGTATCCAGTTAGGATACCAGTCGCGGCCCACGGGGTTGGGTCGTGACACCTACCTACGGGCATGAACGCAGTGTCTACAAGAAAATGACGTTAGTACGAATAATGTACTGAGTACGTAAGGCATGAATAACAACATAATAAAGATATGAAAAGTAGCATGAAATAAGAGAGATAACTTGTACATCTGGATGCCTCTTAAGGCGTATGTCATGCATGCTTAGCTTTTTTTTAAAAAAAAACATATATATATATATGTTGTGGAACGTGCAGCCCGATCTATATATCATTCATTCCGCGTCCGGGGCATCCCGCGTCTAGGGTAACATCATGACATACCCACTGTAGCGGTGTGCACATCTACATGTCGTACCCGGCAAACTATAGCGCGGCTCAATGTGAGAAAATACATACATATATATAAAGCATGCATGAGAGCCCAAATAAAATATTAGCACTCTATCGAAGTGACATAAGGTCAATAAACCTCCGATTTCCATAATGAAATCATCATCATCACTATATCCCACCTTGAAAGAACAACTACCATTAGGTAAGATCAACAATAATGAATAAAATCAATAATCATAGAACAAGCTCAATAATATCATGGAACATTAAGAACTATAAGCTTTGATATCTTTAGAAATGGAATCATCATCACCATCATCATGAAGAACTTTTATCAACAATACCATAAGAATCTTGAAAATCGTGAGTTTCTAGCATGTCTAGGAAGCAGGACATTATGGATATCATGCATGGGTTCACAACAAGGGAATCATGCCTTTAGAAAGGAAGTGTTAGCCTTAACATACCTTTACGTCTCCTTAATTACTTAACTTTCTCCTCCCAAGCCAGCAAATCTACATTCAAGAGGAGCCATACTAAAGTTAAGTCTTGAAAACACTCTTAAGTTCAAACTAGAGTAATTAAGGAGCTAACGGAATTTGGGCAGCACTTCCCCTATTTTATCGACTTTCAACAAACATCAATAATACCATAATCAAGGAATTATATTCAATTTAATCTGGAATTAATCCAAAATCTCCTTTCAAATTCACCTCATAGTCATCAACTTCAATTCAACACTTTGTGACTTGTCCACTTTAATTCTTTTCCTTTCCAAGAGTTACTAAACCTTTAAACCAACTCAATAATACAAATAAGATGGAGAACATACCTTTTAATAGAAGAACTTCACCTCACTCAACTTCTCCCAAGATCAAGTTCACCCCAACTTTGAAGAGAAGCAAGAACCATCATCTTCCATGGATTTATCATGAGGTTTTTGATGTTTGATCTCCGATCTTGATGGTATGGAAGGTTTTAGAATGTTGTGGAACCTTCAAGAACTTTCTTGTGATGTGGAGAGAAGGGTGTGGAAAGTGAATATGAAAAATGGGGTCCTTTGGGATTTAAAAAGGGTTGAAAATCGCCCCACCACCCCGTGTTACGGAGAGTATGCGGTCGCATACTCCCTCCACAACATGGGGGTGATGTTGGGCAGTAGTCTCAGCCAAAATGGTGATTTTTCGGCCAATATGCGGCACAACATACAGAGTATGCAGCCGCATATTGCCCAAATTTCTTGATCTCGCGAAAATGCGTTCTTTTCGATTCGTTTGACCTCCAATCCTTATGGAACCTTCTTGGCACTTGTATAAAGCTTCATTAACCATATAAGGGGCCCTATATCTCCCTCTCAAGGTAATGCTAAGCAAGGTATAACTCAAATAACACCAAAACTTCCCAAAACATCACTCAAGTTTCCAATCCCTCAACGAACTTACTTCCACCTATTCATTTAACTCTGAAACCTTAAGGTACACACTTAAAATTATCCAATACCCTCCTTAACCTTGTAAGGGCTCCATTTCCACTTTATTCTTGCGCTAGTTTACTCATAATGCAAACGACATGAAATTTTCAAAGTGTAACAATGAATGTGACCATTATTCAGCTTGTAATTCCTAGCTCATTATTTATCAACATTCTTCTTCTTTATGCCTTGTAATTCATGCCATAATTCTTCCATTATCTCCTACATTATTACTCCACCTTCCCACTTCTTTTCTAATTCATTATAAGGATGAATTACTTCACCTATAAATAGATGTCATCCTTATCTTGTGGGATAAGAGAAAAATATAGGGTGTGTGAAAAACTGAGTTAAAAAAGAGTTTTATTTAGTTGATGGATGGTGTTCTTTTGGTGGAGATTTGGACTCAACATCTTGTCCAGAGTTTGTTGAGTTGTGGGATGTTGTCGGGCTGTTATATTCTGAAGGGGACAAGTCAGAGTTATACTTCTGGACCGGTGAAGATTATACAGCAGTGGGCTTGAATCTCCTAAAAAAGAGCGAGATATCAGCACCTCAGCCTGAATATTTATTTATTCATCTTTTGTTCATTTTATTGAAACTTTCAACTGTAATAATTTGTAGTATATTCACCAACAATTTTAAGGAGATTCATTCTATGTTACAGTTTGAAAAATCGCAGATACCAAAGAGATCTCAACATCATTCCGCTTCAACATTGCTAGATCTCTTTAAGATACGGAAGGGTAAAGTACTTTTTTCTACTTTCTCAACTCAAACGGAGAAAGGTAAAAACTTTTTACCTAATATTTTTCATGAATAAAGTTACACTACTTTTCACGACATTTAATTTCATGAAATTCTCGAAACAGTGGGGGTTGATGAAATGAAAAAATATTAATCATGAAATATTTGATTTCTGCAGCTTTAAAAAATGCCTTAAAAGAAAAAAAAGGCAATAAGTACATCTATCATAAGTCTTGAATTAATTCACATGTTATTGCGAGAAACTAAAAATATGTGTAGAAGTCATTTTTCCATCAAGTATTTCGTGAGATAAACTTCATTCTTGGAATGAAAAAAATTATATCATAAAACATGTGAAAAAAAATTCTTGTCCAGTCACATTGTATTCAGAATTTTGGAAAGTACAATTATATCGGTTGTACGCGCCTTGCAACTCCTTTTGATTCAAATGTGTGCAAATGGTGTGATAATTAAAAAAAAAAAAAAGGAGTATGCTAGCCTAAGAGAAAAAAATGAGATATGTGACTAATTGCACTTGGCCTGATATTGTGTATGAAGTACTTAGCAGGTGCAAGCAAGCCAGGTATATTTACTTGGTATGATATGACTTGTTTTATAAAAAAAATTATCTTGATGTACTCAAAGGTTTTTTTGATGAAGATGAGAACACTTGGTGCTATTGTTGGAGATTGAAAAAATATTTTTGCTAACTCTACCATGAAGGCTGAACTAATTGCTTTAATTAGCTTCAGCTAGTGAAAAGTGAATTGGTTTAGATTTTTATTATATCAAGTCTTATTTTGAGAAACCAATTTCTCGAATTTTAATTTATTGTGAAAGTACCATTGTTATTAGTAGAGTACAAAACCATTATTACAATGGCTCCAACAAAGAATTGCAATTTTCAGGTAGAAGCCAATTTCAATCTTTACTTCACTCCCACCAAGCTTACTAGTTTCCTTTTTTCCCTAATGAATTGAAAAGTGTTATGCTTTTCTTTTATTAGACATGATATAAATATCAACAACAACAGACCATGTAATCACACACACACACACACACACACACACACACACACACACATATATATATATATATATATAGTAAAAGTGAGAAGCTCCTTAGCCAAAAGTTAAATTACTAGATTACCATCTAACCTAAATAACCTATTTAATAATATTAAAAAAAAAACTAATGCCTACGGAATTATCCTTTTACAATTAAATCACATAGAAAGCCTCAAGTATACCCAACAAAACAAAACTAAAAAACTCTCTTCTCTCTCCATGCAAACTCTAAATAAGAGTAAACCCTAATCTATTAACCATGGCTGCCTGCGGCCAGCCACCATTGGTGGTTGGTTCCCTATCTTCAACTACTCACTTCCCACCTTTACCTTCTAACCCTTCCACTAGTGGAGCAATTACCATTGATGAATCTGCAGTGAAAACCCTAAGATATGCTGAAGTTCTAAACCCTAATTATGTAACCTTGCAGACGCCAATATGTGACGTTGAGCTAATCCAAATGAAGCCCGTGGAGGTTGTAGATGGAATACATGTGATTAAATGGATGGAGGACGAGGTTCCACGCGTGATCAAAATTGAAAAGCTCTCATATGCAGTGATAGGAAAATTTTCTTATAATCTAGCCGATTTGGAGGACTTGAGAATCCAAATTCCTAAACAATGTGGCATGAAAGGAGATTGTAGTATTGGTTTTTTCAGGCATAAACACGTTCTTATGAGATTGGAGAACCTAGAAGACTTCCTTTCAATGACTTCAAAGGCTACGCCTTATGTTAAGTGTAAGGATGGCTATTCTTATCAAATGCGTGCGTTAATTTATGATCCCATGTTCAAAATTGATGAGGAGATGACTAAGGCCATAACTTGGATCTCTTTTCCATACTTGTTACCTCCTTATTATGTAAAGGAGGCTCTTTTCTCTCTAGCTTCAGCAGTAGATCAACCTATGCAGTTTGACATGGCAACTATTAACAAAACTAGACTTAGTTGTGCTAGGGTTAAAGTTTTAGTTAATCTTGTTGCTAATCTACCAGAGTTTGTAAGGATAGAAATTAAGGATGAGAAATCTGAGCAAGTTAGACTAATGGATGTTAAGATACAATATGATGTACTGCCAAAGTATTGTAAGAAATACAAGCTTCAGGGTCATAATGAGATTGGTTGTAGGATATTGCATCCAGAATTGAGGTTTGAGGCTGTTGAGAATTCTGAAAATGAGGTTATGAATGATGCTGAGGCTGTGAATGATGATGGTAAGAAGAAGGAGAAGGGGATGAAAAAGGTTGTTCCACAAGTAGTGAAACAACCTTCTACAGGTTGGAACTATAGGAAACTCCCTACTAAAACTCTTGCTAGAGGATTGGTAGTGGGAAATCTAGGAACTTTTAATGTGGTTACAGATAGAAGAAATATAGATATGTGTAATAAATCAATAATGAGGTTCATGTGGAAAACAAATTTGCTGCACTTGAGGTTAAAGAGGTGGTTGATAATGGGAAGGATGAGCCCTTAATATTTGATGATGCAAGTCCTAGTGCAGCAAAAGTAGTTGATAGTGCTGAAAGGGCAACTAGGGAGAATAAGGATTCTAAAGGTGTGATTTATAATATGATCATGGAAACAAACTCTACTGCTTTGTAGGCAAATTTGGTATATGTGGAGACTTGTGAGGAGATATCTAAAGTGATATGTAATGAAGATTCTTCAGCAGGCAAGTTGGAAATAGTAGATCCCACTACTATTGTTCCTGAACTTAATGATGAGGACCATATGGTTGACAAAGTAGTGGATATTGTGGTAAATCTAGAGAAGGATATTGTGGGTACTCTAGAGACTCCAGATCCAGTTGTGAGTCATAGAGTGGATCAGGTGGAAGTTGATGATCCTGGTGATAATGTACAAGTTGATAATGAGGAAAAAAAGGCTGAGGTGGATTATGAGGTAAAGGAGGCTTCTTTATCTCCGTCCAAATAGGGTGATAATGTAGAAGTTGATGATCATGGTGGAGGACTGGATGGGGATTTGATGAATTCACAGTCATTACTTTTGATGGAGAAGGGGATGATTAACTCAATGGATATAGTAACCAGTTCTATGACAATTCAACCTTTGCAAATTTTGAGTAAGGACTCTCCTATGAGGAGGCTACATGATATTGTTTCTCACCAAGTATGAGGGTCAGAAATCAGTAATTTAGATGGAAAGGAGAATGAAACTAGTAATATTGAAGATAATGAGGAATCTTTGGAGGCTAATTTAGTTCATATAAGTAGCCAGGCTGGTTTATCTCCGAAATCAGCATTAAAGAGTGGCAAAAAGGAAAAGAAAGGAAGACATATGATGGTCAACAACTAACCAGGGATGTGCCAAAGAGAGTTGTAGCTTTGAAAGTCTCTTTTAAATGATAGTAAAAGCTTTGATATGGAACATCAGATCAATAAGGACTCAACAGGCTTTTCATAGGCTACAAATGTTACATAGACATGACAATTTTGTATTAATAGCTTTGATGGAACCTTTTCAACAAGCTAGAATATATAGAATTATCAAAGAAGATTGGGAATGCATAGTGCAAGTGCAAACTGCAATTGGAAGATTTTGTTCTTTGTTAATAATAATGTGGATGTACATGTTGTATCAGATACAGAATATGAGATTACTTTGAAGTTATTTTTGCAGGAGCACAACAGACATATGATTTCTACACTAGTATATGCTAAATGTGATGACCTTGAGAGGTTACAATTATGAGATAGTATGTATCATTTGTCTGCTAACAAAGACATCCTTGGATGGTAGGAGGAGATTTTAATGTGGTGCTAAATGAGGAAGAGAAAATTGGTGGTACTCCTATTGTCCCTGAAGATTATGAAGACTTTGCCTTGTGCATAAACTCTTTTGATCTAGAAGAAACATCTTTCAAAGGTAGTCCACTTACATGGTGGAATGGGAGGAGGAGAAATGACTGCATTTTTGAGAGGTTGAATAGAATGGTAGCCAACTCACATATGCAGGATTGGTTTGGAAGCATTGAGGTGGAACGCTTGTCTAGGACAGGCTCTGACCATGCTCCTTTATTTATCATCTTGGGCACTGATATTCCAAACTTCATAAAGCCTTTCAGGTTTCTGAAGTTTTGGACTGATCATGAAGATTTTCATGATATTGTTAAAGACAATTGGCCTGAGGACAGTGAGGGTGATCCTTTTCTGAATTTCCAGAAGAAGATTAAACAAGTTAAAAGGGGCACTATCAGCTTGGAGTAAGGTGGCTTTTGGTGACATCTTCAAACAACTCATCATAAGGGAGGAGATTGCGAGGGTAAAGAACAGTTGTTTGAAGAAGATCCTTCAGGGGAGAATAGATGCATTCTGCAACTAGCACAAGCAGAAATGAAGAAATATCTGCATTTTAAGGAAGAATTTTGGAAACAAAAATCTGGTTATGTGGTTTGCTAAGGATGATAGAAACACAAATTTCTTCCATAATATTCTCAATGGTAGAAGAAAAAGGCTACAAGTGAAGAGAATCCAAGATGCTAATGGTGTTTAGCTTGAGAACGAGGAAGGAATTGCTCAAGGTACAGTGCAGTTTTTTCAGGATCAGTTTACTCAAGAAGCTTGTAGTTCAGACTTTTCTATGATAAATATTGTTCCCATACTAGTTACTGATGAGTACAATGAAATGTTGTGTGCCTTTCCCATAGAAGATGAAGTTAAAATGTCAAATTTTGACTTAAAAGGTGAGAGTGCTTGTGGTCCAGATGGATTATCAGTCAGTTTTTATCAAGCTTGCTGGAATATAGTTAGGATAGACGTTTATAAAGTAGTGAAGGCATTCTATGAAGGTCATACTCTTCCAAAGTCTGTCACTCACACAAATCTGGTGCTCCTTCTTAAGAAGGAGGTGGTTTAGCAGTTCACTGATTTGAGGCCCATAAGTTTGAGTAACTTTGTCAATAAAGTTATTTCTAGAGTTGTGTATGGGAGGCTAGACAAGATCTTACATGAGATGATTTCTCCCAACCAGTCTGGGTTTGTGAAGAATAGAAGTATTATTGAGAATGTTCTACTCACCTAAGAAATTATGACTGATATCAAGAAAAGAGGCAAGCCTGCTAATGTGATCATCAAGCTAGACATGGCTAAAGCTTCTAATAGAGTGTCATAGCAGTTTTTAACCAAAGTTCTAGAAAGGATGGGATTTGATAGAGCATTTGTGGATCAAATATGGAGGTTGCTAGCTAACAACTAGTACTTAGTTCTGTTAAATGGCCAGTCTCATGGTTTCTTTCACTCAACCAGAGAAGTGAAACAAGGTGATCCTTTATCACCTGCATTGTTTGTTCTAGCTGCAGAGGTGTTATTAAGAGCTCTTAACTCTTTATTTGATCATGAACAATACAAGGGGTATGGTATTCCTAAATGGAGTTCCAACCTGAACCATCTTGCATATGTAGATGACACCATTATCTTTACCTCAGCAGATAAGGTGTCATTGGAGATGATCATGACAGTCTTGAGGAAGTATGAAGATGTTTCAGGACAGAAAATCCACCAAAACAAGAGTTGTTTCTATTTGCATCAAAAAGTTTCAGCTGCTTTGTGTCATGAGGTGGAGCAAACTACAGGGTTCACTAGAAGAGTCTTCCCATTTATGTAATTAGGTTTTCTAATATTCCATACTAGAAAGAAGAAGGTGTACTTTAATGAGTTGATCAAGAAGGTTAAAAACAAGTTGCAGCATTAGAAGGGTAGGCTCCTTTCTTTTGTTGGTAAGGCAGTATTAATCACTAGTGTACTTCAAAGTATGCCTCTATATCTATTATCAGCCATGGCACCTACTAGATACACTTTGAATGAGTTATACAAAATCTTTGCAAGATTTTTCTGGAGTAATAAAGAAGAAGGAAAAAATAGGCATTGGTCAGCCTGGTTAAACGTGTGTGTTCCAAAAAATGAAGGAGGCCTGGGGTTTAGATCCTTATTTGATATTTCTGGTGCTCTTTTTGCTAAGTTATGGTGGAGGTTTAGAACCACATGCACATTATGGTCTACCTATATGTGGAACAAGTATTGTAAGAGACAGATTCCAACTCTAGTGCAGTGGAGAGGAGTCTCACAGTTATGGGGAAAAATGTTAGAAGCAAGAGATGTGATTGAAAAGGATATATGGTGGGAGGAAAGCAATGGTTCAGCTAACTTCTGGTATGATAATTGGACAAAGCTAGGTCCTATAGCTGATTTGATGCCTATAAACTTTCCTATTAATGAAACCATTCAGGATGTGGAAGACATGATGATAAATGGACAGTGGAATCTCCCTAAGTTTCAACAAACTGTGCCAGAGGATTTAGTATAACTCATCACACATAGTTTCAATAGAGATGCATTTGATCAATCTATAGACAAGGCATGGTGGATACTTAATGCAAATGGTAAATTCATAGTTTCAAGTGCTTGGGAAAGGATCAGGCAAAAAAGAGAGGTAAGCTGGTTTTATCATCAGATGTGGACCAAAGGGTTGCAGTTCAAGAGTGCATTTCTTTTGTGGAGAGTATGGAAACAAAAGCTGCCAGTGGATGATGTTCTTGCAAGAATAGGCATATCCATAGTTTCTATTTGTAGGTGTTGCTCACAACCACAGCAAGAAACTTTGGAACATATATTCCTAACAGGAGACTATGCAGCAGCAGTGTGGAAAGTTTTTACAGATACAGCTGGTTTTCAAGGACCTTTTGTGCAGGTGAAACAGGCAATGAAAAAATGGTGGGATGCCAAATGTTCAGCTAAGTTGAAACCTCTGTATCAGGCAGCACCAGCTATCATACTATGGCAATTTTGGAAGAGAAGGAATATTGTAGTGTATGGGAGGACAATGCCCAAGGCTAAGGTACTCTATGATATCAACATGAATCTTGTGCAAATGGCAAAACTCAAATATCCCTGGATGAAAGATGTTCCAGGCTCTTGGCCTCATCTGGTCAAGTACTTAGAGAGTTACAAGCCACAGATCAGTTATATACTGGTACATTGGTCTAGTCCCCCACAGGGTTGGTATAAGTGTAATAGTGATGGGGCATCTAAAGGAAATCCTAGCCCCAGCTTAGCAGCCTTTTGTGTTAGAGACAGTCTTGGAGATTGTATATATGCCAGCACAAGGAGAGTGGGAGATACAAGTTGTCTAGTTGCAGAAGCTAAGGCAATATGTGATGGTTTGGTTTATTGTGTAACTAACCAGCTAATGCCTCTTTATGTTGAGTCTGATTCTTTGAGCTTAGTGAAGATGGTGGAAGGTGAATGGGATGTGCCATGGTCTATAAGTTTGGAGGTTTACAACACTATTGAATAGAGAAGGAAAGGAGTAATCAAGTTTGGGCATGTAATGAGGGAAGGAAACCAGCTGGAAGATTTTTTAACTAACCATATCTTTAGTTTTGTAGGTACATTATGCTTTGATAACTTCATGGAGTTACCACCAGCTGCATAAAGGCTAGTAAACATTGACAAAATGCAGATGCCATCCTTTAGATTCAAGCCAGTGTTTACTAGAGAGCCTGACTGAGGTGCTAAACACAGCAGCAACATAGTTGAACTTCATATGCAGGTCTATAACTACTAAAGCAGAATGAATGAATATGTTCAACTATTCTACAGCAGAAGATTTGAGTTGCAAAGGTTCCATCAGCAGGAATAACACTTAGTTCACTATAGCAGAATGAGCAGCTGAGTATAATCAAGTCACAACATGCACAATTTCAAGTTTGAAGGATTCTTCTGTTGGTTATGATTTCTTAGCACCTGGTGAGAGCTTTGAGGTTGCTTGAGTGAAATCAAACCAGAAATTTGGACAGTTTGCAGTTAGACTAGATTTGATGATTTGGCTGTTTATTTCATTTCATAGGCACTTTTGGCTTTTTTTTGTTTTATTTCTCTGTATGGTTCCTCTTTATGAATAAATTCACAACTAGTATCATGCTAGTTGTTTTGCTAAAATAAAATTAAAAAAAAAAAAAAAAGATGCCAACGCTTCATTAGCTGGTTTGAAGAAAACTTTGCTTCAAAGAAGAGTTGTTTTAACAGATCAACTTATTTTGGACGAGCCATCTGCTTTTGCAGCCATCGCAGACTAGTCATTTTTCAAACAGTACGTCAAAGCGGTTAGATTGATTTGGGCAAGAAAGCTTTCTCAATTTTATATCACCGTTGTGTTTGCATCGTGTTTGTAGAAACAAAGTCATTTTGCAGCAACATGATGCTCGATTTCTAAAGTTCACTATATTTGTAACTAAATGTGAATTGAATATCTATTATTTATTTAAGGCTGAAGTGGTGAAAACACCCCTAAACTTGGCATGGATTTGTAGTTTAGTCTTAGAATTATTGCCACTTAAAAACACCCCTAATCTTGGCTAACTGAATTTTAATTCACCTCCAAATTGACACACGGCACAACAAGTGTGCCCAAACTCCTACACGCGCGTGAGAAGCTTCCACATCAGCTTTTTTTTTTAAAAAAAAAAAAAAAAAAAACAAGAAGAAGCAAAAAAAATTTACATTTCCCTTTAATTCTTTTTCCTATTCCAACATCTAAATCATCCCCTTCCTCCATTAAAAAGTGGATCTATTAAAAGTCAGAAAAAACTTTAAAAAAAATAAATAAATGTGGAAAACTCATTTTTTTAAAATAAATCGAAACTGGATTATTTATTAAAAAATCTGGAACTTTTTAAATGTAAAAAACTGAAACCCGTTTTTAAAAAAATCTGGAAAATTGATTTTTTTTTTTTATTAAAAAACCTGGATTTTTTTAAAATCTGGAAAACTGAATAAACCCCTTTTTCTAAAAAAAAAACTGAAAAATTGAATTTTTAATTAAAAACCTGGACTTTTTTAAAATCTGGAATACTGATTATTTTTAAGAATAAAGTGGAAAACTGATAAACTTTTTCTAGATTTAAAAAATAATCTAATTTACCGGGATTATTTTTTAAAAAATGGATTTTCCACATTTTTTTAAAAAGTTAGTTTTTCCATATTTGTATAAAACTCCAGTTTTAATCCACTGTTTTCCAATTATTTTTTAAAGAAGTGTCCTAAAAGAATCATGAAAATCTGGATTTTTTAGGACACTTTTTAAAAAAATATCAAGTTTTCAATTTTTTTTTAAAAATCCATTTTTTAAAGATATTTTAATTACAAATCTAGTTTTCCATTTAAAAAAAATCAAATTTCCAGATTTAAAAAAAAAATCCATTGTTTCAAATTTTTTATTAAAAAAAATCAGTTTTAACATTTTTTAAAAAAATAATTTATCTACGTGGGGGACGCATAGGACGAAAACGCCAAGTGGACAGCGAGTGCATTCCACTTGTTGTGGCATGTCAATTCGGGGGTGAATTAAAATTCAGTTTCCAAGATTAGGGGTGTTTTTAAGTGTGGCTATAGTTCAGGGACTAAACTACGAATCTGTGCCAAGTTTATGGGTGTTTTCACTCCTTCAGCCTTTATTCAATGACAACTTTTCACATTAAAATATCCAGTAAAGAAACAATAAACTTAGAATGCAGAAACTTTAATGATATATCTATTCGGATAAAGTCGAGAGGATTTTTTTAAAGATATTCTGTGACGTTATACTTACAGGGGCAGGGTTCTGTATCCTTATTCTTTATTTAATATAAATTTTCATGTTTGGCCTCTAATGATATATTAGTGGAAGGTCAATAAATCGTCATTCATGATTGTTTATTGTTTATGTCACAGCTTCATACTTTAAAGGCTTGCTTTTGTCACCAAGTAAGAAGGTTGTTTTATTTAAAATCTTGATCATCTGGTGCTTTTACTCTACTGAGTACAAAGCCATAGGAGATAGTATTATAAACATTAATCTTGTACAATTATCATGTGTGTTAAACTTCAGCGATGAAAGTTTACTAATTTGTTTACTTTTCTTTTGTGTTGGGTCCTTAAGGTCTATTTTCGTGAATTTCCTCTCCTGCGTTCAGAGGCGTACTTTAATTCTTCAATATAGTAATTTCTTTTTTGTTCACTATATGGACAGAGTCTCTAAGAGTTGGATTTATGGAAAATCTTGAACATGTTTTAAAATTAAGTGCCGTTGCTCTTATTCATTACTATTGGTTGGCATTTTTTTAGTTCTTGAAGAAGTGTGTTACCTTGTTTAGTTGGGGGGAGGAGTTTTATCCTTTGTAATTTGCCTAAATTGTGATATATTTGCTGCGCCTGGAGCTTACTTATTGATATTTCATGACTTCCATTCGGGAAATATGTTGATACCAATTATCATCATCCATTAGAGATGGATGAGTTTGAGCATACGAAGAAGAAAGAAGACAATTCATGTCACTAAGCAATGAGTTGTACAGTGAAAGAGACAGCCAGGTGGAGATAAATGAGTCATTGATCAAACGAAAATAGATTAATCTTGTGTGTACATCTGTGTACAGCTGTTGTACTAGAATTAGATTTATTGCTTTTGTAATTATTTTATTCATGCAATAGGAGATAGACAAGTGTAGAGAGTTTGTTAGAATTAGATGCTTTTCTTTCCTATATATGATCGTGTACAATGAATAATGAATAGACAGAAAATTCTGCAATTCTCATCATTCTCATTATTTCATTCCCTTTATGGTATCAGAGCTGATGAAGGTGATCTCCTACCCAATCCCACCATTTATCGCAGACTTTTGGGGAAACTCGATTTTTTAACCCACACACGCCCTGATTTATCTTTCACTGTTCAACACCTCAGTCAGTACATGCAAAGTCCTCGAATGCCCCATTTCTTAGCTGCACTTCGAGTCATTCGATATTTACGTTCTTCTCCTCGCCAAGAGCTTTTCTTCTCTATTAATCCCTCTTTTCAGATCCTTGCTTTTTGTGATTCTGATTGGGGAACATGCCCTGAGACCCGCCGTTCTGTTAGTGGTTATTTCATCAACATTGGGGGTTCCCCAATTTCGTGGAAATCGAAGAAACAAACTTCAATTTCCCTATCATCTGCTGAAGCCGAGTATCGGTCTATGCGTAGAGTTGTTGCAGAATTAACTTGGCTTGCTCGTCTTCTCGAAGATCTTTCCATTTCCCCCTCTCTTCCCATTCCAGTTCATTCTGATAGCCAATCCGCGATCCACATAGCTAAAAATCCCGTCTTTCATGAACGAACAAAACATGTAGAAATTGATTGTCATTTTGTTCGACAACAATTTCTCTCTGGTTTAATTTCTCTCAATTTTGTTCCCTCTTCATCTCAGCTAGCTGATTTATTCACTAAACCTTTAGCCGGGCCTCCTCATCTATCTATCCTTCACAAGTTGGGTGTCTCACCTTTCCCCTCCAACTTGAGGAGGGGTGTTGATACCAATTATCATCATCCATTAGAGATGGATGAGTTTGAGCGTACGAAGAAGAAAGAAGACAATTCATGTCACTAAGCAATGAGCTGTACAGTGAAAGAGACAGCCAGGTGGAGATAAATGAGCCATTGATCAAATGAAAATAGATTAATCTTGTGCGTACATCTGTGTACAGCTGTTGTACTAGAATTAGATTTATTACTTTTGTACTTATTTTATTCATGCAATAGGAGATAGACAAGTGTAGAGAGTTTGTTAGAATTAGATGTTTTGCTTTCCTATATATGATCGTGTACAGTGAATAATGAATAGACAGAAAATTTTGCAATTCTCATCATTCTCATTATTTCATTCCCTTTAAAATATGCCTCAACGGAAATGCCATTTCCATCATATTTCCAGAAACTGGTTTAGATGGAGAAGTCTAAAAATAAATCCACTTTAGATGATTATGAATAAAAGGGAGCATTGGTGTGATGATAAAAATTGCCGTTGTATAATTAGGAGGTCACGAATTAAAGCCCCAGAAATAATGTCCCATACAAAAGTGCAACATAATTAAGGCTGTATTTACATAAACCCTTAATATGATCTAGCCTTTCTACAAATCTTGTGCATAGCGAAAGCTTGGTACACCAAACTGTCCGTTTAGGTGACGCTGAAGATAAAATTATTCCTAGTTATGAAAAACATAAACCAGTTCTTGGCACAATCTTCTTATGCCCTCAAAATTTGATACTATCTTTAAATCTTTTGCATATCTATATTAGTTCCATCATCAAACAATACAAAGAGATGTATATGCTTGGGAAACCTTCCCCTTGGAATAGCTGCACATCATGTATTTGCAGTACTAGTAAGACAATCAGTGGCGGACCCAGGATTTCATGCAAGGGGGTTCAAAAAAAAAAAACTAAAGTCCACGATAGTCACTCACCGTAAAAGCAATACTAGGCATAATGTAATGGGTTTCAACCTTCGCTCTTTATTTTGGTTCATAACAAAACCTCAAAATGGTTTTGCCTACAACTCTTTTTCTAGGCCATTCTTTAAAATATGAAAATCATAAATCAAGATTTAACAAATATAATTACTTTGTAAAATTTAATAATCTATCAAAATTTATAAGAAAAAGAATCATTTACTTAACAAACATCAAGTGATCTATACCAAAATGCTAAACCTACTATTTTTTCAAACTAAAAAAATTAAAAGCTCTGAAATTTTATTTTGACAAACAACAAATTGCAAACAATAACAACAAAAGAGAATTATAAACAAACCTATACTATTAATAATCTTAATATAAGAATTTTGGTGTTACACCCCGGAAATTTTTCGTTAACGTACAGTGAGTAGACTAACGAAGGGCACGACGTATACGATGTTTTAATAAGTAAGAAATGACATTTGATGATTCTAAATGAGATCTCAAAGATATGGGAGGTAGGAGACGAGAGGTTTTAAGGAAAGCAAGATATATGTCGTGTACCGGGCAGAATTTATGAGTGTCGAATTAATGATGGCTTAATGATGTTTTGGAGAACAGTTATAACGTCCCTTAGATTGTTAACGAGGTGTGAAACAAGTATCAAGAATGTTGTGTAAGGATTGGAGATTAAACGAAACGACGAGGACAACTTCGAAAAAATTGTGAGTTACACGACCACCTTATACGGACCGTGGAACTTTATACGGATCGTATAAGGGTCCGTATAACACCCAACAGAAGTGGTATTTTGCCTGATGGTGAACCACAATCACTTATACGGACCGTGGAATTTTATACGGACCGTGGAATTTTATACGGACCGTATAAGGGTCCGTATAACCCAACAGCAACAATGTTTTCCATGGTGGTGAACCACGGACACTTATACAGACCGTATAAGTGGTCCGTATAAGTCCCGACGGAGTGATTAAGTTGCAACTATAAATACATGTTCCCACTTTATTTTCTCATTCTTTCCACTTCTCCACTTCTCTCGAAGCTTCTAGAGGGTTCCACACACTTCATGTACAAGAATCCAAGTGAAACTAAAGATCCACTTCATCAAACCCACAAAATTAAGTGTAAGAAACACATTAAAGCTCATCCAAGTCAAGGAATATCAATGGAAGTGAACTAGGGTTTTGGTGCAAGAGAAGTATTTCAACTCAAGGCTTATTTCTACACTATCTAAGGTAAGTTTTATGGTATTTACATGTTATTTAAGGTATTGAAAAGTTGAAACACTTGGATTGTAGAAGGAGATAGAAAAATGGGTCATGAATGTGTGAATAGTGACATTTTGAGTAGTAGTTTGGAGTGAATCACGAATATTGAGATGTGGTGATTATAAGTAAGCTATAAATGAAATTTAGAACATGGGGTAAGTATTATATGTGAGAAAACTCAATAGTGAACCATGACCATGATTATGGAGGAATTGAAGTGAAATTGTGAAATGTGGATAATGTAGATGAATGATGATTGTTGCCTATAATATTGTGAATGTTGTTATGGATCTTTGGGAATTGATATAAGATATGGATAAAGTAGTAGAAACAAAGGAAATGCCGCCCAATTTTCTCTAGCTTTAGAAAGCACGTTCTTATAATCGTCTAACTAATGTTAATACGAACTCCCTTGAAGGTAAAGACGTGAGCATTGAAGGAGAACGATCAAGCGGTAGAATAGCTAAAGGAAAAGGTATGTAAGGCTAGTCCCTTCTTTCTAAGGCATGACTCCTATAGCATGAATCCTTCTATCTTTCCATGATTTTCCTACATATCATAAATTATGAGTCTACGATTATAAAGAGCTTCATACAAGATAAATAAAAGATATATGTTACGAGCATGGCAATACTGATGATGAATATAAGTCTAGAAGTCCTAAAGCCCAGGATATGACATTCCTACGAAGCTAATGATCCTTATGTAGTTCCTGTGATAATATTTTCCCTACTTCTCCATGACTTTCTTATATTCCGGAAATGGAGAGTCTATGTTCATGAATAGCCACATGAGATAAAGATAAGAGATACATTATGAGCACAATAATGAAGAGGATGAGCTTAAGTCTAAAGATTCTAGAGTTCATGGTATAATGTTTCTACAAAGCTAAGGATGTTAACTATGATATATTTATGTTGTTCATTGTATACACTCACCTTACATGCTAATTCCTTCAAGGTGAGGCAAAATGCTTATGAATGCTCCATAATGAAATCGGGGGTTCTCGACCTTATGTCACCCCGATATTGTTATAGATTGTCAATAAGCTCTAATGCATGTCTTATGACCAATGTTCCGAAAAATTACAAGTCTATGTTCATAGAGGATTTCATATGAGATAAAGGTAAGAGATATGCCATAGATGCGAGGATGGTAATGATGAGCCTAAGTCGAGAGATTATAAAGTCTATCATACGATATTTATACGAAGTTCATGCTATGAATATGATATGATTTTCATAGGTTGTCTTTAAACTCAAATGTATGCTTTATGAAAGGTTATGATAAGCTTATGAGATGTATGTGATGGCAATGATGATGATGAGATATACCGAGCCTTGTTATGGCCAGATACGGAAGACATGTATGTGATATTGTCGAGCCACTACGTGGCCGAATACGGATGATGCTTTATGCTTTATATATATATATATATAATACGATGATGTATGCGCTATGACGATACTTGTACTATGATTATATATGATATAGGCATGAAAGGTATCCCCCCTTAAAAGTTACGCAGGTTATATCTTCATCTTATGTCTTATGATTTATATATATATATATATATATATATATGATACGATGATGTATGCGCTATGACGATACTTGTACTATGATTATATATGATATAGGCATGAAAGGTATCCACCCTTAAAAGTTACGCAGGTTATATCTTCATCTTATGTCTTATGATTTCTCTATTATATTCGTTTCATCCATGCCTTACATACTCAGTACAATATTCGTACTGACGTCCGTTTTCTTTAGACACTGTGTTCATGCCCACAGGTAGACAGGGAGACGGTGCAGACCTATAGGAGCTATCAGCAGATTTACAAGAGCACTCCATTATTCCGGAGGTGCTATTTGGTTTATCCTTTTGTGTATATATATGTATATGTATTTTGGGCACGATGGGGTCTTGTCCCGTCCATATGTCTAGTACTCTAGTAGAGGCTCGTAGATACGTATGTGTGGGTGGCATGGTCTCACGATGTTCCTATGGTATATGTATATATTACTATTTTGATAGCCGAAGGGCTTATGTATATGCAAGTAATTATGTTTCCAAATGAAGAATGATTTTTTTAGAAATATGAGCTTAAGAAATACGACTGTACGCAGAATGAGTGGTGCTCGGTGATTAGCTCCGGGTACCCGTCACGGCCCCTAGTCGGGTCGTGACATTTGGACTATGAAATAATTTAAATTTAAACAAAAAAAAAATTTAAAAAAATCGTGTCTGTCGACCATGGAAAGAGGCAATAGAATCTTCTTTTAAAATATCAAAACATTTCAAAAATAAAGACTCTGAAATTTTGAGATAAAAGAATATTGGCAGAGTGACGGAGTATGGACATATTCAGATAGGCTTTTGATAGCAGGCACGACCCAAGTTTGGAAAGAGTGAAAAAGCCACAAATAGGAATTTACGAGCAACAATTCTATCCATATTTTTGAAAAAATATGAAAAATGCATGTGCAAAAGTGTTGAAGTCGAGTTTCGAGCTTTTGACCATTCGGTCAAAATGAACCCACATTAACCATTACGCCGCGCCTCGCCTTTTGTCATGTGGGTTCAATCCTCATTAATATACTGCAGTTGGTTCTTCAAAAAGTAATTTCTATAAATAAATAGTATAAAAAAAATTGACCAAGTGGGTTCAATTGATCCCACTTGCACCAAGGTATGTCCGCCCTTGAAGACAATTAAAACTTAGTTATGATTGTGTAGATCGCCTAAATGTAATGTTGTTAATTAAATTTCCCGGTGCAAGTTAAATATTTATTAATTTTGACTCTGCAGAAGATAATACTAACAACTACAATCAAGAAGAATAACTTAATTGGACACGTAAGTACATTGTCAAAAGAGTGAAAAAGCCACAAATAGGAATTTACGAGCAACAATTCTATCCATATTTTTGAAAAAATATGAAAAATGCATGTGCAAAAGTGTTGAAGTCGAGTTTCGAGCTTTTGACCATTCGGTCAAAATGAACCCACATTAACCATTACGCCGCGCCTCGCCTTTTGTCATGTGGGTTCAATCCTCATTAATATACTGCAGTTGGTTCTTCAAAAAGTAATTTCTATAAATAAATAGTATAAAAAAAATTGACCAAGTGGGTTCAATTGATCCCACTTGCACCAAGGTATGTCCGCCCTTGAAGACAATTAAAACTTAGTTATGATTGTGTAGATCGCCTAAATGTAATGTTGTTAATTAAATTTCCCGGTGCAAGTTAAATATTTATTAATTTTGACTCTGCAGAAGATAATACTAACAACTACAATCAAGAAGAATAACTTAATTGGACACGTAAGTACATTGTCAAAAGAGTTTTATTTAGTTGATGGAAGGTGTTCTTTTAGTGAAGCTTTGGACTCAACATCTTGTTCAGAGTTTGTTGAGTTGTACGACATTGTCGGGCTGTTGTATTCTGGAGGGGACAAGTTAGAGTTATATTGCTCGAGCGGTGAAGATTATACCACAGTGGGCTTGAATCTCTTTAAAGAGAGCGAGATATGTTCTCCTCACCTGAATATTTATTTATTCATCTTTTGTTCAATTTATTGTAATTTTCAACTGTAATAATTGGTGGTATATTCACCAACGGTTATTATGTAAGAGTAGAGTTTTGTAATGATATGAAGTGTGATTAATGTCTCTCTCCCTCTTCCATCTTCTTTGTGCCCTATGATATTATCAAGGGCCCGTCTTATACTTCCAACTAGCGGTATGAGAGCGTGGAAGGTGTAGTGAAGATTTTGATAATCTCCATTGATGGTGTGTCTTCGGGTTTGAGGACCTATTGAGAGGGCGGCTGTTTGCAAAGAAAAGAGTGAATCCCTCCGGGTTTGTGAAGAAAAAGAACCTGTCGAGAAGGTGTGAGTCTTTCATGACTTCACATAAAAAAGAGACGTGAAGAGTCTTCTGTGAATTTGTGTTTGCAAAAGCCAAAATTTGAATGAAAATGAAGAGTGAATTGCATGTATCATGTGATTGTTCAGTTTGAGCCAATTTTGAAGGAATTGCTGGAAAAGTTGAAGTTATAACCAACAATTTATGAATGTGGAAAGTTATTCCTAGATCAACAACCTAATTTTTTGTAAGGATTATCTTTGAAGGTAAAGTTGGACGGTGACACAAATAGGATGCATCATCATCATCAAGAGTTATGAAGATATGAAAAGAAAATTCAAAATTAAGGGGAGTGTTGAAAATATAATTTTGAACATTATAAGTTCATGCACTTTGACGTTATCTATGTGGCTTTTAGCAGAGGCGGATTCAGAATTTAAATTTTATGGGTTCAATCTTAAGATTTTTAGTATTGAATCCATTATTTGTTTAAAGTTCTGGGTTCATATCTACTATTTGTTACTATTTTAATAATTTTTTACGCATAAATTTATGCTCCGCGTCGAAAGTTAGGGGTTCAATTGAACCCCCACTTATATGCTAGATACGCCATTGGCTTTTAGGATATCTATGTGATCAGATGCATAGAATTTAAATGTTATTAGGTGCATGGTTTTGTATTTATGAGATGATCAAGTTTATAGTGAAAGTGTGAAAGCAATTTAGTAGTTTTATGTCTAGATCTTATCCTTTAACACCTATATATTGTAATGTCGTTATTATGTAAGAGTGAAGTTCTCTAATGATATAAAGTGAGATTAATGTCTCTCTCCCTCTTCGATCTTCTTTGTGCCCTATAATATTATCAAGGTTCCGTCTTATTACTCCAGCATGCTAAACCCCCGTGGATACTTCACAAGGACATTGCAAATATTAATTAAGAAGGATCAAGCTGAGGAACATTGAAGTGCGCCGGTGTTTAATTAGAGAAGGAAACAATGTGTCTGACTCACTTGACAAACATGCTACAACCATCACAGAAAGTGGGATTTACATGGAGGAGAATGAGCTCCCTCGGCAAGCTAGACGGCATTTGCGAATGGACAAATTGCACATTCCTTCCTTCAGGTTAGAGCCTCTAAACGCTGATGGCCCTACATTTCCTTGATCATCGCCTTCGTCGAGCTCAATGACCGACCAGTGACAATCATAAGGAACTGTCGGTGCTCATTTTCCCTCTACTTTTTCTTCCTCTGCCGAAAATATCCCCGTAGTATTCTAAATGAGATTAATGGAGGCTTGTTCATGGGATGGTTGTGATATTAAGAAAGGGCATGAAGCGTTGATTGGCTGCTAAAAGTAGGAGTATGTAGTGTTAGCATCTATTTGTAGGGTTTTTAAAATTAAATCAAATAGGTTATTTAGATAAACAATTAGAACGGTATTTTGGTAATTCAACTTTTAAGTTGTGGGATTCCTATCTATATATATATATATATATAATAGGAGATGTATAAGCAACGTGGTTAAGCCGAGTGGCAAGCTAATAAGAAGCCACTTGGCAATTTTAGGACAAGATGAATAAATAATGCAATAAAATTATTTAGTTTAAAATTAGTGTAGGTAATTTTGAATTTAAATAGAAGATAAGGATTCTCTTTGAATTTGAATTCAAAAATAAATAATATTTTTAACATACAAGCTATATCCTCTATTTTCAGTGATCAAAAGAAAAAGTTGAACTGATAAAATTTTATACCAAACTAATAAAATTTTAAAAAATTAAATTAAAAGATAAAGTTTTAAAATTAACATGTGAAGATTTAGATTGCCATGGCTAAACGTTGAAGAAGTTGGTAAATTGAAAAATGAAATGGATATTGGACCAATAACGAGAAAAATGAAATGGATAAGCCATACACAATCCAATAGCAGAGATATAAATAAAGTCAATCAAATTAAATATCTAATCTTTGAAATATAGATAGAGCCAAATATATAAATAATACTTAAAAATATTATTAATGTCTAAACAATAAAAATACATATCCTATGAGTTTGATGGACTCCTTTTAAATAAACGTAGTACTTTGTATGAATGTATTTTAAGTCTGATTTAATCCAAATAAATTTTTTTCAACATAATCTGTAGTAATTTAAAAAAAAAAAAAAATGTGTCATTAGACTAAACAAAACGATAAAATTCTCCAATATAATCTGCATAGTTTTGATGGTACATTAAATAAAGTGATAGAAGTATTCTTTTGAATTTGAATTGAAGATAAAATATAATAAACTTGAAATTTTTCTTAGTAGATATCCATATTTATTGTACGTTGATACCCAGTAATATATACTAGAATCCTCAACATAATCTTTTCAACTGATATGATTTTCGAATTTGAGTTGGAATGAAGTTTCAACTTCTTAACCCCTTATATATATGCCTCTAATAACACACTTTAATTAATAGGTCTTCACATGCGTGTTACCCTGCTTCCATGGCTTATTTCAAGAGTTTTTTTTTTCTCCTTCTCTTTGTTATTGATCATTAGCTATATTCATGATTAGCAAGTTTTTTTGTATGGACCTTTGTTTTGTTGAATGAATTTTAATCCGTACATAATAAATGAATCTTAATCATTGATATTTGCAAGTTCCCATGAGTCAATATCTATTAGTTGGGCATGAGCGATTGTGAAGAAAGTGATTTGCAAGTTCAAAACATCATGTGCGATCAGAAGAAAAACTAGAAAGCATAAAAACACAAGAAATCAATGTTGCATCAGCCTCCGGAATCACTGAGCTATCCGAATGATGAGCATTGGGTACTAGAGGAACTGAAGCTGATCTAATTATGCATAGGTATGGGCTGCCAAACAATTCCGAATTCCATTACTTCTCTTTATTTTTATATTTAGTTGTCCATCGTCTATTTTGTCAAATGGGTAATTTAAGTATCTCATATTTAACCAACTTTTCTATATTTTTGTTTTCAAGAAGCTGTTAAATAAATAAATATAGTTCGAGAACGTTCTTGATACACTAATTACTAAGGCTGATCCTTGCGGTAAAATCGAAGATTCTTCACCACACTCTTTGTAAATGCAACACTAAAATCACCCGCTTAAGAAGGAGATAATTAATAAAGAAGAATTTTAAGAAGAGATAATCCCAGATTTCTGTCAAGAAATACAATAATATCATTATAAATAGAGCCGTCAAAATGGGGTTGGCCCTTGAGGCTAGCCCAACCCAACCCGCTACTGGGGTACGGTTGATTTTTTAAGCCCATTTAAACTGAGGCTTATAAGCCCAGCCCAAGTCAGCCCGCTAGCCCTTGAGGCCTGACCGAGGCTGGGGTGAGGCCGGCCCGTGGGCCAAAAGGCTATTTACATTAATTAAAAATTTAAAAGAAGATTGTGAAAAAATAAGTAAAAACTAGAAATAGTGATTACCAAATAAGTCTTAGTATCTTGCACAATACTTTACTCATTTAGCGTTAAATCCTAATCACCAAATATATAAGTTGTATTCATGATTGAAATTTAAAAGAAAATTGTGAAAAAAGAAGTAAAAAAATTGGAATAGTTATTATCGAATTAGTCTTAGTATCTTACATATTTTTTTCATTTAGCGTTAAATCCCTAATACTAAATTCCTAATCGCCAAGTACGCCTACTAAAATTTCTAATCACCAAGCATAAAAGTTCCATCATGAAATTGTCAAAAACTTGTTGTTTCTCAAAATTAGTTGCAGAGCTTTAATAAATTCAAAATGGTAATAATTTAAGCGAATTTAAATATTAAGTATTAGTTTCTAAAATCTAGTTATTTGATAATGCTTAACTAATTAAATTTGCATATGAATGTAGACGAAGATGGAGATGTTAATTAAGGCACCTTTATCACAAACGGATTCAAATGTGCTTGATAATGTATAGGTGTTTATTTTATATAATAAGTTGTCATAAAATTATGTACTTCCATATAATTGTATGTTAGAAATATAACAAATTGGTATACTTAGAGGTTCGAATTTAGATCGAAAACAAATTTTCTTAAAAAAAATGAAGGGCTGTCCCGCCCCAGCCCACGGCCCTTGTAGGGCTGGGTTGGGCTGGCCATTTTAAGGCCCTTACAAGTGAAGGGCCGGCCCGCCCCAGCCCATCAAATTCCTTGGCCTGCGAGGCTTGGGCTGGGTTGGGTTGGGCTGATCCATTTTGACAGCTCTAATTATAAAGAAACAATATGTACTTCATCTCAAAGGTAGTATTTATATTGGCAAAGAATGGGAGAACAAATGTTGAGCAGCGTATTATACGAGTAGGAGAAATAATAGTAGATTTAATATATAAGGAAAGAAATTAAGACAATAGGAGTACAAATCAATAATTCAAGTAGCTAGGAATACATAATAGTACTCCGTACCTACTATACTTTTTTCATCTGGTTTTCACATGGATATTCCATCTTTGAGTTTTCTTAAAAAAATTCTCTAAAGGAAAGGATCAACATTAATTGAAATCTCCAAGGACCAAATACAAAAATTTAGAGTAATAATGGAAACAAAGGTGTCTTTGGTGAATATATATATGATAGCAAACTATAGTTTACATAAACAAATGCATAATATTATTACCATAATTAATTATTATATCTTATCTAACTAATTTGTATTTAGAATTTTGAAAACTGTAAATTCTAATTTTGTAATTACAAGTATCCGTCAATTGCTTAAGAATATTTTTCACAATTGACGAATATCTGTCATATAGCAAGAAATATGTGACAAACCTGTCGTATAGTGGCAAAAGTGGCAAAGTATTACAAAATCACATGCATATTTGGATAATATTAATGGGCAAAGCAATAATATGGAGTGAAGATAATTTTTTGAATTGAGTGTATCTATTTTCACAAAAAAAAAAACTTTTTAAATTGCGAGTAGGTAGTTCTTAATTTAATCAAAAGATTAAAAAAAATTGATATGAAGAAGAAATCAGATAGGAGTAACAATAAAATAGGAGTAATAATTTAGAAAGATTTGAGTCTTAATATAGATTGTTTGTGAAACAATATTAATCTTGAGAGAAAGGGTAAATAATTGAAAATAATATTTGTGAAAGAAACTTGCAATACAAGTTAGATTCCAGAGCTTCTTCTTTTAAAAAAAACCGTAAAAGCATGTTAAAAGATGACTTTAACAACCTTTAATTTATCTTTCATATTTAGGAGTATTTGAAATTGTCTTATAAGAAGACAAAAGAGTGTTTTACTTCTCAAATTTCAATATCTCTTCTATGAGTTTGATGGAGTCCTTTTAAATAGACATAGTACGTTGTTATGAACGTAATTCAGAATTGATCTGATCCGAATAATAAAATCTCCAATGTAATCTGCATAATATTTTGTTAAAAGAATCATGCGGTTAAAGTGAATAAAGTGAGTAAAAAGAAATTAAATTTGAGTTGATCCAAATAATATATCTCCAACATAACTTGCACAATTTTAAAAAAAAACTTCTCCAATATAATTTTTTTTTGAGTTAAAGCTCCAATATAATATTAATATCGATTGAAAGGGGTAAATAATTAAAAATAACATTTGTGAAATAAAGTCTTTATAAAAATTAAATTTCAAAGCTTCCCCCCTTTTTTTTAAACTTAAAAGTCTATACAAAAATCACTTTAACAATCTTTAATTTATTTTTCATGTGTATGAATATTTGAAATTGACTTATAAAAAGAAAAAATTGACCTAAACAAAAATGACAGTTTATATTGAAGCAATTAAACTTGGTGTGATACAAATAAGATATAGATACAAATTTCCAAGATTAGTTTCTTTCGATATTGACCACGCATCGCGCGGGTATTAAAACTAGTTTTTAATATAACATAGGTAGATAGATACAGATATAGATAATAACCTTATTACCTATTTAAAATTACAAGTCAAAAAAAAATTCTTAAAATCTGTACACTATCAAACTAAGGAACCGTTTGGACATGATTTGAAATCATAAGATGAAATCATGTTTGGAGACATACAATTTGGATTTCTTAAGTTGTTTTTTTTTCTTATAGACATAAAAACCCCACAAGTTGTGAAAACTATCAAAACTTTCTCAATTACTATCCAATCTTACCAAATGAGCAAGTCATAGTTCATAACAAAATTAATACGTTATTAGAAGGCCTTTCTAAAAAATAAAATATCAATTGATCAAACTTTAGTTCAATAAAAAGAAAAATTTAACATGAATAGTAATGTAACTACTCTTTAATATAATCCTCCCACATGATACAACATGAATAGTAATGTAACTACTCTTTAATATAATCCTCCCACATGATACGAACATGAATAACGGTTGGTAGAAGTTAATGAGGTTGGTAAATGATTGGTGGGAGTAATTGCTAAAAATATCTACCAACTTATGAATTTTTTTACAAGATAGAAACTTGTGGGCCAAGTTGTATATTTTAAAAAAATTGAAATCCCAAATCATGTCTTTTTCAATGATTTGGAATTTCATCTCATGAGATGAAATTGCATGTCCAAATGCTGATTTCATCTCATGACTTGAAATCATAATATGAAATCGCATGTCCAAACTCCAAACGCCTACTAAACCATATAAACTAAAACGGAGGGAGCTAAGTTTTATAAGGTAATCTACAGGTCTGCAAGGCCTCGACTGCAAATCCCACTCTCACAAGCTTTTCTTTTACGTGGCTGCCAAAATTTGAATTCTAAAAATATCCCCCTTTTAGGAACTACATATTCAACCCTCACATGCTACATGAGTGCATGTTATGAACCATCCTTTCATGATACAACCAAAAGACCTACGGGTTAACATGAACATGAGAAGGAAATCTAGCAGACTGAAAATTTGCGTTAGTTTAATGTAAACGATGAGTGTGTAGGTTTTAAATCTCAATAAAACAGTAATTTAGCTCGCTAGGAGAAACAGCTGAAAATTGAAAGACCCGTTGTGTTAAGGTTTAGGACTAGGAACTGGGATTTTTTTTCCCTCAACGATTCTCATGGGTTTTTGGAACATAATCGCAGGTAATTTAGTAAGTTAATATCACCAAACAATTTCAACATCTCCAAATTGTCCAGTCCTACATGCTCCAAAATACGGGACCAATGTTGAATATCCTGCATGACCCCAAATATGAGAGAATTCTATGAAAAATTGGTTTGTGTTTGGTATGGAGGAAAACATTTTCTGAGAAAAGTTTTCCAATTTTCTCATGTTTAGTCATGTTACTTCGTATTACATCTCTACAAAATTTTCAAGAGAAAACTCAGTATACTTGTCTAATATTGATATTGATTCTAGAATTTCTAATGTACTCCAAAAAAGCAGAATCTTCTTCATCAGAAAACTGCAACTCAAGGGAGGATATCTCAGCATGTTCTTTATCAGTGAAGATCCTAGGGACACCTGCAAGGCACAAAGTCAATTTAGTGCATTTCAAAAAAGTATAAAGGATTTCAGGATTTGTTATCTCATTTCCAACACACCTCCGGACGAACCTAAACAATATGGCTTCTTATAATGGTAAAATGGGGAAAAAGAAACATACAACCCTTTCAAAAGCGAAAAGAATCAAAAAACCAACAAGTTCTCCATTGAATCACTTTGCACGTAATTTTTTGGAGCACACACTTCTCTAAAGCTCAGGCTTCACCCATGAGGCAATAATCCCTTGGAAAATTGAAAATCAGCTGTTCTTTTTAAACAACGAGATGATATTTTTTACTAGTAACACTGAGCTTTGAGAACTTTCAGTAAGCAATTATAGTACTCATAAAAATTATAAGTGCCTAATTGTGACATCCAATAGAGTTATCTATCATTAACTTGTTAGACATTTGACCCCCTTGATGAACTCAAAAAGCACACTGCTAGAATTTTTTAAGGAGTTTCGACAGAGGAAGTAGTCAAAAATACAGAGATTGAAACCGGTTAGCAGAAATGAATTTTCAACGGAAATAAGACGTCGTTGATACTTTTCATATAGCAGTCAAAATGTTGCCGAATTGTTTCCGACCTCTCCGGAGCTTCCAAAAATTTATTCTTTCCAACGACTTCCTCCAACTTCTAGCAGTGGCAAATCAAATCAATAACCACCCAAATACCCACTTATCGTCAAAATATGTTGCGAGCCTAGTCTCAGAAGGGCATAAGATAACTAACTATGCGAGGCTTCTATAGATGAACTTGAAAATGAAAAAAGAACCATATGGTGTAACTGCCTGGAGATCGATCAGAGCATGGTGGCCTTTCTTAAAGAGCCACTCTGTTATCAGAGTTTATAATGGCAACAAAACAATTTTCTGGAAGGATAGGTGGTTGGGAAACAGAAGTTTGGAGGAGCTATTTCCTGATATGTTTGCTCTGGCACAACATCAGAACAAAACAGTGGTTGAAATGTGTTCACCTCAAGGCTGGGAGTTGATCTTAAGAAGAATGTTGAATGACTGGGAAATACCTAGACTAGTTGAGCTTTATAAACATTTGGAGTCTTTCCAAGGGCTGAAGGATGGGGTGGACTGTTTGTGGTGAACTGGGCATAACAAGGGGCACTACAAAGTGAGTTCAGGCTATAAGATCATGAACATGACTCAGCCACAAAACTCAACTGGCCATGGAGACAAATCTGGAAAGTTAAGATACCTCTTAAGGTTGCATGCTTTACATGGTTGCTAGCCAAAGAAGCTGTTTTGACACATGAAAACCTGAGAAAGAGAAGGATTATATTAGTTTCAAATTGTTGCTTATGTGGGGAAGCAGCCGAGACAGTAGGGCATCTGTTTTTGCATTGCAGAATTACTGATCAGCTATGGAAGATTTTTATCAATCTCAGAGGCATATCTTGGACAATGCCTAGCAAGATTGTTGACACTCTTTTCTAGCTGGGAGGAGGCTGGGATTGGGGCTGGGAATAGAAGCTACTGGAGGATCATTCCAGCTTGCATATGGTGGACAATCTGGAAAGAAAGGAACTCCAGATGTTTTGAGGATAGAAGTAGTACTCTACAGAAGATCAAGCAAGACTGTATGTTGCTATTTTGTTTTTGGTGTACAAAGAATCCCTCTGTAGATGCAGAATCAATCTTCGAAGTTCTTGACTCATGTTAGGATTTTACTTTCTTAGCTTCTTAGTTTTCTTTTTTCTTTTGTAAAGGGGTTTTCAGTACAACCTAAGTACTGGTCTATAGTACAAAGTTGTTACCTGTTCAAAAAAAAAAAAAAAAAGAAAAACGAATACTCTGACTTTTTATTTTCTTATTTCCACTTAGTATCTAAGAATGCTACACTTCAGCAGAAGCCAGTTCTTCAAGTAGTTCATGTGTGACCATCCTAGATCATAAAAAATGTGAACAAGATCATTTGTTCCCAAGTAAAATCAGCTGACTAATGTAAAATACCTCTAGTAAAAGTAGACAAGAATGATTCGAAAAGTTTTACGACCTCTAAATTTCTGTCAACATGTAGATGCCCAAAATTCCTACGATAACCACAAATAGGGAACCAAAACATAAGTAGTCAACTAACCGTGGAAGCATTCCCTTGCTTGTCCTGCCATAAGAATAACATCACCACTTCGAACAAACATTGCAAGAGGTGGAACCTCCCTAGACTTTCCCCCGATAAGGAAAATCCCTTTACAGGCCAAACTAGAGACCAAAAAAAACATTTGTGAGGCCTTAGTAACGTCTCCTACAGAACAAAGTTTGAACTTATTCAAGCAGAAAGATTTGTAACAAATCAGCACATACCTCATGCTAATAATAGGTTTACTCCAATCCTTTTCCATGTCATCAACGTGGCCACCAAGTGTGTCACCTTAAAGGAGTAGAGGAAACTAGAATATAAGCAAATAAGAAGTCAACTGTAATGGCTTTCTATATACACCTAATATAGGTATATATTCAAATGCGTAAGACCAAGAAGTCAAATATTTTAGAACAGGTACCTAGACCAAAGTAATTGACAATTGCTGCTTCTGCCTGAAACACTTCACCTAATGGTAGGGTAGGTGCTGCCATTCTTTCAGCCAGCAGGCAAAGTGCATCAGGTATCTTGTTGTGAGGCAGAGAAATATTATAGCTCCGCTAAACGAATGCCAGAAAAGAAATTCAGAACAGATACTAACCAAGGAAATAGAAAACTATGAAAACAAGTCCGAGATTAAACAAAATCAAGTACATGAAAAGAGAACAAATTATATTGTACATGTGAAGGAAGGAATGATGAGCGTACAATTGCTAAAATGTCCGATAAGCAGGTCTAGACACCAGAAATTAATGCTAGTGCACAATGACCAAATTATTCTAAGACAGTATATCGACAGTGCTTAGCTAAAATAACAATAAAATCTATGGTTATAGATAAAGTCATGGAACAAGTTGTGAATGAAGGAATGTACAAGACCTATTTCATTAGTATCACTCAGTTTTAACAGAAAGTGAAGAAACAAATATTATCATATTAAAAACTACATGATGGTATTTAAAGCCTACATAACTTGTTTGCTTCACATACAAAATAAGTCCAACTCTTATGAATACTTTATAAAGGATGCTTTTTTTTTTTTAGTAAACTTTATAAAGGATGTTATGATGCACAAATGAGAAATATATTCATTTAGATGGCAAATGGGCAACAAGACATTTAAATGAATCTTTGTACAATATACTGCACTTTATGAGGAGAAAATCAGCAAGACCTTCGACCAGTCAAACTGCAAGCCAAGGGTGCTCCACCGTAACTTACGAAGCAAAACAGAGGCTGGCACTGATTTGCGTGTAACTCCACTGGAAAATGCACCTGATTGATCAGAAAAATTCCATGTGGGAACATTTATGTCGTTCTGGATGATTTCCACCTCAAAATTATTGGTCTGCTCCTCCTGAATCAAAACTTTATTATCCTTGGCAGCAGCAAATAAGTCCTGTAGAGGCCCGTAAATCGCATTGTGGTTGGTCCTGTTAGGAGGTTGAGGAAAGCTTGTTAAACTCTCCTTAATCCATCGGCACTGCTCCTCAACAGTTAATGCTCCAGGAATGAAATAAAACCCTGCAACAATCAGCACAAAAGCTTCAAGGTCCCGCATGCTAACAATAGAAGATTAGTCAAGGAGTAATGTCAATCAATCAATCAACCAACTGCGCCTCAACACAGAACAAAGTTGCAGCCAGCTATTGTCCTCTATAACCATTCACTTTATTCGAGTTCAAATCATTCCATTACTACTTTGCCTATAAATAAATTTCCTTTTAGGCAAACTATGAACTCTAAAACTAAAGGTTCTTCAATTCTTACAACTCCTAACACTAACATACAAGTCAAGACTAAAAAGATAGTTAAGTAATGTATTGGGATAATAGTTAGTGAAGTAATGTATTGGGATAATAGTTCTTCGATAAGCACATAGGAGTCGACTTGTTAGAGTACTTCTGTAAGTTCTAGTTCACTTCTCAACTCTGTGTGTAAATGAGCAGAGTATGTTGAGTAATAGGGTGCTCAAGGATTGGTTTCCTATATTAGTGTGTGTGTATATATGGCATCCCACAAGTGGGGTCTAGGAACGGTAGTGTGTACGCAACCTTACCCCTACCTTGTGAAGGTAGCGAAGTTGTTTCTGGTAGACCCTCAGTTCAAGTAAAGCATATCAAAACAGGTATGAAAAGAAAAAATACAGTAGCAACAACAATAATACGAAAGCTGAAGCAAAGGAAACACCATATAATAATAAAAACAAAGAATAAGATAGTAGGCAAGTAGTAATGAACCACGGGGACACAACAATCCAAACGGGGGTTTAATAGTTTTCTAGTGCAAGATATAAATATTTCATATACAAAACCCTATGGAGAATCAAAAAAGACAATTACTGTCCAATGCCTTTCGGTGATCTAATTTACAAAATAGCCTGCAAATGTATAGGTTTGCATATTAAGCACATAAAATATAAATATTGTGTATATAAACATACATATAATATAAATAATCAGTGTATATGTTTTATATATTTTGGCTAGCAACGGTAATTAATTTCGGCCGACGGGCCAAAAATGAAAAAAAAAACAATCAAAAATGCAAATTATGCAATAAGAGAATAAAATTTGGCATACCAGGATGACTTGCCAAGCAGAAAAGAGGACTATCAAAATCAGATTGAATTGCGGAAATGCCCTCGGGAAGTTCAGCATTTTGATGGTAAGACTCAGAAATAGACTTAAAATCAATGACCTCAGACAAATCTACTGCTCTAGGTTTCTTTTTCCTGAGTTAAAACAACAACACATTAGTGTCTCATTAACGTAAATCAATTCAAAAAGAAGAAAGAACAGTAGATGGAAGTTTAAGAAGTTACTTTCGGGTATTGTCGTTATAAAGCTTGTATTTCTTTTCAGCATTCCTGAAAGCAGTTCGCTCTACATCCTCGGTGGAGCCGTACATCTTTTTACAGCTTGAAATTTTTGAAATTTGGATAAATCTTTGAACTAGGGTTTCAGTAATGCCTTAGAGCCCGTTTGGATCGGCTTATAAGCAATAAGTTGCTTATAAGCAGTTTTCAGCTTTTTTGAGTGTTACGGGCATAAGCCCATCCAAACAGGCTCTTATCCCCGTTTGGATGTTGGTTTCTCGTGGTTCATTAATGTATCATTTTTTTATGAAATTATATTTATTTTCATTGTTTTTAAAATTATGTGGTATGGTGTTATAAACTCGTGGTTCATCTCATAATTATAAAACCATGAAAAGTTTCAATTTTTATAGCTACGAATTTAATGATTTTTCCGTGGTTACCTATTTCATTTCCCCATTATATCTCACCCTCCACCGTTCACCTCACCCTACCACTCACCCGCACCCCACTCCTGCCCCACCCTCCACTATCCACCCCAACCTCATGCCCACCCTACCACTCACCCCCATCTTACCCACCCCCGCCCTACCCCACTCCTCTTCCACCCAGCACCTACTACCCCTCACCGCCGCCCAACCCCACCCCATAACAACTCACCCCCACCCTACCACCCACCCCTTCACCACCCTCACCCACTACCCCTCACCACCACCCAGCCCCACAACCACTCACCCCCACCTATCACCTACCACCCACTACCCCCACCCTCATCCCACAACCGCCCACCCCTCCACCACCCTCACCCACTAACTATTTATTTTTTAAAGTTCCTATTTTATTTTATTAATATATAAAAATTAATTTTTAATTAAAAGTTAAGGGTACTTTAGTAAACTTACAAGTTATTATACAGTACCATACAATCAAATCAAACAATACAAATGTTATTAAACCATAACAAATAATGCAGTCTATCCAAACATTGTTTTCATTAATACAGTATAATACAATACAACACCATACTGTACTGTACATTAATGAACCCCGGGAAACAACCATCCAAACAGAGAGCCGCTAATAGGTGATCGGGTTACACTCTGTTTGGATGGTCGTTACCCATGGTTTCATAAGAAATTTAAATAAAGTATCAAACAGAGAAATGAACATTAGTGGTACCTTAACTATGAGAGGAGGTTCAAAATAGTCTCTTAACTATACACTCAACGGTTTTGGTCCTTTAAATTTGTCATAAGTAAACAAAAATGGTCCCTTAACTATAAGGGTTAGTTAAAAATAGTCCCTTAAGTATACACTTAACAGTTTTGGTCCTTTAAGTTCGCTAAAATTTAATACTTTTAGTCTCTGATTAAAATATTCATTGAACTCTATTTGTTAGATTTGACGAGAACTATGAAAAAAAAACGAAAAAGTTAGCGAGAACTCACATTTAGAGGTATACATTACTAAAAAAAAATCAAATATCTCAGGACAAAACCGACAGACTTCAGTCGGTTATAGGGAAAACCGAGGAAAACCTACAGACTTGATAATGTCAGAAAATAGTGTTTCGAAACACAAATACTGACGGACTCTGTCGATTAAAACCGAGGGAGTCCATCGTCTAAGTAAAATACACTAGAATCATTTTTTTATTAAAAACTTGATATAAAAATAAATACTTCTATCGTAGTGATTCTTTAAAAAATAATAGTTTCCGCACATTTTTCCTCGAAAATAACCAACGGATGTCTGTTGGTTTTCGTCAAAAAATAATAAAAATTTAAAAATTAGTGTCCCTCGATTTTATCCATTGGTTTCCGTCCATCATTTTTTCACTTGTTTTTAGTAGTGACAATTTTTGTAGTTTCTGTTATTTCTAATTTACTTATCAAAACAATAAAAAAAACGATGGACGGAAACCAATGGATAAAATCGAGGGACACTAATTTTTATATTTTTATTATTTTTTTACGAAAACCAACGGACATCCATTGGTTATTTTCGAGGAAAATATGCGGAAACTATTTTTTAAAAAAAAAAAGAATCACTACGATGGAAGTATTTATTTTTATACCAAGTTTTCAGTAAAAAATGAGTCTAGTGTATTTTACTTAGACGATGGACTCCTTCAGTTTTAATCGATAGAGTCCGTCAGTATTTGTGTTTCGAGACACTATGTTCTGACATTATCAAGTTTGTAGGTTTTTCCTCGGTTTTCCCTATAACTGACTCACGTCCGTCGGTTTTGTCCCGAGATATTTGGTCTTTTCTCTAGTAATGTGTACCTCTAAATGTGAGTTCTTGCTAAAAAAAAATTTCATAATTCTTGTCAAATCTAACAAACAGAGTTCGATGAATATTTTGTTGGAGACTAAAAGTGTTAACTTTTGGTGAACTTAAAGGACCAAAACTGGTAAGTATATACTTAAGGGACTATTTTTAACCAACCCTCATAGTTAAGGGACCATTTTTGTTAACTTGTGGCAAACTTAAAGGGACCAAAACCATTAAGTGCATAATTAAGGGACTATTTTGAACCTACTCTCATAGTTAAGGGACCATTTATGTCCTTTTCTCCTATCAAGCAAGTCTCGAAATTAGAAAAGGTGACAAGTTTGACACCAAGGTCAAAATCCACTTAAAATTCTGATTAAGTTAAGTGGGGTCTGAAATATAATTTTTAAAACTTCTGAAACCTTCAAAAAAAAAAAAAAAAAAAAAAAAACAACAACAACTTAAACCCAACCCCCCAAACCTATTTAGATCAAAATCAAAACTCATTTATTTCAAAATAAAAAAAAAATCACTTCATCATCAGAAACGCTCAAAACCAACCGTCAAAAACTCATTTATTTCAAAATAATAAAAAAAATCACTTCATCATCAGAAACGCTCAAAACCAACCGTCCCTCTGGTCTTCATTGCTTGTTCTTCCTCTTTAAAATCGAAACCGAAGAACTTCCTCTGCGTCACAAATCTCCATCGTTTCTCTCTCTTTCTCTCTTCGTTGTTTCTGCATTCTTTAGATTATCAAGTGATTTTTTTTCTCTTTCACTTGGTAATTTTTTTTTCTCTTTCACTTGGTTCAAAGTTAGAGTTTTGAGATCAAGCATGGAAAATGGTGATTTTGGTTAAAGAAGAAGCAGAACAACATGGGTTCCTCTTCAATGTTGTTTATTTTGTTGTCCCGTACTTAAAAAACCCTTATTTGGGGTATTGTCTCACTTGTTGTTGTGTGTTTATAAATAGTGTAGGTGGTTGTGAAATTATGATTTTGCTGGTGTTTTTGTTCTTGTTCTCCTCTAGGGTAACGAAAAATAGGACTTGCACTTTTGTTGATTTTTTCTTTTCCAACAGTTGCAGTGGTTGTTGCAATAGCTTCAACACTTGTTTGACAAAATCAAATAGCTGCTGAGATTGCATGCTTAAGAAACCCTTATTTTGTGTATTTGTTTATTGTTTTGTGGTTGTGTGTTTGTAAATAGCGTATACTGGTAGTGAATTTTACATTGTTGTTGTTGTTGTTGTTGTTCTTCTTCTTCTTCTTCTTGTTGTTGTTGTTGTTGTTGTTGTTGTTGTTGTTGTTGTTGTTGTTGTCCTTGTATGGTTTAGGAAAAAGGGGTTTGCATTTATTTTGATTTTTCTAACAGATTACTTAGTTATTCAAAAAAATCATATAGTTGCTGAGGAAGTTGTTGCAATTGTTTGATATTATCAAACAAGAATTGAATCTGTTGCGACAACTTCCTCAGTTGTTGCAATGTCTTTCTCAGTTGTTGCAACAGCTTCAATATTTGTTGTACCTGTGATTAACTGCTGTAATTTTTTCTCCCTGTTTATTTTGGTTGATGCACAAATTAATTGATAGATTTCTGTTTGTCTTCTGTGTGTAGATAAAATGGCTCCAACTAAAAGAAAAGATCAGAACTCTACTACGACATCAATTAGAGATAGTAAAAGAACTAAGTGAAGAATCAATTAGATCATGCTGATGAATCTCCAAGTCATAGTCAGCAAAAAAAACAGTCTGAAGACCGAGAGGAAGGCTCAGAGGCCAAACAAGCCTCTCAAGTAGAAGAAGAAACAAGGTTTGAAGATTACAAAAAAGGAGCTGAAAATACACATTCTCAACAGAAATCTACCCAAGATGGAGACGATGATGATGATGATGATACACATTCTAAAAATAAAGCTTCCCAAAGAGGATCTGGACATGAATATGATCAAGTAGAAGATGGAACTGATGAAGATGAAGATGATGATAATGATCATGATGATAATACCATATTTGTTCAAAGGTCGACGATCATAGGTGAATTTTGTTTTAAAAAAACCAACATGATGAGAATGTCAAGTCTTGTGCTGCCGAGTCTTCTAGATTTGAGAGTGATCCCAACAGACCTTCCACCGATACAGTTCTCAGAAGTATTAGTCTTAATAAGTACGACGTGAAGATGTCTTTGGACAAACATAAAGATTTGAATGGTGATATTAGGTGTGGTTGATAGGGAATTGGAGCCCTACCGTGGGCTGATGAATAATTTATTTAAATTATATTATTTGTACCCCTAAGTATGTTTAAGTTGTGGTTTTTGGAGCCCTAAGGTGGGTTGATGAACAATTATGTTTAAGTTATGTATTTTATGTTCTTGGAGGACTAAGGTGGATGATGAACAAATTATTTATTTTATGTGTTCAGTATATATATTCTATATTCAGTATGTATTTTATGTTCAGTCTATATTTTCTATCTTATATAGCAGTGTTGTTGGGTAAAATTAAACAGTTGTTGCAACAACTCATACAGTTGCTGCAACAACATAAAATTGTTGGAAACAAGTCAGTTGAGTTGTTGCAACAACTGATAAATTATTGGAATAGTTTCAAACAAGTCACTTGAATTGTTGCAACAACCAAGGATAAAGTTGGAATAGTTCCAAACAAGTCACAAATTTGTTGCAACAATTCAGGAATTGTTGAAATGGTTTCAAACAACGTACAGGGTTGTTGGAACTTCTGAATGAATTGTTGGAATTATTCCCAACAAGTCTCACAGTTGTTGCAACTTTTGAAAGAATTGTTGTAATTATTTCCAACAAGTATCAAACTTGTTGTAGCAACTTATCAATTGTTGCAACATTTTCACTCTATTGCGTCAAAAACTATAATTATTGTTTAAGACTATCACTAAGTATCATCGAAAAACTTTGGTGATCATTAAATATGGTTGAATCAAGTAACCCACATCATTTTTTTTTAAAATTAATGTGCCCTTTCGGGCCTTTTATTTAATATACAGAAAACAATCTAAAACATATAAAAGGGTCAGGCCCAAAAGTGGCCCAACCCCAAAATAAGGTCAGGTCTCAAAGTGACCCGACCCACTAAAGTTTGTATTAGGAAACTAAAGAATTTTCTTGTTAGGGCAACAAAATCAGCTGCGCTTTTCTTGGTTCATTGTTGGTGATAGATTTGCTCCATGATGGTCGATTTTCCTTCCTCTAATGATGATTTCTTGTTGAAACTGAAGAGGGAACTCATCTATACTCTTGTGCTTCGTATTTTCGCAACTACATCCATCTTCAAGGTTATGTGGTAAGCTTGCTTCGGTTTTCTTTTCCATTGTTGAGCTTCAATTCCTTCATTGACTTGTGTTCTTCTTCCTTTTCATATACTGAGTCGGCTACCATGACGAAAATGGTCTTTCCTCGTCCCATTAATGTCGCATTTGGAGAGGACAGGCTCAAGTAAATCCTTGCTTTCACTATGTTCAGCTGATCAGCTCTTATATGCCTTTCCTGAATTATATGGATCAATGCTCTGTTGTGTTTCTTTGGCCTACTTGGATCTATGTTGTGTAAACTTGCTGCTAACATCCTCACACATTTGATCTGATGCCCAATTAATGCTTTTTCGAGCAGTAACTATGAGTATCTATGTTGTTTCTATCTTATTGTACTGTTCAGAAAAGGAACCATGTATAACTCTATATCTGCTCCTTGTTATTGTGGTTTTATTGTGCCTATATGTTCTTCATGTGCTTGTGCTGATACGTGTGTTTCCTTTCTTAGCAAGACCTGCAAAAAAAGAAAACCAAATTAGTAAAAAGTACCACCATGTTCTCCTCCCAAAGGACTTGAACATGGTGATACAACTATGTCCTCCTCTTTCCATTACAGGCTCCTTCAATATATCAGATCTTTTTGTACTCTTGTTCATTAACCCTGAACTAGAAATTCTTTCCATTTATCCTCTAGTTCCGATTCTCAAGTAGGGAATTTGTGATTTATCACTATTGAGAATATTTCTACAATTGTCTTAAGTCCTTGAAATTTTTGACAGTGAACTGATGCTTCATCTAAAGCTTGATTTGCCAAGGCATCTACCAATTTATTTCCTTCTCACAGAATGTGACTAAAAGCACTGCCATATTGCTCCTCAACTCTACTATCTCTTTAACCTATATTGCAATGACCCATGGTGGTTTCCATCCTTCATTCAATATCTTATATACCATCTTTGAGTCTGTTTGGACTATGATGTTATCTTGCCCTTTCTCTCTGCAATATTTCATAGCCTCTAGGATTGCACTCCACATCTGTATTTGTTGTGATACCAATCTCCTCTACCTATGCATATATCAAATTCTCTTCTGAATTTCTCAAACAAAAGCCATAAGAACTCCTCTCTGGGTTTCCTCTTGAAGCCCCATCAGTATTGTATAGTATCCAATTTTGTGGAGGAAATTTCCATATAACTTTACTGATTTTGAGTGCAGATGTACCTCCTTCTATCATTCTGAGCAATTCATCCCATTTTGTAGGCAAACTTCTGATGGAAGGGTTCCTTGTTTGTACTAACCTTTGAATGGTGCTGAATACTTGAAAAATGACTCTTCCTAGGGATTTTTTTCTCACCATGTTTGATACTATTTCTTCTCTTCCATAGCTCCCAGATTATTACAGCAGCAACTACTCTAAAAACATACTTTAGTCTCCCTGTTACTGGTGCTTGCCATCATTTAATTATCACTTGTTGTACTTGTTGTCCCTCAATAGATATCCCTGCTATAGAACAAAAATAAAACCAAGTTCTGTGTGCTACATATGAAGTGTTGAATAGATGTTGTGTTGTCTCTTTTTTTGGAATTGAGCAACACCAGCATCTGGATACAATACTGAAGTTCATTCTTTTCAAAACATCATCTAGTGGCACCTTAAACTTCCAGCACCTCCATAAAAAGAACAATATTTTGAAAGGCAATCCTTTCACCCACATATTCTTATATGCATCTGCTTCTTGACATCTAAATCTCACAAATTCCCAAGCAGATTTTACTGTGAAATCCCCTCTGTTCTCTAGCAACCACCATGGTTTGTTCAACCATTTATCCTCCCTAGGAGGTGCAATTGTGCTTGTAATATGTTGGACAATATCATCAGGCAACAATGAAGTCAACTTTATGACGTCCCATCCATCTCCATTCACTACTTCATTGACATTCGACACTCTTGTATCATAGTCTTCTCCAGGAACAGCAAAATACAGTGCCCCCATTCCTGTCCAATTATCAAACCAAAACTGAGAATTTCCCACATAATGCTCCATTATATCTTGATTTTCATAACCTAGTTCTTGATTTTCATAACCTAAGGCCATAGTTTTGATTCATATGCATATGTAATTATTTTAGGCCTGAGGCCATAACTTTGAGATCTCATTATTTATTCGGCTTGAGGCCATAGTTACATGATATTTGCACAGGTGGTTTCTATACAGATCAACTCATGATATCAGCATTCAGTTTCATTATGCTTTATTGTTCATATCCCTTATTATTGCTTCAGTTGCTTACCATACTTGTACAATTCAAATGTACTAACGTCCTTATGCATGGGCTTGCACTTCACGGTGCAGAGTCTGACTTTCAGAAGGATACAACAGCCGCTAAGCTTCCAGCACTTTGAGTACATCAGCTAGTTGGTGAGCGCTCTCATCCAGGGCTTCCCTTCTATTCCCAGTTTTTCGAGTATTAGTTAGTTCATTAGTATTTGAGGCATGTCAGGGTCTTGTCCTGACCTAGTTATTCTTTCAGTATTTTGATCATAAAGGTTTCATAGACACAAACTTTAGTCAGATATTTTGGTTTTGCCTCACAACATTTATTTCCGCATTCATTATTATATTTGAGTTAGAGCATTCTCTTGCTTCGTGTTATATCTTTCATGCTTCCATGATACAACTGTTAGGTTCAGCAGCCATGGGTTCGCTCGGTCATAGACAGTCAGACACCGAGTACCGTGTCGCGCCCAGGCCATGGTTCGGGGTGTGACAAAGCTTGGTATTAGAGCAACTAGGTTGGTTCAGTGTCGTAGCGAGTCTATGAAACCGTGTCCAGTGGGGTCTACTTTATATGTGTTATACCCCATTTTAACCGGGTTGAAATTAGAGTACAACATTTTGGTGACTCCTATTTGTTTTATTTAAGGAGTCGCCACCTAATTAATTTAACGGTGAATTAGGACACCTAGATGTTAACTAAGGTAAAGTTAAAACTAAACCTCCGTTAATAGTCTGCTTAACCAATGTGATTCTAGGTAAGAGCTCTATATTATCCTAAAGGGAAGGGGTTAGGCATCCTTTAGAATCCGTTAACTTACGGTTATCCGACCAAGCTTAGGTTAATTAATTTAGATTAAATATAATGATTAACTCTTAAGAAAAAATAGGTTGTAAATGTTATTGAGATTAAGACTTATAAAAGTTGCTAAGGCTTTAAATAAAAATGCTATTTAGAATGAGATTTATAGAAAATATAATGATTTGCATAAAAAGAACTTCAAATGCCATTTAAAATAAACTTATAAATGTTGCAAAGACTTTAGATAATAATGCTATTTAAAATAAGATTTGCATAAAATATATAAATAGAAGAAAACGCGGGTTTGTGCAATGTTTTAATAAATACTTGAAACAAACTAAACGATGAGGTACTAATTGACTTTGCTTTTTAGAAGTGTAAACAAAATTATGTTTTATTAACTACATTCGGCTAAAAGTATGCATAATTTGAATGACCTTAAAAGATGTTTACAAAATATTCTTTAGTTCTTTTCCTTAAACTAACTACCATTCCTAAACTAATCCTACTAATTCATTAGGATTTATCTAAACTAAAAAAAAAAAAAAAGTTAGTTGCAAATACAAATTAATGTGCACAAAATAAAATGAAAGGGCCAATGATATCAAATGGGCCAGCCCACTTTTGAGGGATTGCTGCTGTTGCTGTTGGGCTTTTAGCCCAGAATATTTTATTTGCTGCGGACAGAGCTGATGCGAGAGAGATTATGTTGGGTTTTAGCCCAACACCGAATGCGGAGGAAGACGAGTCCCTCGGACTCGTATGCGATGGTCATGCATAAAATGAAAGGAAGAGGATTAGTATATTATCAATGGATAAGGTTAAACGTAAAAATGCAAACTCAAAACAAATCAGCAGATTGTGTATATACTATGTATATTTAAGTGTACTTCATGTATACACGTTCATAGCTGTTTTAAATAGAGGTATACCAGTAATTACGTAAATATGCATAACCCACGGAAATATACTTGCAACAACGCACAGAATTTAAACAACATCAAATGATAATATAGACTACGCACAGGACCTGCTAATACATATTTATCCACGTGAAGATGCTCGGAATATAGATTAAGTATATTGGCAACGTACAACATATATCAAGCCTAAACATGGCATATTTGCGACGTATAAAACACCTGTTGAACTCAGGAAGGATGCTTATAATACTCGGGCATATTTTCTAGTTCTCCCTTTTCTATTTCGAAGCTAAACACTGATGACTATAACAAACTATCACCACTGCCAGTAACTTATGATTCCATTCAACTGAAATCACAAATGGCCTCTTTTAACTTTACACAAATCAGAAATTCATATATCATGCTAAGCGCTAATAATACAAGAACAAATTACGCGTTGCCAGCCAGATTTTTACTCCATCAGTTCTGCTTCTTTATTCTACTATCAAGCAAAAAATGGAAAATAGCATTTTTCACACAGAAGCAAAGAGAGGTGGTTTCAAATAATAGACTGCCAAATACCAAAGTTTTAAATTTATCCAGGACATTTGGAAGGAAAAATATGCATTTAGCATGTTCATGCGACATTCAAAGAATAACCGCTATATGCAATGATGAAGAATAGGTTCAAATCCAACAGAGGGAAACCCAAGAGCATACTACTAAACACATTGACACTTAGGCAGATTTGAAGGCTTTGCACATGACTCATGGTGATTAAATTAACGAGCCTACAGCTCAGATTGACTTATGCCTAGACAACAAGTAAATCCAGTGATAGTCTAACAGGCCTGTATTGGATAGAAATTCTTTACATATTTTAACCAACTTGTAATTTATCAATGAACCATAGACTAAATCACATTGGAGTCCCTCATATGCTAACAACTGGACTAGATTGGGATTACAACAATGGCAACAGGACACAGGTCAATACCTAACTTAAACTAACATATGCTTAGTCAAATGGCGACTGCCTAATTCAAATTAAAACACATTTTTAACATGATTCATAGTGCAGAGCAACTAGTACCGACTAATCAGATAAACAGCCAGTGAGGAATAAGAACCAACCAAACCAGCATGCATAATTCTCTTTTCGATACAACTAAATTAAGCAGAATGTAACTAACCTACTTAAACAAAATGGACTCATTCATTAGATACCCTGGATCACTAATGACTCTTGTTTTGACTTAAACCAATACACAGACATGTTAAAGCAGCAGTAGACAGGTATCATTCAAACGATATACTGAAGATCAAATTATCCACCAAAGAGTAAAGCATACTAAACTCAAACTAAACAAAACTAATCTAAGCAGAACTGGAATAATAGCTACCAATATTATCACATTACCTAAACCAACAAAATATAAAGCATATGAAAACAGATAATACAAAACAGAGGTTGAAGTAGGCATAACGTCGATCGAATTGATTACTCAACATACTTGAATATCGACTAAACAGGACCTAAGCTACCAAATAAGCAGGAATTAAATACTCTTAAGCATGATTGAACTTGATTGACTGAAAGTAATGCCAACAGCTCTTTCTCTCTCCTCTGCACTTTCTCTCTCCTCTGCTCTCTCCCAGATCTGCCCACCCACCACTCCGTCCGGCGACCATACGTCACCACTGTTCAGGTGACGCCGGCGACCAGGTAACGCCGGCGACCAGGTAACGCCGGCCACTTTTCCGGCTAGATTTACTTTTCTTCTCTCTTTCCTTTTCTTCTTCTTCTCTTCTCCTTTTTTTTCCTTTTCTAATCTGCTCCTGGCGCTGCCAGTACGCCGCTGCGCAATCGCCGGCGAGTTTTTCCGGCGACTTTTTCCGGCCAGCCCCCTCTTTCTCTCTCCTTTTCCCTTTTTCTTTTATTTTTCTTTTCTTCTTTTTCCCTCCTATTCTCTTCTCCCTTTCAGGTATTTGTGAACATTTTTCCGGCAGTGAACAGTACTCGACCGTGAACAGTGTTTTCCGGCGACAACCAGGTTTAGTTCAACTGGAGTTGGTACCTCCGGTTGCCATATTCACTATTTGTCTATACACTTGTAGTTATATTTTGCTGACTTTAGATCTTTGAATAATTTATTAGTTCATACTTATTTTCGTGGCTTTGGTTAGTGATGGTAGACTAGGGTCATGTTCTCGTTCGGGGACGGGGGCGAGGGTTAGGAGGGGTAAGTGGGTTAAAGGAGTCTCTAGGTTGAGAGTAGGGTCTTGGAACATTGGGACGTTAACGGGAAAGTCCATAGAGCTAGTTAAGATTCTTAAGAAGAGGAAGATTAATATAGCTTGTGTCCAAGAGACTAAATGGGTAGGTCCTAAAGCTAAAGAGGTAGACGGGTATAAGTTGTGGTTCTCTGGTAGGTCGAAGTATAGAAATGGGGTGGGCATTTTAGTAGATAGTGATTTAAGAGACCAGGTGGTAGAGGTTAGGAGAGCCACTGATAGGATGATGTCGATTAAAGTGGTCGTTGAAGGACTCACTTTGAACATTATTAGTGCTTATGCGCCGCAAGCGGGCTTAGGCGAGGAGGAGAAGAGGCGCTTTTGGGAGGATTTGGACGAATTAGTGGGAGGCATACCGCCTACTGAGAAGTTATTCGTGGGAGGTGATTTCAATGGGCACATCGGGCCTATTTCGGGAGGTTATGATGATGTGCATGGAGGCTTTGGCTTCGGGGACAGGAATGGAGGAGGAGTCTCACTTTTGGATTTTGCAAGAGCTTTCGGGTTGGTGATAGCCAATTCGAGTTTCCCAAAGAAGGAGGAGCACTTGGTAACCTTCCGTAGTTCAGTGGCTAAGACCCAAATTGACTTTTTACTCCTTAGGAAGGACGATAAAGGTCTGTGCAAAGACTGTAAGGTCATTCCGAGCGACTATCTTACAACCCGACATAAGCTCTTGGTGATGGATCTAGGGATCAAGATGCCGAGGAAGAAGAGGGTCGTGGATGACCGACCTAGGATCAGATGGGGGAGTTTGACCACGACTAGTGCCGTGGAGATGGGAGAGAAATTGAAGGTTATGGGCGCCTGGGATAGCAGTGGGGATGCGACAAGTATGTGGGATAGGACGGCTAGTTGCATTAGGGCGGTAGCAAGGGAAGTGTTGGGGGTCTCGACAGGTAGTCGTGGCCAGCATCGAGGGGACTGGTGGTGGAATGGAGAAGTTCAAGGGAAGGTGGAAGCAAAGAAGGTGGCGTATGCGAAGTTGATAGAAAGCAAGGATGAGGTGGAGCAGTGGACGAATAGGGAACTTTATAAGATGGCGAGGAAGGAGGCGAAGTTGGCGGTTTCGACGGCAAAAACGGCAGCTTTTGAACGCCTTTATGCTGAACTAGAAGAGAAAGGAGGGGATCAAAAATTGTTCAAGCTAGCCAAGGCGAGGGAGAGAAAGGCACGTGATGTGGTTCAAGTGAAGTGCATCAAGGACGAGCATGGCAAAGTATTGGTAGAAGAGACTCTCATTAGACGGAGATGGCAGTCATACTTCTCCAAACTCTTAAATGAAGAAGGGGACAGAGACATTGTGTTGGGAGATCTAGAACATACTGGAAGGCGTCAAGATTTTGGGTATTGCAGGAGTATTAAGGTTGAGGAGGTTAAGGGTGCTGTTCGTAGGATGCGCAGGGGAAGAGCGACCGGACCTGACGAGATTCCTGGGGAATTTTGGAAGAGTGCGGGCCCGACAGGTTTGGAGTGGCTGACTAGGTTGTTTAATGTCATCTTTAAGACGGCAATGATGCCTGAAGAATGGAGGTCGAGTGTAATGGTCCCTCTATACAAGAACAAGGGAGATATCCAGAGTTGCAACAACTATAGAGGTATCAAGCTACTAAGCCATACTATGAAAGTGTGGGAAAGGGTGGTGGAGATGAGGGTGAGGAAAGGCGTGTCTATTTCAGAGAATCAGTTCGGATTCATGCCGGGACGCTCAACTACAGAAGCCATCCATCTTGTGAGGAGACTGGTGGAGCAGTATAGGGAGAGGAAAAGGGACTTACACATGGTATTCATTGACCTAGAAAAGGCTTACGACAAAGTCCCAAGAGAAATCCTATGGAGATGCTTGGAGGCTAAAGGTGTACCTGTGGCGTACATTAGGGTGATCAAGGACATGTATGAGGGAGCCAAAACCAGGGTAAGGACAGTAGGAGGAGACTCAGAGCACTTTCCAGTTGTGATGGGGTTGCATCAAGGATCAGCTCTTAGTCCGTTCTTATTTGCCTTGGTGATGGATGGATTGACGCGGCAAATTCAAGGTGAGGTGCCATGGTGTATGCTTTTCGCGGATGACATAGTCCTGATCGATGAGACTCGTAGCGGAGTTAACGCTAAGCTGGAGGATTGGAGACAAACTCTGGAGTCTAAAGGGTTTAAGCTGAGTAGGACCAAGACAGAGTACTTAGAGTGTAAGTTTAGTGAAGCACCTCAGGAGGCCGGCTTGGAAGTGAGGCTTGGTACCCAAGTCATCTAGAAGAAAAGTAGTTTCAAGTATCTTGGGTCTATTATGCAAGGCAGCGGGGAGATTGACGATGATGTCACACATCGTATTGGGGCAGGGTGGATGAAATGGAGGCTTGCTTCCGGAGTGCTATGTGACAAGAAGGTGCCACCACAACTTAAGGGAAAGTTCTACAAAGTGGTGGTTAGACCGACTATGTTGTATGGGGCGGAGTGTTGGCCAGTTAAGGTTTCTCACGTTCAAAAGATGAAAGTTGCTGAGATGAGAATGTTGAGATGGATGTGTGGCCACACCAGGAGTGACAGGATTAGGAATGAGGATATTCGGGACAAGGTGGGAGTGGCCTCGGTGGAAGACAAGATGCGAGAAGCGAGATTGAGATGGTTTGGGCATGTGAAGAGGAGAGACACGGATGCCCCAGTGCGGAGGTGTGAGAGGTTGGCCATGGATGGTTTCAGACGAGGTAGGGGTAGGTCAAAGAAGTATTGGGGAGAGGTAATTAGACACGACATGGCGCAGTTACAGCTTACCGAGGACATGACCTTAGATAGGAGGGTTTGGAGGACCCATATTAGGGTAGAAGGCTAGTAGATAGTCTCATTACCCTGCCTTATTAATAGTCGCATTATCGTAGTATAATTTCTTGTGCTCTAATTTATGCTATTATGCTATTATCTGTTATTTCCTGTGCTTTGATTATTCTATGTTATCTGTGTCGCTTGCGTTACTTCATTTCCATATCGCTTTGAATCTCTTAGCCGTATCTGACCTCTTGTTATGTTTTTATTGAGTCGAGGGTCTCTCGGAAACAGCCATCCTACCTTGGTAGGAGTAAGGTCTGCGTACACTCTACCCTCCCCAGACCCCACGTTGTGGGATTTCACTGGGTTGTTGTTGTTGTTGTAAGCATGATTGAACTTAGCAAATAAGGAGAACATAACTAAACACAACCAACTTTAACATATGCAATCCCAGTTTAAACTACCGAACAACATAATTATATTAATGAACTTCAACATGCCAAACCAAACACCTGACGATACTTACTCCTTAACTAATACTGAAACCGAAACAAATGCGTGTCGACATAGAAAGCTAACTCGTACAAACATCACATCGAAAATAAAAGTGAACTTTCAAGAAAAGAGGAAATTGCTGACCTTTTGCAAGTGCAGCGAAATGGGGTGCGGGGGTTTCGATATCTGCTCGAACACTTTTAACTCAATACCCAGAAATAACAAGACAGATAAAATTAAATTTTTGCTTAAGGGATTTTTATCGACGAAACGAAAGCTTTCAATTTCTATGGAATTTTTCAGGCTAAAGGACTCAATTTTTCAAGGGATTTTTTGCGGCTGAGAACTTAGTTCTTGGGGAATTTCATGAATAAAAAAAAAATCTGTTCTTGGGGAATTTCATGAACTGAAAAAAAATCATCCGGGTTCTTGGGGGGGTTTTTCCAATCCCAAAAATCCTCCTCCTTTCAACGACTGGTAAACGATTATTTATAGGGGATTGTTAGGGTTTTCGTGTGAAGAAGAGAGAGAGGAGCGTGGGGACAGAGGGAAGTGGGGTGACAGACGCGTGGGGGTAGCAGGGCATGGTGGAGGCGTGGGAGAGAGGAGCAGTGGGGTGGCAGTGGGCAGGTGGAGGAGAGAAGAGAGAGGAAAGAAGAGAGAAGGGGGGAACGAAGGGGAAGTGCGGCGGAGAGTAGAGGAAGAATGAGAAGGGAACCCTAGGGTTCCCTTATTTGGACGAGAATTGGGCTTCCGGGTCGGTTTTTTAAAAAAATGGGCTGGTTTGGCTAAAATATGGACTGGGCAAAAAATTGAAAGAGTGGGCTGGTCCGAAAATGTTGGTTAATTATTTGGGCCGGTAAATTAAAATGATGTCGGGTAAATAAAAATGTAGACTGGTTCTGAATTGGTCCGAAAATAGTATGAGTTGATTGGGCTACTACATTTAAATAAAGACCTATTTAAATAATTTGTGTTAAAAATAAAAATATGCAATTATTGGTGCTCAAATAAAAAATGGCGTCGTAATAGTCGTGCAATAATATTTCGAAAATCCACAGTAAATAAACACTATTATTTAATTATGCAAAGATAAATGCGATGCGTGTGCGTAAGCTGGTAAAATGCCGAAATGATAAAAATTGTGAATTATAATAATAATGATAATAATAATAATAATAATAATAGTAATAATAATAATAATAATAATAATAATAATAATAATAATAATAATAATAATAATAATAATAATAAGTGATGATGATGATAGCTAGTAACTGTAATAGAATAATGAAGCGCCGGTATTGATAAGAGGCTAATAATTATAGTAAAATATAATATATATATTTTTTTATTTTCCAAAAATATTAGAAGCGTAAATAGGTATTTCGGAGGAGAGGCGGGACAAAATTGGGTGTCAACAATATGTATGACGGTCGCATGCATATAAATAGCTGACCACCAGGACATATTAAGGAAGTCTCACTTCTTTGTACTCTAGATCTTGCAACTAGAGCTATAACTTCAGGATGTCTTCCTAATTTTTGTGTTTACGTAATATCAGACGATTATGGCTCCAAAGAGAAAGACTACCAACCGTTTAAGGGCAGCTTCCAACGCTGCTCGTAGCGAGGCTATCCGAGCCAATTCTGATCAGATGCCTACGCCAGAGACTACTCCTACTGCTCCAGCTCCGACAGAGATTCCGGCTCCTCAGACTGGAACAACTAATGTGGATGTTGGGGGTGCTATTGCAATGCTCACACAGTTAGTAGCTGCTCAGGCCCAGCGTCAGGAAGCGGGGTCTAATTCTGGAAGTCATGGAGAATCCTCCAGGGCTAAAGATTTCTTGAGAATGAGGCCCAGTCTTCTTGGGGACAAAGAAGGAAGAGGACCCTCAAGATTTCATTGATGGTCTTCAGAAGATTTATAGAATGATGACTGTGATGGAGACAGAAGAAGCTACGTTTGGAGCTCACCAGTTGCAAGGAGTAGCAGATGCCTGGTACGTGACTTAGGAATTATCCCGAGGTAATGATGCTTCTGATGCCACATGGGATGAGTTCGTAGGGGATTTTCTGGACCATTTTAGGCCTATTGAAGTCCGAGAAGCCAGAGCTTAATAGTTCTTGAAGCTCAAATAGAATGGGAGGAATGTTCAAGATTACTACTTAGAGTTTATGAGTCTGGCAAAATATGCTACTGAGCTTGTTCCTAACATGAGGGCCAGAGTAAAGAGGTTTGTCACTGGTCTTGATTCTCACTTATATGATGGGGCGAATATTGTAGCCCAGAATGGAGGTATGACTATGACCAAGATATTGGCATTTACGCAAGGAAATGAAACGAGGCTCCAAGGAAGAAGCTGTGCAGAAAGAGAAAGACAAAGAGTTTAACAAGAGGGTTAAGTCAACCGGGCAGTTCAGCGGGAATAGTGGAAAGAACATAAAATTCTTCAACAACAGATCATCGGGACCCGTTCCTTCATCAGCCAGTGCTCCAGTTCCTAAGTTCAGAGAGGAGAAGAGAGGAAGCTTTCGAGCATCAGGCTGACAATCTAAAGGAAATTCGAGCAGTCATGGTTTCCACCCAGTTTGTAATACTTGTGGGAAAAGACATTCAGGGACATGTCGTTTGGACATGGATGGTTGCTTTGGATGTGGCCAGTCAGGTCACTTTTTGAGAGATTGTCCATTTGCTAAGCAGGGTGCAGGTGGGACCATAACTCAGTCCACCAATTCGGTTGCAAACATGAACACGCAGGCTCAGTCAGGTAGAGCCCCAGCGAGATCAGGGAATGCAAGTGGTTGTCCAAACTGCTTGTATGCTTTAGGTGCTCGACATGATGCTGAGGGTCGTACCGATGTTGTCACAAGTGCTATCACTATTTTCAGTTACGATGTTTTTGCACTTATGGACCAGGATCCACCCTTTCTTATGTAACCCCTTTTATTATTAAAAAGTTTGGAATCAAGCCAGAACCATTTTCCAAACCTTTTGACGTGTCTAACCCTATTGGTGAGGCAATTCTAGCCTGATATGTGTATAGGGGTTGTCCGGTGAGAGTGTACCATAAGTTGACAATAGTAGACCTTCACGAGTTAGAGATGGTAGACTTTGATGTGATCATGGGGATGGATTGGCTATATTCTTGTTATGCGTCAGTTTGTTGTCAGACCAAAACAATCAATTTGAATTCCCAAATGAGCCAGCCTTAGTTTGGTCTGGTGATTCAGTAGCGCCCAGAGGTTAGTTTATCTCTAATCTGAAGGTCTGAAAGATGATTTCCAAGGGCTATATCTATCATCTAGTCCAGGTTAGGGATGTAGATACCCATACCCCGACTCTTCAGTCAGTTCCAGTAGTCTGTGAGTTTTCAGAAGTCTTTCTAGAGGATCTTCCAGGAATCCCTCCTGATAGGGAAATAGAGTTCGGAATTGATTTACTCCCTGGCACTAAGCCTATCTCTATTCCGCCATATAGAATGGTTCCAGCAGAACTCAAAGAACTTAACGCTCAGTTAAAAGACCTCCTAGATAAGGGATTCATCCTCCTCAGTGTTTCTCCATGGGGCGCACCAGTCCTATTCGTGCGAAAGAAAGATGGTTCCATGCGTATGTGTATAGACTATCACCAACTTAACAAAGTCACTATCAAGAACAAATATCCCCTTCCTAGAATAGATGAATTATTTGACTAACTTCAGGGTGCCCAGTTTCGATATCCGCTCGAACACTTTTAACTCAATACCCAGAAATAACAAGACTGATAAAATTAAATTTTTGCTTAAGGGATTTTTATCGACGAAACGAAAGCTTTCAATTTCTATGGAATTTTTCAGGCTAAAGGACTCAATTTTTCAAGGGATATTTTGCGGCTGAGAACTTAGTTCTTGGGGAATTTCATGAATAAAAAAAAAATCTGTTCTTGGGGAATTTCATGAACTGAAAAAAAATCATCCGGGTTCTTGGGGGGGTTTTTCCAATCCCAAAAATCCTCCTCCTTTCAACGACTGGTAAACGATTATTTATAGGGGATTCTTAGGGTTTTCGTGTGAAGAAGAGAGAGAGGAGCGTGGGGACAGAGAGAAGTGGGGTGACAGATACGTGGGGGTGGCAGGGCATGGTGGAGGCGTGGGAGAGAGGAGCAGTGGGGTGGCAGTGGGCAGGTGGAGGAGAGGAGAGAGAGGAAAGAAGAGAGAAGGGGGGAACGAAGGGGAAGTGCGGCGGAGAGTAGAGGAAGAATGAGAAGGGAACCCTAGGGTTCCCTTATTTGGACAAGAATTGGGCTTCCGGGTCGGTTTTTTAAAAAAATGGGCTGGTTTGGCTAAAATATAGACTGGGCAAAAAATTGAAAGAGTGGGCTGGTCCGAAAATGTTGATTAATTATTTGGGCCGGTAAATTAAAATGATGTCGGGTAAATAAAAATGTAGACTGGTTCTGAATTGGTCCGAAAATAGTATGAGTTGATTGGGCTACTACATTTAAATAAAGACCTATTTAAATAATTTGTGTTAAAAATAAAAATATGCAATTATTGGTGCTCAGATAAAAAATGGCGTCGTAATAGCCGTGCAATAATATTTCGAAAATCCACAGTAAATAAACACTATTATTTAATTATGCAAAGATAAATGCGATGCGTGTGCGTAAGCTGGTAAAATGCCGAAATGATAAAAATTGTGAATTATAATAATAATGATAATAATAATAATAATAATAATAATAGTAATAATAATAATAATAATAATAATTATAATAATAATAATAATAAGTGATGATGATGATAGCTAGTAACTGTAATAGAATAATGAAGCGCCGGTATTGATAAGAGGCTAATAATTATAGTAAAATATAATATATATATATTTTTTATTTTCCAAAAATATTAGAAGCGTAAATAGGTATTTCGGAGGAGAGGCGGGACAAAATTGGGTGTTAACAACTTGTCCCTCTTTGCCCGGTAATGATGAAAAGAGTTGTCGGGCAAAGACGTTGACTCAATAGCCTATTTTGTCCCGGCTAAAGGAAATTTGAGAGGATTATGGCCGAACTCCGGTCTTCGAGTTTCCTACATATCTCGGGCTGCACGAGAATCAGGCCGAGTGTAGTTCTGGGACAACTACGACACCTTATGGCTAATGAACCCCGATTGGCGCGAATCTTGCAAAATATTATCCCAGTGTTGAAATATGATGACACTGGGTATGATAACAGAACTTGAGAATTATGAAAATTGAATTGCTGGAATGCAAAAGAATATTTTTGATTAGAGACGAGTGTTCGAGGTAGATCTTTGACCCGTGTCGGGAAGTCTGATTATCCTTCCCGACAAATTGCCCCAGTTCGCTGCCGAAGAAATAGTTCCACGATTTGATGTGTGATGCCAACTTCGATATTGTTCAAAGCCACCAGCTAAAAACAATTGTTAGTAATAAAGAAATATATGTGTAAATAAGACAGGGTTGGAGAAGTTTACACTTGTAACCCCTGTTTCGAAAGTTGAATCCACAATATACTTTGGAGATGAATTAAATTTATGGCTTCCATTTGAAGAGGAATTAAGTCGACATTGATATCCACCTTGACGAGAGCTAAATCCACATCCACTTTATTTTACGGAAATATAAATCTATATCCCCTTTCACTGTACATAATATAAATCAACATCCACTTTCGAATTGGAATTTGGAATACCCGCATTATAAGGTGGGTGCCTGAATTGAAATTTGAAATACCCGCATTATAAGGTGGGTGCCTGAATTGAAATTTGAAATACCCGCATTATAAGGTGGGTGCCTGAATTGAAATTTGAAATACCCGCATTATAAGGTGGGTGCCTGGACTGAAATTTGAAATACCCGCATTATAAGGTGGGTGCCTGTATTGAAATTTGAAATACCCGCATTATAAGGTGGGTGCCTGAATTGAAATTTGAAATACCCGCATTATAAGGTGGGTGCCTGAGCTGAAATTTGAAATACCCGCATTATAAGGTGGGTGCCTGTATTGAAATTTGAAATACCCGCATTATAAGGTGGGTGCCTGTATTGAAATTTGAAATACCCGCATTATAAGGTGGGTGCCTGAATTGAAATTTGAAATACCCGCATTATAAGGTGGGTGCCTGAATTGAAATTTGAAATACCCGCATTATAAGGTGGGTGCCTGAACTGAAATATAAAATACCCGCATTAGAAGGTGGGCGCCTGAACTCAAATTAAAATACCCGCATTAGAAGGTGGGTGCCTGAACTGGAATTTAAAATACCCGCATTAGAAGGTGGGTGCCTGAACTGAAATATAAATCCACGTCCACTTCCATGGTACAAAATGTAAATCCACATCCACTTCCACAGTGTAGAAAGATAAATCCACGTCCACTTCCACAGTTCAAAAATATAAATCCACGTCCGCATTTCACGGTACAAAAATGTAAATCCACATCCACTTCCACGTCCGTATTATACGGTACAAAAAAATAAATCAACTTCCACGTCCGTATTATACGATACCAAAAATAAATCCGCATCCACTTCCACGTCCGTATTATACGGTGCAAAAAATAAATCCACATCCACATCCGTATTATACGGTACAAAAAATACATCCACGTCCACTTTCAAAAAATAAATCCACATCCACTTTCCACGGTGCAAGAAAATAAATCCACCTCCACTTTCACAAACTTTAAAAATAAATCCACTTCCACGTCCACAATGTGCATATGAATCCACATCCCCTTTCACAATTTTATTTTTTTATAATATAAATCTCCTTCCACTTCCACGTCCACATCCACAATGTAAAAAATGTAAATCCACGTCCACTTTAAAATAGTATTGTAGAAAGGTATCCACGTTTATATCCCAATCCATGTCCCGTTGTGACGGAAGTTAAATCTATAATTATCCCACAATTTAATATATGATGCAAGATCTCGATCTTGTCATCTTAGTAAATATCACATTCTAAAAAAAATAACTTGTTATCGATTTGAAATAAATAAGTATATATAAAGTGATGAAAAATTTGAGGAATTTAACCCGATAATAGGTGACCATGTCCGTATCCACCTTGAAGAAAGATAACTCCACGATTATGTGCCCTTGATCCATCGAGAAGTGCCACGAGCTAAAACAACTGTTAGTGATAAGAATATGTAAATAGCTGGGTTTGAAAGAATTATGCTCACAGCCCTTGGTTGAGAAGATAAATTCATGTCCGCTGTTGCGACCAAAATTTCATGAAGAATGGAACAACATCCACCGTTTAGCGCAAGCTAAATTTACATCCACATTGAAGAATATTTGCCTTTTGCAGAAGGCTAACTCTTTGTTCACGTCCATAACTAAAATTTGAAGGAGAGTCAAATATGCGCCACATCTATGTTAATTGAAACCTGTCTCATCAAAGAAAAGTCGTGAGTTTAAAGAAAATTGGTTGACTTGTGCTTGTTGGGGAACTTGGCCCTTGAATTGATTTTTGCTTCGGTCGCGTCCACGTTCTTCGATGTCCCACCAGATATTTTGCTTTGCCCGGGAGTTTCAGTTATAAGTAATAAAAGCGTATTTTGAGAATAACGAGATTTGGATGACTTCGAAGGGAAATACTTAGTGGATCTAATAGATAAAATGATTGTGAAGACTCGAATTTGAATTTATCAACATTTTTAGAAAGATATGGGCGGACTTTTATTTAAAATTGTCAAACATTTAAGACCACTTTTGTGCTAACTTCTAAAAATTGTCCCATTTTCAAGTCCTGGAGGCACTTGGTTCTAAACGATTGAAAAGTGAGAACTTATAATGAAAGTTTTTGGAAGCGATTTGACCGATTTCAAAAATTTGTCCCAGTTTCAAGCTACTAAGACATATGAATTTAAATAGTGGGAAGACCAAAATCTTATATAAAAATCCTTATGTATCTTATAGGAACCAAAATGGTTGGACAAACCGAAGATATTGAAAATTTTAAAATAGAAGGGCCGAACCCGCCTCGGGTTGCCTACGTATCCCAAAGGAATCAGGTCAGACGTAGTTCGTGAAAAAATTAAGAACTTTTGATTTTTTTTATTTTTTTTTTAATAAAAGGGAGGGCCGAACCCGATGTGGGTTGCCTACGTATCCAGAAGGAAATCAGGCCACACGTAGTTCAAACTACAAACAAAGACACTGAAATATTTAAAAAGAATGGCCGAACCCGATATGGGCTGCCTACGTATCTAACAGGAAGTCAGGCCAAACGTAGTTCGTTACAAAACAAATGACAAAGTCCTAATTTAGAAAGGCCGCAACAAAACATAGAGGCAACATGACAAAAGAAACTAAATGTTCCAGCTGATGCCTCCGGCCTATTACAAAAAGAAATTTAACTTAAATTACTGAAACTCCCGGTGGACCGGGGCTAAGATAAAATCCAATTCTTCAACTCAGGTCCTGGCTCAGCAGCCTACAAGGTCAGTATTTCAGCAAAGTCTTTGATTACCACAGCATGATCATCTTCATCTTCCACGAACAGGTTCTTGATCCCCTCCACAATATCATCATAGGCAACTTCAACGGTCAGATCTGAAGTTTTGAAGCTGGCAGGTTTTGAGAAAGTTTGATCAATGGTAGGAATGGGTTTTGGCAGTGGAATCTCCTTCCCTTTATTCTTTCGTGCTTTCTTCATTTCTTCCTCAGTTGGTTCATAGCCCAAACCAAATGTAAACTGTTGTGCAGGGAGAACGACTGGCTCAATCCGCCCATTTAATGTCTTCCCTAGCCCAAATCCAGGTTGGTACCCATTTTTCAGCATTTCCTTTGCAGCCATAATTGCGGCGCATGACCTTTTAAATTCTTGAGTTTGACACACTTCAACCACTTTAGTGACATTCACAACCTCCCAAGCATGGTAAGTTGCTCCATCGAACCCTCCTGTTGCCTCGATGAATGGGATGGACTGCTCTCGATAGATAGACGTGTCCTCTTCTCCATGTATACATATTTGCTGTTGATCCCACTCGAATTTGACAGTTTGGTGCAAAGTAGATGGTACAGCTCCAGCCAGATGGATCCACGGTCTTCCTAACAGCATGTTGTATGTCGTGGAAATATCAAGTACTTGAAAATCCATAATGAACTCAACAGGCCCAATCAACACTTTCAACTCTATTTCTCCAATAGGACGCGTTTGAGCCCCATCAAATGCTCGAATATTCACATCACTTGTCTTGAGCTCACTAACATTATATCCGATCTTCTTCAGACTTGTTAATGGACAGATGTTAAGTCCAGAACCCCCATCAATTAACACCTTAGCCACAAACATATTACGACACTTGACAGTTATATAGAGCGGCGCTTTGTTATGCATGCATCCTTCTGGCGGGAGTTCTTCATTATCGAAGCTGATTCGATGGCTGTCAAGTACGCGCTCAATCATCCCGGCTAACGCCTCACTAGTTGTTTCGCTTGGAACATATGCTTCATTCAAAATCTTCAAGAGTGCATTTCTGTGCACATCCGAACTCAAAAGCAAAGAGAGAATAGGAATTTGGGCATTGGTCTTTTTCAACTGATCCACAACTGAGTACTCACTAGCCTTAATCTTCCTCAAAAATTCTTCTGCTTCTGCTTCTGTCACGACCGTTTTGGGAGGTACATTGGTTTCCTTAGCTTGCCCCAATCTAGCTAGCTCTTCTGGAGTATAGCATCTTCCAGACCTTGTCATTCCTGATGTCTTAATCTCCATCACAGCTTGTTGATAATTCCACGGTACGGCTTTGGTATCGAGCACTGGTAACTGATTTGGTGCTTGAACTACTTCCACAGGCGTCGACGAAGCTCCTAATATCTCGATAGGTACGCAACCCCTTATCACTACAGCCAGAGAAGCAACGGCTACAAGACCATGATCTTCCACGCTATCCACAAGCACAATGAATTAGGCCGGATCGTCATCATTTTCATCTATTCCAATCATATTTATCGTGGCCCCATCATGGGTTGGGAGTGGATTGTTAACCACATTTGGTGCCGGTTGTTTGACCATGATCTGTTTTGCTTCAATAAGATCTTCAACCTTATGTTTCAATGCGTAACAACGATCAGTGGAGTGGCCTTTTACCCCCGAATGATATGCACATGTTTTAGTGGGATCAAAACTTCTAGGTAGTGGATCCGGAATTCTACCTTCCACAGGATATACTAAGCCTGAAGCTTGCAGTCTTTCAAAAACAACGCTCAATGGCTCTCCCAATGGTGTAAAATTGCGAAACGGTTTATTTGGGCGAGGTGCGGATGCATTGTTTGGATGATGAGATTGTGATGGTGGAGCTGGGTATGTTGGTGGTCGTGGAGCTCGATATGCTTGTTGTGTGTTGTAAACGGGGTAGGAAATTTGTGGTGATTGAGGTTGGTAAGATGACAAAGCTTGGTTGTATGGATGTGGAGAATATTGGAAATATTGTGAGTGGTGAGCGTTAGAATGGTATCGCGGGCGTTGTTGATGGTGGTATGATGTGTTTCCCAAAGCCATTACCGATGCTGCTTCTTTTTCTTTTTTCTTTCCGTTTCCGAGAGTACCAGTTTGTATGGCCCTACTAGTAGACTGTAAAGCCGCAAGAATTGTTATTCTCCCTGTCTTAATGCCATCTTTGATCATGTCTCCAGCTTTGATCACTTCTGCAAAAGTTTTTCCGCCCATTGTCACCAAACGTTCATAGTACTCTGGTTCTAGTGCCTGAATGAAGAAAGTAACCATTTCTGTTTCCTCCATGGGCGGGTGCACCCTAGATGCTTCTTCCCTCCACCGTATGGCATATTCTCGGAATGATTCGGTTAACTTCTTCTTTAACTTTGTAATTGAGATTCTGTCAGGAGCGATCTCAACATGAAACTTGTCATGATCCACAAAAGCATTTTCCAAGTCATCCCAAGTACGCCATTTGGTTGTATCTTGTTTGGAATACCATTCCAAAGCTTTTCCACTCAAACTCTGATTAAATAGTTTGACTCTTATCCCTTCGTTCTTCCCCACACCAATCAACTTTTCGCAATATACCTTCAAATGGAAGAAAGGGTTTCCCGACCCGTCAAACTTCTCAAATTTTGGAATCTTGTAACCTGGCGGCAATTCTACTTCCGGAAATGCACATAATTCCTCATACCTCACGCTTTGGTTACTACCAAGTCCATACAAACTCCTCATGGCATCTTTCAAACTTTTGAGCTTTCTATTTATCATTTCATCATTAACTGCCCTTGCCTCATTCTCGACTTCGACATAATGATCAACATCTGTGCGACATTGTCCTTGGGTTTGTGTCATGGGTGGAGCTGTGGTATAAGTATATACCGGCGGAACTTGATGCGCATTGGTAACATCATGTGTCAGCGGTATGAACTGAGCCTTTGAAGAGGCGGCTGTAAACAAAAGAGGAGCATTTTGAGTAACTAGGTGGGCAATGGGTTTGGAATGAGCTGGTTGAGAAGTGGTAAAATAGTTTTCTTGGTTAAGTTCATCCAAATTTGGGAATGGAGGTGGCATAGGCAAAGTCTAACGAACCCCATGAGATGGAGTCATATGTGGCGGAGTTTGAGAAAATGACCGATTTTGAAGTACCATGTGACTTAATTCAGCAACTCGTCGCTACAGATGAGCAATGATCTCCAAATGTGTTTCTGGTTCATTAGAGGATGTGGGATCACTTGTGATCGGTAAACTAAGAGATGGCTCAGATGAAGTGGTTGCATTGATCAAACTTTTCTCCATTTTAGAACGAGTCTTTTTAGTTAACCAGGTGATTAGTGATGAGTCAGAGTCTGATTTCTTGGCTCTAGACCGTGTGAAATATGGATGCTCCGCCAGTTCCCCTTTAGCACAAGTCAACCTTCTTTTTTTAAAAATAAGTTTGAAAGAAAAAAGATAAAATAAGAAAGAAAAAGAAAAACGAGTCAGTATACGGTAAGGACATGTTATTGCACATAAACACATTATTGCACATAATACATCGCGTTCTATAATGCAAGGGACCTCTTTATGCCAGTGGTAGGCCTAACGAACATTTGAAGGACAAACATGTTTTTTATGTATCATTCCATAACTCTTCCTAAAACTAATTTACAAGAATAATAAAAATTTATTACATGTCAATTAATAATACAATTCAAAGTTAATCTAAGATATCTAATACTTCATCTCCACTGATTTCCTTTAGTTGTTTTCAACACTCCGGCATTAATTGGATGCTCCACGACAACCTGCAACAAAATGTCAGTTTTTCCTGAAATATTTATCTATAGAGTACTAGGTCCACATATTCCACATATTTGTCCTTCAAATAATGCATATAGATAGTGAATAGTGTCACTTAGAGTCATAGACTCATTTGGACATTTGGTAAGGTTGACTAATGAACTTAATACACCAAGGGTATTAAGCCTCCTAGGTTTAAAATGATGCATGTCCTTACTAGGTTTTGGTTTTAGCTCTACCTAGGTAGACTAAGAGTGGTTTTCCTATGACACAAGGCTCCCCCAAGCGGACAACTTGGGAGTGGAAAGTCCGTGGCCGTCGACTGCACCGCCGATCGACTAAATCCACAAGATCGATCCAACTAAAGGGGTAATTTAGTAGTGCACGGCCGCGAACCGCGAAACCGCTTTAAGTGTGTGAATTTGTGTGAATTTTCCAGGAGTGGAAGAAGTATGAGCGGAATGCCAATTTAAGGAAAGCAATAACATACATATTACATAGAAAAATTTACATAAGGAATAAAATACAAACACCCAAAAGCATATAAGGGAAAAGCAATAATGAAGATAAAAAGAAAACAAACAAGATATTTTACAAATTAACTATTAACCTAAGTCTGTTATGGTTAGAGCCTAAAGTCCCCAGCGGAGTCGCCAAGTTGTTATACCCCATTTTAACCGGGTTGAAATTAGAGTACAACATTTTGGTGACTCCTATTTGTTTTATTTAAGGAGTCGCCACCTAATTAATTTAACGGTGAATTAGGACACCTAGATGTTAACTAAGGTAAAGTTAAAACTAAACCTCCGTTAATAGTCTGCTTAACCAATGTGATTCTAGGTAAGGGCTCTATATTATCCTAAAGGGAAGGGGTTAGGCATCCTTTAGAATCCGTTAACTTACGGTTATCCGACCAAGCTTAGGTTAATTAATTTAGATTAAATATAATGATTAACTCTTAAGAAAAAATAGGTTGTAAATGTTATTGAGATTAAGACTTATAAAAGTTGCTAAGACTTTAAATAAAAATGCTATTTAGAATGAGATTTATAGAAAATATAATGATTTTCATAAAAAGAACTTCAAATGCCATTTAAAATAAACTTATAAATGTTGCAAAGACTTTAGATAATAATGCTATTTAAAATAAGATTTGCATAAAATATATAAATAGAAGAAAACGCGGGTTTGTGCAATGTTTTAATAAATACTTGAAACAAACTAAACGATGAGGTACTAATTGACTTTGCTTTTTAGAAGTGTAAACAAAATTATGTTTTATTAACTACATTCGGCTAAAAGTATGCATAATTTGAATGACCTTAAAAGATGTTTACAAAATATTCTTTAGTTCTTTTCCTTAAACTAACTACCCATTCCTAAACTAATCCTACTAATTCATTAGGATTTATCTAAACTAAAAAAAAAAAAACGTTAGTTGCAAATACAAATTAATGTGCACAAAATAAAATGAAAGGGCCAATGATATCAAATGGGCTAACCCACTTTTGAGGGACTGCTGCTGCTGCTGTTGGGCTTTTAGCCCAGAATTTTTTATTTGCTGCGGACAGAGCTGATGCGAGGGAGATTTTGTTGGGTTTTAGCCCAACACCGAATGCGGATGAAGACGAGTCCCTCGGACTCGTATGCGATGGTCATGCATAAAATGAAAGGAAGAGGATTAGTATATTATCAATGGATAAGGTTAAACGTAAAAATGTAAACTCAAAACAAATCAGCAGATTGTGTATATACTATGTATAATTAATTGTACTTCATGTATACACGTTCATAACTGTTTTAAATAGAGGTATACCAGTAATTACGTAAATATGCATAACCCACGGAAATATACTTGCAACAACGCACATAATTTAAACAGCAACAAATGATAATATAGACTACGCACAGGACCTGCTAATACATATTTATCCACGTGGAAGATGCTCGGAATATAGATTAAGTATATTGGCAACGTACAACATATATCAAGCCTAAACATGGCATATTTGCGACGTATAAAACACCTGTTGAACTCAGGAAGGATGCTTATAATACTCGGGCATATTTTCTAGTTCTCCCTTTTCTATTTCGAAGCTAAACACTGATGACTATAACAAACTATCACCACTGCCAGTAACTTATGATTCCATTCAACTGAAATCACAAATGGCCTCTTTTAACTTTACACAAATCACAAATTCATATATCATGCTAAGCGCTAATAATACAAGAACAAATTACGCGTTGCCAGCCAGATTTTTACTCCATCAGTTCTGCTTCTTTATTCTACTATCAAGCAAAAAATGGAAAATAGCATTTTTCACACAGAAGCAAAGAGAGGTGGTTTCAAATAATAGACTGCCAAATACCAAAGTTTTAAATTTATCCAGGACATTTGGAAGGAAAAATATGCATTTAGCATGTTCATGCGACATTCAAAGAATAACCGCTATATGCAATGATGAAGAATAGGTTCAAATCCAACAGAGGGAAACCCAAGAGCATACTACTAAACCCATTGACACTTAGGTAGATTTGAAGGCTTTGCACATGACTCATGGTGATTAAATTAACGAGCCTACAGCTCAGATTGACTTATGGCTAGACAACAAGTAAATCCAGTGATAGTCTAACAGGCCTGTATTGGATAGAAATTCTTTACTTATTTTAACCAACTTGTAATTTATCAATGAACCATAGACTAAATCACGTTGGAGTCCCTCATATGCTAACAACTGGACTAGATTGGGATTACAACAATGGCAACAGGACACAGGTCAATACCTAACTTAAACTAACATATGCTTAGTCAAATGGCGACTGCCTAATTCAAATTAAAACACATTTTTAACATGATTCATGGTGCAGAGCAACTAGTCGCGACTAATCAGATAAACAACCAGTGAGGAATAAGAACCAACCAAACCAGCATGCATAATTCTCTTTTCGATACAACTAAATTAAGCAGAATGTAACTAACCTACTTAAACAAAATGGACTCATTCATTAGATACCCTGGATCACTAATGACTCTTGTTTTGACTTAAACCAATACACAGACATGTTAAAGCAGCAATAGACAGGTATCATTCAAACGATATACTGAAGATCAAATTATCCACCAAAGAGTAAAGCATACTAAACTCAAACTAAACAAAACTAATCTAAGCAGAACTGGAATAATATCTACCAATATTATCACATTACCTAAACCAACAAAATGTAAAGCATATGGAAACAGATAATACAAAACAGAGGTTGAAGTAGGCATAACGTCGATCGAATTGATTACTCAACATACTTGAATATCGACTAAACAGGACCTAAGCTACCAAATAAGCAGGAATTAAATACTCTTAAGCATGATTGAACTTAGCAAATAAGGAGAACATAACTAAACACAACCAACTTTAACATATGCAATCCCAGTTTAAACTACCGAACAACATAATTATGTTAACGAACTTCAACATGCCAAACCAAACACCTGACGATACTTAATCCTTAACTAATACTGAAACCGAAACAAATGCGTGTCGACATAGAAAGCTAACTCGTACAAACATCACATCGAAAATAAAAGTGAACTTTCAAGAAAAGAGGAAATTGCTGACCTTTTGCAAGTGCAGTGAAATGGGGTGCGGGGGTTTCGATATCTGCTCGAACACTTTTAACTCAATACCCAGAAATAACAAGACTGATAAAATTAAATTTTTGCTTAAGGGATTTTTATCGACGAAACGAAAGCTTTCAATTTCTATGGAATTTTTCAGGCTAAAGGACTCAATTTTTCAAGGGATTTTTTGCGACTGAGAACTTAGTTCTTGGGGAATTTCATGAATAAAAAAAAAATCTGTTCTTGTGGAATTTCATGAACTGAAAAAAAATCATCCGGGTTCTTGGGGGGGTTTTTCCAATCCCAAAAATCCTCCTCCTTTCAACGACTGGTAAACGATTATTTATAGGGGATTGTTAGGGTTTTCGTGTGAAGAAGAGAGAGAGGAGCGTGGGGACAGAGGGAAGTGGGGTGACAGACGCGTGGGGGTGGCAGGGCATGGTGGAGGCGTGGGAGAGAGGAGCAGTGGGGTGGCAGTGGGCAGGTGGAGGAGAGAAGAGAGAGGAAAGAAGAGAGAAGGGGGGAACGAAGGGGAAGTGCGGCGGAGAGTAGAGGAAGAATCAGAAGGAAACCCTTATTTGGACGAGAATTGGGCTTCCGGGTCGGTTTTTTAAAAAAATGGGCTGGTTTGGCTAAAATATGGACTGGGCAAAAAATTGAAAGAGTGGGCTGGTCCAAAAATGTTGGTTAATTATTTGGGCTGGTAAATTAAAATGATGTCGGGTAAATAAAAATGTAGACTGGTTCTGAATTGGTCCGAAAATAGTATGAGTTGATTGGGCTACTACATTTAAATAAAGACCTATTTAAATAATTTGTGTTAAAAAATAAAAATATGCAATTATTGGTGCTCAGATAAAAAATGGCGTCGTAATAGTCGTGCAATAATATTTCGAAAATCCACAGTAAATAAACACTATTATTTAATTATGCAAAGATAAATGCGATGCGTGTGCGTAAGCTGGTAAAATGCCGAAATGATAAAAATTGTGAATTATAATAATAATGATAATAATAATAATAATAGTAATAATAATAATAATAATAATAAGTGATGATGATGATAGCTAGTAACTGTAATAGAATAATGAAGCGCCGGTATTGATAAGAGGCTAATAATTATAGTAAAATATAATATATATTTTTTTTATTTTCCAAAAATATTAGAAGCGTAAATAGGTATTTCGGAGGAGAGGCGGGACAAAATTGGGTGTCAACAATATGTATGACGGTCGCATGCATATAAATAGCTGACCACCAGGACATATTAAGGAAGTCTCACTTCTTTGTACTCTAGATCTTGCAACTAGAGCTATAACTTCAGGATGTCTTCCTAATTTTTGTGTTTACGTAATATCAGACGATTATGGCTCCAAAGAGAAAGACTACCAACCGTTTAAGGGCAGCTTCCAACGCTGCTCGTAGCGAGGCTATCCGAGCCAATTCTGATCAGATGCCTACGCCAGAGACTACTCCTACTGCTCCAGCGCCGACAGAGATTCCGGCTCCTCAGACTGGAACAACTAATTCGGATGTTGGGGGTGCTATTGCAATGCTCACACAGTTAGTAGCTGCTCAGGCCCAGCGTCAGGAAGCGGGATCTAATTCTGGAAGTCATGGAGAATCCTCCAGGGCTAAAGATTTCTTGAGAATGAGGCCCAGTCTTCTTGGGGACAAAGAAGGAAGAGGACCCTCAAGATTTCATTGATGGTCTTCAGAAGATTTATAGAATGATGACTGTGATGGAGACAGAAGAAGCTACGTTTGGAGCTCACCAGTTGCAAGGAGTAGCAGATGCCTGGTACGTGACTTAGGAATTATCCCGAGGTAATGATGCTTCTGATGCCACATGGGATGAGTTCGTAGGGGATTTTCTGGACCATTTTAGGCCTATTGAAGTCCGAGAAGCCAGAGCTTAATAGTTCTTGAAGCTCAAATAGAATGGGAGGAATGTTCAAGATTACTACTTAGAGTTTATGAGTCTGGCAAAATATGCTACTGAGCTTGTTCCTAACATGAGGGCCAGAGTAAAGAGGTTTGTCACTGGTCTTGATTCTCACTTATATGATGGGGCGAATATTGTAGCCCAGAATGGAGGTATGGCTATGACCAAGATATTGGCATTTACGCAAGGAAATGAAACGAGGCTCAAAGAGGAGGAAGCTGTGCAGAAAGAGAAAGACAAAGAGTTTAACAAGAGGGTTAAGTCAACCGGGAAGTTCAGCGGGAATAGTGGAAAGAACATAAAATTCTTCAACAACAGATCATCGGGACCCGTTCCTTCATCAGCCAGTGCTCCAGTTCCTAAGTTCAGAGAGGAGAAGAGAGGAAGCTTTCGAGCATCAGGCTGACAATCTAAAGGAAATTCGAGCAGTCATGGTTTCCACCCAGTTTGTAATACTTGTGGGAAAAGACATTCCGGGACATGTCGTTTGGACATGGATGGTTGCTTTGGATGTGGCCAGTCAGGTCACTTTTTGAGAGATTGTCCATTTGCTAAGCAGGGTGCAGGTGGGACCATAACTCAGTCCACCAATTCGGTTGCAAACATGAACACGCAGGCTCAGTCAGGTAGAGCCCCAGCGAGATCAGGGAATGCAAGTGGTTGTCCAAACTACTTGTATGCTTTAGGTGCTCGACATGATGCTGAGGGTCGTACCGATGTTATCACAGGTGCTATCACTATTTTCAGTTAGGATGTTTTTGCACTTATGGACCAGGATCCACCCTTTCTTATGTAACCCCTTTTATTATTAAAAAGTTTGGAATCAAGCCAGAACCATTTTCCAAACCTTTTGAAGTGTCTAACCCTATTGGTGAGGCAATTCTAGCCTGATATGTGTATAGGGGTTGTCCGGTGAGAGTGTACCATAAGTTGACAATAGTAGACCTTCACGAGTTAGAGATGGTAGACTTTGATGTGATCATGGGGATGGATTGGCTATATTCTTGTTATGCGTCAGTTTGTTGTCAGACCAAAACAATCAATTTGAATTCCCAAATGAGCCAGCCTTAGTTTGGTCTGGTGATTCAGTAGCGCCCAGAGGTTAGTTTATCTCTAATCTGAAGGTCTGAAAGATGATTTCCAAGGGCTATATCTATCATCTAGTCCAGGTTAGGGATGTAGATACCCATACCCCGACTCTTCAGTCAGTTCCAGTAGTCTGTGAGTTTTCAGAAGTCTTTCTAGAGGATCTTCCAGGAATCCCTCCTGATAGGGAAATAGAGTTCGGAATTGATCTACTCCCTGGCACTAAGCCTATCTCTATTCCGCCATATAGAATGGCTCCAGCAGAACTCAAAGAACTTAACGCTCAGTTAAAAGACCTCCTAGATAAGGGATTCATCCTCCTCAGTGTTTCTCCATGGGGCGCACCAGTCCTATTCATGCGAAAGAAAGATAGTTCCATGCGTATGTGTATAGACTATCACCAACTTAACAAAGTCACTATCAAGAACAAATATCCCCTTCCTAGAATAGATGAATTATTTGACTAACTTCAGGGTGCCCAGTTTTATTCTAAGATAGACCTTAGATTTGGTTACCATCAACTTAAGGTCAAGGAAAAAGATACTCCTAAGACAGCTTTCAAGACCAGATATGGACACTATGAGTTTTGTGTCATGTCTTTCGAGTTGACGAATGCGCCAGCAGCCTTCATGGATTTTTTGAATTGAGTGTTTAAGCCGTATCTCGATCTCTTCGTGATTGTCTTCATCAACGTTATTTTAGTATACTCCTGCAGCGAGTCAGATCATGCTCAATACCTCAGAGTAGTATTGCAGACACTTAAGGACCCTGAGCTATTCGCAAAATTTTCCAAGTGTGAATTTTGGCTCAGGCCTATGGCGTTCTTAGGCCATGTTATTTCCGGAGAGGGTATTCGAGTTGATAACACCAAGATTGAGGTTGTCAAGGGTTGGCCCAGACCTACCTCTGTTTCAGATATTCGTAGTTTCTTAGGTCTGGCTGGTTACTACAGGCGTCTCGTGGAGGGATTTTACTCCATCTCAGCTCCATTGACTATGTTGACTCAGAAGAAGTCTAGGTTTCAGCGGTCAGATTCTTGTGAGCGCAGTTTCGAGGAGTTGAAAACAAGGTTGACATCAGTTCCTATTTTAACCTTACCGGAAGGGACCGAGGGGTTCGTAGTTTATTGTGATGCTTCGGGCGTGGGTATTGGTTGTGTCTTAATGCAGCATAGTAAGGTTGTAGCTTATGCATTTCGTCAGCTCAAGGTTCACAAGAAGAATTATCCGACCCATGACCTAGAGTTGGCGGCTGTAGTTTTTGCACTTAAAATATGGCGTCATTATTTGTATGGAGTGCATGTTGATATTTTCACATATCATAAAAGCCTGCAGTATATTTTCAAGCAAAGGGAGTTGAATCTTAGGCAGAGGAGATGGCTCGAATTGCTCAAGGACTATGACGCGGATATTCTCTATCATACAGAAAAGGCGAATGTTGTAGCCGATGCTCTCAGTCGGCGTTCCATGGGAAGTTTAGCTCATGTTGATGCAGATAAGAAAATTATGACCAAGGAAGTACACCGTTTGGCCAGTCTTAGGGTTTGACTATTGGACTCTGAGGGTGGCGGTGTGGTTGTTCAGAATAGAGCCCTTTCCTCCTTAGTCGTTGAAGTTAAAGAGAAACAATATAAAGATCCCTACTTGTTGCAGCTGAAAGAGGGGATTCACAAGCATAAGACGACGACTTTCGAACAAGGGGGAGTTGACGGAACCTTGAGATATCGAGGCAGATTATGTGTTCCAAATGTAGATGGGCTCAGAGAGAGAATTATGTCTGAAGCTCACCATTCCAGGTATTCCATTTACCCAGGTTCCACAAAGATGTATCACGATCTTAAGAAGATTTATTGGTGGAATGACATGAAGACGAATGTAGCAGATTTTGTGGCTAAGTGTCCAAATTGACAGCAAGTGAAAGCCGAACACCAGAGGCCTGGTGGCTTGGCTCAGAATATTGATATTCCTGTTTGGAAGTGGGAGATGATAAATATGGATTTCGTAGCAGGTTTACCTCATTCAGCTAGGAGGTATGATTCAATTTGGGTGATTGTGGACAGACTTACGAAGTTAGCGCACTTCTTACCAGTTAAGACCACAGATGCAGCGGAGGACTATGCCAAGTTGTATCTTGGCGAAGTTGTCAGACTTCATGAGACTCCAGTGTCCATTATTTCAGATCGTGGTGCTCAATTCATAGCAAAATTTTGGAAATCCTTTCAGAAAGGATTGGGTTCAAAGGTTAACCTCAGTACAGCTTTTCACCCTCAGATAGATGGCCTGGAAGAGCGCACCATTCAGACCCTTGAGGATATGTTAAGGGCATGTGTCCTTGATTTCAAAGGTAATAGGGATGATCACCTACCTCTTATTGAGTTTTCTTACAACAACAGTTACCATGCTAGTATCAGGATGGCACCGTTTGAAGCTCTTTATGGGCGGAGTGTAGATCACCGATTGGTTGGTTCGAAGTTGGTGAAACAGAGTTGTTGGGACCAGATTTGGTCTATCAGGCTATGGAAAAGGTCAAGTTAATTCAAGAGCATTTGAAGACGGCTCAGAGTCTCCAGAAGTCTTACACAGATGTGAGATAGAGAGATTTCGTGTTTGAAGTTAATGATTGGGTATTTCTCAAAGTCTCGCCTGTGAAGGGTGTCATGAGGTTTGGTAAGAAGGGGAAACTTAGTCCCCGCTATATTGGACCATACAGAATTCTGCGAAAGGTTGGTTTAGTAGCTTATGAGCTTGAATTGCCATAAGACTTGGCTGCTGTACACCCAGTATTTCATGCGTCCATGTTGAGCAAGTGTGTGGGAGACCCCTCCTTGGTTATCCCGAATGATGACATAGCAGTCAATGATAGTTTGACTTACGAAGAAGTCCCAGTGAAAATCCTTGATCGTCAGGTTCGCAAATTGAGAAATAAAGAGGTACCCTTAGTAAAGGTCTTGTGGAGAAGTCAGAAAGTTGAAGAGGCTACATGGGAAGCCGAAAAAGACATGAAGTCCAGATATCCCTATCTCTTTGAAGAATCAGCAGAAACCGGTGAAGGTATGTACTTCCCCTCTCAGATCCTTCATTTTATAGTTTTCATTATCAGTATTCAGCATGTTAGACAGTCAGTTTAATAGTTACTCAGTTCAACAGATAATTCAGTCTAGTCCCTTTCAGTTCAGTTTTCATGTGCTCATATCAGTTAATGTGCACATGTCTCAGCCATCCCTTTTGACTAAAATCCATCATTCGAGGACAAATGATCCCATGGGGGAGATATTGTGACACCTCAAACTTTAACTTAAGCTTTTACCATAATTCTAGACTTAGAAAACCAGATAAAGAATGTGAGAATTGAAAATTTCTCTTCAGCTGTCAGATGGGGATTTACGCCCAAGAATACGGACCGTAAACTAGTATACGACCCGTATTTCAAGTCATAAAGTGATACCCCAAATCACTGTGCATTCTGGAAATTGTCTTGTGGAATATATATTGTTAAATACGGACCGTATTTTGAAATACTGCTCGTAAAGTGGGATCGTATTTAAGAAGGAAACTTAAAGCAATATTTCTGTTTGAAGCATGTTGAAATATGGTCCAGGTTTACGTACTATAAATCAGTTTACGGACCGTATTTTGGCTCGTATTTCCCAGCCCGCACCAGAACCTATAAATACCAGCCTTCAGTGATTTTATTTTGTTTTTCATAATTCCAAGCCCTAGAAACGAAGTGTTCTTCTCCCAACAATCCAAAACAATAAGGTAAGTCATTCCAAAATCTTCCAAATCAATTCTATCATATATGCTCTTAATCTAATCATGAAACCATGTTCTTAACATAGGGTTTTCAAGAAAACCCAATTAAAGAGCATAAAGAGCAAAACCTTGGAACTCTTTTTCTAAGACCGGATTATTATTCAAGTTTGAGAGCAATTCCAAGTATGTTAAGCATACTATCTACATGAGGAACATTGTTTAATCATCCTCATACCTTAATTATCATAATTCTCAGAAATCCAGCCAGTTCATGATTTTGCCCTAGTTCTTGATTTTCATAACCCAGTTCTTGATTTTCATAACCTAAGGCCATAGTTAAGATTCATATGCATATGTAATTATTTTGGGCATGAGGCCATAACTTTGAGATCTCATTATTTATTGGACTTGAGGCCATAGTTACATGATATTTGCACAGATGGTTTCTATACAGATCAGCTCATGATATGAGCATTCAGTTTCATTATGCTTCATTGTTCATATCCCTTATTATTGATTCAGTTGCTTACCATACTTGTACAATTCAAATGTACTAACGTCCTTATGCATAGTCCTGCCCTTCACGGTACAGAATCTGATTTTCAGGAGGATACAACAGCCGCTTAGCTTCCAGCGCTTTGAGTAAATTAGCTAGTTGGTGAGACCCTCTCATCTAGGGGTTCCCGTCTATTATGAGTTTTTAGAGTATTAGTTAGTTCATTAGTATTTGAGGCATGTCAAGGGTCTTGTCCTGACCTAGTTATTCTTTCAGTATTTTGATCATATAGGTTTTATAGACTCAAACTTTAGTCAGTTATGTTGGTTTTGGCTCACAACATTTCTTTCTGCATTCATTATTATATTTGAGTTAGAGCATTCTCTTGCTTCGTGTTATATCTTGCATGCTTCCATGATGCAACTGTTAGGTTCAACAGCCATGGGTTCGCTCGGTCATAGACAGCCAGGCACCGAGTGCCGTGTCGCGCCTAGACTATGTCTCGGGGCGTGACATCTTTAGAAAATCTGATTGCCTCTTCCACAATATTAATTTTTTCTTCAAGCCAATTGTCTTCTTGATCTTGTATCCTTTTTATCTGTAATCTCTTTCTTCTTCCCTATACATAAGCATGGAAAAATCTTGTGTTTCTGTCCTCATGTTGAAACCATCGCATCCCAGCTTTTGCTTCCAAAATTCTTTCTCCAAATGTAGGAACCTATTTGAATCTGCCTGAACTCTGTGCAAATTCTCCCTGTTAGCTGGAGTTGGTTGTAATTCAAAGTGCTCTTCTTATACTTTGATCACATCTTCCAAGGTTTCCATCACCTTCAAAATGTTGCCAAAAGTCTCTTTACTCCATTGTGTCAAACCAGATTTTACTTTCTTTTGGTTTATGATGAAAAAGAGTGAAAGGGTTTACCATGAAGTCCACTGTCCACAAATCTTTTACTGTTTCTAAAAAAGAGTCCTGCTTAACCTAGAAATTTAGAAATTTAAAAGGTTTCTGGATTGGTTCATTATTCCCAGAACATGTAATCAATAGAGGAGCATGATCAGACCCTGTTCTAATTAAGTGAGTGATTTCAATCCCAGGATATTTATTCTGCAATTCCTGATTTCCCAAACACCAGTCTAGTGTCTTAAAGATACAATCTTCTCCACTTTGCTCATTCCACCAAGTATAAGTGCTTCCCTTGAAGCCCAAATCCACTACTCCACAATTTTGAATACAAGCTCTAAAATCTAGGAGTTCATTAATTGTAACTGGTAGTCCCCATACTTCTCAGAATCTGTTACAATAGTGTTTAAATCCCCTCCTATCTGCCATGGATATTGCATTGCTGTAGCCATGTCCTTTAAAGATTCCCAGAATTCCATTCTCTATCTTTGAGTACATTTAGCATATATTAAAGTGATTACCATCTCTTCCTGAGTGCCCACAATCTTTAGGTGAATGCTAAGATGCTGCACATGATCCACCAACACTTGAATTTCAAACATAGCGTCTACAAATGCCCAGACTTTCCTTGAACAATTAGCCACTGCATGCTGAAGACATATCCTTCTCCTATATGTTTTAAGTTTGTCAACTTCCTAAAATGGTTGATCAGTCCCACAAAACCAAAATGAAATTTGTTCTGCATTTGAGTCAACCTAGTAAAGGCTTCCATAGTATCAACAGATCTAATATTCTAGATAAGAGCATTCATCATTGAGTATTAGATTTGTTGAGAGTTCTTCTAGTTTGAACACCACTACCGGGGGGTAAGCTTGGATCTCTTACACTTTTTTTCATACCTCTTCCTAAGCCTTTCTCTAAAAGCTTGGGTTATATATCTCCTGCTCTAGCCATTGCCTTTACATTCTACTCCAAATTATGTACATCCAGATCTTTTAACCCTGATGTCGTTATGACCAAGTCCTTAGTACCTATCCCTGTAGGTTCTATTTGTCCCTGCTTTAAATTGCACCTATTGTCCTCTGCAATATGATGCTTTTCATCACTTACATGAACTGCTATTTGATCAACCTGCATTTGTTGCTCTTTCTCATGAACCTGATTCACCTTGTTCCACTATTTCTATTTGTGAAAACTAATCTTTGTTTGTGTATTCTTCTTTATCTTCATCTATATTTTCCTCATGATTGAGATCATCAGCTTGCATAATTTCAGCATCTGCATACTTCTCTTGCTGACTGCTTTCGTTGCTAGACTTGTGTATTTCCTCTCCTTCTTTGGACTGATTTGTACTACTATGGCTTTGTGTTCTTGTTGAGGCCGTGATACTTTTGGATGGACTTAGCTCCTTCCCTTCATTAAATTTGATTGGACTATTGGTGTTAGACTTGTTGGATAGTATCTCTTTGTTGGTGCTTTTACTTTATTCATCCCTCTTTCCTTTGATATGATTGGATTGCACTTCTGAGTTATTCCCACTTTTTTGCTCAACATTTGATGTATCTGAACTTATCTCCTTATTTTTGGTATCTCCTCTCCCCTTATTGCTACTGCTGCTATTGGCTTCTTTGATGTTGCTCTCAACCTTTTGGTTGTCTTCAATATTGACTTGCTGTTGTATTTCCTTTTCTTTTGCAGGGTTGTTCACATCATCTTCTTTTATCCCATCTGTACCTTGCTCATCTTCACCAAGAAACTAAAAGGCATTTTATGTTTCAATTTTGTCTCCTTCTTGACTAGTGTTGTCTTCCACTGTAACACCTCGTACCTTTAAACTGAGCCACGTCTTTGACTCAGGGATCCCGGAAGCCAAAAAGGGGAGTTTAAGTAAAAAACCTAGACGCAGTTCTTCAGGTGACATTCGACGGCCAGAGGGATAGACCGTCGATTGGTCGACGGACAATCAAAATGCACCGTCCCTTGAACCTCATTTTGCAACTCTCTAGACTCTCTCAAACTGCTGACAGTATGGTCGAATCGACGGACCGTCAACACGTCAATGGACCGTCAATGAAGCACCGTCAAAAATCTGATTCAGACCGTTAAAGCAACTGGACGAGCCATCGAATTTTGATGGACCGTCAAAGTGCACCCCGATAGCAAACAATATAAATACAACACTTCATTCTAGAAAATCAATTTTCACAAATCCCAAGCCCTAACATGAAGGATTTCTCTTCCCAACCATCTCCTACATCAAGGTAAGTCTCTTCCACGTATTTTCAGGCGATTCTATCATAGTATAATCAATTCCTAAGCGAGTTCCACTATTCTTAACCTAGGGTTTTCAAGAAAACCCATCTCAAGGTTCAAAGTTCAAGCTTTTGGAATTCTATTACAAGTTTTGGAGCATTTACAGTTATGTAGAGTTTCTATCTACGTGTGGGAATATCTTTGTTCTTCCACACGCCACTTTCTTCCATGAAAGTATGAAGTTACACCAAAACTAAAGTTCTGGCCATGTTCATGATAACCCTTAGCTCATTTACTATGAAATACCATGATTGTACAGATAATTCGGTATTGTTTTTTTAATACTCCTTTTTGGTTATTGAGAATCTATCTGTAATCCATGAAAACCATGGGTTCTTAAATACAAGTTATGAAATATTATGGTTAATTTCATGAACATCCTACATGTCTACACGTTTTCATACAAGTATATTATATAACTATATTCATGTTATAATACAAGTCATTTTATGAAATTCATGGGCTTCTTAGCCAACTATATCACGTTCGTATTTTTAGGAGTTGCACAGATTACCGAGAAGGTTTTATACATGAAACTACGTTTGCCAGTATAGGATAAGGATCGCTCCGCCCAGTTAGGACGATTCCTTCATATTGTACCCATTAAGGGATTTGGATCCATTCATGTCATGTTCATGTCTTGTACCCCCGCAAAGTACAAGATGACTCAGTTGATCGGGCAGAGATCAGACGCCACATACTAACGTGGTGGTTTCATGTCGATTACATTAATTCTCTCCCACAGATATTTTTACTCATATGTATTCATGTCCATGACCAGGTTACAGTTTCTGTTTCAATTCTTATCATGTTATTTCCTGTTCCATGTTTATTTCATTCAGTTGCTTTACATACCAGTACATTCAATGTGCTGATGTCCCTTTTCTATTACCTGGGGGCCTACATTTCACGATGCAGGTACGTACTGACAGGAAGACGCATCTGCTCAGTAGGACATTGCACGTATCAGCTGTTGGTGAGCCCCATCTTCTTTGGGGTTTTGTCATTATTTACTTTTATGATAGTTTTGTAGTTAAGTTTTGCTGGGGGCCTTGTCCTAGCAATCATGTTTAGCTATTCAGACTCATGTTAGAGGTTTCATAGCCTAGTCAGTTATGGTATGTTAGATATTCAAAGTCGTCTAGTCATTTTGGCTCATTGTTATTATGTTTATTTAGACTATTCTACATTATGATATTATGATATTTTCAGACTTACGATTTATGGTCCCACGCTTTACATAAATTATGCATGTTCATAGTTTATTCCCCATCAGTTCATGCCCATGTCGATTCAGCAAGCCATGTGGTTTGCTCGGTCATATGCAGTCAGGCATCGAGTGTCATCACTACAAGAAAGTATAGAAATGACAACAAAAAATTTAATATTTGGCAACAACTTAGCTTTATTTGTTGGCCAATGAACTTTTTTGTTGCCAAACAATTTAATTTTGTTGCCATAGTATTGATTATTGTTGCAAAAAGTACTTTTGGCAACAAAAAAAAAGTTGTTACACGTCATTGCAATAACAGCCGTTGGAAAATGTTTATGCAACAATTTTTTTTTTGTTGCCAAAAGTACTTTTTGCAACAACTTTTTTTTTGCCAAATATCTCTTTTCTTGTAGTGCGTGTTATGCCCAGGCCATGGTTCGGGGCATGACAAAGCTTCGTATCAGAGCATAGGTTCAAGTATCTTAGGGAGTCTATGAAAGCGTGTCTAGTGGGGTCACCTTTATATGTGTGTGGGCCCCACACATATAAACAGTTGACCACCAAGACATTCAGGATTGTCTCACTTTTTTCATACTCGAGATCGTGCAGTTAGAGTAGTACTTTCAGGAATTCTTCTAGCTCGTGCGAATTGCGTATTTCAGAAAATGGCTCTGAAAATAAAGTACACTAAGAGGACTTCAGCTACCAGCCAAAGGGTTGATGCAGCTCAGGAAGAAGATGTTCAAACTCAAACAGCTGCTTCAGACCCAACAGCCCCAACAGCTACACCTCCTAGTGCTTCAGATATGGATGTCAGAGGAGCTATCCAGTTGCTCACCCAAATATTTACTAATCAAGCTCAACGCCAGGAAATGGATCCTAGCGTCAGTGCTAGTGTAGGATCTACTAGTTCCAGGACTCAGGAATTCTTGCAGATGAAACCTCCAGTGTTCACTGAGACTAAGGTAGAGGAGATCCACAGAACTATATAGATGGGCTGCAAAAGGTGTTCTGCATTATGTATGCTACTGAGATAGAAGCAGCGGAGTTTGGTGCTTTTCAGTTACAGGATGTGGCCCATATTTGGTATGAGTCATGGGAACAATCCCGAGGGGAAGATGCACTTCCTGCTACTTGGGATGTGTTTGCAGATGCTTTTCTTGACCATTTCATGCCAGTTGAGGTCAAGGAATCAAAGGCTATTAAGTTCAAGAGACTAAGGCAGAATAACATGACAGTCCAAGACTATTATCACAAGTTCGTTTCGTTGGCCAAGCATGCTCCCCATATGGTTCCCGATATGAGGGCCGTAGTTAGGAGATTTGTGCTTGGACTCAAATCTAATTTGCACGGTGATGCAAATATGGCTGCTCAGAATAACAACATGACCATTGCTAAGATGGTTGCTTTTGTGCAAGGCAATGAGGACCGAATGAAGGAAGAAGAAGCATTTCAGAAAGAGAACGAGAGGGAAATCAGTAAAAGAGCTAAGTCTGCAGGTAACTTCAGTCATGAGGTAGGTGGAGGCAGAAAATTCTTTAAGAACATGTCATCAGGACCCGCTCCATCTGCAGCCAGTGCCTGTAGCGGTTCTATTTTTTTCGTTTTGTATTTGCACTTGCCTCATTTAAAAAAGGAAAGTATCCCGGGGAAGTACGGTTGTCAATCGTACCGGGAAAAGGGAAAAAATATACTTCTACGTGGATGGTGATCTAAATGAACTTTATTTTAGAGTCACCACCTAATTTTTAGGAAATTAGGAAAAACTAGTTCGAAAAGGGTTCATTCAAAACGGTTAAATTTTAAAAGAATCCTAATCTAACCAAAGTATGGGTAAGGGTTTAGGTGATCCCTCGGAGAAGGTATTAGACACCCCGGTATTAAGGATCTATAAAATACGGTTGACCTACAGGTTCTAATAGTATGTCTTTGTAGATACGAATTGTTTATAGTGAAAAATCGTTTCGGCTTATATTTCCACAACGAAAAATTTGGTCATTCATGCAAGATATATCATATTTCAAGAAACGAAAGTGGTAAAATTTTGCCCAAAATTGGGTGTTTGGGGTGTCGGACTAAAACACGTAGGCTAATACCCGAAGGCTCTTAACCTAAGTAGGACTCTACATAAGTCCACCCAAAATAGTTTTGAAAAAATATTTTTTAAGTATAGAAAATAGTTTTTAGAAAAAATAATTTTAAGATTTTTTTTAAGTATACTATTATAGCCTATATATTAATCGTATTCTACATATATAGTCCATTTTATTCTTTTTTTTTGTCAAGTTTTAGCCAAGTTTTATTTTTTAGTCTAAGTCTAAATAGTTATAATTAGTCCCAGAAGTTCTAAACATTAGTCCAAATCAGTCCATATGTCATAAGTTCACGGGTTTCATGAATGATCAAATCAGTCCTTAATTTCACAAAAAATCGGCGGTTTTAATCCTCTTATCCAAATTACTCCCAAGTTTGCATTAATGCCTCAAAATTAGTCTTAGATTTGTAGTAAATTCATTTTGGCGACTTTAAAATACGACAATCTCATAAGGGCTCCAATTGACACAATAATTGTGCAAATAAATATTCAAAGTACGTAATAAATGGAGATAAAGAGTTTGGGCCGACCAAGCCCAAAAGGAAAGTATTTATGCAAACGGGTTCACCTTAAATCCAATGTATGCTCCATTTTGCTCCAAGAGAAAGGTTGACTCGATCTAGATACGTTAGTAGGCCCCGTTGGGCCTACCAACGGGTTTGGGTGGACAAGAATACGAACGGGTATGCACAATATTAGTATGCTACTCAACATAGCTAAGAGCTAAATAAATTACAGAGCCAAAAAATTAATTACATCGACTTGGGCCAAGCCCACATTAATAACCAAAAGCTGTAAACAATATCATAAAAGAAAGGCCTAAGACAAAGCCCAAAAGCTGAGTGCAGGAACACGTAAGGAGGTCTAAAGGACCAAAAGGGATGCGGCCCAAAACCTAAGGCCCAAACTGCAACTTTCCCAGATTTCCAACTAAGTGTGAGAACCATGTTATACACAAGATATTCCTCAAATATACACACATGGGAGAGCGAAACATTGTTGCACACCCTCCATATACTTGATATACACTTCTCTTACCTAATCAAATTTTATTCCTAGGGATACAACTACACCAAAGCTTCCAAGCATTTCAATTTTAAGCTTGATGCTAGACTTTTAGTTGGTTTTAAAGGTAAACAAATTTCCAGATTTTCACTAATGCTATTTAGTGATCTTAATCAATATCAGAAGGACTTCAAAGAATCCTTTGACTCAAACTAGAAGCTCTAAAGACATCCGTAAGAACAAGTAGCTAAAGACACGACTCAAGCAATTAAAAAAAAATGAAGAAAAACAATAACTAAGTGTTACAGACATCCCAATAGGTCTAAGCAATGTGACTTAAGATATAGGGTCATATGAGTGTCAAGATGACATAGGAGCAAATGACAGCAATGAGTAGATGGCAAATACAGAGCAATCAGGTTAGTCAGGACAAGGGTGATGCACAAGTGATCAACAACACACAACACTAGGCCCTACTTAGCTTTTAACAGAATCAATGGACAATACAAGGCAAGATAAGAGATTATCCTAGCTAAAGAGTTCATTTTGAACCAAGAGGGAGCTAGATCAGTTTCTAGACGTCATTTTTTAGCCATATTTCTCACTTAAGCAGGTTACAGAATCAAACAACAAGGTTCTAAGTCAGTTCAGGCTAGTTTTAGCTTTAAGCAAGTTTAAATACCAAATGGACAAATATGCAGGTTCATCAAGTACAGTTGAGCCCAAACATGGTCAAAGAGAGAAGTTCAAACAAAGCACTTAGTAATTCAGGATTTTCCAAAGATATTAAAGGAGGGACATAATACTATCTTAGGTCTTTCAACAGGGTATCAGACATGGCTCAATTTCAAAACAAGCAAATAGGGAATAAGAATTCATATGAGGCAATCTCAGATTTCATAAGCAAATGACAGGAGGGAAGTGTATCACAAAAGCAAGTATCACACTCAGTCCTTTAAGGCAGTTTTAGTCCTAGTTTAGAATCCCTACACTTAGTCTATTAGGTGATCACATTAGGCAAAGAGAACCAAGCCAACTGTAAGCAATACAAGTATAAAATACAAGTCACAGGTGACAAACAAACATGAACATTACAAACAAGTAGCTAATATGAGGCAGGACAATGATCTATAAGTCACCAACAAGTCAGAACTACCAACATGCCAGCCACCCCTAGATCCCATTATTCCAGTTGCAAGTCAAGGTAACAACTTTCTTACACCTCCTATTTCTTATTCCTCTTATCAAGTTCCCAGAAAGAGCAGGATCAACAATCACACAATGATCAGACATCTAGATTCTCAAGATAAGTTACAAGTTTTTTAGGCCCTTACTTTAAACAAATATCCAACTTAACAGTCTCATAATCCAACTAGGCAAGTTCAAAGGAGTCATTTTTAGATTTAAAATAGCTAACAGGGTTCAAAAGGGAAAATCACTGTACAAGACAAACACATAGTAGCCATAAAATAATAAATTCCTCTTCCAAGTCTTTTAAAGTCACAGAGTCTAGAACAAGGAAGTTAAAGTCCATTTCAGAGATTCTTAGAACTAATAAAGCTTATCACATCCAAAGTCAAAAAAAAAAAAAAGCTTTTAGAAAGAAAAAAAAAAGTCTTCAACATACCAGTTTTAAAAAAGAGTTTGGAAGCCATTTTTTCAAGTTCATATGACATATATTGAAAGCAACAACCTCAGATTATGAAGATGGATTCAACATGAACTCGACGAGCACAGGGTTAGATCTCTCCTAGTTCAAAATAGACAAGGCAACACAAAATCACACAGGACATATTTCTAGGTTTTAACAAAGAATCTTTTTTTTTATGGTCAGCACAATTTTTAAAGGATACTTTCATATCAGAACACATCAAATTTCCAACCTTGGTCTTGAAACCAACAAAAGATTCACAGAAATACATAAACAACCCCCAAGCACAGACTACTACTTCAAAAAAAAAAAAAGCAGAACAAATCCATCTTCCTAATTCATTCAAAACATCATCAAGTTTGGGAGTGTGACCAAAACAGGTAAAACAAGGGCACTGCTCGAAATCCTATAATTTATTCTAAGTGGCAGGACAACCATTAACCAGGATCCTATAGAAGCAATCACGAAACAGAAAATAGGCCTTACTTAACTTTGAACTTTTAAAAGTTTAGGAAAAAAGAAGACAAGCAAACTGCAAGTTACAAAAGCATATAATCACAGTTTTAGAACTCTAAGCTTAACATAGGTCCTCTTTCTACAGCTTTTAGTCTTCAAAGGCTATGCCTAGCTAATAGAAATCTCAGTTTTCAAATACAAGTCCAGAAAAGTGTAAAACTGTTAACTAAGATAAACAACTATTTCCAAAACAAGTTCTATTCCAAATGGATAAAAAATGATCCCATACAACATTTCAATGAACACAGTATGGTATGAGAGCAGATTTCAAGACAAGAAGTTTCCATTTTTTGTTCACATAATCAGTCAGTTTACATAAAGTTATATCAGTTTACAGAAAATCCAGAGAAAAGAGCTCAGAGGTGCATGGTCTTTAGTCTAAGGTTAAAAAGATATACTAAAAATGAACACATACAAGTTGCACAAAGACAGAATACACAAGTTCACATCTCTTCAGATTTTTATAAGTAAAGATGGTCAAAATTGCAATCTAGTAGGACTTTACTTGTTTCATAGTCATTTTCCTACTTAATGAGGTCTAATTATGCATATTTAAAAAAATGGTCAACCAGGTCATCTAGAGAGAAACTAAGTTATAAGGAAAAACAGTTTTATATAGGGACAAAAGGAGAACACTTATCCATCAATCTTAGGATTACATAGCCCTCATAACACCAACTTACACCTTCTATATATATATATATATATTTTTTTTTTGAAAGAAACACTGGATTCTCTTTTCAAACCTATATGGCTTAAATGATTTTAAAACAAAGTAAGTAATAAAATGAAAAGAAATTTCCCACATGTTCTATTACTATAACTTCTAAGAATTCAAATAAGCATAAACACAAGTCCATGTGGACTGATAGGATTTTATTTAGCAAGAAGACCCCAATTTCTCAACTAACCCTCACTTATACAGTTTCTGAATTTTAGAATTTTGCAGGAAGAAAGTCAATAAGGCCATTTAGATTGCACTTCTAAAAACCAGTATGTATCATTTAGACAGTTTTCAAAGTCAAAGGTTTACAGACCAGGCTCTAAACATTTCTTGCTTTTGAAATCTCATCTTTTTCAACAAAAGTTGAGATGGCATTGTTCACAAACAAGTCAACAAACATTTAGCCTGGTGTTTTTTATCATGTTTTAATAGCTAAAGTAGCAACAGGATGTCAAATTCCAATCTTCAAGCTAAAATACACTTAGTATATGGACAATATTCATAAACAGTTCACTCAAACTCGACAAGTAACTCCAAAAATTCTCTTTAAAGCATAAACTTGTTAAGCTAGAACAATGTAGACACATAAAGCAAATATGTTACTAAAAGGAATCAAGACTAGCTAACAAAGGTCAGGTTTAGCTAAGTTGGGACAAGGTAAGGTCTAAAATCACAAAAACTATTTTTCCATATTCTTAAGTCACTGCATTTTACTAAATAGTAACTGCATAGTACTATTTAATTGAATTAGCTTCAAAAATCCAAATTTCAAAACACAGAATTTGGGAAATGGTAACAATCAACTCCAAACATGGATTATAGTCAAATAAAACCACCTAATACAAACCTTAAAATTGGTTAAACTTAAACTACATCCTGAAATCATTATATCCCTCCCTTTTTAAAGCCATGTTTTCTCATTTTTAGCCCAACAAGTTATGGAATTTATTCAGTATGAAATAAACTAGCTTTTAGCTTCATTCTTTGTAACTTAAGTAATCAAAACATGAACAAAACTATCATCATAAGTAAAAACTGACAGTTTATAGCATTTCACATAATAAGCAAGCTAAAAATGATAAATATTCACAACTTAGAGTAAGATAAGGGCTGAAAAAGGATTTGCCTCTTATGGGGGCAACATATAGTCAAAAAGGGATTGATTGAACACTTCGAGCAACAAAACCTTCTTCCAATCCTTAAAATCACCTCTTCTCCTTATTTTTTTTTATGTTCTTCTCTATATATTATCTTTTTGTATCTATTTCCCACTGAAAACCAGTTAGGGTATATGGAAAATAGCCTCTTTTTTTAGGGAGTCAAAATCTCCCCCTTTTTTTTTTCACTTACTGTTTATAGCCCTCTTTGTCTAGGAACCCCTAGGATGAAAACAAGGACACCTATCCTCCCATTCCCCCCCCCCCCCCCCCCCCCCCAAAAAAAAAATTCTCCAAATTGTACCTTGTCAGCATTTCAAAAATAAAACCAATAGGACAAGCAAAAATATAACAAACTCGTACCCTAAAATAAAATAAAAATCCACAAAAAGAAGATAAGTGCATGGAATAGTACATTTGATAGCAAAGTTGACTCAGGGTACAATTCCAACGGTGTAATTGTACCAGAATTGTACCAATGGGATAAAATCCCCAAAACCCATACCCAACCTATGCAATTTCATGGAAATTACCCTAGATTTCCCACATAAGCGCGTGTGGTGCACAAGATGGCTAAGGACTCGAGGTCCTACCCATGACAACCAACATGCGTTGAAAACCCAAGCAACATCCATACGAACACAGCTCAAAACAATATAAATAGTTAAAATCAAACGAAATTAAACCTGGTAATTATAAGAACACGTGAAAGGACATAAAAACCCTCTAAATTTGGGTCAAAATGACCAGAAAATCGCCACGAAACACCACCAAAGGTGGCAGAACCCTAGCCCTAAAATCGCCCTTGACGAAGAGAGAGAGAGAGAGAGAGACGGGTAAGCAAATGAAAACGTGGGGGGTGGGTGGGTAAATTTTATTTTATTAAACTTCCCCTCCCCTTTTTAATTAACCCCCCCCCCCCCTCGCCCCAAAAGTTTTTAAAGCATTTCAATTAACCCCCCCTTCCCCCATTTAAAATTAAATAAAGACTAACTATTATAAATACACATATAATTAAATAAAATAGTTATTTTAGGCTAATTAAAATTTAAAATCCGTGAATTTAAAATATTAGCTTCAAAACAAGCCTAATATTGATATAGTTCCGGGGAATATTTAAAAATGATAAAAATGCAGTCAAAATGAGCCGTAACTCATACGTCGTCTTAATTAACAATTTTTTCCGAGTTAAGCAGAGCGGGATGTGTATTTCCTCCTGAATTATATTTATGAAAGTAAATAACTCATAATTTTCTTGCAATTGTCAGAATAATAATTAAATGTCAATTTTTTTTGCAACTTTATCGGGATTTTGAAATTTTAATTTTTTGCGGGTGTATCCTTGCTCCGTCTTTGACTCAGGAATTTTGAAAATTGAAATACGCGTCTTATGATGTGAAAATTGTGTGTCAACAATTGCCCCTTGAGTTCAAGGATGGCAAGGCCATCCTTGAGCTACGAATTTTGAGTTTTGACAAACCTAATTTTTACCGACTAATAGAAATTATAGCTCTTTTGCGAAAAATTTGAAAGTATGGCTGGACCCCGATTTATGGGCTTCCTACATATCTCAGGTTACATGAGAATTCAGGTCGTTTGTAGTTCTGACTCTATGAGGACTATAAAGTAAGGAATTTCATTAAACTACCTCAAGGTGTCCCGAGATAATTATAGGAATGTCGCCGATTCTCAAAATTTGAGTAGCCTACATATCCCTGGCTTTGGGAATCAGGATAATTGTAGTTCGACTCGATAGCCCGAAAAGGAATATTCCTCTAGCTATTTCCGGTAGAAAATCCGAACCGGAGGCTTTTTTTTTTTTTTTTTTTTGAAATGATTTGGTAGGGTTTAGTTACTTGAAGTGATGTTCCAATCTTGGTGTACACGATTTTTGACCGATTGCCCAAGAAAAAGTTCCATGTATGCTCCGTATGTTTTGAATCTGGCTTTTGCTTCCATCTTCTGTAGCTTCTAACCCGTTTCCAAATGCTGAGTCTTGCGTGCTAGTCTTTTTTGAAAATTTTGATTTTATGTAGTCATACCTGAGTGGCATTTTGCCATTTTGCTGACATTGAAGTCATCCTCCGATATTATGTCTGTGTTTTCGCAAATGCTTGAACGTCTTCTTTCATTTCTCCTGTAAGTGTGTGTTTTTCGTGTATTTTTTTTTTTGAAAAATAATCTACTTTGGATAGTAATCACGATACTTTGATCGGCTCTTTTCGTCATTTTCAGATATTTTCATTGTTCGATGATAACTTCCGTTAAGATCTGGGTCGGGCTATACCACATTTTTGCGAAACCTACACACCCCATTATGGTTGTCATTTTCGTAAGCAGGATGCTACTAATGAAAACTATATTTTCAAGTGCGGGGTCATTTTTGTTTCTTATGACATCCGCCACCCCTGAAAATTTGGACTCATACCATTTTCACATACTGCGGTGACTGTCGCAAATCTGGTGTCGGATGCATCGTTATCCTCATACGAAGTTTGCGGTATACCAGTTCGGGACTACATCACTTATAGTAAAAAATACCCAAATGTAGACTGCACATCAGAGTGCAGTATCATATTACTTTCATGATGACTACTAACCTCTGTGTCCAGAAGTATAACATTTAGTCAGGATATTCAAGTTAACTACTGCATACTTAAGTGCAGATCCTTTTCTCATGACTACCACTATCCTTGAACCATGATTACGTTAACTTGAAATAAACTGTAGTAGCGACGGCAAATCTTGATGTAGGAATCACATTCGTATTTCAACGATTGTGGACATGAACCTCGGAATTATGCTACTTATTTTTGGCTATATATATGAATTGACGACTCAGCCCCTTCGGCACGTTGTCTATTAATCCATATCGTCATCTTGAGGAATGAAGCTTACCTCGATGGAAAGACTGACACCTTCCTTTTTTGACTCCGGGGAAGAGTACCCGCCCGTCGACAGGGTTCACATCTTCCGAAATTACTAGACTCGATTGTGAATACGACATTTCAATACCGATATCAACGCGTCGTCTTCAAATTTTAGATTTTAAGACGTCTAATCAGTCAATGTATCAAGGCAAGCCATGCGACGTCTAGGCCGGGGTCTCTATATCTTGACACAAATATACGGTCCGTATAAGTGACCGTATAACCCATCAGAAACGAGATGTTGTTGGGGCGATTTCACGGTCACTTATACGGACCGTATAAGTTTATACGGATCGTATAAGTGTCCGTAGAATGCACGACGGGTCTGATTTTTCCAATTATAAATACAATACCCCACGTTATTATTTTCATTTTTCTCACTTCTCCACTTCTCTCCAAGTCTCTAGAATATTCTACACCCTTCATCCACAAGAATTCAAGGAAATCAAAGATCAATATCATAAATTCAAGGGAATCAAGTGTAAGAATGGTAGCTAGGGTTTCTTGAAGTCAAGAAATCTCCTTGGATTGAAGCTAGGGTTTTTCTTCAAGTGAAGCATGTCCATCCAAGGCCCGTCCCTACATAATCAAAGGTAAGTTTTATGATAATTTTGTGTTATTTGGAATATTGAGGGGTTGAAAGACTTGGATTGTGGAAGAAGGTAGAATATAGAGCTCACATGTGAAGAAATGGTGTTCTTGAATAATAGTGTGACATGAACCATAATGCTTGAGATGTTGTGAGTATAATCTTATTATAAATGGTATCAAGAATATTGGAGAAACATTATATGAGGATGAATGTGGTGTTATAATATAGCTATGGTTATGAGTGACCTTGAGGGGAATTTTAGGAATTTAATAATGTTGAACTTGTCAAGTTATGGATTATAACATTAGGAATGTTGTTATTGATGTTTGGGAGTTGTTTTACCATGTGGAGGAAGTTGTAGAAACAAAGGAGATGCTGCCCAATATTCGTTAGTTTTAGCTTAAGCCTAAGCATGTTTTCGATTATCTAATGTTAGTACGAGCTCTCTTGAATGTAGAAACGTGAATATTGGAGGAAAGCGTTCAAGTGATTAAGTTAGCGAAACGTAAAGGTATGTAAGGCTAGTCCTTTATTTTCTTAAGGCATGATTCCTATGACACGACTTCCTTTATCTTTCCATGACTTTCTTACATTCCGGAAACTATGAGTCTATGTTTATAAAGAGCTTCTCATGATATAAAGATAAAAGATATGTTACGAGTATGATAATGATGATGATGAGTCTAAGTCTAGTGATTCTCAAGCTTATGATATGATATTCATTATTGTTACACTCACCTTAAAATGCTAGTTCCTTTAAGGTGAGCTATGATGATTATGATTACTCCATAATAGAATCGGGGGGTTCTCGACCTTACGTCACCCCGATACAGTTATAGATTATCTTTGAGTTCTATTGCATGCTTTATGATAAGTATATGATGACGAGATTACACCGTGCCTAGATGGCCGAACATGTCACCGCGAAGGCGAGCTGCATACGATTACATCGTGCCTAGATGGCCGGGCATGTCACCGCGAAGGCGGGCTGTATATGATTACACCGTGCCTAGAGCGTCGGATATGACACCACTAGTGGGCGGCGTGCGATGGTTACCCGGACGCGGGTTAACAATGATGGTATATGTGATATGTATGACATGTGTTTTCTTTTAAAGGGTAAACAGGTTATATCTTCATCTCATGTTTCATGATTTCTTTATTATACTAGTATTATTCATGCCTTACATACTAAGTACATATTTCGTACTGACGTCCTTTTCTTTTGGACGCTGTGTTCATACCCACAGGTAGACAGGGAGGTGCCCAGATTCATAAGAGCTGATCAACAGATTTACAGGAGTGCTCCATTATTCTGGAGGTGATATTTTGATACATTACTTTGTGTACATATTTGGTCACGATAGGGTCCTGTCCCGTTCTTTTGTCTAGTACTCTAGTAGAGGCTCGTAGATACGTACGTATGGGTAGTTGATGTCCCATGATGATCATATTGTACATTTGTATATCATTTTTGTAGCCGTTAGGGTTTATGTATAACCATGTATTGACTTGGAGTTATATGTGTTCAGAATGACTATGATGACTAGTGTAATGAGAGGTGCTCGGTAGCTAGCTCCGGGTACCTGTCATGGCCCCCTAGTCGGGTAGTGACAAAAGTGGTACTGTTTAGTGGAGACCAAGCTTTCGGTAAATCGTTATTATATCTTTCAGTATTCTTATAGTTTTTTTTTTGTAAAATCTTTGTGCTCTGCAAAACGAACAAACTTATCAGCGTAAAGCAAACTTTACTCAGGGAGGGCTTCGTTACCCTTTCGTATACCCTTCTGTGTCGCTATTCCTTGAAGCTTCTTCTTCACTTGGCTTGTTGTCGGTATCCTATTTTAAACATCTTAGCGAACAAGTTAGTGTAAAACATCCATGCTTGTTTGTTCCTGCATCCATAGAAAATTTTGTCAGTTTCCTATATGGTCGACTGCTCTCCCTGGGCATGGACTTCTTCCGTTCACAATTCAGCAGGAAAGGATGCTCATTTTCCTAAATCTTTTTATTTTTTCTAGCAGAGATGAAAAGTTTTTGGGCGATGATTTTGGAAAAAACATGTATTTTTGGTATATTGTATATGTTTCGAAAATGATATATTTTATACACGCCCTTTTAATGTCATGACAGTAGTTACTCAAACAAGGCCTTTCGTCTCTTCTTCTTGACTTGTGAAATTTTCGAATCCCTAAAAAATTTTGCCCCAGTTTGTATACATCTTTGTACCAACTCGAATTTCGCTATGACGAAGGAATTTTTGAGACCCTATCAAAAATTCTGCCCCAGTGTAGAAATTTTAATCAGTTCGTTCCTTTGAACTAATATATTTAAAGAATTTTTGAAGTCCTCTCAAAAATTCTGCCCAGTTTCCTTGTGGGGTTACCTCTATCTTTCTCTTGCTAGATCAATTCTGAGGTTTCCTAAGGTTTATTGGGAATTTGTTTTGGAATGATTAAGCTCGGGAGAGAGCCTACGTATCCCGTTTAGGGAATCAGGTCGAAATATAGTTCAGGGTATACATATTGGATTTTTTCTGATGAGACCGAACTCAAAAGGGCACCTACGTATCCCAAAATGGGAATCAGGTCATAACGTAGTTCAAAATACATAATTTTGGATTTTTGGTTTAAAGCGACTGAGCTTGAAAAAACGCCTACATATCCCCTTATAAGTATAGGGAGTCAGGTCCTCGCGTAGTTCGTACATGTTTTTGGATTTGGTTCTTTCTAAGCAAAATTACAAGCAAAGGAAATGCAATTAAAGCAACATAAACTGTAAAAACTCTGAATCTTCATAGTCGTCTTATTCTTCTTCTTCTTCTTCTTCGTCTTCTTCTTCTTCTTCTTCTTCTTCTTCTTCTTCTTCTTCTTCTTCTTCTTCTTCTTCTTCTTCTTCTTCTTCTTCTTCTTCTTCTTCTTCTTCTTCTTCTTCTTCTTCTTCTTCTTCTTCTTCTTCTTCTTCTTCTTCTTCTTCTTCTTCTTCTTCTTCTTCTTCTTCTTCACACGTAGTATCTCTTGATGGCATCCTAATTTATTGCTCTTGGCCACTCTTGACCATCTATCTCAGGATAGTACTTTTAAGCACTATATAGGGCCCTTGCCATTTTGGTGCAAACTTTCCTTTGTATTCTTTTTGGTTTGGGAATATTCGTTTGAGCACCAATTGCCCAATTTGAAACACCCTGGTTCTCACATGCTTGTTGAAAGATTGCGCCATTCTTTGTTGGTACAATTGACCATAGCAGACAACAATCATTCGTTTTTCATCTACCAAAGCCAGTTGTTCATACCTCTTGCGGATCCATTATGCATCGTCCGACTCAGCTTCTTGTATTATTTGCAGTGAAGGGATTTCTACTTCGGCTGGTATTACTGCTTCAGTGCCATACACCAACAGGTATGGAGTGGCCCCAGTTGAAGTTCTGGCAGTAGTGCGATATCCTAGTAATGCATATGGAAGTTGTTCATGCCAATCTTTGTAGTTATCAATCATCTTCCTGAGGATCTTCTTGATGTTTTTGTTGGCGGCTTCCACAGCCCCATTCATTTGTGGTCGGGATGCAGTTGAATTCCAGTGAGTGATTCGGAATTGCGTACACATTTCTTTCATCAAGCGATTGCTCAGATTAGCCCCATTGTCTGTTATGATTGATTCTGGGATACCAAATCGGCATATGATGTTATTGCGCACAAAATTTGTGACTACTTTCTTTGTTACTGACGCATAAGATGCCGCTTCTACCCACTTGGTAAAGTAGTCTATGGCGACCAAAATGAAACAGTGTTTGTTCGATGCAGCTGGCTCAATTGGTCCTATGACATCTATGCCCCAAGCAGTGAATGGCCAAGGCGACGTCATAACATTTAGTTTTGTCGAAGGGACCTTTATTAAGTCTCCATGAATTTGACACTTGTGGCATTTCTGGACGAATTTGCTACAATCGTTCTCCATGGTCATCCAATAATAACCTATTCTTATGATTTTCTTTGCTAACACAAACCCATTCATGTGAGGCTCGCAAGTTCCAGCATGCACTTCTTCAATCAATATTGTAGCTTTGACCGAGTCAACACATCTAAGCAATCCCAAATTCGGGGTTCTTTTGTACAGGACATTCTTGTTAAGGAAGAAACCATTCGCCAACTTCCTGATAGTCTTCTTCTGATTTAGGTGATTCCTTCAATATATTCTTCTTTCTCCAAGTACATTTTAATGTGAATGTACCAAGGTTTTCCATCAGTCTCTACCTCTACAAAAGCACAGTGAGCCGTTCGATCTCTGATTTCGACTTTGACAGGATTAATGTATCTACTGTCGGGATGCTGAATCATGGATGCTATTGTTGCCAATGCATCAGTAAACTCGTTGTGGGTTCTTGGTATGTGTTTGAACTTGACTTCTTGGAACCGGTCTGCCAATCTTTGAACAAGTCTGACATACTGTATGATCTTCTCGTTTTTGGTGGCCCACTCTTCTCGAACTTGATAAATCAACAAATTCGAGTCGCCAATTTCCTGAAGATCTCTCATATCCATGTCGAGAGCTAAATGTAGACCTAAGATACATGCTTCGTATTCCGCCATGTTGTTGGTGCAACTGAAGTTCAACTTGGCGGCCAATGAATATTATTGTAGAGTCTGAAACCAAGACGGCTCCGATTCCCGATCCTTTAAAATTGATTGCTCCATCAAAGTATACTTTCCAGCCTAATTCATTTTTATTTTCTTCGCTCCCAATTGTCATCACTTCTTCATCTGGGAAGTAAGTCCACAAAGGTACGGGATTGTCATTTACTGGACTTCCTGCCAGTAAATCTGCTAATGCTTGCCCTTTAACTGCTTTCTGTGCGACGTATTGAATGTCGAACTCACTTAATAGCATTTTCCATTTGGCCAACTTCCCTATGAGCATAGGCTGGCGAAAGATGTACCTTAGGGGATCCATTCTTGAGATTAAATGAGTCGTGCATGCAGCTATATAATGTCTCAACTTCTGAGACACCCAGGTCAGAGCACAACATGCCTTTTCCACCAAGGAATATTTGGATTCACAGAGTGTGAACTTCTTAATAATGTAATAGATGGCCTTCTCTTTCTTGGCTGTTTTGTCATTTTGTGCCTACATGCACCCAAAAGCATTTTCTGATACTGACATGTATAGCAGCAAAGGACTTCCTGGCCTTGGCGGTCATCTTTTAATTGTGTCAAAGGCTTTCTGACAGTCCTCCATCCATTTAGTTGGAGCATCTCTCTTGTGGAGTTTGAGACTTGGTTCTATGATTACTGGGCGATGAAGCGTCCAATGTAATTCAATCTTCCTAAGAAACTCATGACCTGTTTCTTTGTTCTTGGTAGTGGGAGTTCTTGGATTGCTTTGATCTTTGTGGGATCTAACTCAATACCACGACGACTGACTACGAATCCTAGTAATTTTCCAGCAGGTACTCCAAATGCGCATTTTGCAGGATTCAACTTCCGATTGTACTTGCAGAGTCTGTCGAAGAATGTTCTTAAGTGCTCAAGATGATCATCACCCACTCGAGACTTGATGATGACGTCGTCCACATAAACCTCAATCTCTCTATGCATCATGTCATGAAAAATGGCGGTCATCGCCCTCATGTAAGTAGCGCCGACATTCTTGAGCCCAAAAAGGAATTACCCGATAATAATACACCCCCATGGTGTGATGAATTCCGTATTTTGAGCATCTTCTTCATCCATCAGTATCTGATGATAGCTCGCGTAACAATCCACAAATGATTGCACCTCATGCTTAGCGCAGTTATCAATGAGTATGTGAATGTTCGCGAGTGGGAAATTATCCTTCGGGCTAACCTGGTTAAGATCACTATAGTCCACACAAATCTTTATTTTCCTATATTTCTTTGGTACCGGGACTATGTTTGCCAACTATGTCGGGTACGGTGTCACCTCAACCACTCCCGACTGAATCTGTTTCTCTACTTCTGTTTTAATTCGAATGCTGATATCAGGCTTAGGCTGTCTGATTTTTTGTTTTACCAGGGAAAATCTATCTAGGATTGGCAATCTATGGGCGACAATGTTCGTACTCAAACCCAGAATATCGGTGTATGACCAAGCGAAAATATCTTCATACTCTTTCAACAAACTCCGATACCCTTCTTTCTCAGCTTCTGTCAAATGCACACTTATTCTAGTTTCCAGAACCAACTCCTCATTTCCTAGATTAACTGAATCTATTTCCTCTAGGTTTGGCATTGGTCTGTTCTCTTATTCTACTTCGACATTTATCAACCCTTCTGGTTCAGTTATCTCTTCTTCTTGATCGTCGTTTTTACTTTTTTCGTAACATGTCATGACATTATTTGTGGCCTCTGTATTATTACTGTAAAACAAAATAACATGATTAGAAATTTAATTATGTATTTATATATAGTTATATATACATATATTTATATAGGTAAAGTAAAGCGATTTTGTCTTATTGTGAACTTTGAGGCGTTTTCATTGAAATTTTAAAAGGAGTGATGCAAACTGTGGTCCTTACTCGGAATGGAACATCAAGCCATTTCCGTTATTAGAAAACACGTAATAAGGAAACATGAAAAGGCGACAAGCCGGGCCTCAAAGCCGACTTTCGCTGTTTTTTTTTAAAACAAAGAGCATTCTTTCTACCGTAGAGTGAATAACAGGATAAAAGTCCATCCACTTGTTGTTTCCCCTGGCTCAACTTGGCGAATCTCCAATGCTTCAAAGCGTTCTTCAATTATGGCTGCGCATTCCTCTTCCCAAAATAATTTCCTCAAACCCTCTTCTAGATCTTTGCTGTTATGACTCAATGGGCATGATGTGAAGGACTGGTATAGATGAGGGAATGTCTTTCTCATTTCAACGAGACCTCTTGGTCTATATTCTGCTTCTTCTTTTTCTTTTTCTTCTTCTTCTTCTTCTTCTTCTTCTTCTTCTTCTTCTTCTTCTTCTTCTTCTTCTTCTTCTTCTTCTTCTTCTTCTTCTTCTTCTTCTTCTTCTTCTTCTTCTTCTTCTTCTTCTTCTTCTTCTTCTGCCTCATATGGCTCGTATCCAACCCCAAATCGATATTTCCCATTTTTGATGCTTACTGGTTCTTTAATTCCTTGTAAGTTCTTTCCTATACCTTTCCCGGGCTCAAACCCACTCCTTATCATAGTTGTAGCAACCATTTTGTAGACCAGTGGCATAGGAATATCTTCATCATCTCCCCTATGGTCTATCGTGGCTAGTTCAACAGTGTAAAAATCAGCACTAACTGGTGACTTCTCTATGACTGGTACGGAGTTGTCCGGATAGTTGTGGATACTTCCTTTACCGTGAATCACGACTTCCTTACCATCCCATATGAATTTGAGAGACTGGTGCAACAAAGATGCTACGACTCCAGCGGCGTGCAACCATGGTCATCCCAATAATAAGTTGTAGCTCATTTTGATATCCATGATGACGAACTCCACTATGAACTCTGCGGGACCCATTTGTATATGTAGCTCTATTTCTCTAATTGGGTCGCTGGTTGCGCCATCATAAGCTTTTACATTTGTTCGACTCTGGCGGATTTTGCCAACATCATACCCGAGTTGTTTCAAAGTAGTCACAGGGCATACATTCAAACCAACCCCTCCATCAATCAGCACTTGAGGGATAATCTTATCACGGCATTTGACTGTTATGTGTAAGGCTTTATTGTGGGACTTACCTTCCCTTAGTAATTCATCATTAGAAACTGATAACCTATGCGCTCGTACAACATACCCTACGATCTCAGCCAATGTTTCACTTGTAGTGCCGGTGGGCACTTGGACTTCATCCAAAGCTTTCATTAAGGCTAAGCGATGTTGAGATGAACTGCGTAATAATGACATTATTAAAATCCTGGCAGGAGTCTTACGCAGGTGCTTAACAATCGAATAATCCTTGACTGGCATTTGCCTTCAAAAGTTTTCAGCTTCGCCTTTAGTGGTTGGTCTTTTCTGACGGTTTTCGCGATGTGGCGCTTTGAGCACAGGCTCTTTTGGAGCATAACACCTTCCCGACCTGGTCATACCCTGCACCACAGTGACTATCTCTTTTCCTTTATTGACCATCGTCAGGTGAGGTGGTTTGATCACAAAAGGTGCATTCTCAACTGGCCCTGATGCTTTGAGCACGAACAACTCGTTCTAAATTCGAGTGACTGTTGAGGGATATTTTAGCATGAAAGGGTCTTTTTTGTCTACAGCAAATGACTGGAATGTCTCAGACTTCCTTATCAAAGGGTTAATACTTCTTTTTGCTCTTGTAAAGACAAGGAGGCGACAGTGCTTTCCAACCCTTCAAGATGTGGACGAATTATCGCGGGGCTCTCTTCCCATTCATCACCCCTTTCTATCACATGGATTTGATTTCCTCCATGCTTCAGGAAAGGGTTTGTGTCTACATTTGGAGGTGTTGGTTCCAAGATAAGCTCATGATTGTCAATCATATCTTGTAGTTTATGCTTTAAGTTTATGCAATATTCGGTGGTATGGCCAACTTGGTTAGAATGATTGGTGCAAGTGAAATCTGGCCTGTACCATCAATCCATAGGATTAGCGTGTTTTGGTGGAACAACATTCATTCGCCGAGCGTCTCTTAGTTTAGCAAACAAACTATCCCTTGATTCTGGTAAGGGAGTGAATACTTTCATAGGTTCCTTTTGGGGTGCCTCTTAGTTTGCTGGGGGAGGTTGGTTTTGGAAAGTTTGGTTTTGTGGAGCTTGGTTATTGGGTGCTGGCATTCGATAATTTGGTCGTGGAGCTCGGTTGCTACGTGGTCGTATTTGATAATTTGGTTGTAGAGCTTGGTAGCTAGGTTATGCGTAGCATACAGACAATGGGCTATACTGGGGTGAAGTAGTTATATAGTTAGTCGTAGAGGTGATTGGTATTTATCTTGACTTTTGTGGGTTACCTCTTTTCCTCGGCTTTTTGGGCTAGTAGTCCTAAAAACATAACAACCTCATGAGCAAAGCCTCGTTCCCGCCATTTCTAACCAACTGGTCGCAATAACTCAAGTGGGCTCTGGGATTGCCCGACCCATTAAAGTGATCAAATTTGGGAATTTTGAAGCCTTCTGGCAGACCCAGGTCTGGATGTATGCACAAATCAAAGTATCTTAACCCCTCTTTCTTTTTAGAGCCATGTTCTAGTTCAACAATTTTCTTTCCATCTCCTTCTCGATCTTGTCTATTCTTGCTTCAAAGAACATTTCCCTGATCTCCAGTTCTGGCGAAGAGTCAATATGGGTGACATGGTCGTGAAAAGTGACATTTGGTTGTACGGGATGGATCACAGGAGCTCCTGTTGCCCGAGGGTCTTGATAAGCATTTGTGTTTGTAGCATGAGCAGGTGTTTGAAAAACTGAGGTTTGGTGGGAGGAATTCCCCACATGGGTGGTATTTCGTGTAACACCCCGAATTGTTTTTAAACTAACTCTTGAATTTTCGATTGACCATATCTTGATAGTAGGGGTATATTTTAATTCGCACTTTCTGAACGTGAACTTGACGATATTTGAATCTTGTTTGAAATGTTATGGTCTAGTTATGTAAGATACTCCGATTATTATCTTAGTAAATTATTAAATGGATTAGCTATTTATGTATTTAGGGCAACCCGTTTTTGTAGTTATCAAAAAAAAAAGTTGTAGTTATCCAAAAGTAACATATATACCTTGTTGGCTAATATCCTCTCCACCTCCTCTTCATATTTCGTTTTCTCTAAGAAATAAAACCCCAAAACTCCTCTCTCATCAAATTCTCCCACTAAATCAATCATCAAGACTTGTTTTGGTTGAGCCACAAACTACTCCACACTATTGAGGTAAGTTACAAAACCCGTTTTTGAACTGGACAGTTGTTAGTGTTTTCAGCATATCTCCTTGTATAAAATTTAGGTTTAAGTGATCCAAGATGTTCTAGAAAGCTATTTTATATCCCTACAACTTTTGTTCAGGCTCCAAAACCCAGTTTTGCTTTGATTTACTGGAAAATGGGTGATGAAGTACAGGGCAGTTGCTGCCCAGATTTCTGTTTTATCAACCCTACATGTACTACTGTTAGTATTTTGAGCATATCTTTTTGTACAAATCTGCTATAAGAGTGATTTAAATTTCTTTTAAACCCCAAGACATATATCTACAACTTTCATTAAGGCCACAAAGTCTATTTTTTGCCGTTTACCCCTTTGAAACTGAGCCACAATACAAGACAGTAGTACTGTCCAGAAATTATGTTTTGATAGTTTAGGCTGATTTTCACTGATATCATGTTTAGTTTTGACGTGCTGAAACCATTGAACTTAAATAGATATTTGATTGTGCATTTAAGGTATATATTCTCTTGTACAAGCTAAGAGGAATTGTTTGACGAAGTGAACTTTGGCTGGTCTATGGCGTAGACGATTTGAACTCCTCGAGTTGTGGTAGAATTTGTTGTGTGGTAAAACACCAAGGTTTCTGTATAAACTTGAAATTGGAATATCTTTATTTTCTGGAATTTTTGAAGTATCTTGATGTGTTGTTTCCTTTCTCTTCATCTTATATCATTGTATGGTTATTATCTCAAGTATTGCAAAATATTCGCTAAATTGCCCACTTGTACGAATTGCTTGATCATTTTGCATTCTTGTTGGGACTTTGTCCTTCTTGTGGCTGTGACTTTGTCAATGATATCGGCATGCCTCTTGACTTAGATCTTTTGCCATCTTGACATTGGATTTGTGGTTCGTCTTAGTTATGGAACTTCTCCATGTTAAGTACGAACTAGAAAGCCATCTTTAATATGGTTCTTGATTCTCTTGATTATTGGGTTTCAGCCCTACTTGATTTGGGGCTTCGGCCCATCTTGATATTGATTGTGCTTGGTGTGATGGCATGACGTACATATTGGGTGAAATTAGTTATTTGACAAACTCTCTTGTATCAAATTATAAGCTTTCTTGACACTTGAGCCTTCGACTATTGATATCGATATTTTAAAACTCTTCAAGGTTTGATATTTGATACTTTTGATATACTTTTTTACTTGATTTATCCTTATCTCATTGAGCTCCTATGATTTCTAAGGGAATTGGAGAATCTAATGGCTCCAAGCCCAAAGTTTATACACCACTAAGCTTTATGCTTAGCGATAGTTGTTTTCTATCGTAGGTAATGTACAGGAAGAGATTTGAAGATGACCATTTGGAGTAGACTTTTTGGAAGCTTTAGTGAAGATCACATTTGCATATGCGTCTAGGTCTTGTAAAATTTTGGGGACTTGTACGTGATCCATATGTCACACTTATGTATGAAATTTAGAAGGCTTGTTGGACCACAAGACCATATGCTTGTAACTTGAACTTGGTGACTTGTTTTGTTATTTTAGGGTGTGCTTTTAACCCAAGTCATGGCATGTACTAAATTTGCATTTTGTCTTGTAATTATGTACCAAGGAGGACACTAGTTTTCTTTTGTTATTCACACGTTTGAAATTCGTGTATAATATGAACCTGCAATGGTGTTGAATGGAAAATATAATTTCATTAGGAGGTTGCTTCAACATTTTGTTTATTCAAGAGGGGTGCTACCATATTAAATTGATACTCTGATATTGTATTTCTTTCAGGGATGTTACGAAGTGTATTGTTAAGAAGAAAAAAAAAATGTCGCACTTTTAAACCTTTTTTGCATGGGCCTATTTCCGCCACTAAATTGTTGTGAATATCTTTTGACATAAATTAGCTTTTGTTTCATAAGTGGCATCCTCCCAAAGGGGATTCTACATTTTGGCGCAGCGAAGTTTGAAAAGTAGCCCCAGTCTGGGTTTGCAGGAAATGGTCAGGAATTGGTAAGTCCAGATTTGGAAAAATGGGTGGAGGTCTTCTAGCCTCACCATTAGTAGCATTTTCCTTTTCGGCCCTCAGGCGGGCTGCTTCTTCTCTAGCTTCAGCCAATTGCCTCATCAGCAGGCTAACAACCTCTTCCAAAGGCATTCAAGCTATGTTAGCTATCGGGGTACCCTCGACTAAAGCCGTTATGTTTAGTGGTGGAGTTTCAGACATGTTTTCTTCTTGAGGGTTTAAGGACGTTGCGGCGGCTTTGGATCGGGTAACCGGTGCCAGCGAATCAACCCCTGTCTATAAGAGAAAACAAATCAAAAGCTCCCAAGTTAGAGTTAGGTTTAAGCACGAAACACAGGATATCATGTTGTTTGCAGTTTATAGCACATAGATTCTTATATTTTATTTCAACTCTTGATTTATTCACATTCCAAGGTATTTTGGTCTTTTGTGTTTTTGGGAATATTGATTTTTGGTAAGTGGTCTGTATGGTTTATTTGCTTATACACGTCCTGTACTAAGGGGGATTTTAATTTTTATTATAAAAGGATCGAGTCTTAAATAGGCTGCCTACATATCCTACCCAAGGGAAATCAGGTCCATCAATAGTTCAGGCATACACAGAAAAAGGTTTTTTCCTATGCTACTCGAAACTTAGTTTTCTACCCTGACCAGGCCTTAAGTAGGCTTCTCACGTATCCTCAATGGGACATCAGGTCGGCGTGGTTCCATTTACATAAAAAGGGAGAGGGATATCATATCTTATTGAAAGCAGTAAAGGGATACTTATGTTTTCTACCCAACCATACTACACAGGTCTTCATTATCTTCTTCATCTTCATATTCTATCCTTGTCTTCCCACGATGATCCAAACATGGCCTTCATTCATGAGGCGTTCTAGTTTGAGCTTGAAATCCACACATTCCTTAATGTCGTGGCCAGGGAGGCCATGGTGATACACGCAAACCCTTTCTCTTGGAGATCCTGGGCCACCCTGATAGGTTTGTGGCACTGCTCTTATTTTCTTAGCGCTACACAGTAGGAAGTGAATCCTGGCATATGACTCCTCGAATTTAGAGAAGTCGCTCCTCCAGAACCTAACCTTTGATATCTTTTCTGGACGATTTCTTCCTTGGTCATGGGTCAGGAAAGAGTGGGGTCCCTATAGTTGGCTAATTCTCCCTTAGTCAATCCATTGGATAAGCTTCCTTTCCAATGCTCCATACTCATTGGCTGTATGGCCTGACTGACTTCGGTGGTAGAGGCACTTTCTGTAAATCATAGTAGGAGCACATGGCAGCAACAGATTTGGGCTTTGCGGATACACTCTAAAACTTCCCAAAGTCTCCAAGAGTTCTTATTTGGACAATTTTACTGGCGTACCCCAATTGTGTGATCTTGTGCCCTTAAGAACAATTGTGCACGAAACTGGAGGTTCCTCTAGTTGCGATTCACGTGGGTCTCCATAGACTTTCAGATTGGGGATAAGCAATTCATCATTTCCATAAGGTATAGGGTCAAGCCCTTCTTGTTGACTGAGCAGGACATAACTCCCAAGTGGTGATTCCGGTGCCTTCCCCATTTTACTCGATTGGCAGGGTGTTACTTAGTTAGTTCCTCAACATAAGCTAGGAGGGTTTTTGCTTCGTTTATTTTCTCATTGGCCGCCTTAATGGTTTGGACAACTTCTTTCATTCTAGCAGTAGCCAGGGCCATTCTATCGTCCCATACTCCCATTGTCGGTTTTTCTCACTTGTCGCTTCCATGTTCTCATCGTCACTGACTAGGTTGACGTAAGGAGAAGTTGCACTCATGCTGTCTGGAGTATCCATTTCCTATTAGCAAATCAACCTTTTAAAAGTGGAGCTAAATCTGGTTTTAGGGGTTATTTTCTTGGTTTTCCTTTTAGGTGGTGACCGGAATATGAACCAATCAAGAGTTTCAACAATATATATGATTTTCACACAAAGTAGTTATATCAAATAAGCATTTAGATAATATATAATTCAATTTCCTATGCCTCGTTGCTCCGAGGCTACTAGCGTATGAAGCAGAATTGTGCCGTATGTAAAACAAATATTTATTGTTCCCGAAAAATAAAAAACCCTGTGCTTTTCATTAATTGTGTTTTCACAAGTGGGATTACAAGGCTTTTAAATTATGCAATAATCAGAAAACTCCCCTCCACGAATAGAAATCTGCTCTCTATCATCTCGCGCCTTCTTGGCCCTTCGAAGGGCGGTCTGAATGGCTACATAGGCTGGCATCAGTGCTGTCCCGATCCACTGACCCTTCTGATCGTCAGGTAATGACGTCTCCGTATCTATGGCCCCTTTAACAAAAGTGTCTAGCCATTCTAAACTCTTCAATGAGGCATCTGCCTCGTCTGTCAAACTCTTAATTATCTCTTGATCATATTATGTTTTTGCTTGATGATCCATTTCTCTTCCTTCAGCTCATCGTTTCATTCTTCTAACCTGAATTGCATTTGTAGCTTCCCTATCCTCGGGATTTTTGTACAGATACGGTCCTGGAGTAGCTGTACCAGCTAGCTCAGCCCTAACCCACTCGTAGTAATTTTCATCATGACTTGGATTGTTTGGATCTTTATACAACTTATCTTCCCTTATCACATTCTTCCAATCTTTCTAGGCATCTTTTACACCTTCGACACGACCTTCTTCATAATCTCGTACAAACTCTCCCATATTACCCACATTTGGAATAACCTATCTCATGCCAAACTGTCTAAGTACTCTCAATGGTGTGTAGGGTCTGATTCCCCTAATGCCTATAAGCGGTAGATATGGACGCCTACGACTCTTAACACAAATAGTCTTGGAATGAAAATCAGGTACCTTCAACCTGATATGTTCTTCTCTCAGTCTGGAAAAGATGTGAGCCTATCCTCTTTTATCTTGAACCTCACAAGGCATAGCAGCGACTCCCAAGTCATCTTCTCTCAGGGCCAAATCTCGGCGGGTAGATAAACCACTCCTATCTAAATGCTTAAGTGTCCACCATTGGACTAAGCGGTTGCGGCACTTTCCTAAAGCTTGGTATATATCTGATAAGATAATAGGGATGATGTCAAAAAATTTGGTAAGCCCATTCATTGTAACCCCCCTAAGGACAGCATAGGCAACAAAGACAACCCGGGTGTCAATAGCTAAGGAGGCATTTAGTGGAAATACCCTGGTTCCCAATAGGCAGGTAATGAAGGCTAGTGTTTGGTTCACTTCCTAGGACTGGAGTGAAGAAAGCTCAAGAATGTGGTTTTTGTACCCCTGTTTGGATGAATATCTCCCATATAACTCTCTAAAGGCTATAGTGGGTCCCTGTGCCCAATCGGCTTTGTTGACAGCAAATACGTCTTTGATTTCTTTTTGGGTAGGTTTGTGAGGGATAAGGATTTTTCGAGCTATCTTTTTTTTGGATCTGGTAGCCCTTCCTACGCTTTCTAAGACATCTCTAATCTCTTCTAGAGTGGGAGTCATCTCTATTTCTCCATTTCTGAACACCATTCTGTCATTGTCCCAATAACCAGTAATAATCTCTAGCAGACCTGGATCCCTAGTCATATCCATCAACGAAGGTAGATGCCCTATACAACCTTTTATCTCTTTCTTCTGATCATTAGTCAAACCTTCCAGCCACATCACTAAACTTGGTGGTGGACCCACAACCATATCAAATTGCACATCAGGAGACATCTGCAAGACAGAACACTGTTAGTTCCCCGCCCCCAGGAACAGTAATTTATTTCATACATGGCGCAATAATGCTTCCAAATAGCAAATAGTGGGATGCAGTGTCTTCAGGTTTTTACACCATCTGAACACAGTAAGGTGTCTTTCCTGTCCGATTCAGGTAGGTCTGAGATACCCAAACCGGTCTATGGTCAGCATGCGCTATATCAGTAAGGATTTGGCTTTACTCTACGCTAATTATTCTAGAGTGGTTTTTTCAAGCAAATGACACAGGTTACCCAAGCGGACAAGCTGGGGGTGGGCTCTCTAAGGCTGTCGGATGACCGCATGCCCACTCGACCTTAGAGACTTCCAAGAAATATAGCAAAAGGTTTTTTAGTGAAGGTATGACCGCAGATCATCCCGCGTCGTCACCCTTGGAAAAATATAAAATAAATGCCAGGAGTGGTGGAGTATGCATGCATGAATGACAGTTATATTTTACCGAAACTTAAACACATAAACAATTTATATCATACAAACACACAAATTATTGGAACCCTTATAGTTAGAACCTTAAATTGTCCCCAGCGGAGTCGCCATCTGTAGCGGTTCCATTTTTTCCGATTCATATTTGCACTTACCTTATTTAAAAAAGGAAAGTGTCCTGAAGAAGTACGGTTGTCAATCGTACCGGGAAAAGGGAAAAAATATACTTCTACATGGATGGTGCGCTACATGGACTTTATTTTAGAGTCGCCACCTAATTTTTAGAAAATTAAAAAAATCAGTTCGAAAAGGGTTCATTCAAAACGGTTAAATTTTAAAAGAATCCTAATCTAACCAAAGTATGGATAAGGGTTCAGGTGATCCCTCGGGGAAGGTATTAGGCACCACGGTATTAAGGATCCGTAAAATACGGTTGACCTACGGGTTCTAATAGTATGCATTTGTAGATACAAATTGTTTATAGTGAAAAATCGTTTTGGCTTATATTTCCACAACAAAAAAATTGGTCATTCATGCGAGATATATCATGTTTCAAGAAATGAAAGTGGTAAACTTTGGTCATTCTGGGACACCGCTGCAGCGGTAAGGCCGACTTTACTCATGACCGCCCCAGTGTTCACTAGAAATTCTCAAATTCTCTAAGTCTTCCATCAAATTTCTGGGTTATTCCCCAGGCTATCTCCTCATAATCCGACCACCTAAACCCATACAAAATACTCTACGAATGCACTCGTGGTCTCAAAATTTCCAATGGAGGTCTCGTTGACCGAGTCAACCACCGGTTCCTACTTCCCATTTCCCATCCAAAGTCCCGAAATGCACCAAAATGCATTGGGAACCAAACCAATCATACATACAAGTTCTAAACAATCATCCGGATCTCTCGGAGTTAACGAAACTCCAAAAAAGGTCTGTTTGCCTAAAAGTCAACCTCGGGTCAAAATGAGTCAATAAATGCTCGGAAGTGGCAAAAGTGCCAAAAGGACTATAATGACCAAACAGGTTGTAACATCAGATACCAATTGAACCGTTGCTCGTCCTCGAGAAAAGAAAAGAAAAAAGGCAGGGAAATACCTGAATAAGTGAACAACTGGGGATATCGGCTACGCATATCGGATTCAGTCTCCCAAGTAACCTCTTCCACAAGGCGGTGCGTCCTTTGCACTTTCACAGAAGCAATCTCCTTGGATTTCAACTTCCGAACATTCCTATCAAAGATCGTTATAGGCTCCTCCTTATAAGTCAAATTCTCATCAAGCAATATAGAATCCCAACGGATAATGTAGCTACTGTCGGCATGGTATCTCTTTAGTATTGAAACATGGAAAATCGGGTGAACTCCCGCCAAGCCTGGCGGCAATGCTAACTCATAAGCTACATCACCTATACAATCCAGAATATCAAACGGGCCAATGTACCTGGGGCTCAACTTGCCCCTCTTACCAAACCTCATAACACCCTTCATGGGTGAAACCTTCAATAGAACCTGATCACCAATAGCAAACTTCAAATCTCGAACCTTCCATTCCGCATACATATTCTGCTGACTCTAAGCCGCCACGAGTCGGGCCTGAATAACTCTCACTCTATCAAGGGACTCTCTCAATAGATCCATGCTCCCAGGTCGAGCCTTGAACCCATCGAACCAACCAATCGGAGATCTACACCTTCTACCATATAAGGCCACAAAAGGCGTCATACTAATACTCGAATGATAATTGTTGTTATATGCAAACTCCACCAAGGGCAAGGGCTGATCCCAATGACCACTAAAGTCGATAACACACGCTCTCAACATGTCCTCGAGCACCTGAATGGTCCGCTCAGACTGGCCATCGGTCTGGGGATGGAAAGCTGTACTAAAGTGAAATCGGGTACCCAACTCATCATGAAATGCTCTCCAAAATCGAGAAGTGAAGACAGTACCCTAATCAGATACAACAGAAATAGGGATCCCATGTAATCTCACAATATCCCGAATATACATCTTGGCTAACTTCTCGGCGGTAAATGAAACCTGAATCGGAACAAAGTGAGTGGATTTAGTCAATCGATCCACTATTACCCAAATAGAATCAAACTTGCAAAGGGTCTTCGGAAGACCCATGACAAAATCCATGGTAATCCTCTCCCACTTCCACTCGGGAATGGGCATCCTCTAAAATACCCCACCGGGTCGCTAGTGCCTCATACTTTACCTATTGACAATTTCCACACTTAACCACAAAATCAACTATATCCCTCTTCATACAGCGCCACCAATAGTGCGATCTTAAGTCACGGTACATCTTAGTCACTCCCAGATGAATGGAATAGCGACAGCTGTAGGCCTCAGATAAGATCAACAGAATCAGGTCACCAACACAAGAAATGCATACGCGTCCTCTAATCCTCAGAATTCCCTCAGAATCAATCACGGCCTCCTTGGCCTCACCTCTCGACACCCTATTCGAATATTTCTCAACTGAGAATCCTCAAACTGATGAGCCTTGATCTGATCCACTATCGATGATCTCGCCTCTATACAAGCCAAAATCCTTCCCGGGGTCGAGATGTCGAGACAGACGAAACTGTTGGCCAAAGTCTAAACCTCTATGGCCAACGAACACTCAAAAACAACCAATCGAGCTAAACTCCCCATACTCACTGCCTTGCGACTCAAGGCATCATCCACCATATTGGCTTTACCAGGGTGATACAGAATAGAGATGTCATAATCCTTCAAGAGCTCCATCCATCGGCGCTGCCTGGAATTAAGATCTCTCTGGGTAAACACATGCTGAAGGCTACGATGATCGGTAAAAACCTCACAATGGACATCGTATAAGTAATGCCTCCAAAGCTTCAAAGCGAAAACTACAGACAACAACTCCAAATCATAGGTAGGGTAATTCTTCTCATGAACTTTCAGCTGACGGGAAACATAAGCTATCACTCTACCGTCCTGCATCAACACCGTACCCAAATCCATATGGAAGCATCACAATACACCGCGAAGTCCTTGCCCTCCACAGGTGAGGCTAGGATCGGGGCTGTGGTCAAAAGAAGCTTGAGCTTTTGAAAGCCCTCCTCACAATTATCCATCCACTGGAAGGGAACATCCTTTTGAGTCAATCTGGTCAATGACGAAGCAATGGCAGCAAAACCCTTCACAAAATGACGGTAATAACTGGCCAAACCCCCAAAACTATGAATCTCCGTAACAGTAGTGGGCCTTGCCTAACCCCTCACAGTTTCAATCTTCTGTGGATCAACCATAATCCCATCCTTGGATACCACATGACCCAAGAATGCTACAGACTCTAACCAGAACTCACACTTAGAAAATTTGGCAAACAAACTATGTTTTTTCAACAACCCAAGGACGGTACGAAGATGGCTCTCATGCTCCACTCTACTCTTGGAATACACCAAGATGTCATCAACAAACACAATCACAAAAGAATCAAGGAACAGCCTGAAGATGCCATTCATCAAGGTCATAAGTGCAGCTGGGGTATTAGTTAGCCCGAAAGACATCACTAGAAACTCATAGTGGCCATATCTCGTCTGAAATGCTGTCTTCGGAATATCCTCCGCCCTAATCTTCAACTGATGATAGCCGAAACGCAAATCAATCTTAGAAAACACCGAAGCACCCTAAAGCTGGTCAAATAGATCATCAATACGAGGCATAGGGCAATTGTCCAGATAGTGACCTTGTTCAACTGGCGGTAATCAATGCACATCCTCATGGTCCCATATTTCTTCTTCACAAATAACACTGGAGCACCCCAAGGGGAGACATTCGGTCTAATGAACCCTTTGCTCAATAAATCCTGCAATTGTTACTTAAGTTCTCTCAACTCGGCAGGTGCCATCCGATATTGTGGGATGGAAATGGGGCGAATACCCGAGTCCACGTCGATACAGAAATCAATATCACGATTAGGTGGCATACCTAGCAAATCTGACGGAAATACCTCCGCGAACACGCTCACAATAGGAATAGACTCAAGGGGTGGAGATGCAACAGTCGTATGACGAATATGCGCCAAATACGCTAAACACCCCTTACTTACTAGTTTCTTCGCCCAAAGGAAGGAAATAATCTTCTTCGGAGCGAGACTAAGAGTATCTTTCCCCTCAAGCCTAGGGATGCCTGGCATGGTGAAAGTGACTGTCTTGGCGTGACAGTCCAAGATCGCGTGATAAGGAGAAATCCAAGTCATACCCAATATAATATCAAAGTCCACCATATTCAGAATCATCAAATCTACCAAGGTGTCATACCCCAAGTAACTAAACAAGACCGGTAGACTCGATCAACAACCACAGAATCTCCGACTAGAGTAGACACATGAACAGGTATATCTATGCTATCACAGGGTAAATCCTAACCAACAGCATGAAATGCAGATACATACGAATAAGTGGATCCAGGATCAAATAATACAGATGCTGCTCTATGACGGACATAAATGGTACCTGAGATCACAGCATCTGAGGCCTCTGCCTCGGCCTACCAGGAAATAAGTAACATGGGCTCCACCATGCCCATCCGAGATCCCCCTCTCCAACTCTGAGTACCACCTCTAGCTGACTGGGACTCACCTCTAGAACCATGGGAAGTACCGCGGCCTGACTGAGCACCGCCTCTCTGAGAAGTCCCTCCTCGACCACCGCTTCTCTGAGAAGTCCCTCCTCGACCACCAGATGATACAAGAGTCCTCGGTAGCAGATAATATCGCCTAGGTCGGGGGCATCTCTTGGCAATATGCCCAAGCTACCCATAAGAAAAATAGGTAAGAGGAGTCGAATGCTGAAACACGAAAACTAAAGACCCAGATGAAGCAGTCCTATCCACTGGTCTAGAGAACGAGCTCTCAAGAGCTCTCTGTCTAGGTGGCTCACTAGAGGAAGCCGGTAATGCTGAATGTACGGGATGGCCGGAATAGGGCTGAGGTGGCCTCGAAAACTGACCGGCGCCTCTCGTACCAGAACCCCCAAAGCTGCTAGTCTGACATGGCCTCTTGTCACCACCACTAAAAGCACGGGCCTTGGCGCCCTCAACCATCGAAACATTATCAATAATGGACTGGAAGGAAGCCACCATAGACTCCATCTGAAGGCAAGGAATCTGTAGAGAGCCCACTAGTCCTCCAACAAAGCGTCTGATCCTATCAGCCGCGTTGGTCCCTGCACAGAGGTATGTGCCCCAACCCTAATCTGGGAACCCCCATCGAGGGTAGTGACACCAGCGGACGCCTGCTGAGCATCAAGATGAAGTAGGATCCTGGCCATAGTGTCATACACGGCCTGGTCAGAAGTAACCTCAGGCTGTGTCCGTGCTGGGGTCACGTCATGCCCTATAGTCTGGTCTCCACCCAGCTGGTACTCTAGCTAGGGAGATGGAGACCTATCTCGTCGCTGGCCTATCGTTAGAGCTCTGCCCCTAGCTGGGGCAGCCCGCGGCCTCTTGCTGTGCCGCGTCATCTGACCATAGCGCTCTCTCGGGTGCCAGCCGTAGCTGCGGGCTCCGGCACTTGACCTCGGGCTGTAGTAGCTCGAGTCCGCACCATCCGTGAGAGAAGAGATACGAGTCATATACCAATTTGGTCTTTCCAGATACCAATTTGAATAAAGTAGCACGATGGAAAGAAAGAAGATGAGATTTCCTAAATGTCCCATAGCCTTCCGCAGATAAGTACGGAGCTCATCATACTGATCCACGAGACTCTATTAGACACGCTCTTATATTAAAGACCGGGTAACCTAGGGCTCTGATACCAACTTGCCACGACCCATTTTAGCCTAGGTCATGCGGGCACCTACCATTCTCACCTCGGTAGGCGAATCCTTAACTCAACGTTCACAATCAATAAATATAATGAATAGTGGAAGAAGTAAATGATGTAAATCTCACAATATAGTATAATATAGATAAGTGCAGAAGTAAATGAATCCACCCCAGTATCTGGTCTGGTCATATAAAAGCATCTAAATCCGAATAACTCTGGTCTGAATAATAATACATAAAATGTCTCAAATCATGTCTTGAAAGAAAAGTAAGACATAAACAATAGAAGAGTCTTCGAGGTCAGCGGACGCCATGCTCACCCTGCAAAACTCAAGTAGAAGCTAAGGAGTCGATCAACCACGAGTCAGAGAAGTAGATCCGGCCTGAAAATCTGCATTCATAAAATAATGCAGCAAGTGCAGGTCAGTACAAACAACAGTACTGGTAGGCATTATAGGCCGACTAAGCATAGTTAACACAATTCAGAAAATAACACAGACAAACAAGTAGAACAATCACGCGTGAAACAATATAATCGTAACCGAGTATCCATCAACACCTATGCAAGTATCTAACCCCAATATAATAAGTCTGAGTATATCAAATCCTGGAACAATCAACACAATAAAATCAACCACACAATCCATCACAATACAATTATCACGACATCTCACTCAAGTCATAATGCAATGCAATGCAATAATGGTATGAATGTGATGCCATGCCATGCTATGCAAATGAGATGTACACATGTACTCCGGATGGAAATATTGACGTCTTGGCAGCACAACCCAGTGTGACTCGCGAAGTCTGAGTGCCACCCTTCCCAGATCTTTGCCAAACAGATAGACGAGACCCTGGCTAATTACTCACAGGGGGAGTCTCATCGGCACCACTCTGGGGAGCCCGCAGAGCCTATGCACTACAATTGAATCTGGAATAACATCGGAATCGACCATGCACAACGATGCCAGAATATAACCATCGGACATCGGCCTCCTCACAATTACTCAAAAGAGTTGTCAAATATCAGTTTCATAAATCAACGATTCTGGAATTGAACCTCGGACATCGGCCTCCTCACAATCACTCAAGTAAAAGAGTTTATCAAGCATCAATTTAGTATAAACAACGATTCCGGAATGGATCTTCGGACATCGGCCTTTTTCACAATCACTTAAGTAAAAGAGTTTATCAAATATCAGTTTCGCTCAATCAACGATACCGGATCATCATCGGATATCGGCAATGCATGATAATATATGAGAATGCGTGCAATGCATATGTCAATCATCAACAAGTCAGCTCAATATCACAAGTACCTCAACAGGGTACGCCAATAATATATCACAACATAATACCAACAATAGGTATGCCAACATATATCAATAACTCAAGTACCAACAGTGGGTACGCCCTAATAGTGTATCATAGTACAAATACCAACAACGGTTATGTCAATCCTATCCCAAATCAGGACAACAAGTGACGTTCGCTATCTACCAACTACATATGGGATCAAGCTTACACAATTAAATAATCAGACACATATAACGGGGTGGCTAGTTCCAACACACATCAGGGCCCAATCTAAGGCGATATCTATCGCAACTTCACACCCGAAGGTTCACATGCTATCTCCGACATCATAATCTAAATATGTGATTCACTATACTAAGTCTCACCAAAGGTAAACCATAACCTACTCGGACTGCCGAACTGCAACACCAACAAGTCACTCTATCACCTTTCCCTTCCTCTGAAGCTCAGAACTAAAGTAGTCTAAGTATAATCGAATTCTAAATTAGAAATCATGAATAATGATACTAATATTGCTATGATATCAACTAGGTCCAATTTAACCCTAGAAATTGGGGAAACAGGCCCACAAGGGCGAAACGGGAAATTCACGGGTAAAATACCAAATTAAATCCTAGTTAATCATAACCCAATTATTAATTGCTAATTTAGCTAAAGAATCATCCCCAAATCTGATTTCTAGTAAAACTCCCAAATTGGGTATGAACCCGAATTCCCCAAATCCGAAATTCAACGTTAACAGTGGAAGATATGGGGTTACTAAGCTTAGATTCGTCACATTTTAGTATTAACATCATCAATTTTATCAATTATAACCCTAGGGAGAAGTCTCCGAAAACCCTTCTTCAAATTCTACTTCTAAGGGATTGAAAAGGGAAGGGATGATTCTAAGATGATAATGATTAAAGAGAAGTAAGTGATTAGACAGAGCTTTACCTCAAAGAAATTACTCAATTTATCCCTAAGAACATCCTTCCCAAGCTCCAATATCGAGTTATGACATAATGAGGGTCTAAGTCTTATTTTAAGACACATTTAATGAATTTCCCCTGCCCGTGACCGCCGAGGCAAAAGGAGTGCCGCTACTGCAGCGTCAAGGACACCGCTGCAGCGGTGACGCCCATTTTACTCATGATCGCCCCAGCGGTCACTACACCGGCACAGCGGTATCACTGGGGTGGCTCTGGTGCCGCCGTTGCGGGCACCAGACACCAGAAATCCCCAAATTCTCTAAGTCTTCCATCGAATTTTTGGGTTATTCCCGAGGCCATCTGCTCATAATTCGACCACCTAAACCCATAGAAAAATACGCTACGAATGCACTCGTGGTCTCAAAATTTTCAATGGAGGTCTCGTTGACCGAGTCAACCACCGGTGCCTACTTCCCATTTCCCATCCAAAGTCCCGAAATGCACCAAAATGCATTGGGAACCGAACCAATCATACATATAAGTTCTAAACAATCATCCGGACCTCTCGGAGTTAACAAAACTCTGTAAAAGGTCTGTTTGCCTGGAATTCAACCTCGGGCCAAAATGACTATAACGACCAAAGGGGTCGTTATAAATCAGGTTAGTCAGGACAAGGGTGATGCACAAGTGATCAACAACACACAACACTAGGCCCTACTTAGCTTTTAACAGAATCAATGGACAATACAAGGCAAGATAAGAGATTATCCTAGCTAAAGAGTTCATTTTATACAAAGAGGGAGCTATTTCTAGAGGTCATTTTTTAGCCATATTTCTCACTTAAGCAGGTTACAGAGTCAAATAACAAGGTTCTAAGTCATTTCAGTATAGTTTTAGCTTTAAGAAAGTTCAAATTCCTAATGGACAAGTATGCAGGTTTATCAAGTATAGTTAAGCCTCAACATAGTCAAAGGGAGAAGTTCAAACAAAGCACTTAGTAATTCAGGAGTTTCCAAAGATATTAAAGGAGGGACATGATACTATCTTAGGTCTTTCCACAAGGTATCAGACATGGTTCAATTTCAAAACAAGAAAATAGGGAACAAGAATTCATATGAGGCAATCTCAAATTTCACAAGCAAATGACAGGAAGGAAGTGTATCACAAAAGCAAGTATTACACTCAGTCCTTTAAGGCAGCTTTAGTCCTAGTTTAGAATCCCTACATTTAGTCTATTAAGTGATCACATTAGGCAAAGAGAACTAAGCAAACTGTAAGCAATACAAGTATAAAATACAAGTCACAGGTGACAAACCAACATGAACATTACAAACAGGTAGCTAATATGAGTTAGGATAATGATCTATAAGTCACCAGCAAGTCAAAACTACCAACATGTCAGCCACCCTTAGATCCCATTATTCCAGTTGCAAGTCAAGGAAACAACTTTCTTACACCTCCTATTTCTTATTCCTCTTATCAAGTTCCCAGAAAGAGCAGGATCAGCAATCACACAATGATCAGACATCTAGATTCTCAAGAAAAGTTACAAGTTTTTTAGGCCCTTACTTTAAACAAATATGCAACTTAACAGTCTCATAATCCAACTGGCAAGTTCAAATGAATCATTTTTAGATTTCAAATAGCTAACAGGGTTCAAAAGGGCAAATCACTGTACAAGCCAAACAAATAGTAGCCATAAAACAATAAATTCCTCTTCCAAGTCTTTTAAAGTCACAGAGTCCAGAACAAGGAAGTTAAAGTTCATTTCAAAGATTCTTAGAACTAATAAAGTTCTCCTATCAACATCCAAAGTCCAAAAGAATAGCTTTTAGAAAGAAAGAAAAGTCTTCAACATACCAGTTTTAAAAAAGAGTTTGAAAGGCATTTTTTAAAGTTCATATGACAAATATTGAAAGCAACAACCTCAGATTATGAAGATGGATTCAACATGAACTCGACAAGCAGAGGGTTAGATCTCTCCTAGTTCAAAATAGACAAGACAACACAAAATCACACAGGACATATTTCCAGGTTTTAAGAAAGAATCATTTTTTTTATGGTCGGCACAATTTTTAAAGGATACTTTCAGATCAGAACACATCAAATTTCCAACCTTGGTCTTGAAACCAACAAAAGATTCACATAATTACATAAACAGCCCCCAAGCACAAACTACTAATTCAAAAAAAAAAAAAGACAGAACAAATCCATTCTCCTAATTCATTTGCCTAAAAAATGATCCTTATTCAATCAAATGATGTGCATAGTCTTTAATCAAGTCAAAACTTCATCAAGTTTGTGAATGTGACCAAAATAGGTAAAGAAAGGGCACTGCTCCAAATCCTATAATTCATTCTAAGTGGCAGGACAACCATTAACCAGGATCCTATAAAAACAATCATGAAACCGAAAATAGGACTTAACTTTGAACTTTTAAAATTTTAGGAAAAAAAAAGACAAGCAAACTGCAAGTTACAAAAGCATATAATCACAGTTTTAGAACTCTAAGCTTAACATAGGTCCTCTTTCTATAGCTTTTAGTCTTCAAGGGCTATGTCTAGCTAATAGAAATCTCAGTTTTCAAATACAAGTCCAGAAAAATTGTAAAACTGTTAACTAAGATAAACAACTATTTCCAAAACAAGTTCTATTCCAAATGGATAAAAAATGATCCCATACAACATTTCAATGAACACAGTATGGTCTGAGAGCAGATTTCAAGACAAGCTTTTTCCATTTTTTGTTCACATAGTCAGTCAGTTTACATAAAGTTATATCAGTTTACAGAAAATCCAGAGAAAAGAACTCAGAGGTGCGTGGTCTTTAGTCTAAGGTTAAAAAGATATACTGAAAATGAACACATACAAGTTGCACAAAGACAGAATACACGAGTCCACATCTCTTCAGATTTTTATAAGTAAAGATGGTCAAAATTGCAATCCAGTGGGACTTTACTTGTTTCAAAGTCATTTTCCTACTTAATGAGGTCTAATTATCCATATTTAAAAAAAAAGGCCAACCAAGTCATCTAGAGAGAAACTAAGTTATAAGGAAAAACAGTTTTACATAGGGACAAAAGGAGAACACTTATCCATCAATCTTAGGATTACATAACCCTCATAACACCAACTTACACCTTATATATATATATATATATATATATATATATATATATATATATATATATATATATATATATATATATATATATAATTTTATTTTGAAAGAAACACTGGATTCTCTTTTCGAACCTATATGGCTTAAATGATTTTAAAACAAAGTAAGTAACAAAATGAAATGAAATTTCCCACCTGTTCTATTACTATAACTTCTAAGAATTCAAATAAACAAAACACAAGTCCATGTGGACTGATAGGATTCTATTTAGCAGGAAGACCCCAATTTCTCAACTAGCCCTCACTTATACAGTTTTTGAATTTCAGAATTTTACAAGAAGAAAGTCAATAAGGCCATTCAGATTGCACTTCTAAAAAACAGTATGAATCATTTAGACAGTTTTCAAAGTCACAAGTTTACAGACCAGGCTCTAAACATTTCTTTCTTTATAAATTTTTAAAATCTCTTCTTTTTCAACAAAAGCTGAGATGGCATAGTTCACAAACAAGTCAACAAACATTTAGCCTAGTGTTGTATCATGTTTTAATAGCTAAAGTAGCAACAGGATGTCAAATTCCAATCTTCAAGCTAAAATACACTTAGTATATGGACAATATTCATAAACAGTTCACTCAAACTTAAAAGGTAACTCAAAAAATTCTCTTTAAAGCATAAACTTGTTAAGCTAGAATAGTGTCTACACATAAAGCAAATATGTTACTAAAAGGAATCAAGACTAGCTAACAAAGGTCAGGTATAGCTAAGTTGGGACAAGGTAATGTCTAAAATCACAAACATTGTTTTTCCATATTCTTAAGCCATTGCATTTTACTAAATAGTAACTTTATAGTACTATTTTATTGAATTAGCTTCAAAAATGCAAATTTCAAAACACAAAATTTGGGAAAGGTAACAATCAACTCCAAACATGGATTATAGTCAACTAAAACCACCTAATACAACCTTAAAATTGGTTAAACTTAAACTAAATCCTGAAATCATTATATCCCTCCCTTTTAAAGCAATATTTTCTCATTTTTAGCCCAACAAGTTATAGAATTTATTTAGTATGAAATAAACTAGCTTTTAGCTTCATTCTTTGTAACTTAAGTAATCAAAACATGAACAAAACTATCATCATAAGTAAAAACTGACAGTTTATAGCATTTCACATAATAAGCAAGCTAAAAATGATAAATATTCAAAACTGAAAGTCAGATAAGGGCTGAAAAAGGATTTACCTCTTATGGGGGCAACCTAAAGATCAAAAGGGGTCCGAGAAACAAAACCTTCTTCCAATCCTTAAAATCACCTCTTCTCCTTATTTTTATTTTTATTTTATGTTCTTCTCTATATATTATCTTTTTGTATCTATTTCCCACTGAAAACCAGTTAGGGTATATGGAAACTAGCCTCTTTTTTTTAGGGAGTCAAAATCTGCCCTTTTTTTTTCACTTACTATTTATAGCCCTCTTTGTCTAGGAACCCCTAGGATGAAAACAAGGACACCTGTCCTCCCATTTGCCCCCCAAAAATTCCCCAAATTGTACCTTGTCAACCTTTCAAAAATAAAACAGATAGGACAAGCAAAAATATAACAAACTCGCACCCTAAAATCAAATAAAAATACACAAAAATCAGATAAATGCATGGAATAGTACATTTGCCAGCAAAATCGACTTAGTGTACAATTCCAACGGTGCAATTGTACCAGAATTGTACCAATGGGATAAAATCCCCAAAACCCGTACCCAACCTATGAAATTTCGTGGAAATTACCCTAGATTTCCCACATAAGCGCGTGTGGTGCACAAGATGGCAAAGGACTCGAGGTCCTGCCCACGACAAACAACACGCGTGGAAAACCCGAGCAACATCTATACAAACACGACTCAAAACAATATAAATAGCTAAAATTAAACCTGGTAATTATAAGACAAAGTGAAAGGACATAAAAGCCCTCTCAATTTGGGTCAAAATGACCAGAAAATCGCCATGAAACACCACCAAAGGCGGCAGAACCCTAGCCCTAAAATCGCCCTTGACGAAGCGAGAGAGAGGCGGGTGAGCAAATGAAAACGTGGGTGGGGGGAGGGGGGGGGGTAAAGTTTATTCTATTAAACTTCCCTCCCCTTTTTAATAACCCCCCTCCCCCGCCCCCACCCCAAAAGTTTTTAAAGCATTTAAATTAACCCCCCCCCCCCTTCCCCCAATTCCAATTAAATAAAGACTAACTATTATAAATACACTTATAATTAAATAAAAATATTTATTTTAGGCTAATTAAAATTTAAAACCCATGAATTTAAATATTAGCTTCAAAACAAGCCTCATATTGATATAGTTCCGGGGAATATTTAAAAATGTGAAAAATGCTGTCAAAATGAGCCGTAACTCATACGTCGTCTTAATTAACAATTTTTTCGAGTTAAGCAGAGTGGGATGTGTATTTCCTCTTGAATTATATTTATGAAAGTAAATAACTCGTAATTTTCTTGCCATTGTCAAATTTTTTACAGAATAATAATTAAATGTTAATTTTTTTGCAATTTTATCGGGTGAAATTTTAATTTTGTGAGGGTGCATCCTTGCTCTGTATTTGACTCAGGAATTTTGAAAATTAAACTATGCGTCTTATGAGGTGAAAATTAAGTGTCAACAGTGTCCCAGTCCCAAAGTTCAGGAATGATCAGAAGAAACAGAGTTTCAGGCCAGCAGCTTCCTATTCTCAGGCTAATGTGGGTCAACAGACTTATACTATTCCAGTTTGCAACAAGTGTGTTAAGAGACACCCAGGTGAGTGTCGTTTGGGCATGGATGTATGCTATGGTTATGGCCAACGAGGCCATTTTCAGAGAGATTGTCCTTCAACTAGACAAGGTACCAGAGGTAATGTGGCCTAGTCCACAAATTCAGCAGCTCTTCATAATTCTCAAACCCAGTAGGGGCGTGAAGCGGGGAAGTCCGGTAATACGGGCAGTGTTCAAAACCGTTTGTATGCGCTGGCAGGTCGTCAAGATAAAGAGGCGCATGCAGATGTTGTCACAGGTACACTAACAATTTCACTTTTGACGTCTATGCCCTTATTGACCCAGGATCTACCTTATCTTATGTGACCCCATTTGTTGCTAAGAAATTTGAGATTGAACTAGAAAAGTTACATGAACCCTTTGAGGTATCCACCCCAGTTGGGGAATCAGCTATAGCTACACGTATTTATAGGGGTTTCCCTGTTTTAGTCTATCACTGCAGAACCATAGCCGACTTAGCAGAGTTGGAGATGGTAGACTTTGATGTAATCATGGGTATGGATTGGTTATCTTCATTTTATGCCATAGTACGTTGTAGAATCAAAATAATGAGATTTGAGTTTCCTAATGAACCAGTCATAGAGTGGAAGGGCAATTCATTAGTACCCAGGGGTAGGTTTATTTCCCATCTAACAGCCAGAAAGATGATTTTCAAGGGGTATATTTATCACTTAGTTCGAGTCAGGGATACAGATGCCCAGACTCCAGCCCTCCAGCCTGTACCAATTGTTAATGAGTTCCAGAGGTCTTTCCAGAAGATCTTCCCAGAGTCCCTCCTGACAGGGAGATTGACTTTGGAATTAATCTACTTCCAGACACTCAGCCAATATCTATTTCGCCATATAGAATGGCTCCAACAGAGTTAAAAGCCCAGTTAAAAGATCTCCTTGATAAGGGATTTATTAGGCCGAGTGTTTCACCGTGGGGTGAGTCAGTATTGTTTGTCCGAAAGAAAGATCGTTCCTTACGCATGTGCATTGGCTACCGCCAGTTGAACAAAGTCACCATTAAGAACAAGTATCCTCTCCCCAGAATAGATGACTTATTTGACCAACTTCAGGGTGTCCAGTATTATTTCAAGATTGACCTCAGATCAGGTTACCATCAGTTAAACGTTAAAGAATCCTAAGAATGCTTTCAGAACCCGTTATGGTCACTTTGAATTTCTTGTTATGTCTTTTGGGTTAACAAATGCGCCAGCTGCTTTCATGAACCTTATGAACAGAGTCTTCAAGCCTTATCTAGATTTATTCATCATTGTCTTCATCGATAATATTTTGGTGTATTCCCGTAATGAGGCTGAACATGCAGAAAATCTCAGAATAGTGTTGCAGACACTTCAAGATCATGAGCTTTATGCTAAATTCTCAAAGTGTGAATTTTGGCTTAAGTCAGTGGCATTTTTAGGCCATGTAATTTCAGGTGAGGGCGTGAAAGTTGATTCTCAGAAAAATTGATGCCGTGAAGAATTGGCCCAGACCCACCTTAGTTTTCGACATAAGAAGTTTTTTGGGTCTGACGGGTTATTATAGACGTTTCGTAGAGGGATTTTCCTTTATTTCAGCTCTGTTGACTAAGTTGACTCAGAAAAAGTTTAAGTTTCAGTTGTCAGATGCATGTGAGCAAAGCTTTGAAGAGTTGAAGAAGAGGTTGACTTCTGCTCCAGTTTTGACGCTGCCAAAGAGAACCGAAGGGTTCGTTGTATATTGTGATGCTTTGGAATTGGTTTCGGATGTGTCTTAATGCAACATGATAAGGTTATAGTTTATGCATATCGTCAGCCTAAGACTCATGAAAAGAATTATCTGACTCATGATCTAGAATTGGCAGCCGTGATTTTTGTACTTAATATATGGCGTCATTATTTGTATGGAGGGCATGTGGATATTATCACTGATCATAAAATCCTGCAGTATATCTTCAAGCAAAGGGAGTTGAATCTTAGGCAGAGAAGATGGCTTGAATTGCTTAAGGACTATGATGTGGATATTCTCTATCATCTAGGGAAAGCGAATGTGGTAGTCGATGCTCTTATTTGGTGTTCCATGGGAAGTTTAGCTCATGTTGAGGCAGATAAGAGGATTATGACCAAGGAAGTTCACCATTTAGCTAATCTAGGAGTTCGACTCTTGGACTCCGAGGATGGTGGTGTGGTTGTTCAAAATAGAGCTCATTCCTCCTTAGTGGTTGAAGTTAAAGAGAAGAAGTTTAGTGATCCTTACTTGTTACAGCTGAAAAAGGGGATTCACAAGCATAAGCCAACGACTTTTGAACAAGGGGGAGATGATGATACCTTGACGTACCAAGACAAATTATGCATTCCAGATGTAAATGGGCTCGGAGAGCGAATTATGTCAGAAGCTCACAATTCCAGGTATTCCATTCATTCAGGTTCCACTAAGATGTATCATGATCTTAAAGAGATCTATTTATGGAATGATATGAAAAGGATGTGGCAGATTTTGTGGCTAAGTGTCCAAATTGTCAGCAAGTGAAGGCCGAACACCAGAGGCTTGGTGGTTTGGCCCAGAATATTGATATTCCTATTTGGAAATTAGAGATGATAAACATGGACTTCATAACAGGTCTAGCTCGTTCATCCTATAGACATGACTCGATTTGGGTGATTGTGGATTGACTTACTAAGTCAGCGCACTTCTTGCCAGTTAAGACCACCGATTCAGCAGAAGACTATGGCAAGTTATATATTCGCGAGATTGTCAAATTGCATGGGACCCAGTGTCTATTAATTCAGATTGTGGTACCCAGTTCACAGGAACCTCTGGAAATCCTTTCAGAAAGGATTGGGTACCAAGGTAAACCTCAGCACAGCTTTCCATCTATAGACAGACAGCCAGGCAGAGCGTACCATTCAAACTCTTAAGGACATGTTGAGAGCATGCATCCAAGATTTTAAAAGTAGTTGGGATGATCACTTGCCTCTCATTGAGTTTGCTTATAATAACAGTTATCATGCTAGTATCAAGATAGCACCGTTTGAAGCCTTGTATAGGCGAAGGTGTAGATCACCTATTGGTTGGTTTGAAGTTGGTGAAGCAGAGTTGTTGGGACCAGATTTGGTCTATCAAGCTATGGAGAAAGTCAAGTTGATTAGGAGCGTTTGAAAATGGCTCAGAGTCGCCAGAATTCCTAGACAGATGTGAGGCGAAGTGACTTAGAGTTCCAAGTTGATGATTGGGTATTCCTTAAAGTCTCACCCATGAAGGGTATTATGAGATTTGGGAAGAAAAGGAAGCTTAGCCCCAGAGATATTGGACCTTATAGAATCCTGTGAAGGGTTGTCCTAGTAGCTTATGAGCTTGAATTGTCGTAAGAGTTAGCTGCTGTTCATCCAATATTCCACGTGTCTATGTTAAGGAAGCGTGTGGGAGACCCATCGTTGGTTGTTCCTGTTGATACTATAACGGTTAAGGATGGCCTAACTTATGAAGAGATCCCTATAGCAATCCTTGATCGTCAGGTTCGCAAGTTGAGAACTAAAGAGGTTGCCTCAGTAAAGGTTCTATGGTGGAGTCAGAAAGTTGAAGAGGCTACATGGGAAGCCGAAAAAGACATGAAATCCAGATATCCCCATTTGTTTGAAAAACAAGTAGAGAATGCTTAAGGTAACCCTCCCATAGTTATGCCATGTCTCATGTTTCACGCTCATGTCATGTATCCAGTGCCCATGTTCCTTGTCTCAGTATTCATGTTTCCATTTAACCATGTCATGTTAATTCAGTCTCCATGTTTCATGTCATGTTTCCTTCACGTTCATGTATTCAAGTCGTGGCCAGTCCCAATCTTAACCATGACCCACCATTCGAGGATGAATAATCCTAAGGGGGAGATATTGTAACACCTCGTACCTTTAAACTAAGCTGCGTCTATGACTCAGGGATCCCGAATGCCAAAAAGGGGAGTTTAAGTCAAAAAATCAGACTCAGTTCTGCAGGTGACATTCGACGGCCAGAGGGACGGACCGTCAATTGGTTGACAGACCGTCAAAACGCATCGTCCCTAGAACCTCATTTTGCAACTCTCTAGACTATCTCGTAGTGCTGACAGTATGGTCGAATCGACGGACCGTTGAAACGTTGACGGACCGTCAATGATGCACCGTAAAAAATCTGACTCAGACAGTCAAAGCAACTCGATGGATCGTAAAAGTGCATCGCCAATTTTCCCCGACAGCAAACAATATAAATAAGGCACTTCATTCTAGAAAATCAGTTTTCACAAATCCCAAGCCCTAACATAAAGTTTTTCTCTTCCCAACCATCTCCTACATCAAGGTAAGTCCTCTCCCCATATTTTCGGGCGATTCTATCATAGTATAATCAATTCCTAAGCGAGTTCCACTATTCTTAACCTAGGGTTTTCAAGAAAACTGATCTCAAGGTTCAAAGTTCAAGCTTTTGGAATTCTATTACAAGTTTTGGAGCGTTTACAGGTACATAGAGTTTCTATCTAAGTGTGGGAACATCTTTTTTCTTCCCCACGCTACGTTCTTCCATGAAAGTATGAAGTTACACTAAAACTAGGGTTCTAGCCATGGTCATGATAACCGTAAGCTCATTTACGATGAAGTTACACCAAAACTAGGGTTCTAGCCATGGTCATGATAACCGTAAGCTCATTTACTATGATATACCAAGATTGTACATATAATTCGTTATTGTTTTCTTAATACTCCATTTTGGTTATTGAGAATCTGTCTGTAATCCATGAAAACCCATGCTTCGAATTCCATGAGTTCTTAAATACAAGTTATGAAATATTATGCTTAATTTCATGAACATCCTACATGTCTACACGTTTTCATGCAAGTATATTATATAACTATATTCATGTTATAATACAAGTCATTTTATGAAATTCATGGGCTTCTTAGCCAACTATATCATGTTCATATTTTGGGAGTTGCACAGATTACTGAGAAGGTTTTATACCTGAAACTACGTTTGCCAGCGTAGGATAAGGATCACTCCACCCAGTTAGGATGATTCCTTCATATTATCCCTATTGAGGGATTTGAATCCATTTATGTCATGTCCATGTCTTGTACCATGGCAAGGTACAAGATAGCTTAGCTGATCGGGCAGAGATCAGACGCCACGTACTAACGTGGTGGTTTCATGTCGGTTACATTAATGCTCTCCCAAAGATATTTTTACTCATGTTATATATATATATATAAATGTATGGTTTCATGTCGGTTACATTAATGCTCTCCCAAAGATATTTTTACTCATGTTATATATATATATATATAACTGTGTGAGTGTGTGTGTGTGTGTGTATTCATGTCCATGTTCATGACCAGGTTACAGTTTCCGTTTCAGCTCTTATCATGTTATTTTCTATGCCATGTTTATTTCATTCAATTGCTTTACAAGATGGATTATTTTCTATGGCAAGGTACAAGATGGCTTAGCTGATCGGGCAGAGATCAGACGCCACGTACTAATGTGGTGGTTTCATGTCCGTTTCAGCTCTCATCATGTTATTTTCTATGCCATGTTTATTTCATTCAATTTCTTTACAAGATGGCTTATTTTCTATGGCAAGGTACAAGATGGCTTAGCTGATCGGGCAGAGATAAGACGCCACGTACTAATGTGGTACTTTAGGAGAGCATTAATGTAACCGACATGAAACCACCACGTTTGTACGTGGGTGTGTATGTATTCATGTCTATGTTCATGACCAGGTTACAGTTTCCGTTTCAACTCTTATCATGTTATTTTCCATGCCACGCTTATTTCATTCAATTTCTTTACATACCAGTACATTCAATGTGCTGATGTCCCTTTTCTATTGCCCGGGGTTACAGGACAACACATCTGCTTAGTAGGACCTTGCACTTATCAGCTGTTGGTGAGCCCAATCTTCTTTGGGGTTTTGTCATTATTTACTTTTATGATAGTTTTGCAGTTAAGGTGAATCATGTTTAGCAATTGAGACTCATGTTAGAGATTTCATAGACTAGTCAGTTATGGTATGTCAGATATTCAGAGTCGTCTAGCCATTTTGGCTCATTGTTATTATGTTTATTCAGACTATTTCGTATTATGATATTATGATATTTTCAAACTTACGATTTATGGACCCACGCTTTACTTAAATTATGCATGTTCATAGTTTATTCCGCATCAGTTCATGCCCATGTTGGGTTAGCAAGCCATATGGTTCGCTCGATCACATATAGTCAGGCATCGAGTGTCGTGTTACGCCCAGGCCATGGTTCAGGGCGTGACGCCCACTTCTCCTAATATTATTCCACTTTTATCCTTGACATACTTGTTTCTCCTTCTTTGCATCCATTCTTGCTTGGCTTGATTATTTCCTCCTAGCCTTGTATTATTCCCATATCTCCTCTAATTAGTACCATTATTTGTTTCCGTGGCCTATTTCTTCTCAGTGCTTTCTCTCCTTAGTTCTTCTATGTATTATTTGTCTAATTCTGGGTGTAAAGCTCTGCATTCATTCTATCCATGCCCCTGTAATTTTCAATAGTTGCAATTTGAGAAGAAAATCATAGTTTATTGTTATCCATTTAATTGAATTTTGTCTGTTTTCTCATCCTTTTTTTGCAATATGAATCCTCTTTGGATGATCTGCTAATAACTCTAACTCTACTTTGACTTTGGCACAACTGGGTCTGGTTCTATTTGCAGTGGCTAAATCAACTACCAAAGGCATACCAACTGCTGATGCTAACGAAAATATTACATCTCTTACAAAGAAATTGGGGGGAAACTCAGGAAAGCTTATCTAGGCAACTGTTATTGAAGTGTCTTCATTTGGTTTAAATCAAGGGTTCCATATTATTAGTCTCATCTGGAAGTATCTAGAGTGTACCTTGATGCAATATGTTGTGGGGAGGGGGGGTGGGGGGTAGCTTGATATGATCTTCCAGCAAATCCAATCTTATCAGTACATGTCTGTCTTCAAGCAAACCAATTGTAGTTGGAGCTTAATGAAACATTATTCTGGATCGCCGTGTCTATTATATCATAAGAGAACTTACCTACTACCGCATATTGTAAATTCTCTTGTATGATAGACTTTTTAACTTCAGAAGATTTTCGTGTCACATGTGGTTCCCCATCAATGTACACAACTTGTTTAAGAGGCACCAGTTGTATCTCCTTATTCTCATTTTGCTTTAACAAATTAGCATATTGCATAGTTTATGGTATCGGAGGACTCTGAGATGTTGATGGAATACTAGGATCGTTAGGCAAATTTGTAGGCTCAGCGATAGTAGTGCTTTGTGAATTAGTTTTTGGTAAGATATTAGATGGCATGAGTAGTGGGAATAGTGTTTGTAACAGGGTAGGGTTTGAAAGGGGCAGAACAACCACTGGAGGTGGTTGTTCCCCGGTTGAATTGGCCATAGAGGCCAGGCCGTAATAGGTGATGATTAACGGTGACTAGGGTTCTTTCTAGAGAGCATTTTTGCTTCTTCTAACTCACGTCAAATCACTCTATTGATCACTCGATTTAGGTTGACTACACTTAGTTGATCATCTATTATGTTCAAATTACTATCTAATTGATTAAGGATATCATTAGATATGTGTATTGATCGCTAAATATCATTGAAACACTTTGTTGATCATTAAATATAGTTGAATCAAGTAATTTATGTCAAATCACTCTATTGATCACTCGATTTAGGTTGACTACACTTAGTTGATCATCTATTATGATCAAATTACTATCTAATTGAACAAGGATATCATTAGATATGTGTATTGATCACTAAATATCATTGAAATACTTTGTTGATCATTAAATATGGTTGAATCAAGTGATTCACATCAAATCACTCTATTGATCACTCGATTTAGGTTGAATACACTTAGTTGATCATCTATTATGATCAAATTACTATCTAATTAATTAAAGATATCTATTAATCACTAAATATCATTGAAACACTTTGTTGACCATTAAACATGGTCAAATCCTCTATCGATCACTTGATCTAGGTTTACTACACTTAGTTAATCATCTATTATGATTAAATTACTATCTAACTAATTAAGGATATCATTAAATATGGTCGAATCAAGTAATTCACATCAGATCACTATATTGATCACTCGATTTAGGTTGACTACACTTAGAATTGACTGATTTGTTGCAACAATTGCAGTATATGTTGTAACAAGTAACATAGTTGTTGCAACAAGTATTAATACTTGTCGGAACAATCCCAACAACTAATATAGTTGTTGCAATAAGTCCCAGTACTTGTTGGACAAATTCCAACAAGTAATATAGTTACTGCAGCAAGCTTATCACTTGTTAGAAAATCCCAACAATAACACAGTTGTTGCAACATATCTTATTACTTGTTGGAGACTATTCCACGAAGTGTCAGCATGATATAAGTTATTAATTGTTGCAAAAAATCAAGTTACTTGTTGAAAAAATCCTAACAACTAACATAGTTGTTGCAACAAGTCCCACTACTTGTTGGAAAAACTACGACAAGTAATATAGTTGGTGCAACAATTCCTGTCACTTGTTAAAAAACCCCCCAACAAGTAACAGAGTTGTTGCAACAGTTCTTGTTACTGGTTAAAGACTATTCAACGGATTTTCAACATGGCATAAGTTATTAGTTGATGCAACAAATCAAGTTACTTGTTCGAAAAATCACAAAAACTAACGTAGTTGTTGCAACGAGTCCAATACTTGTTGGAAAAATTACAACAAGTAATATAGTTGCTGTAACAAGTCCTGTCACTTGATGGAAAACCCTAACAAGTAACAGAGTTATTGCAACAGATATTGTTACTTGTTGAAAATGTTCAGCAATTTCATTTTTCATTTGAACAAGATCAACATATTATATAAATCAAGTTCACAAACATTAACAACATAATTTATCATTACAAGTAAGAACACGATTAACATGTCATGTAATCCAAGTTCACAAACGTCAACCAAAGAATTTATTATTACAAGTAAGAACAAGATCAATAACTATGGAGCATTTCGGTCTGGGCATGTAGTTCTCTTGTGGCCAATCCTTTTTGCAAATGGAGAATTTATTTTTCTTCATTGGAAATGATTCCCTTACTCCACGACTTCTCTTTGTCCGCCTTCTTCTCTGTTGGCCCTGTTCAACATTTGGAGGAGGTATTTTTCTCTCTAAAATCTTCAGAGGAACTTCTCAAGATTCTTCAGAAAGCATATGATCAATTTTCTCACGGTATGCACTTATTTATACCACATCTCTAGCAGTTGTTGCAACATTTAATATAGAAGTTGCAACAACTGCATAAATGTTGCAAGTGTTGCGGCAACTACAACGGCTGTTGCAACTTCTTTATTAGTTGTTGCAATAAATACAGAAGCTCTTATACAACAACTTTAGCACTTGTTGCAACAACTGTAAATGCTACTGTAAATTGTTGGAAAAACAGCAGTTATACCCAGCTGAACAATTGTCACAAAACAACATTATTTTGCTAACCAAATGATCGGAAATCACCTATAAGGTAATGCCCAATGCTACACGAACGAAATTCAGTCCAGAAATTGTGTAAATCGGATGGATTCATTTTTTTTTCTTGAGCAATTTTTTTTTCTAAATGAAGAAGAAGCAAGGGAGAATGGAAAGCAGAAGAAGAATAAGAAAAAGAAGAGGAGAAAATGGCTGAAGAAGTTGCGGTCCAAAGAAGAAGAAGACATCATTGGCTGCTGAAGAAATTGGCTCCTTTCTTTTGCCCCTTTTAGGTAATTTAGGGTTTTATATAAGTTGGGTCAAAGTGTAAAAAAAAAAAAAAATTGAGGGCATATCTGAAAATGGGTTAAACCTCATTAATCACTAACCCAAATTTTTCACCCCTACCCAATAAAAATAATTTGAGTTGCTCCCACTTAAATTTGAAACTTTTTGTCACCATTAATTAATTGTCCCTGGTTTCATAATGTAAATTATCATATTGTATAGTATCTATTATATTTTATTGTAGTGTATGTGTTGTGTTAATGGATAAAGTGTTCGGATAGACTGTATGGCTTGTTGTGGTTTAATAATATTTTATTGTTTGGTTTGATTGTATGCACTGTATAATAACATGTAAACTTACTAAAATACCCTTAATCCTTTATACATAAGGTAAAGGATAACATAGAAACTTTAAAAAATAAGTAGGTACTGGTTTGGGGTGGTGGTTGGGTGTGATAGAGGTGGGTGGGTGGCAGAGGGTGAGGGTTGGTGGGGTGGTAGGGTGGGGAGTATAATGGGGAAATGAAATACGTAACCACACAAAAATCACCAATTTCATGGTTACAAAAGTTGGATTTTTTCATGGTTATATAACCACGAAATTACAACGGATTTACAACACCATACAACATAATTTTAAGAACAATGGAAGCAAACATGGTTTCATAGAAAACAATACAATAATGAACCGCGAGAAACAACCATTCAAACAGGAGGTTTGGGCATGTTTGGAATGCCATCCTTGTAATTGGAATTGGGTGTGATTACACAGTTTCTTATGTTTATCTTGGCCAAGTAATTATATGGTCAGCATGTTGGGTGTAATTGTGGGAGCAATTACACTCTTCTTGCATGTTTGGAAAGCCACCAAAGAATTTGGATTAGTGTGTAATTGGATGTAATTACACGGTTTAGCATGTTTGTATAGTCAAGTAATTACTTGGTCAGCATGTAATTGAGTCTAATTGGAGTGTTGTAAGGGAGGTGAGAATTAGTGGTAATTACACTGTGTAATCACAAGGTTATTTTGTAATTTCTTTCCTTTTATTTTATTTAATTTCTTTTCTTTTTCATTTTTATTTTTTATTTTTAAATTATTATTTTCTACATTATTTATCTTTCATTTCCCTTTTTCCCATTTCCCAAACTTCACTTCTTGCGATTCCATGTAAATTGCTTGTGCTTTTCATTTCTTATTTTTTTTTTCATTTAGTGTAACTGCGTTATTATTCTAGTGTTTGAAACTACACCTCCTCTTTGAGCTTAGATTTGGGAGAGGGGGAGGAAGAGGTAGAAGGAGAATGGTTTTTTGAGGAGGAAGAGAAAGGTGTCAGAATGCCATAGAGAAATCCGCAAGAAAATAGTTAGAAAGATAATAATAGCTTAAATTCTTCATGTTCTTGGCTCAAGAGACCATTGGGCTCCATAAAGCAAATGTCACGACCCAAATATGTCGTGATGGCACCCATGCTAACCCCCCTGGTGGGCAAACCATCCCCTTATACGATTAATCATTCAATTATCCAAACCCGCTTAAATAACAACAAAGATAATAATAATAAGTCTATGTCATAAATAGTAAGTAAGTGCGGGATACTAAATAATACAACCCCAAGAACTGAAAGTCATCATACAAGGACCCTGACCAAATACACTGTCTGGGAATACATAAATGTCTGAAATATAAAGATAATGTCTAAGAAGTAAAAGTAGACATAAATAAGGGAGATCTCCAGGGCGGCATGGCTGGATAGGAGTTCACCCTCAGATCTGATCAAAAGTAGCCTCGGGCTAGATGTGAGGTCTAGAAAACGGTCCTGGAATGCAATCTGCATTCAAAAAGGGTGCAGCAAGGTACTATCAGTACAAACACTATGTACTGGTAGATATCATAGGCCAACTAAAATTAGTTCATGCATACAATCATAAAATCAACAAAATAGACAGATAGGCACAACAACACCCAAACAGATCAATTCATAGAAATAAGATGATATCTTATGCAATGCAACAACTGATGATAACTCCACCGTACACACATACTAAAGGCCTTGTTCGCACGATAGTCATGACCTGTGACGGACCCATGGTGTCCACGTACCACTCACTCCAGGACAGACCTCGGATCACGAGTCCACAAATAGGCCACATCCTCACCCCCTGTCAAATATATATATATATATATATATATATATATATATATATATATATATATATATATATATATACACACACACACACAAGATGAGTCTCGAGATATGTACGCGATCTTCCATATCAGCTACTATAATTGGAGCATTTTTTGGTCAAGGAATTAAAACGAAGGCTATACTCATGGGCACTCATGTTCCCCTGCCTGAGGTTTAGGAATCTATCAGCTCTGGCCCGTTGAACCTTTGGAGGTAAATAGTGTCGGAGAAAAGCATCTACAAACTCTTGCCATACCGGTGGAGGTGCATTTACCCCTCTAGAAGATATCCAGGTACAATACCAATGAACGGCCACATCTCGCAATCTATAAGAGGACAACCCTACCGACTCAACATCAGAAGCATGCATTACCCGCAATATCCTCAACATCTCATCTATGAAGTTCTGCAGGTCCTCGTCCGGTTTTGACCCAAAGAATTCTAGAGGGTCCAAACTAACGAAATCACAGACTCTGGCATTGACAGCTCTATCACCATGACCTGTACCTTGTTGCTGAGCCTGAACGGCTACTAACTGGGTCAGCAACTGAATGGCCTCTCTCATCTCCTTGCCTGAGGCATCCGGTGGAGGGACTGAGGGCTGGAGCTGGAGCTGAGGCTCCTCTATGCTCCTCTAGAGCGGGTGGAGTGTGAGAGGACCGAGATGGAACCTCATTCTAGGACTCGCCCTCCTCTATATCTGTAGGCGGTACCCGCTCAGTCCTCCTACCCACCGCTGACTTGCCCTTCTGGGCCACTGTCGTTTTTCTCTTCACAGGCATCGCTGAAATCATAACACACGGTAAAGAAAAAAAAAAGAATCCTTATAACATGGCTCTATCGCACGATCTAAGAGGAGAAAGAAAGGTCAATCATTCCTAAATGCCCCGCAGCCTCCTGTTTATAAGTGTGATGTGCTTCACACCCATAAACAAGACTCTACTGGACACGACTCATAGACACACCCTATGACGAACTGCTCTGATACCACTTTTGTCACGACCCAACCGGAGGGCCATGATGGGTACCCGCAGCTGACCCACAAAAGCTAACTCGTAAATCTCATAATCTAAAAGAGCATGAATTCAAAGATAAAACACATCTATATAAACATCACCATCTATGCCCATATGTACAAGCCGACAAGGCTGCCAAAAATGATATACAAAATACGAACCGATGAGGTTATAGAACATCTAACTATATACATCTGTCTACGAGCCTCTACAAGGAGTACAAAACATCATAAGGATGGGACAGGACCCCGCCATGCCCATATACACATATAAGAAAGAGTAGTACCAGCTGAACTATAGCTCCGAAGCAAATGGAGTGCTCCTGTATAGTCACTGATGGAGAAGCCTAAGGGTTCGGTCCGTCTCCCTGTCTACCTGCGGGCATGAACGCAACGTCCATAAACAAAAGGACGTCATTACAAATAATGTACTGAGTATGTTAGGCATGAAAAACAACATAATAAAAGTATGAAGGAAGCATGAGATATGAGAGATAACCTATACATCTTATTACCTCTTAAGGCGGATATCAGGCATGCTTAACTTTTAAAAAAAAATATTTTCATACATATATAATATAATTTTAAGTGTTGCGGAACGTGCAGCGCGATCCATATATCATATCATCCCGCGTCTGGGGTAACATCATAATCGGCCCAGTGCAGTGGTGTGCACATCTACGTGTTTGCGCGGTCGATTATAACGCGGCGTGGTGTGAGAAAATACATACATATATATAAAGCATGCATGAGAGCCTAAATAAAAGCTATAAATATATCGGAGTGACGTAAGGTCAGTAAACCTCCAATTATCGTTATGGAACTATCATCATGAACATGTCTCACCTTGAAAGAACAAAATCATAAGATGAGATCAATAGCAATGAATAAAATCAATAATCATAAGACAAAGGTCAGCCATATCATAAGAACATCAAGAACTATGAGATTTTAGTATTTCTAGGAATAGGGATATTATGGATAGCATTTGTGTAAGTTTGGTTTCAATATGATCATGCCATAAGAAAGAAAGGGACAGCCTTAACATACCTTCGCGTCTCCTTAACTACTTAACGTTCTCCTCCCAAGCTCGCAAATCTACATTCAAGAGGATTCATACTAAAACTAAGTCTTGAAAACACTCTTAAGTTCAAACTAGAGTAACTAATGGGCTAGCGAAATTTGGGCAGCATTTCCCCTATTCCATCTACTTCCACCAAATTCCAAATCAACTCCCAACATCAATAATAACATTAACAATTCCATATTTAGGAAATTATATACAATTTACACCTAAAACAATCCAAAACTTCCTTCCAAATTCTATTCATAACCAACAACTACAACACAATGTCCCATACTTTTCCTATTATAATTTCCTTCACTTTTATGACTTACTAATCTCGAAATCAACTCAATATAAGAAAGAAAGAGAGAACATACCTTAATCTTGAAGAACCCTAACTCCTCCAACTTTGTTCCAAAATAAAATCACCATAAGTTTAACTATGAGCTAGGATCATCATCATCTATGAGTTAGCTTAGGGTTTGTAAAGCTTGATTTCCATTTGATTTGGCTTAGGATGTATATGGATAAGTAGAGAGAGCTTAAAGGATCAAGAACATTCTTATTACTAATGATCCAAGTCGTGGCCCCTTTTACTATTTAGGAGAGATAAAAAATTCCACCGCCTACCATTCGATGGCAAGGTCGACAGTCCGTTGACCAGTCGACTCGCAACCGTCGAATGGCAGTAGCCCCAGATTCTCTCTGATTTTTAGAGAGTTGTTTGATAGGCAGGTTGACGATCCGTCGACTTGACCGTCGAGTTGCTCTGCTGCAATACTCAGATGTTTTGGTTTATTTTGCCTCTAATCTTTTGATACCGGTTGTACACAACCTAAACTCCCGCATATGTGGGATAATCATGTAGAGTCTCTTATAACCTTGACATCAACCTCACTCACTAACTTCCCGTTCCCCATCTTGCAGTGAAACTCAGTGTATAAAATGCGGGGTATAATGTCACGACCCCGCTAGAGGCCATGACGGGTACCCGACACTAGCTTACGGAGCACCTCTGGTCTAACATTTCCATTTTCACTACTAAGAGGGCCGAATGTACAATTTATGAATATCTCACTTAATATAGTCATCAATAGCTATACCCGCAAGCATATGTCAATAAGCTTTACCAAAATATTATACAACACCAAGGACAGACAAAGTCACAAAACATCTATCCACATACGTCTGTCTACGAGCCTCTAAATAAGATACATAAATCCACGAGGACGGGGAGGGATTTCACCATGACCAAATATATACACAGAAGTAGTATCAATAAGCTATAGCTCCGGAACAATTGGAGCGCTTTCAAGATGCCGCTGATGGAGCTCCTAGAGGTCAGAAGCGTCTACCTGTTTACCTGCGGGCATGAACACAGCGTCCACAAGAAGGGACGTCAGTACGAATAGAGTACTGAGTATGTAAGGCAGGAGCAATAATGTAATAAGACACATGTAGTATATCATGAGATAGAAGGGTAACTTGTACATCTGGGTGCCTCTTAAGGTGGATACCATGCATGCTTAGCTTTTCATTAAATCTTTCTCATACATATGTATCATAATAGTGCTGCAGAACATGCAGCCCGATCCATATATATATATATATATATAGATATATATATTGTTGTTGCGTGACGTACATCCCGATCCACAAATATATAATGGTGCCGAGGAACGAACGACCCGATCCATTGAACTATATATCCTGTGTCCCAGACGATATCATAATATACCAACTGATCAGGTGACTATGTGTATATAACACCTTACCTTTCCCCATAACCCCATATATACATATGCATATATATATATATATATATATATATATATATATATATATATAATATTTTATAACGTAAGTAACATGCATGAGAGCCCAAATAAAAGCTACGATATCGGAGTGACGTAAGGTCGGTAACCTCTGATTATATTATGGAATAATCATCATCGCTCTATCTCACCTTGAAGGAACAATTATTATAAGGTGAGATCAACAACAATGAATAAAATCAAGAAAATTATGAAATAACTCAACATTCTCATAATAACATTGAAATCATAAACTTGGAACCGTTAAACATAAGATCATCATTATCATTGTAATCATCATAGAAACATTCTCATCTTTAACATCATGAGAAGCTTTAAGAATCATGAACTTCTAGCTTTTGAAAACGAGGAGGTTATGGAAACATTTATGGAATCATAACATAGAAATCATGCTTTTGAAAGAAAGAGACGAGCCTTAACATACCTGTGCGGCCTCCTATTATCTACGCTTATCCGTTCGTACTCGTAAATCTACATTCAAGAGGATTCGCACTATCGTTAGACTCACTGTTATATGCTCATGCTAGGTTTTCATATTAAACTATTCTATATCCTGCCGAAAATCGGGCAGCATCTCCTCTGTTTATATGCCTAGCCCGAAATCTCAATTCAACAACCAACAACAACAACAACAATACCTACATCAATCATGATATTCTCAATATCAAAATACTTCATAAACACCCCATATGGTGCTTATCTCATATTTCCACCAATAAAATTATTTTATAACTATTTAACAGCTCTATCTCCGTAAATGAACAAGATTAATATCAATATGGAGAGATTCATACCTTGTTCTTACTAAAACAACAATATCTTCAGTGTTCGCCTATAATCCAAACCAAAATCCACCGCAAAACGATACTACAATCACAATTGCGCGCTATCTGAACCTAAACTAACACTCCGCCACTTGAAAATCACTCAATTTTGTAACATCCTCACCCCCTCATCTGTTTTCTGTGTTTTCTTGGGAAACATTGATGAAAAAAAGGGGTTTTACCCTTTATATAGGGGGTCAAAGTCGGTGGAACTGACTTAATAATTGGCCTTCGCAAACGCGATGGTCTGGAATTTTCATGGCCATCGCGAATGCGAGGCTCTATCGCGAACGCGTAGGGCAATTTCTGCCAGTTCGTCCAAATTTTCTTTTTTCGCCCGATCCACCTCCATTCCTTTTGATACCTCTCATACATGGTATTAAACCCTCATAACCATAAGATAAGCATATATAATCTCGTATATCCTCAACAATAACCCTATGTTCACAATTAGATGACTAACGGCTAGCGACTTCTTAACGTACCAAACTGCGAGGTGTAACATTCCTCCCTCCTTAGGACATTCGTCCTCGAATGTTAGGCTCTTAGGGATTTCTACGAATATTTTGCCAGATTTTCCCCCCATAATTGCACCACTGCTGTCTTGTCACAGCAACCTAAAATATGCAGGGCCTCACCGGGCATAAATATCTATATTGAACTGGCCATACACGGCCAAGAATTTATTTTAAAGAAACATTACGTACCTGAGAGTATTGATGGCTCTGTCTGCGCGTCTTCTGGGGGTGGGAATAATTGCGGGTATCTAGATTTCATGTCCTTCTCAACTTCCCAAGTTATCTCTTCCCTGTTATTATTCCTCCATAGGACTTTGACTGAAGCCACATCCTTGGTTTTAAGCCTTCGGACTTGCCTATCCAGAATGGCAATGGGTACTTCCTCATAAGACAGCTTCTCAGTTACTTGTACATCATCTATAGGCATAATCCTTGAAGGATCTCCAACACACTTATGAAGCATGGACACGTGAAACACTGGGTGGAGAGATTCCAACTCTGAAGGCAAATCTAGTTCATAAGCTACTTGGCCTATCCTGCGCACAATCTTATCAGGTCCAATATACTGGGGACTAAGCTTCCCCTTCTTGCCAAATCTCATCACGCCTTTCGTCGGCGATACCTTCAAGAATACCCAGTCATTAACTTTGAATTCCAAGTTTCGTCGACGATTGTCTGCATAGGATTTCTGACTACTTTGAGCTGTTAGTAGTTGACCCTGAATAAGCTTAACTTTCTCTACCGCTTGCTGGATTAAATGTGGGCCTACCAACTTTGTCTCTCCCACTTCAAGCCATCCAATAGGTGATCTACACATCCTTCCATATATAGCTTCATATGGGGCCATCTGGATACTAGAATGATAGTTATTATTGTACACAAAATCAATAAGTGGCAAGTGATCATCGCAATTGACTCCAAAATCTAGCACACATGATTTTAGCATATCTTCAAGGGTTTGGATAGCGCGCTCAGCCTGTCCGTCAGTTTGTGGATGGAATGATGTACTAAGTCTCACCTGCGTTCCCAAACCTTCTTGGAAGGATCTCAAGAAATTAGCTGTAAACTGTGATCCTCTATCCGTGATAATGGACACTGGAACCCCGTGAAGTCGCACTATCTCTTTGATATATAACTTTGCATAATCTTCTGCTGAGTATGTCGTTCTGACTGGAAAAAAAATGGGGTGACTTCGTGAGTCTATCCACTATCACCCATATAGAATCATACTTATGCCTGGAACGAGGTAAGTCTGTAATGAAGTCCATATTAATCGCCTCCCATTTCCAAGTTGGAATCTCTATAGCTTGCAGCAATCCTCTGGGCTTTTAATGCTCCATCTTGACCTGTTGACAATTAGGACATTGAGCCATGAACTCCGCTATATCCTTTGTCATGCCATCCCACCAATATAAATTTAAGATCATGGTACATCTTTGTCGCTCCTGGATGGATGGAATAACGAGAATAATGGGCTTCCTCTAAGATCTGTCGACGTAGCCCTGCCACCTTAGGAATACATAATCTTCCTCAATACCTGAGGACTCCATCCGCAGGGACGTCAAATTGTGACTTCTCCTTCTGAGAAATCACATCTCTATAACGAACTAGCACCGGGTCTTCGTATTGGCACTTCTTTACTTCTTCCATTAAGGATGAAACAGCTAATTCCTGAACAGTGACTCTCGCACGGCCCGAGTCTGTCAAGCGAACTCCTAGGCTAGCTAGTTGTTGAAGTTCCCGAGCTAGCTCCCTCTTCTCCGATTGAACATCGCACAGACTGCCCATGGATTTGCAGCTGAGAGCGTCAGCTATCACATTCGCCTTTCCCAGATGATATAAAATGCTCACATCATAATCCTTTAATAGCTCCAACAATCGTCGTTGTCGTAAGTTCAATTCCTTCTGTTTAAAGATATATTGGAGACTCTTACGGTTCGTATAAATGTCCACATGAACACCATATAAATAGTGTCTCCACATCTTTAGTGCATGAATAACTGCAGCCAGCTCTAGGTCATGAGTCGAGTAGTTCTTCTCGCGTTTCTGTAACTGCCTCGAAGCATAAGCTATTACTTTTTTCCATGCTGCATCAACACACAACCTAGCCCAACACCTGAAGCATCACAGTAAATACTATAGCCCTCTAATCCTTCGGGAAGTGTCAGGACTGGGGCCGAAGTCAACCTATCCTTTAGCTCCTGAAAGTTGTGCTCACACGTATCTGTCCACTAAAACTTAGCTAATTTCTGAGTCAGCTTCGTCAGTGGTGCAACGGTGGAAGAAAATCCTTCTACAAATCTCCTATAGTAACCGGCCAACCCCAGGAAACTATGGACCTCTGTAGGCATTATAGGCCTTGTCCAATCCTTCATAGCTTCAATCTTCTGAGTGTCCACTCGAATACCATCAGCCGAAATAATATGCCCTAGGAAAGTCACAGAATTCACCCAAAATTCACATTTTGAAAATTTGGCATATAACTCCCATGCTCGAAGGATTCCAAGAATGGTATACAAATGGTCTGCATGCTCTGCCTCCGATCGAGAATACACCATAATATCATCGATGAACACAATTACAAATAGACACAAGAAAGGCCTGAACACATTATTCATCAAATTCATAAATACTGCTGGAGCATTGGTCTGCCCAAACGATATCACTCGAAACTCATAATGGCCATATTTGGTTCAAAAGGCTGTTTTTGGAATGTCCCGTTCCTTAACCCTCACTTGGTGGTATCCTAATCTCAAATCTATTTTTGAGAAAAACTTGGCACCCTGCAACTGATCGAATAAATCATCAATCCTTGGAAGTGGGTAGGGTTGTTCATGGTCCGGTTTGACTCGATTTTTGATTAAAACCAAACCAATTAAGTCGGGTTTTTTTAATATTCAAACCAAACTAAACCATTATAGTATAAATTCTATTGGTTTCGGTTTTATTGGTTTTATCGGTTTGATTCGGTTTTTGCGGTTTTTCAGATTTTAAGAATGTATTAATATAAAGAACCTTTGAATTAAATGGAACTAAATACGGCTTTGACGGTGATCCATTAAAATTTAAGAATCTTCTTAATTAATTCATTAACTTTATTTAGGTATAGGCCTATGTTTATGGGTATCGGAATTACAGAAACATAACATCTACTTTTCATGATTCTAGTTACCTCCCTATATATAGCCTTTTGATATTACGCAGCCCTCCAAAATTTTTGTTATCTAGACTCATCGTGTTTAGGAAGCATTGAGAAGAAAGCACAGAGGTTGAAATGGAAAATGATAAACAGAAAGACAAAGTCATCTACCAAATCATTTAAAATTCCAATTTCCATTTTCTTCCCTTTAATTTGTTACGGATAAAATGCTAGCTTATAAGTAGTAATTCAGATGACATGTAAAAGAGGGAACTGTAAGATAAGGGGAATTTTTTTATTTTACCTTTAGCAAGTTTCTTTTTATTTTACCTTAAACTTAAATGGGCTACATTTTTCTTTCTAATTGTCTGAATTTGTATTGGACTTGGAATGAGCCAAAATTTTATATATATATATATATACATAATATTTTAAATATGTATGTATCTATCGTTTCGGTTCGGTTTGGTTCAGGTTTTTTTAGTTTAACACCAAACCAAACCAAATATTATCAGTTTTTTAAATTTTAAAACCAAATCAAGTCAAACCAAGCCGGTTTTCGGTTTATTAAGTCGGTTTGACTCGGTTTACCGGTTTGGATTGGTTTTTCGGTCTCATTTGAACACCCCTAGAAGTGGATATTTGTTCTTTATCGTCACCTTGTTCAATTGTCTATAGTCAATACACATACGTAAAGAACCATCCTTCTTTCTTACGAACAACACAGGCGCTCCACATGGCGATGAACTTGGTCTAATGAAGCCTTTTTCAAGCAAATCCTTCAGTTGCGCCTTTATCTCTTTTAATTCTGCAGGGGTCATTCAATAAGGAGGAATAGATATGGGCTTAGTATCCGGCAACACATCGATAGTAAACTCAATCTCTCGTTCTGGTGGAAGACCTGGAAGCTCGTCTGGGAACACATCCGGAACTCATTTACCACTGGGACAGAATGAAGAGTCGGCGGTTTTGCTTCTGTGTCTTGAACCCGGACCAAATGATAAATGTATCCTTTGGCAATCATCTTTCTTGCTTTGAGGTAGGAAATAAATCGACCCCTCGGAGACGCCGCATTGCCTTTCCTTTCCAACAATGGTTCTCCTAGGAATTGGAATCGAACCACCTTCGTTCTACAATCAACGTTAGCGTAACAGGAGGCTAGCCAATCCATAACCATAATAACGTTAAAATCTAACATCTCCAGCTCATGTAGGTCAGCAATAGTATGACGATCGCAAACTACGATCACACACTCCTTATATACCTGCCTGGCTACTACTGGATCTCCTACAGGTGTAGCTACTTCAAAAGGTTTGATTGGCCCCGGTTTCATCCCAATACGATTTGCGACATAAGGAGTAATATATGACAGAGTAGAAACTGGATCAATCAATGCATACACATCATAAGAGAATACCGATAATATACCTGTAACAACATCTGGGGAAGATTCAAGATCTTGCCGTCCCACCAGTGCATATATACGGTTCTGAGGGCCGCTTGAACTGGATGCTCCTCCCCTGCCTCTGCCACGACCTGCTGGAGTTTGGGAAGTTTTTCCAGGAGGGCGCACGGATGATGAAGAACCAATTGCTGATCCGGCAGGCTGAGCCTTGTCTCCGTCATTCCTCAATGGACAATCGCGCACCAAATGACCAACCCGACCACAGGCATAACAAGCACCTGAACCTAAGCGGCACTGTCCAGAATGTGGCCTGCCATATTGATTACACCGTGGTAGGGGTGGTCTCGTCTAGCTAGAATTGCTTCTATACTGGGACCCTGAAACTCCAGAACTCTGGCCTGGTTCTGAATATATAGGACGGTCAAATCTCTTGCCGGCAAATCGAGAAGGTGCGCTGGCCACTGATTGGCCTGAATGCCTGGAATATTATTGTCTCTTCCCTCCTCTATACTCACTGCCAGCACCAAAAGATTCGGCCCTTTTTCTATGCCCTCTATCAGCATCACGTTCACCTCTCTGCGGCTGTTGTTGTTCCTCCAGATTTTGGGCATAGGCCCGAATACGAGTGATATCCATCCCATCCTGAAGTGAGGTCGTCAAGCATTCCTTAACAAAATGTGGCCCCAACCCACTCACGAATCGATGCACGCGGTCTTCCATGTCTGCTACCATGGCTGGGGCATACCTGGCCAAGAAATTAAAGCAGAGACTGTATTCCCGAGCGCTCATATTCCCTTGCTTGAGATTTGAAAACTTATCAGCACGGGCCCGTCAAACCTCTGGTGGTAGATAATGTCACAAAAAAGCATCTGTGAATTCTTGCCATACTGGGGGAGGTGCATTTGCTCCTCGCGATGATATCCAAGCGTTATACCACTGGACGGCCACATCCCACAATCTATAGGAAGCTAATTCCACGGATTCAGTATTAGAAGCATGCATTAGTCTTAATGTCCTCAGCATCTCATCTATAAAGCACTGCGGGTCCTCATCGGGCTTCAACCCGTAGAATTCTGGGGGATTCAAACTAATAAAATCACAGGCTCTTGCACTCACCGCTCTATCACCTTGGCCCATGCCTTGCCGCTGAGCCTGCGCGGCAACCAACTAGGTCAGCAACTGAATAGCTTCTGTCATCTGCTGGCCCGGAGCTCCTGGCGGTGGAACTGGAGGTACTGGAGCTGGAACTGAAGCTTTTTCCTGCTCCTCTGATAAGGATGGTGTGAGAGGTCCGAGAGGGAACCTCGTTATGAGACTCACCCTCTTCTACCTCTGCCCGTGGCTCCCGTTCAATTCTTCTTGCGGCCATCGTCTTGCCCTTCTGGGCCGCTGTAGCTTTTCTTTTTATAGGCATCGCTGAAATCATAACACACGATTAGGAAAGAGGGAGAACCTGATAACATGGATCTATCACATGATCTAAGATAAGAAAGAAGGTCAATTATTCCTAAATGCCCCGCAGCCTCCGGCTTATAACTGTGGCACGTTTCACACCCATAAGCAGGACTCTACTAGACACGGCTCGCAGACATACCCTAGGACAAACTGCTCTGATATCACTTTTGTCACGACCCCGCCAGAGGCCATGACGGGTACCCGGCACTAGCTTACCGAGCACCTCTGGTCTAATATTTCCATTTTCACTACTAACAGGGCTGAATGGACAATTTATGAATATCTCACTTAACATAGTCATCAATAGCTATACTCGCAAGCATATGTCAATAAGCTTTACAAAAATATTATACAACACCAACGACGGACAAAGTCACGAAACATCTATCCACATATGTCTGTCTACGAGCCTCTAAATAAGATACATAAATCCACGAGGACGGGGCGGGATTTCACCATGACCAAATATATACACAAAAGTAGTACCAATAAGCTGTAGCTCCGGAACAACTGGAGCGCTTTCAAGATGCCGTTAATGGAGCTCCTACAGGTCAGAAGCGTCTACCTGTTTACCTGCGGGCATGAACACAGTGTCCACAAGAAGGGACATCAATACGAATAGAGTACTGAGTATGTAAGGCAGGAGCAATAATGTAATAAGACACATGTAGCATATCGTAAGATAGAAGGGTAACCTGTACATCGGGGTGCCTCTTAAGGCGGATACCATGCATGCTTAGCTTTTCATAAAATCTTTCTCATACATATGTATCATAATAGTGGTGCAGAACATGCAGCCCGATCCATATATATATATATATATTGTTGCTGCGGAACGTGCAGCCCGATCCATAAATATATAATAGTGCCGAGGAACGAACGGCCCGATCCATTTAACCATATATCCCGCGTCCGGGACGATATCATAATATACCAACTGATCAGGTGGCTATGCATATATACGCCTCACCTTTCCCCATATATATATATATATATATATATATATATATATATATAGATTATAACGTAAGTAGCATGCATGAGAGCCCAAATAAAAGCTACGACTGTATTGGAGTGACGTAAGGTCGGTAACCTCTGATTATATTATGGAATAATCATCATCGCTCTATCTCACCTTGAAGGAACAATTATTATAAGGTGAGATCAACAATAATGAATAAAATCGTGAAAATCATGAAATAACTCAACATTCTCATAATAACATTGAAATCATAAACTTGGAACCTTTAAACATAAAATCATCATTATCATTGTAATCATCATAGAAACATTCTCATCTTAAACATCATGAGAAGCTTTAAGAATCATGAACTTCTAGCTTTTGAAAACAAGGAGGTTATGGAAACATTTATGGAATCATAACATAGAAATCATGCCTTAGAAAGAAAGGGACGAGCCTTAACATACCTGTGCGGCCTCCTACTATCTACGCTTATCCGTTCGTACTCGTAAATCTACATTCAAGAGGATTCGCACTATCGTTAGACTCATTGTTATATGCTCATGCTAGGTTTTCATATTAAACTATTCTATATCCTGCCGAAAATCGGGCAGCATCTCCCCAGTTTATATGCCTAGCCCGAAATCTCAATTCAAAAACCAACAACAACAATACCAACATCAATCATGATATTCTCAATACCAAAATACTTCATAAACACCCCATATAGTGCTTATCTCATATTTCCACCAACAAAATTATTTTATAACTATTTAACAGCTCTATCTCCCTAAAGAAACAAGATTAATATCTATAGGGAGAGATTCATACCTTGTTCTTACTAATGCAACAATATCTTCAGTGTTCGCTTAGAATCCAAACCAAAATCCACCGCAAAACGATACTACAATCACAACTGCGCGCTATCCGAACCTAAACTAACACTCCGCCACTTGAAAATCATTCAATTTTGTGACATCCTCACCCCCTCATATGTTTTCTGAGTTTTCTTGGGAAACTTTGATGAAAAAAGGGGTTTTACCTTTTATATAGGGGTCAAAATCGGTGGAACTGACTTAATAATTGGCTTTCGCGAACGCAATGGTCTGGAATTTTCATGGCCATCACGAACGTGAAGCTCTATCGCGAACATGTAGGGCAATTTCTGCCAGTTCATCCAAATTTCCTTTTTCGCCCGATCCACCTCCAATCCTTTTGATTGCTCTCATACATGGTCTTGAACCCTCATAACCATAAGATAAGCATATATAATCTCGTATATCCTCAACAATAACCCTATGTTCACAATTGGACGACTAACGCCTAGCGACTTCTTAACGTACCAAACTGCGAGGTGTAACATATAATACTATCTACCACTACCGAGTCTCCAATCGGAGTAGATACATGTATTGGAACATCAAAAAAGTCTCACACCATATCAAGACCCATAGAGAAGTATGTGGATATGTAAGAGAATGTAGAACCCGGATCAAGCAACACAGTAGCCGACTGGTGACAGACTGAGATATAACCTATAATGATAGGATTGGAATCCTCAGCCTCTGGTCTGCCAGGAAAAGCATAGCAATGAACCCGTTCACCTCTAGCCTGCGAACCTCCACGATCACCCTGACCCGACTGAGCCCCATCCCTACCAGGCTGATGTCCACTTCTGCCTGAATGAGATCCGCCTCTGCTAGGCTGGGTACAACCGCTAGCAGATATTTGACCACCTCGCCCAGTCTAAGCATGATCCTTACCATTAAATCCTCCTCCCTTAGCATATGAAATTGGCGCCCTGGGTCTAGTACTGAGCACTCTGGCAACTCTATCTGAGTCAGCGACAGTTCTTCTTGAAATGCCCAGCTCTCCACACTCAAAACATCCACGGTCTAGCATAGGTCACTGAACAGAAATAGAATAAGCAGAATAACCACCATGATCAGAGAATCTGGAGTATGAATCCCTTGGCTGACTGAAAGAATGATGATTGGGCCCTGACGGCCCTCTAACAGAAACCTGCATTGCCGACTGGATAGGTCGACCCGAATAAACCTGGGAACTCTGCCCATACTGACCCTTCCTTCGGGAGAACCAACCACTGAAACTACCACCCTTGCGGGCCTTCTTATCAACATACTTGCCAAAGCTATCCTGCCTCACTGACTCAACTGTAGTGACATGATCCACCATATTTTGGAAAGAAGCTCCTGTAGATACAAGCTGAAGGGATGACAACTTCAAAGTAATGTTCAACCCCTTCACAAACCCCAAACTCTCTCAGCATTAGTAGGCAACAACTGTAGAGCATAACAAGACAAAGAGGTAAAATGGGCCTCATAAGCAGCAACTGAAGAACTCCCCTGCTCAATGTTGCTAAACTCATCACGCCTCCTATCCCTCAAAGTATGCGGAACGTACTTTTCCAAAAAGACTGAATAAAACTGAGTCCAAGTCAACAGAGGCAACCCAGCTGGTCTACACTCCACATAAGCTCTCCGCCATAACTTGGCATCACCCAAAAGCTGAAAGATCACAAACTCGACACATGGCTCTCAATCACCCCCATCTTATGGAGACTCTCATGACAATCAATAATGAACCCATATGTATCCTCGGACTCTGTGCCATAGAAGACGGGAGACTTCATCTTGGTGAACCTCCAAAATAGATCATGCTCCTCACTGATCATCGCCGAGCCTGCCACTGGTCTAGGAAAATATCTGGTCCAGGAGCCTCATCCATATGTGGAGCTACAGTAGCAGCGTGTTGTGCTCCTGGAGCACGAAATCTATGAGGAATCCGTTCAGCTAATCTCACGCCCTGGCCATCTAGGGTAGCCGATAACACACCTACCTCAGTCAATCCATTCAGCAGGCTCAACGTACGAACCAAGGTATATGATAATACTGGAGTAGATATTATATCTGGTTGAGCTGGTGCTGGTCCTATCTCTGCCTCTTCATCCTGAATGGCTGGTGGGGAAACTGATCAAGCACGAGCCTGACCAGGCACGGGAGCCCTGCCCCTAGCTGGTGCTGCCCCTGCCTCTACCATGTCCACTGCCTCTGACTGACCTCTGCCACGAGTCGCGGCCCCGGCGGCGGCTCTGGTGCCTCATCAACAACTTCCCTAGCACGAGTCCCCACCATTTGTGAGAGAATGGAAGGAAAAGTCAGATACCAATTTGAATCATCCAGATACCAATTGGAATCAAGTAGCACTAAAGAGAGAAAGAGTTTAAGTTTTCTTAGTGTCCCATAGTCTCTCGAAGATAAGTACAGACGTCTCCATACCGATCCGCAAAACTCTACTAGACATGTCCTCGTATGATGAGAGCGATGAACCTAGGGCTCTGATACTAACTTTGTCATGACCCAAATACGTCGTGATGGCACCCACACTAACCCCCCGGTGGGCGAACCATCCCTTTATCCGATTAATCATTCAATTATCCAAAAACCGCTTAAATAACAACAAAGATAATAATAATATGCCTATGTAATAAATAGTAAGTAAATGTGGGATACTAAAAATACAACCCCAAGAACTGAAAGTCATCGTACAACGATTCCAACAAAATACACTGTCTAGGAATACATAAATGTCTGAAATATAGAGATAATGTCTAAAAAGCAAAGCAGAAATAAATAAGAGAGATCTCCTGGGCGGCATGGCTGGATAGGAGCTCACCCTCAGATATGATCAACAGTATCCTCGAGCTAGATGTGAGGTCTAGAAGATGGTCCTGGAACGGAATCTGCACTCAAAAAGGGTGCAGCAAGGTAGTATCAGTACAAACACTATGTACCGATAGATATCATAGGCCGACTAAGATTAGTTCATTTATACAATCTTAAAATCAACAAGATAGACAGATAGGGCACAACAACACCCAAATAGATCAATTCATAGAAATAAGATGATATCTTATGCAATGCAACAACTGATAATAACTCCACCGTACATACATGTCAAAGGCGTTGTTCGCATAATAGCCATGACCCGCGAGGAACCCATGGTGTCCATGTGCCACTCGCTCTGGAACAGACCTCGGATCACGAGTCCACAACTAGGCCACATCCTCACCCCTATCAAATATGCCTTATATATATATATATATATATATATATATATATATATATATATATATATACACACACACACGCGCACACACACACACACAAGGTGAGTCTTGAGATATGGTTCTAGTCTAGAACCCCAATATGAAACATCAACTCACAAGTAAGCATGATAACTCAATGAAATCAAATGCCAATGAAAATACAAGTCACAATGCCATAAGTCATATCAAGACTTAGATAAATTAGCTAAATCATAGAATGAATCATACAAACCCTCTCAATCAACATAAGAGTCTATATCAACCTCTTTCCTTCCAAAACACAGCAAATACACCTCATGGCTCAATACATAAAGTAACGACGACAAGCCCACAAAATCATAAGTCAATACCAACCTAAGAATGTATCCAACCCAACATCCACTACTAAAAAAACAGCTTTTACTGACCTCAGTTGAGGTCGGAAAAAAAACCGACCTCATGAGGTCGGTAAAGTCGTAATACGTATTTTTTAATTTTTTAAAAAATAAACCGACCTCATGAGGTCGGTAATATTGTACCAAAATTTGAAAAAATAATATACCGACCTCACTAGGTTGGGAATTTATTTGATGATAAATGTAAAATATTTTATTTTTTATTTAAAATAATACCAACCTCGTGAGGTCGGTATATTTAATAATTTTATTTTTTATTTAAAATAATACCGCCCTCGTGAGGTCGGTATTCTTTTAAATTAAAAATATATTTAATTTAAAAGAATACCGACCTCACGAGGTCGGTATTATTTTAAATAAAAAATAAAATATTTTACTTATACCGACCTCATGAGGTCGGTATAATCTAACAAATAAAGACCCATTATACCCGTTCCTATACTCGTTCCCATTTCTGCCTCTCTCCTCTCACTTCTCTCTCCCCCCTCTCTCTCTCTAACCCTAGAAACTCTGGCGACGTCACCGCCGTTCCTGCCGGTCACCACACGCCGCCGCCGTCCCTACCCATGCCCACGTCGTCCATCTTCTAGGTAAGCCCTAACTTATCCTTTGGTAAAGGTGAATACTTTGGTCTCCCAAGCTTTAGAAATTGGAACTATTGTTTGTTGGATTTAAGTTAGAATAATCCACATTTGACAGTTTAATTTTACCATTTATATGGCTGAAATGTTGATATGGGAATTGTATATATATGGCTGAAGTATTTCTTGTTGATTCTCTAAAATTTTCCCTTTATTTTAATTTGGTATATTTGTGTTGATTTTCCCTTAATGATTATTCTTGTTTGTGAGATATTGGGTAATTTTTAGTTTGTTGAGTTTGGCAAAGGGAAATTCTTTGGGTTGTCAAATTTCTTGTTGATTCTCCAAATTGTTGTCTTTGTTTTAATTTGGTATTTGGTGCTGATTTTTGCTTGATGATTATGTTTGGTGTGAGATATTGGGTAATTTTTAGTTTGTTGAGTTTGCTAAAGGTGAATTATTTGGTCTCCTTGCTTGAGAGGCTTTAGTTTTAGAAATTGGACAATCCGTCTGTTGGATTTTAAGGTAGATTTCTTTTGACAGTATAATATGACTATGTATATGGCTGAAATATTGATATGGGAACTGTATCCATGTTAAATGAAGTTTGCAACTTTAGTATCTGGCTTCCAGAAATTTTTATTTTTGCATGGTTTGCTCGAAGTTCTGATAGTTAAGTTAAAGAAAGAAGATCATCATGAAGTATTTTGCTACATATGGTTTTTCTAGAATAATGTTTTTGGACTCATAACTCGGATGTATGTACATACTCTGCTTCTTGTCTTGAGGGCAACTAATGGTGTGATATTTATTTTCAAGGAATTAGCTTATTGCTATTCTTTACAGGATGCATTTGTTGCTGAGCAGCTGTTTCAAGGCTCAGAAAATTCTTCATAACTGGGACTGATTCTTGTTTCCTGTAAGTTCTTCTGTGTTTCCCCCCTCTTTTTAGCTTTTCAAATTGGATGTTTTGAATGAAGATTGTTCAATATGGCCCACGGTAGTGTTGATTGACTTGCCATGTGTCCTACTGTTGGAATTTCACTTTCTGCCCTTTAATATGCCTATACCTTAGCTTTGACTTCTACTTGTTTCTTTGGTTATTTAAGGAAGTTGGCACAGCGGTGATCTCTTTATATAGCCTTTATTTCAGTACTGGGGACAGAATTAACTTGTTACTGGATCCTTCAACAAAAAGCATCTTGTTGGAAGAGGTAAACAATTTTTTTTTTTGGGTTAAAGAGCAGCTTGCTTTATGTATCTTGATTAATCTCAATATTCATTAAAGGAATATCTTTTCTTACTGTTGTGGGGGTAACCTCAGGGTGACCTCATTGATGTAAAACTTACTCCAAACAAGTTGTGGATACTCAGAGAAAATGGATTGGTCATAAAGGGGTTGTTTTGTCAGGACGGGAAAGAGTAAGTTTTCCTTTTCTTGGGAGAGTAAGTTTCCCAATGCCTGGTATGAAAGAGCATATTATAACTTTCTTAACATGGTCTCATTATATATTTTGATTGGTAGATGATTGGGCGTCTTTTGCAGAGATGTTCTGATGTAGATTCTCTCCTTTCAATATATTTCTTGTATACAGGAGCTTTTCACAATTTTAATAAAATTATTTATCTTAATAAAAAAATTATTTATTTCTTCTCTTAAGTAGGTGAAGAGATTGTTATCAGTTGAGCAGTTTTATAGATTCCTTAGGAAGAAATGGTGGTCAACCTTGTCTTGATTTTGTGTTTATCTCACCATTTATTTAGATTGTATGTACAAAGAGTGCTCAGTATTTTGCTTAAAAGGCCGAATATTTCTTTTTGAGAGGGACTGTTGTTAGAAGGAGAAGGATCAGTTGCTGAAGTGATGTTTTTTATTTTCTTGCAGTTCTTGTTGTATTCTGATCATCCTGTGAATGTCTTTCGAAGTTTTCCACTTTTCGCTTAGGATTGTCATCTTCTATGCGTTCATAGTTTCTTTGGTGTTAATAAAGATACATACTGGTTTTTCTTCTTTTTACTTGTAAATATGGTTTCACAATATGTTACCTTGTCAAATAAAAAATTAATACATACTGGTTAACCGTCAAAAATAAATAAATAAAGATAGATACTGGTCCGTTGACATTTTCTGCTGCTTTCAATGGTTTTGGCAGTTTATCTGCACATGTTAACTACAGTGTTGTATTTTTTTCTTTGCTTAGATTTACATACTCTGCTTCTTGTCTTGAGGGCAACTAATGGTGTGATATTTATTTTCAGGGAATTAGCTTATTGCTATTCTTTACAGGATGCATTTGTTGCTGAGCAGCTGTTTCAAGGCTCTGAAAATTCTTCAGATGATCTACTTTGGTCCAAAAACATTATTCGAAGTTCGGATGTACTCAAGAAATGTAAGGATGCTAAGCTCAACCCAGTTTTATGTAGCCTCTTGCTTTCACCTAAATTATATCTTATAGTCCTGCATCAACCTAGGCCTAATATAAGTAGTCTCAAGAATTGATCTTTATATATTTTCAAGGATAAGCAACTTATACACTAGCCTCATTTTTTTTGGCATAGTCCAGGCAAAGTATTGTTTCCGGTCGTTATTTATTTTTAGCGACTGGATTTGGACTTTTAACGACTGGATTTCCGCTCGCTAAAGGCTATTTTTCTTGTAGTGTTTGGTAGGTTGGGAAAAGTCAGAAAACGAGGTTGCAGTTCTAAAGCAGCAACTTGAGGCAGCTGAGCAGCAAAACTTGACTTTGGATGTTCGCGTCAACCATCTTGATGTTTGCGAGGGGTGAAGTAGTCTAATGTTGTAGACTAACTTAATGTAGACTAGTTTAATGTTTTGTGAATGTTTACAAATATTGAAGTAGTTTAATGTTGTTTTGATGTTTGCAAAGGTTGAAGTACCTTAAGTCTCTTGTGAATGTTTGATTGATGTTTTTATTCCACTTTGAAGTAGTTTCAAATTGAATTTGATGTATTGGTGGTTGTAGTATATGTGTTGTAATAGTAGTTTAATGTTTTATGTATTTATAGTAGTTTAGTATATTGTTGACAGCTATTTGAGCTGGTTTTAGTTGAAAGTAAAATTATTTTCATCTTGACAGGGGAGCAGCTGGAAAAACAGCTAGGTGCTGCCATTTTTCTTGCAGGGTACCAACCTCATGAGGTCGGTTTTGGGGCCAGACACATAAATTACCGACCTCATGAGGTCGGTCTTCTGCAAAATATTTCAGGGAATTGCAAATTACCGACCTCATGAGGTCGGTTTTCTACAAAATATTTTCAGAAATTGCAAATTACCGACCTCATGAGGTCGGTTTTTTGCAAATTTTTCCAGGGAATTGCAAATTACCGACCTCATGAGGTCGGTATTTCATATAATTAATATCCGACTAAAAAAATATTACCGACCTCATGAGGTCGGTAATATTTCCGACCCACTCTTTTCCGACCTAATTTTGAGGTCGGTTTTTGCCCAAAACCGACCTCATGAGGTCGGAAATGGCCCTTTTTTTAGGTCGGAAAATACAGTTTTTTAGTAGTGATCGTGCCCAAAGAACTAAACATGCTTTCTCCCTTCAATTCTACTACATATGCATTTCAATAATCAAAGTCTAACTAAAGTAAATCATAACCTACCTCAGATGCAGAACTGGATCCACGAATTACTCCACGTGAGCCTTTCCCTTACAAACTACCTCGGAACACTCAAAGTCTAACAAATAGTAATGCTAAGTAAGCAAATGACTACCATAAACCAACTAATTGGAAGAAGAAATAATTTGGGGAAAATTACTCAAAATACCCCTATCAAATCATACGAGTTAAACCGAAAATTAAGGGTGAAATTACCCTACCCATAGTCCCAATAATCATAATCCTTAATTACACGAGTTTGTAGTCACATTAGACCCTTCAATTTCATCAAATTAGCCAAAGCCTCCAATATGGGTGAAACCCTAAATTTCATGAATAGATTCTTGAATTTAAGAGTGATTCAATCCTAGATTGTGTTAATCTAAAATTCTAGATGATATAAACAATGATTGAAGCAACAATAACCAAATTACAATAAGGGTTTCATGATTAGTACCTTATGTCTCATCAGCTACCATTCTAAGACCATAATCTACCATGGAATCTTAAAGAGGACGGGAGTAAAGCAAGATTATAGGTTAGAACTTATCCCAACAGATGATTTCACCTATTTCCTTCAAGAATCGCCTCTCGTAGCTCTTAGAATGAGGTTTTAGGTGCTTTGGACTAATGATTCCAACTTAAGGCAAAATAAATAATGAACTGGTCCCATCGATTCGCCACGGCGGTCATAAGGATCGCCGTGGCGGTTGAGCCATCCGCCATAGAGGAACTCCACTAAAACACATACCCTCGCCATTGCGGGCAAGACTCCGCCATGGCAAGCTCGCTATGGGGGTACTAGGCTCGCCATAGCGGTATTGGGATCTCCATGGCGGTACTGGGCTCGCCATGGCGAACACACCAGCAACCAAATTTTTCGGTGTTTCACAAGTCTATCCCGAAATCCTGACATCAACCTGAGACCTCCCAAACACAAACCAGATATTGATGTGCCGGGAATTTTGGCACATCTAATGCTTTTTAACTCTAAGTATTACTTGTTTTCGAGCAAGTTTGTGTTAGTTTGATTTGTTTTGTGTGTTGTGCAGGTATTTTGAAGTTAGAATGCTCGGAAGCGAAAAAACGAGGAAAAGAAACAATCTGTTCTGATAAGCATAAGGACGGACTGTCAACATGCTCAATGGCCCGTCGAGTTGCCTCATCGATAAGTTCCTGCGAAGTGACAATTCATCAGATCGTCGACTTGCACCGTCGACATGATCGACGGTCAGTCGAAGTGCTTCGACGGTGGAGTTCCTGCAGAGTGATAAAAGTATACTCAGATCGTCGAGTTGGTCGTCGAGCATGTCGACGACCGCCGAATTGCAAAGACGACCCGTCGAAGTGCAAGCTGAGATAGAACAGGACTGGGATTGATTATTCCGAGTTTTGACTTGTATAAATACCTGTCTAGGTTTTATTTTTCAGACATCTGGAGTTTTAGACTTGTAGTAGTTACTTTTGAGTTTTTATTGCTTTTGAAGACTTCCAGACAATTACATTCATTGCTTTCAAGTTTTATTCGTAAGTTCAATACAATAATTCAATTATGCAATCTTCAATCTTTTATTGTTTTCTTGTTGCCATGAGTAGCTAAACACCTTTACTAAGGTTGTGAACCCATGGATGGGTATTTTGTGATTGGGGATCGTGAAAGATATATGCATAATGGATTATTAGGGTTTATTTGTTCTTCGTATTCATCATATAGTTAGTGGTTGCAAACATTAGCTCACGCCATAAACTTTAGTTTATTTGGGAAAATAGCTAGGGTTAGGTAAGAACAAATAACAAGAACTCAGGGCTTTAAACCTTGTTTAATAAATTCACTCAGGAATAAGAGGAATTTACTTGGCATAATTAACCGTTCTTCATGCATACTTTCTTATCTTTGAAAAAAGCATAGAAAGAAATAATATTTTCTTATTGGGAAATAGTTTAGATTCACATAGAGGTTAAGTCCATCCATACAAATAGTCCATTAGAAGTATATCAAGATCGATACCCATGATCATACACTTTATCTGACGGGAACACAACCTTGGTTCTTTTTACCCATATATTTAAACTTTAAATTTCCAGTCACTTTAAACTAGTCCACAAACCAAATCAACTATAAAACCCTTTTCGGGAATACACCAGGACCGCAAGATTAGTACAATACTTGTTTAGTAAACTTTTCACACCATATTCTCTGTGGATTCAACCCCAACCTCGTTGGGTTACTATATTTGACAATGTCCGCGTTATACCATTAATAAGTGTAATTTAAGCGAATCAAATTTTGGCGCCGTTGCCGGGGAATATTGTTTTGAAATTACTAAATAGTGTTTACTCTTCTTAAATTCTTTGTCATATTCCAACACACCTCGTTTGCTACCTTGTAAACCAGGTGATTATGGCTAATAACGAACTTCCAGTCGAGAATGTTTTTGCTGATGAACCAGAAGTAGATGAAGACTTTGCATCTGCAATCGTTCATCCGAGGGTGACTGCTACTACTATCAAGTTTGATAATTCCCTCTATCATATGCTCAAACAAGAGGGATACTTTCGGAATGCAGTCGATGATGACCCTCACCAACATATAACAAACTTTCTGGATGTGTGCTCTCAGCATATCCAACGGGGTGTGACTCAAGAAGCAGTCCGGCTGAAACTCTTCGAATATTCGTTAGCCGGAGAAGCAAGAAAATGGTTCACAAAGCTGCACCGAAACTCTATTGCTATATCGGAAGAGATGGTCAGAGTTTCTCAGGAAGTGGTACCCCCCAAGTAAAAGAGCTGAAATTCGTGATCAGATTTATGAATTCAAACAATGTAATGGGGAACAACTTTTTGAAGCTTGGGAGAGGTACAAGGAATATTTGGATAGGAGTCCAAACTATGGTTTTCCAGAACAGATTTTGAAGGAGAAGTTTTACAGAGGTTTGGATCCTTTGACTCAAGCAATAGCCAATAATGCTGCCAGTGGGTGTTTCATGAATAAGTCCTATGCTACTATTACTAATATACTTAACCGATTGACTACCCACATCCAAGCATGGCATTCAAGTAATTCTGATGGACTATCACTTGAAACACCGTTGATTCAAAACATTGTGAAAGATAGTCAGGAAATGCAGCAGACATTGGCCCAATTGGCCACTAGTCTCTCTTTACTGACAAAGAGGCTTGATGAGAAAGAAGCAAAGAAGGTAAATGTTTGTGAAGATATCTCAGGCATGCCGCCTGGAATGTACCAAGTCCATGAGGGTCCGTATCAAGAGGGCCCCTCTTCGCAAGTTGAGAATGTTCAGTATGCAGATTACATAGCGAAGGGGGAGATTCCTGGGCCAATTCAGAGATACTGGCGACCCCAACAAGGGCAGGGGTCATACAATCAAGGGAACTATAACAACAACCAAGGGAACTACAACAACAATTATGGTAGACCAAACCAAGGGAGATACAACAACAATAATGAAAATTTTGGGAACAGAAGTTCCAACCCTTATATTCCACCAAAAGGGCAATCTAATGACCAAGGTAGTTCGAGGTTGGAGTCAATGCTTAAAAAAGTGTTGGCGAGTCAGACAAACACTGAAAAGACATTATCTGGACTATCAGAGACGGTGGTCTCTCACTCAGTAGCTATTCAAAATGTTGAACAGCAGATGCATGATCTTTCCAGAGAACAGTACCCTGCTAGAAAAGGAGGGCTTCCTAGTGATACTATTCCAAACCCGAAGAATGGTGGGGGAATGGAACGTACTTTTGCTATTAGCACAAGGAGTGGTAAAATACTTCAAGGTGCTGACAAAAATGTGGTTGATCTAGAACCTATTATTCAGGAAGAAGAGGTGCGTTCTGAAGTGCCTATTATTGATGAGGAAGTTCGAGGTTCCAGAGGTTGCTGCTGATACAGGGAAACACATGATAAAAGGGGCTCTTCGCCCTTTGACTCGGATGTACAAAGCAAAGCCTCCCTTTTCGCAGAGGTTGGCAAAGAAGAATGATGATGCTAAGTGTCAGAAGTTATATGATCAGTTGAAGCAGTTAACAGTGAATTTTCCATTCTTAGATGTTATCAAAGAGATGCCCGAATTTGATAAGTTTGTGAAAGACCTGCTTACAAAGAAAAGTTCTGTTCAACATGAGATGGTGAATTTAACTCATCGAGTGAGTTCAATTATTGCTTCCACCACAGTTCAGAAGAAGGGATACCCAGGGGCGTTCACTATTATGTGCAATATTGGGCTTCATGCTTTCGCCCGTGCTCTGTGTGATAATGAGGCGAGTATTAACTTGATGCCCCTTGCTATTTTGAAACAATCTGGATTGGGGACCCCTAAACCGACTTCTATGTGATTACAGATGGCAGACAGATCTATCAAGAAGCCAATTGGAGTTATAGATGATGTGTTGGTGCAAGTGGGTAAGTTCATGTTGCCTGCTGATTTCGTGATTCTGGATTGTGCGGTGGATAGAGATATTCCCATTATCTTGGGAAGACCGTTCCTTGCTACGGGAAGAGCGCTTATGGATTCTGAAAAGAATGAAATTAAGTTCCGAGTGAATGATGAAGAAGAAACTTTCCAAGCAAGCAAGTGGATGAAGTTGCCAAGCGTTTATGAGAGTATCTCGGTTATTGATTCGTTTGATGGGATTGATGATGCTGTCGAACATAAAATGGAAGAAGAAAGTGTGGGAGAAGCTCTCGCTGCAGTTTTGATAAATTTTGATGCTTGTGATATGGAGGGCTACGTGGAAACTATAAACGCGCTTGAGGGTCGAGGTTCCTACACGTACCTCCCAAGAAAGCTTGATCTTGATCTTGCAAACCGAACTACTCCACCAGCTAAGCCTTCTATTGTTGAGCCTCCAAAGCTTGAGCTTAAGCAGCTCCCAGCACACTTGAGATATGAGTTCCTTGGTCCGAACAAGACATTGCCAGTGATCATTTCGGCATTATTGACTGAGGAATAGATTGAGCGTTTAGTGGAGATTTTGCACGAGTACAGACGTGCTATTGGGTGGACCATAGCAGACATTCGGGGAATTCCTTCTAGCATTTGTGAGCATAAGATTCAGCTAGAGGAGGGCAACAAACTGAGTGTTGAGCATCAGCGGAGATTGAACCAGAACATGCAAGAGGTCGTGAAAAAGGAGTTCATAAAGTGGTTAGATGCTAGGGTAGTATATCCAATTGCAGACAGTAGCCAAATAAATAAGGCATCACTGTGGTGCCTAATGCAAAGAATGAGCTAATTCCCACTCGTACAGTTACTGGGTGGCGTGTTTGCATGGATTATAGGAAGCTGAATACTGCTACGTGTAAAGACCATTTTCCCATGCCTTTCATCGATCAGATGCTGGATAGGCTGGCTGGGAGGTCTTACTATTGCTTTCTAGATGGATACTCGAGCTATAATCAGATCAACATTGCCTTGGAATATCAAGAGAAGATGACTTTTACTTGTCCGTATGGGACGTTTGCGTTCAGCCGAATGCCCTTTGGGTTGTGTAATGCACCAGCCACTTTTCAGAGGTGCATGATGTTGATCTTTTCTGACATGGAAGAGGACTTCTTGGAGGTATTTATGGATGATTTCTCTGTTGTTGGTGATTCGTTTGATGATTGTCTTGACCATCTGGGTCAAGTGCTGAAAAGATGTGAGGAGACAAATTTGGTGCTAAATTGGGAGAAGTGCCACTTTATGGTGAAAAAAGGGATCGTCCTCGGTCACAAGATCTCTGAAAAGGGAATAGAGGTCGATCAAGCGAAGATAGATGTGATTGCAAAACTTCCTCCACCCATCTCAGTCAAAGGTGTCCGAAGTTTCTTAGGACATGCTAGGTTCTACAGGCGCTTCATCAAGGATTTCTCCAAGATTGCTAATTCGATGTGCCAGCTTCTTGAAAAAGAGGCTAAGTTTGTGTTTGATGACAAGTGTCGAAAGGCGTTTGATGAATTGAAGGAGCACCTCACTACTGCTCCTGTGATTGTTACTCTGGATTGGTCATTGCCTTTTGAGCTGATGTGTGATGCTAGTAGGTTTTCAATAGGTGTTGTGCTTGGTCAGAGGCACAATAAAATTATGCACCCGATCTACTATGCTAGTAGGACACTTAATGCGGCGCGGATGAACTGCCCGGTGACCGAGCACGAACTGCTTGCAATAGTTTAAGCTTTTGAGAAGTTTCGGTCCTATTTGCTGGGGTCCAAGGTTGTGGTGTACACTGACCATGCTGCATTGAGGTATTTGATGGCAAAGAATAAAGCTAAGCCGCGATTGATTCGTTGGGTCCTTCTGTTACAAGAGTTTGATTTCGAAGTAAAAGATCGAAAGGGATCCGAAAATCAAGTCGCAGATCATCTCTCTGGGCTTGAAGAAACTGGGGTGCCAGCAGAAGAACTTGACATTGAAGATGTGTTTCCAGATGAACAAGTTTTGTCGGTGTCTATGCAGGTGGCACCTTGGTTTGCCGATTTTGCTAACTAACTTGGTAACTGGTAGCATTCCCGACGAGATAAAATCGTATCAGAAGAAGTTTTTGCGGGATGTTCGTCAGTACTATTGGTATGAACCATACATATTCAGAACTTGAGCTGATAACATTATTCGGTGTTGTGTCCCAGAGAGTGAGGTATTGGAGATTCTGAAGGCTTGCCACGACTCTCCAGTTGGGGGACATCATAGTAGTACCAGGACTGCTGCAAAGGTCCTCGAATGTGGTTATTATTGGCCTACTCTCTTTCATGATGCTAATTTGATGGTGCGTTCTTGTGATCAGTGCCAAAGGCTGGGGAATATTGGTAGGAGGCAAGAGATGCCTATGAACTTTGTAATGGAAGTTGAAGTGTTCGATGTTTGGGAAATTGATTTTATGGGTCCTTTTGTAAGCTATTGTGGCATGAAATACATCTTGGTGGTTGTTGATTATGTCTCCAAATGGGTAGAAGTGGCGGCTTTACCAAATAATGAAGCCAAGAGTGTCATGGGATTCTTGAAAAAGAACATATTTACTCGTTTTGGTACCCCAAGGGCAATAATCAGTGATGGTGGTTCTCACTTTTGCTATAAAGCCTTTGCGGGATTAATGGAGTAGTATGGAGTCAAGCATAGGGTGGCAATCCCGTATCATCCTCAGACAAGCGGGCAATTTGAAGTCTCTAATCGGGAGATAAAGAGTATTTTAGCAAAGACGGTGCATGCAAACAGAACTGATTGGGCTCGCAAGCTCGATGATGCTCTATGGGCTTACCGGACTGCCTTCAAGACTCCGATTGGGACTTCACCCTTCAAGCTAGTTTTCAGAAAGGCATGTCACCTGCCAGTTGAACTTGAACATAAAGCCATGTGGGCCTTGAAGAAGCTGAACATGAATTGGGAAGAAGCGACCAAACTCAGGTTGTTTCAGCTCAATGAGATGGATGAGTTCCGCTATCAGGCATATGAAAGTGCAGCGCTATACAAAGAGAGGATGAAGCAATATCATGACAAGAAAATCCTGAAGCGGCAATTCTACAAGGGTGACCCCGTCTTGCTATTTAATTCTAGATTGAAGCTGCTTCCGGGCAAATTGAAATCACGGTGGGCAAGTCCCTTTGAAGTGGTAAGTGTCTCACCCCATGGAGCTATTGAATTAAAGTCCGAAGAAGGAACTCAAACATTTAAGGTAAACAGGCAGAGGGTGAAGCACTACCATGGTACGATTGACGGAGATAGAATTGTGGACCGATATCGGTTGAAGCATCTTGGGACGAATGCTGAAGCGGCGAGTCCCAACCAAGAATAAACTAATAACACCGTCGTGCTACGACGTTAAATTAAGCGCTTCTTGGGAGGCAACCCAAGTTTAAAATTCTGTAATTTCGTTTTTGTAGGTTTTATATTTTTTTTTTTTACAGGTGACGAGAGCGCAGGAACTGAAACTCGGAAAAACCAGCAAAGTTATACCAGAGCACAAAGACGGGTCGTCGACATGTTGACGGACCGTCAATGTGCAATGACGGTATGCAGAGATGAGATTCTGAGGCTTAGAAACTGCCCATATGCAGGTAAGTAAATCGACGAGCAAGTCGACGAACCGTCGACATGTTCGACGACGCCGTCGAAATGCTCGTCAACAGGTAAGCTCTGTCCTTTAAATCTTGTGTCGTCTTTACACTTTGACGAGTCGTCGACGACTCGTCTAACAACTTCGAAAAAAAATATAAAGGCAACAGTCGCGTTTTAAAAGAAGAAATGAAGCAAATATAATGGGCAGAGCAGTTTTTAATCCCCCACTTCAAATTCTTAACTCCCTCCATAACTCCCTCAATAAATCCCTCCATAACTTTCTATTATTTCCTTCATAAATCACAACTCACTATAATCTCCTACCCTAAAAAGTTCACCATTGATTTTCGGAACCCTCTGCCCTTGAATACGAAAATCTGCCACCTTGAGTTTAATATTTGAGTCAAGTGTTCTTCTACTTCTTCACATAAACAGGTATGATGAGTTAATTTCGACCCTTTCTTGGTTTTAGTGTTAGTATTTGTTTGAAAATTGCTAAAGCAATTGCCTAGGGTTCCTAAATTAATTGAAACATGTGATTTTAGGACCTAGGTTGTATTTGTTAGCATTAAAACAAGTTGGGTGGGCTTTTCACTAGGATGCATGGGTAATATCAGTAATGTGAATACTAAGGGTAGAGATCATGACTTAGGGTTGTATTTGTTGAATGAAATCTATGTTTGAATTGGCAAAATTGTGAAATTGTGGATGGGGGAAGGGAATTTGGTATGATTGTTGTTAGATGGACCCGTGGGGACGAGAATATCGTGCCCCCATTGAGTCGGCGGGCATTTTGATCAACTTGTTGATTCATTATGCCCGCTAATGGTCCGAAAAAAAAAAATTTGTTGAAACATGATGCTTAAGTAGTGAAGGCTAAGTAACTCCAGCGGGTTGGAGGGTATTTCAATTAAAAATCTCGGTTTAAAATCGTTGACCATTTGCCTAGAGTATCCTCTGATCACTCTCCTCTAGTAATCTTCTAAGAAGATTATAATACTCGCAAGCTTGGGGTAAAAATCTCGGTTTAAAATCGTTATATCCACCAAACGAAACCCGGATAATTGCCTAAAGGGTTGAAACTTAGGTGAAAAATTAGGGTGAAGTCTGATTAACCCGAAACCCCAAAACTGCAAATGTGCCTAATAATGAAAACTTGGTTCTCTGATTGGTTGAAGTGGAAAACGCAAAGCCGAAACAAATGTTTGATGTCTGTTAACTGTTGGTTGCTGCTGCAGGGCCGTAACCATGTCAACGGCACTGTCGACAGGTCGACGAACCGTCTTTGTACAAAGACGGTCTCGTCGAGCTGTTTGACTGTCCGTCGACAGGTTCGACGGCCCGTCAAAGCACTTCGACTGTCTGCAGACTGAGAACATCAGAGAACTGAAGCAATTTTTTTTCTTCAGAAACTAATTGTTTAGATTTCACTTGTACGGATTAACTAGATTATGGTTTTTGCTGATTACTAGTATGGCGCTACCCAACTTGACAACCACCCGAGGGGGTGGCTCGAGGCAAACGCAAAGAGCAACGGGTCGAAGGAGGCCCGGTGGCCAACCCACACTTAGAGACGAGGGGTCGGATAATGAGCCTGAGGTTATGCTCGTGAAGAAGACCAGGGCTGATTCTCCCCCGTGGAACAGGCAGGTCACAGTACCGGCTCCTACACCTCCTAGTTCCTCCCAGTCTGACGAGGAGGAATCATCTACATCTGGGTCCGGTGATGGATCCGAGGAGGAGGGATCAGAGGATGCATCTGGAGATGCCTCACCTACCGCACGAGTACAGTCTACTGATGATGCTGCTCAGTCTTCTTAAGCACATTCTAGATCCCAGACCCGTCAAAGCTCACAGCCTAGTGATGATGAGGCTGATACTGATACTGATGCTGAGCCGGCTAGGGCTCGGGAACTTAGAAGCATGAGGCTTGAGGATCGCTTCACTGTTAAGGGTGCCAGGCAACTATATGAATATGGCATTGAATTTAAGGGTGATGACACTCAGCATGAGAACCGCACCATAAATGAGGAGCGACGAATCAGTTTTGAGGGGTTAGAGATCTTACCCAGGGCCAGGGAGCTCATTCCCCACTATCAGCTAGAGTTCATGCGAAAGCCGCCTGGGGAGTATTTCCCAGTCTTGGTTCGCGAGATATATGCCGCATATGGGGCTTTGATCAGAAAAGTTAGAAAGAAACACTAGAAATTGAGGGAAATACCGCCACTGAGCGAGGTTGAGATTAGAGGGGTGAGTGTTGATATATCTACCCAGGTTATCAACAGAGTATATTTTGGTAATAACTACACCACCCCGAGGCAGATGATTGAGCTTGAAGACAAATTGCGGAGGTGCAAGGAACAGTCCGTCAGGGACTGGTATTTACAGTGGTTGGTCGCCCGACCAAGATAGCCGTGTGTACTAATTTGAAGAATCGAATAAAGAAGCAGTGGTTGACTCTAGAGGGAAAGTTTTGGTGGAGCGTGGTGCAGTTGCGACTTCTCCCCAGTCAGGCCGATAATGCTCTTTTCAGGCTGATAATGCTCTTACGGTTGACAGGCAGGTTGTTGTAGCTACATTGATGTCCAGATACCCGATTGATTTCGGGGCATTGGTTAGTACGGAGATACAGTTGAGGGCTTCCCAGCCCAACACTTTCCTGATATTTCCATGCCTGATTACTGAGCTTGTTCAGAGGTCACAGGTACATTTTATAGATGATATCGACCACCGAATTACAGCTTTGTCGGTCTATTCGGTAGAAAAGAGCAAGAATGAGGTCGTTGATGAGAGCCAAGTGGAAGCGGATGGGTTCCCAGTGGAACTTGGAGGGGTACCCCTACCGCAGGAGCCTGTTCATCCCGGGGCCGCGGGTGACTCTACACTGGAGTTACCCGCCATTGCTGCCCCTATTATTGAGACTGTCCAGGCTGCAGATTCTAAGACTACAGCTGCTGATATTGGTGATGATTCCGTTGAGACTCAGACTGCCATTCCTAACCCACAGACTTCGGCTCCACCGCCTACGGGTCTAGTCCCACATCTAGCGGGTCTAGCTGCACTGCCCCAGGGTACTGCTAGAGTTGATCCATATGCCTTCTTAATGGATAATTTTAGGAAATTTGCTAAACAGGCGGCTACAGCGGACCAGCAGTCAAAGATCATAGTAAACCAGCTGGATGATTATGTGAGGACGAGAGTGGAGGGGGCATTAGACCCTGTGAGGATGACACTGTCCGCTCGGCTGGATGGATTTGAGATGAGATTGACCGCATTGGATATGGCTCGCCCGACCTCTTCTACAGATTCTTTGAGGGCACAGTTGGAGCAGCTTAAGGCTGATGTGTCATTATTAAAGGCTCGTGATCCGAGCCTAGTAGCAGCACCACCGTCTGTTGCGGAGGATATTGAGGAGGATTATTTCTTAAATCTAGATTTTTTTTTATCAGTTTTCCACTTTATTCTTAAAAACAATCAGTATTCCAGATTTTAAAAAAGTTCAGGTTTTTAATTAAAAATTCAATTTTTCAGTTTTTTTTAGAATAACGGGTTTATTCAGTTTTCCAGGTTTTTTAATAAAAAAAAAAAATCAATTTTCCATATTTAAAAAAAAAAACTAGTTTTGCACTTTTTTTAAAAAAAAAATCAATTTTGCAGATTTAAAAAGTTCTAGATTTTTTAATAAAAAATCCAGTCCAGATTTATTTTAAAAAAATGAGTTTTCCACATTTAAAAAAAAATAGTTTTTTCTGATTTTTAAAAAAATTCACTTTTTAATGGAGGAAGGGGATGATTTAGATGTTGGAATAGGAAAAAGAATTAAAGGGAAATGTAAAAAAGAATTGCTTCTTCTTGCTTAAAAAAAAAAAGCTGATGCGGAAGCTTCTCACGCGCGTGTAGGAGTTTGAGCACACTTGCTGTGCCATGTGTCAATTCGGGGGTGAATTAAAATTCAATTAACCAAAATTAGGGGTGTTTTTAAGTGTGGCAATAAATTAGGGACAAAACTATGAATCCATGCCAAGTTTAGAACTGTTTTTACCACTTCAGCCATAATATAAGTATCAGATAGTCATGAAATTTTCGTAAAAGGAATGGCCCGATTACACTAGTGAATGTCCAGCCCAACCAGAGGCAAAGTTTAGTTTGGGTGGAACTTGGCAGCCCAATGCAAAAGCTGCTGAGCTTTAAAAATCAGATGCAAAACCGTACACTCAGGAATTTCCTGCTTTCTTGGGGGCAACTCATATTTGTGCATAATAATATAGCTCTGAAATATCACTAGTATAGACAAGGGGATTATCAAGAATGGCGTGCAGGACTGTGTTCAGAACTGTATTCTTAAAGGACCCATGGATGATACCTCTTCCAAGGAATCTCACCTCTTTTCCCGTGACATTGTTTTCTATCCACAAAACTTCCTCTTCTATACCCTTTTTGCGTTGTGCCTGTAAAGCCCAAAGAAGTTATAGAAGAAGAAGTCAGGTTGTGAATTGCTCGTCCAATAACGAGAACCCATCTTCTTCCACTGAAGATGATGATCTCGAACAAGGTCCTCCTCAAGAAGTTGTCCTTAAGGCCATTTCAGGTCCCATAACCATTTCACTTTTCTCCAACCATATTATTTTGTTCATTATCTCTTTGGGGTCGTTTGGTAGAGTGTATTAAGAATAGTACTCCCTCCTTTCCAATTTATGTCATATAGTTTGACTAGCCATGGAGTTTTAAGAAAGAAAAACTCAAACTTGTGGTCTAAACTAAACCATAAATATTTGTGTGGCTCTGAATCATTTCATTAAGGGGAAGTTTTAAGTTCAATTATTTCTAAATATGAAAATGCATTATGCTTTTCTGGATAGACTAAAAGGGAAAATGTATCACACAAATTGAGACAGAGGGAGTACTGAATAGGGTTTATTAGTAATGTTGGGATTAGTTATGTTGTGAGACTGTGATTAGTTATGGTGGGATTATTTCGTATCCATTACTTGGTTTGGTGTACTAAGGGAAGTTCTGTCTGGAACCATGTTTATCCATTTATTTAAAACTGTTATGTATAAAAATAGTACTGTATAGGGTGTGCATTAGCTATACATAGGTTGAAAAACACTACCAAACAAGGGAATAATAATACCAATTTTTTTTTTTTTTTTTGTGGTCTCCTGAAGTAATTATTTCTTTAGATGGACGTTGTTGCGTGAAAATTTAATGAATGAGTAACAGAACTTGCTAACATGATGTAATACTTATTTAGTTACTGGGGGGCTTATATAGAATAGAGCAACATGAAAAATGAAAATTTATAAAGTCAATAGTACTAAGTTATTTGGCATTGAGGATTTATATTTCTAGTGTGTTGAAATTTGACTGTACCGCGTACAGTTCTTTTAGAGAGACTGATTGTGTGAAATGATGTGTAGACAGTAGATATTAACTTAAATGGTATGGAGGACTAGAAATTGGATATGAACCTATATGTTGAGCAACTATTTCAGTATTTCTATCTAGTTATTTTTTTCTTTTCCTTTTTTCTTTTAAAGAATCTGAGCAACTATTTCACAACATTAACTGTTGCAGAAGTGTCCAAGACAGAAGGGAGAGTTGGACAAACTACCAATGTTGTTATTGGGGGCACAGTGCATGATGATTCAACTAATGAGTGGCTAGCTCTCGACAAGAAGGTGCAAATTCCTCGACACCCAAGTTTTATTTGTCTTTAATATTAAACGATGTAGAAGTTTAGAGATTTCAAGTTGATGGTAGAGATGATTAATCACTGATAATCATTATAAGATTCAGAAGTGAGGGCTTGTTCCTGTCATCAGCTGATAAATACTTTTATACTTAAAGGTGAATTCTTACCCAACCGAAAGAGGCTTTACAGCTATTGGTACCGGAGGTGATGATTTTGTGCATTCCATGGTTGTTGCTGTAGAGTCAGTGATACAACAGCCTGTTCCCGAGGTAAGGGGAATTAGATAACATACTCAACTCAGCGTGCATCTATTTCAATTTGTACGACTAGATGGACCGCTAATTCAAGTATGAGGATTGAACTTGGAATTTTTGGAGGATTACATGACTAATTTGATTCTTCTTTTACTAGTTTGATTTATGCTATTTGTGTTTGTCCATTCTATATATATATATATATATATATATATATTTCTATTTTATTCTAGAGATGATAAACTGTTGTCTGTGCTTGACCTCTACATGATATTGGGCGGAAGTTGAATCAAATCACCGAACAACTATAAATGTGTGAAGGGTAGCAGCTCAGCTATGTTATTGCCAAAGATAAAAGTCAGAATGTTTATAACTTTATATGGCGAGGAAACAGGAGAATGAGTTGTTCTTTAAACTGAGTATATTGCCCAAACCATTTCAGCTGTTTGTAAGTTGATGGAGAATGAGTTAAAAACATGATATCCAAAGGGAAATGAATAGGGAAAATATCTTTCCCTTCGACTTAGCTAGATCATATGAAAACATTGAGAAGCTTCTGAAAGAGTTTTTGCTTACACTGGAATATGACTCCTTGTGTTGCCAGAGTTGTAAGTCAAGAATGTTTCTCTTCAAAGAATTACACTGTAATAAATAATAATATTAGCATCTATACTACTGACATTCAAGTCAAGTACTTCCAGTTAAGATTGAAACTTAAACCGCCACCCCTTGGCCCTTACTGAGCTGCCTTATTGCTTTATGCTGAAAATATTCTTTGGCTTAACTTAACGTTCATTATTGAATATTTTAACTGAGGGAAATTATGAAGGTCAGTATTAGAATTGCGCTTTAGTGTATGGCAGTGGATGAAAATCACACCATGAGATTCAAATAAAAATTTGAAGAACAAGAATAGAAATAAACAACCATGAAATTGGGAGCTGTTGACTTTACTGACTATCTCAAGATGACCCAGCAGCTCCTGTTAAACACGAAAAGTATAGTGATCTTGCATCTTCACTTCAAAATTGTAGCTATGTGGTGTTATCTTTCCCCTCCTTTGGTATAGAGAAAGAGAATGAGAGAGAAAAATATTAATTGCTATAGTTCAGCTAGTGAGACACAAGGGTTGTGGGTGATTTTGAAGAGTCAAGGAGTCAGTGTGATTACTGTCTTGTTGTCAAGTCAGAGCAGTGTAAGAACCATCTTTGTCTTCACTTCAAAGTCATAGTAATTTGGTGTGATTTGCCCCCTCCTTAGGTATATGGAAGGAAAATGAGAGAGAAAATTATTGGTTGCTATAGTTGGGTCTGTGAGACACCAGGGTAGAGAAGGCTTTAGCTGCAAGATTAAGGTCAATAAAGAGGGGTGCAGCTGCAACACTTATCAAAAAAGAGGCAGCTATTGCCTGCAAGATATAGGCCTAAAAGGAGGACCGGGACAGAAGGGAGAGGTCCTGAAGAAGAGCTTGAGATGGCTATCTTGAGCGTTGAGCTTGAGCAGTGGGATAACAATTGAGAACTATAGGTGTCAAATCTGACCTAGGAATGTGTAATCTGCCCAGCTAGCCCAAGCTTTTAATGAGTTGGATCATATGTATTTTCTTAACGAGTCAATTTGGGTTTTAATCCAAACTGACCCATCTTTTAACCAGATCAACTAATAAACCCGTGATATTCTTAAGCTACACTCCCTTGGTGTAGAAGTATCTTCTAAAGGCAAAAGTTTCGGACCTCAGTGAATGACATATGCTTCTTCTGAATGCCATCTAATATAAGTTTTGGTTGAAGTCCAACATTTACTAAGACCAAAAGCACCATCATCACCCTACCCGTTTATTGACATAACCATTCTGACCTGCCCAAATTTGACCAACTCGCCCATTTGACACCATAACAAGAACCAAGCCAATTTCCCTCAGAAGAAAGTGAAATGATTGGGAAATTAAGGAAATGAGCAGCTTTCTGCAGATGATAGAAAGATTCCAAGTGCAACAGTTAATTCCAGATAGGATAGTATGGAAGGAACATAGGATAAGGATGACCTTTTCACGGTGAAATCTTGATATAAAGTTTAGTCTCAATACAACAAGAATAAGTAAGGCCATGAAAATTGATATGGAGATACAGACACCTTACAAAGTAGAGTTTTTTCATGGCTAGTGCCGGAGAGACTTTGCTTGTCCCTGCATATTCTACAAAGAAGTATAACTAATTGCAATAGATGTATACTGTGTGAAGAAAACAATAAACATGCAAAACATTTACTTACCCATCGTAGAATCACAAACCATGGTACATATTCTTAAATTTGCTTGAAGTTAAATGGTGCATGCCAGAATCTCTGCACTCTCTGTTAATATTTTAATATACTTTTGCTACATTTTGAGTAAAAGGAACCAAGCCAAAATTTGGCCAAGATCAAGTAAAGCTTGAGCAACTCACATGACATGATGTTTTTTTTGCGGCTATACTACTATTGATTTATCTGTTGGCTAATCAATAATAAAAATTCATGAACTGAAGAATTCAATAAGAGAAATAAGCTCAAAACGAATCTGCAAATGCAACTATTTACTTCTTATCCGTAGTTTTTGATCCTAGTTGATTGATTGCCTATTCCAGCGTCTGCCTTAAGGTTGCAGCAGGAAAGAAGGGAAAAGACAAGGACCAACATAGCACAAATGCAAAGTTGAGTTTCCTTGTATCTTAGCGAATATTATTACGGTAGTGGGATGCTTAGAGAAGTTTCTCAGTGTGGACCCCACCTCATTTTCCCCGCTCAACAATGATAATAAAATAGGGGGTTGTTTGGTTTGAGGAATAAAGATGTCCAGTCTTCGTATAAAATTTAGTATAACTTACACAATGTTTGATTTCATTATTAATATAATCTTTGTATAGTTAAAACAATATTTGGTTTTCGGTGTTAAACTTGCTTTAGTTATGCGAAACTTAATATGGAAAATCAAATGCCATCACTAAGGATTATATGGAATAATAGAGACTTGCAAGTATCCTTAGCCGTGGTTTTGGTGTCATTAATAAGGGTGACTATGGATGGTGATAAAGGAGTGGTTTGTTATGAAAACAATTATCTATTACCAGATATATGATCTAAAGTACATGAATCAATGATCGAGAACAAAAGATGAAGTGTGAGTGCGGCGTGTTGAGTTACGGGTATGTATGAAAGAGATGGTTGAAGACTTATTAGCTACCTTGAATCTTAGCTACCTTGAATCTTAGGAACTTACAGTAATTAGTAACAAAAACTATAATGGTTTTATTCCTTGATGCGCACCCTAATTCCTTTTTTTTTTTTTTGGCCACATTAGCAATGCCAGATGGAAACCTAAGTATATCCTAGCATATGGCCGTGACATGCCCATTTCTACCATAATGTGTGCTACATTGGTTCTCTTCAAGAATCTAATTCTTGAAAGAATTAAAGATTAGACGAACTGCAGATTCTTGCTTAAATGTCGAACTTCTATCAATGGAGGAGTTCGAACCCCTGACGTGCCTACTGCACTCTTTCCGTAGACCAAAGCAGTGGTAGCATTGTTTATCTATTTTAATTCGTTACTTTATTTACAAGGACTGTACTGATACAAAATAATCTCCTAATTAACACACTAGAATATTCTACACTATTCTCTTAAACGAATATAGATATTCTTGACAGTTAACAAGGATCTAGTTCAGCTAGAGTGTCAAAATTGTATACAGCTAAATTGGCATCGTTTTCAAGAGACATCAATTTATAGGTGCCACCACCTGCTCTTTCTCTAGAATATTCTATTAGAGGAACATCTCACAAATCTCAAGCATCTCATCCTTATTTCTTCAACTTCACTTTCTCTTGGAACTCAAATGACAAATTTCATTTCAGGGATGGACTGAGACTAGATATTGTTAGTCCCTTATTTCTATATAAGTTAGTCTCATATCTGACTGCTTTTAGTCAAGATCATCCCATTAAAGTTACATTGAGATGTTGTAAAAGTCTTGTCTTTTTTTGTTTCATAAGTCAAGATCATTTCATTGATATTGCACCTGGATGTTGTAAAAATAATTTACAAAGTGAATGAGCGGGTCGACCTCCACTCTGTGTGAAGTCATTCCAGTCATTCTATGAAACTTATTATTATGTCTCATACAACTGACACTAGCTGTATGGGGCTTTTTATTTCAGGACATGTGGCTTTTATGGGTGCGAATCCCACCCAAACAAACTCCCATTTTCTCTTAAATCCTTTTTCCTCTTTTCTTTTTATCTCTTTTTACTTCCAGACCTTGCTTGTTTTCACACCCCCAGTGGTGTCTTCTCTAACCTTCTCCCTTCTTTTTTTTTTTTTTTTTTTTTTTTTTTGTGGGGTCACGCCTTCCTCTGTAACCTCAATTACCTGATGAGTTCAACCACAAAACTCTAAAGAAACTCACAAAGTAATAAATGAGAAACATGGCAAGAAAAAGGGAAAACAGTATATTACAGCAAGATGTAAGTATTAGAAGTAGTTGAAAACTGAGGGAAATCTGTAGGTTATTATTACATATTTGACAAAAAGTGAAATTTTGTTATTTCTGTTTCATCTTTTGCTGGTTTCGCCGATAGTTGATAAATTCTTTTTAGTGATAACAGTTTGAGGCAACTTAAAAGGCATGAATATAATACTTACTGAAAAGAGAAAAATGAAACAGCTAGATTATTCCATGGAATAATTGTTCTATTTTTCATTCATATGTTTTTCTAATGGCATAATACACAGATAGACATCTTAACTTGGTCTTAACTGCAACTAAACACTCCAACTTTAAGAATGCACATCTAGACACCTCAACTCGTCCCCACTCACTCGACACTGACGTGGCATATAAATTTTGGAGGTGTCTAGATGATAGAATGCACATCTAGACACCTCAACTCGTCCCCACTGTGTCTTGTGGACACTCGACACTGACGTGACATATAAATTTTGGAGGTTTCTAGGTGATCATTTTGTAAGTTGGAGTATTCAAGTGACACAGTGGAGACGAGTTGAGGTGTCTAGATGGTAATTTTAAAAGTTGGAGTGCTCAACTGACAGTAGAGGCAAAGTTTAAATGTCTATCTGTATATTATGCCTTATCTAATTTTTCTACTCTTTTAACTTTTGGTATCAGGTAAGAAACCATTGAAATATGCCAAAAAGAATATCAAACCCATTTTGTTTTCAGATTCTTGACAGTTTCATGAAGCTAAATAAGTTTCAACCTTGATTTAATAGTATTAAGTTGAACAATCTAAAAATAATGGAGATGAAAGATACGAAAACAAACTATGCTCTTTCAATTTTAACAGGAGCTTGAGAGAAAAGGAACTTGGGTGTCTGAGGAGGGGCTGGGCGGGGGAGTGGAAATAGTTGAAAGAGGGGGTTTGAAAAGTAAATATATGTATAAGAGAGGAGTTGGCTTGTGAGGTGGGATCGAGACCCATAAAAAACTTACCGAAAATAGAAGAGTCTCACACAACAATGCCAGTGGTGTGAGGCATATCATAGTTCTATACAATTTGGTATTCTTTCTAGAAGTTAAGTCATAAATCTTATGCTCCCTCCGTTCTAGTTTATAAGACCCTATTTCCTTTTTAGTAGTTTTAAAAAGAATAACCCTTTTCTAAATCTGGAAATCATTTATTTAAACTTTTCATTTTACCTTATTGACAAATTTTTATAGTCACACAAATGTTATGGCATGTTTAAGATCACAAATTTCAAATGTCTGATAGCCACATAAATGTTATGATATGTTTAAAACCACACTTTTCAAAAGTCTTTTTTCTTTCTTAAACTCTGTGCCTAGTAATTTATGTTGCTTGGACTCTTCAAAAATGTCGACGGGTGCGGGTCAGATCCTTCAAAATTAGTGCAATTCTGGAGGATCCGACACGGGTGCGGCAATAATTTTGGAGAGTCCAAGCAACTTAGCTAGTCAAACAGAGTCACGTAACATGAAAGGACAGGAGTTTTAGATTTTGAACTCCTAGAAAGAATTTCTTGTATGACACTTCTTCAATGAAGAAGAGGATGAAAAATGACAATGGAAGAGGTGAACTAACGATGAATTCTCAATGACAAAAGGTTTTTGTGTTACAATAAGTTGACAATAGTAGATAAATATGGCCATATATTTATGTATGGAACTATATTAATTTTCTTAAAAAAAAAAAAAAATCATGTGTCACAAAAATTGGTAGGAGCTATATACGGGCATATTGTTAGTAAAATGTACTGGTTTTCATGGCTGCATAGTTTGGTTCAATGGTAAAGGTAGTATAGCATGGGATGTGGGGTCGACGCACATCGCAAATTCGACCTGCTTTGAATCAAGTGTGATATTTAAGCAGAGAAGAGTAGAGGAGCAGACCCATTACCCAATGAATTTCAAAGCTGCAAATAGTGATTTCTCCGTTAGACAAAAAACATTGGTTTCATGTCCTTATTTTTTCCTGTCCTACATCTTTGGGAAATGTTGTCTTCTAGTGTCAGTATCTATGCTAGAAATGTTCATGCTTCATATACAAAATAAGACCTTATAAAGGGAATTGTCTATGTTTTCTCAGCACAACAGATTTTAAAGTTGACTATGATCATATTACAGTAAGGGGTCGTTTGATTGCTGATTAGAATTAAGTGGGTATTAGTAATGTAGGGATAAGTTATGCAGGGATTAGTAATCCAGGGTTTAGTTATTCATGTGCTACGATTCTTGTATTAGTTATTCCATCTTCTACCTCGCATAAAATAATACATAGATTTACTCATAATTTACACATGTTTTATTTATGTGGGATTGTAACATGATATCAAACACCATACTTGTTTGCTGAATTTCATAGAAAGCCACTAAAGAGCTACCAAACATGATATTAGCTATGCTAGTTTTAATACATGAATAACTCTCTTCCGAACCAGCAACCAAACGACCCCTAAGTAATTTACGGGCCAGAATACCTTAAGTTGGTGTCACAACCTGCTAGTCCGAGCCTCTTTCCTTTTCGGCAACCGTTAGTGCATGGAGAGGATTTGAGGACAAGGCAAGAAATTTTAAGGCATAATCAGGTCAGCAGCTTGTATCATGAAAACCCCAAGTATCAACACAAAGACTAGAGGGGCTCAAAATTCCTTTGTTTACTGTTCGGCGTGTATGCAGGTTCTTTTCTATTGGTTTTCTTTAAAAAAAAAAAAAATTAACGATACAGACATATGCTACTGTGGGGAACGTAAGTAACAATATACATTGTTATGTTAATTTCAAAAAAAAATAGACATTGTTATGTTTGAGTGTTTGTGAGGATGTGAACTGATTGAACCTTAATGTGTGTGTTTCAAGGAGAAACGGATTGAAACATATCTTAAGGTATTTCTGCTTCTATGCAGGGCCAGGTGAAGCAGAAGCTATCTTCAGGAGGAAAATATGTATCAGTAAATATCGGGCCCATTCAAGTTGTTTCAAGTGAGCAGGTATATCCTTTGGCCTTTGCACCTTAAATTTGTCGATCCACTGCAGCATAATCCATCGTATGACACGATTGCCCTCGTACAGGTTCAAGCTGTATACGAGGCCATGAAGAGAGATGACAGGATGAAATACTTTCTGTAAACTGCTTTCTTCACTACCTTTGTATATAATGGAAATACCTAGAGTATGTCGTTTTGTACTTTAGTTTAACCTTGTTTTCTAATATATATCTATTCATTGAACTAAACATTCTTACTGGATTTTGGGGAACAAGTGTGGAGGGTAGTTTATGTATTTTTCCTTTAATGCTACTGGATGACACCTTGATAGACAAGAGATACACCTCGCCAGGCTTGAATCCCTTAAATGCACCTTTTCTTTACAAATAAGAAATTGAAGATTTAGTTGCGATTACAAATCAACATTCCACGTGCACCTTGTATTGATATGGTGCGGGTAGGTATGCCTTTTGAACCACTCGAAAGTAAAGCTTAGTAATATCAACCTATGCTATATGGCTTTATGGATACACTTATGACTTTTGGCTTAAAAACAAGTGTTTAAAAGTTTTTTTTTTATCTCACTCAAACACTATAAAAGTGCTTATAAATTTATTTTGGCTTAAAATCATTTAAAATAAGTCAATCCAAACAGGCTCTTTGTTTGACTATCTGTGAGAAGTCGAACGATTACTTGCTAATTACTTTGTTCTGATTATTTCTTTTCTACTTTTTAAGATCTGATATTTGCGGTTAATAATAACTTTTAGAGTTAATACTTCCAAATCCTCCTAAACTATTCATGTTTTGTTAGTTTAATACTTAAATTATACGGTGTTGCTGTTACCCTCTTAACTTTAATATTTCTTATCTAAAATTCTCATGTAGTGTCAAGTGGAATTGAGAGTGGTCTCACTCTCTATTCACTTTGTAGTGTGCGAGACCGAGAGCTAGAGAATAAGCCTAAAATACCATTTATGTGTTACTTTTTTTTTTCCTCCCTTTCTTGGTCACTTTTCTTCTTCAAATCTCTACATCTTTTGCTAATAACAGTAAATTAATAAAAACTCAACCTTAAAATGATAGTAACACAAAAATAAAATAATCAGAAAAAAAGTCTAGTTAAAATCACCATTGAATTTTGTCATAACAGTAAACTCAATTGAAAGATAACTTTAAAATAATATTAATAATTAAAAAAATCAATACTGGTTTCTCAAAAAAAAAAAAAAAAAACAGTGATTAAAAATAAAAATAATAAAATAAAATAGAAAGTATACATTAAAGCGTAAAACAATCTTTTTTTTTCTTATTTGTTCTTTCATCTTGGTTTCTCTAAATTTATTGATTTCATTTTTTCTTCAAAATCCAATAATCTTATAGCAGTATATTCAGTTGAAAACTCATATTTCTAAAATAACAGTAAAATAAAAAAAATTAATCAATAACAACAAACCTAAATGTAATTAAATAAAATCTCAATAATAATAAATTCAACTGAAAGGTTTGAATTATAAAACTTACTTCAAATAAATGTTTTGTGCAGTCGAGTCTACTGGAAGAAAGAAAAAATAATAAATAAAACAAAATAATTAATTTAAAAACTGAATGTAAAATGCCACATAAATGTTTTTAAAAAAATATTTTTTAGCTATCACACAGTACAAAGAAAGTGAGATCACTCTTCATATCACTTGCGATGTAGGGATTTTTTAAATAGCAAATGTCATAAGTTCAAATGGGTAACATTAACACTTTATAGTTTAAGTATGAAATTAATAAAACTTGGATAATTTAGGGGTTTTGAGGTATTAACTCGAATTTATCAAAATCTAGGATCTTCTTTCAATGATAATAAAAAAACTACATAATTGTGAAATTTAGTGGATCAACCTAACCTGTCATGCACATCTATCACAGGACAAAATTGGATTATGTTAAGGGAAAAAGGTCAAAAATATCTCTCCTTCGGAAAAAAGATTAAAAATATCCTCCGAACTTATTTTGGGTAAAAAATAACTCTCTCATCCTTAAAATTTTCAAATATACTCCTGTCTTGACGGAAATTATCCTCCCAAATAACCCAAAATTCTTTTTTAAACCCGCTCCATCATTTAAACCCGACCCAACTAAATAATAACCCATAAGATCCCCTTATTCCCCCAATACGTAGGTATGAAGTTTGAGGAAATTGGGGGTATAAGGGGATCTTATGGGTTATTATTTAGTTGGGTCGGGTTTAAATGATGGAGTGGGTTTAAAAAATGATTCCGGATTATTTTGGAGGATAATTTTCGTCAAGACAGAGGTATATTTGAAAACTTTAAAGACGAGAGGGATATTTTTGACCCAAAATAAATTTGGAGGATATTTTTAGCCCTTTTTCCAAAATAGAGGGGTATTTTTGGCCCTTTTCCCTTATTTTAATCCCTTTGTTCATTAGCTGATGCTACTGAAGCCCCCCCCCCCCCCCCACCCCTCCATGTGTTTCGAGGGGTCTATTGGATTTGTATCCTTTATAAATTACTTTTTATTTTGTGACTTTTCTATAAGAAAAATTTATTTTACACATAAGAGACTGAAAATAACGCATTAGAGATTCTTATAGAGTAATTTCTTCTACTCAAATCGTGAAGGGCAACATTTACCGATTTCCTTTTTTTTTTTGGGGGGAGAAAAATAAAAACCGGTTACTTATTTTGTTCTCCCAAATATTCATCGTGTATTATTTTCTAATCCACTTTAGATTTTGTTCCTTTTTTCAAAAAAAGTACATCGTTAATATGATCCCCGCGTCACAAGCAGAAGAATAAACCATATCACACACACATATATATAGCAATACACAGTTGTTTCCCTCTCTTCTCCATGCTCTTCGCCTCCTCCGATCCTCCTTCTCCTTGCATATTCTTCTTCTTCCTCCTCTTTTATTTTGAAGTTTTGTAGATTGAACTTCATACTGGTGTAGATTGAACTTCATACTACTGTAAGTGCACAAATATCCATTTTTAGGACACATGAAGGATTCATTCTTTCAATTGAATTTTTTGTAAAATATTTGCACAATACGATGAGCTAACTTTACCTCCCTTTTGAACCAAACGGGTTCACTAAAAAGATAAAAGAGATATACCCTGATCTCACTCACCAAGCAGTAACATACCCATTCATCGAAATCTAACTAATTAAAAATAAGCTATTTATAGTAGCTACTTAGACTATTACATAAATGGCCAAATGGACCTTAATCGTTAATTGTAAAACTAGCTTTCATTCTTGACCCCTTATAACACGCATTTGCCTTGAAATCATCTTGTAAGGGTTCCACATTATGAGTGCTAGGTCGGAATGTATAGTGGAGTCATAGGGAGTCCGTGTTTTAGGGGGGGGGGGGGGGAGGGGGGGGGGCATAATTAAGTTATTTTTAGGATCCTCAATGTATATACATAAAAATACACACGGTTTTGCCGATATTATGGAGTGCTAGCAAACCTCCAATCATAAGTCCACCTATGATACGAGGTCTTACAACATTACCTTGAATGTTTGCAAGAAAGTGTTTTGGCGACTTTAGATTCATAACCTTCTGGGCACATGAAGGCAATTTTACCATTACATCAAAGCGTTGGTTACAATTTTTTCAAACATGTTGTAGGGTTTAAAAGGCTAAAACAAGTATGATCTAGGAACCTCAATCAAATCATTTCTCACTATGTTGGAACAGAATCTAGGAACCTCAATCAAATTATTTCCCACTATGTTGGAACATAATTTAAACTTTCAAGCAATGTAAAGTACCATATAATACTCTTAAGAGATGCAATATTAATTCCATAAAACAAGATGAATGCCTTTCTTTTGTTTGAAGAAACTGCCATGTAACTACTACCGGTCATGAGAACACTAAAAACTGGAAAAGTAGGGTCGTGCAGCCACATCCAGAGGCACATCATTCTAGAAGACCCATGCAGGCCAATATTTACAAGATAAAGGGCATGGTTAATTTATTTATCGTTGTTATCATCTAGTAATGTCCTTGTATTTATGAAGGCATTTAGACGATTCAGCTCATCCCTATGCTCATCTAGAACAGCTCAGACAACATCTCCGATGGACACCAGACTCTGATCAAATACTGGAATGTACCTGATGCGGTTATCTGTGACATATTGTGTCAGAATATATAGAAAGAATTGAAAGAAAGCATTTAGGCATGAAAATATCACGGTCCTTTAAGACATATTGCTTGTATACTTATTGCAGAATACAAAGTTTTTCAAGACACAACAAAACATATACTACGAATCAATAAGCGACCTTTACATACACACACAAATTTAATGTTTTGTAATAAAATATATTGTAGCTTCACAACAGATCTAGCTACTAGAATAGCCTTTGAAAAGAAGCACATTACGGTACTTCATATTTCTTTTTATGACAGGAAGAGGCTTTTAAGTTCAGCACAAATGCAGAGTCTTAAGAAAGAGACAATAATGAGACTTAAGGAATCAATGACAACCACCAAATACCAGTAATCTTCCTGTTTCAAATTTATGTTTAGTCTCCAAGCAACCTTATTTAAAGATGCTTCCATTCAGGAGATCACAACTGAACTCAAATGATTCTAGAGGCAGAGTTAACTTTAAACAAGATCACATTGAAAAACTAAATATAGGAGAAATTAGATATATGTTACTTCTATCTTATAGTGTCCACAAAATTCAACATTTTCATAGACAACAAAATATCTTAAACAACAACTATGACAAAGCTACTGTCACGGGCCAACTCCTCCTAAGCGGCAGCAGCACACAAATAGCCCGTGCGGCGCTCATAGTCCCACCTGACTACAAGCCAGCCTTTCCTTATCCCAGGTTTTCTTGGCACGACCCCATGCCTATGGTGAAGCTTACCTCAGAGGCTTAACTTTCCTTGTGTCGCCCGTTTGATGTCAAGGCTTCAGCCTTGTCTTGCTATCATACTCTTGTGGCGCGTTTCATATGCTGGGTCTCATCTATGCACACCTATTGTGTTGGCTACGGACATTCATGTCCCTCGCCTGGCACTGAGCGTCGCTCCTGCACGCACAGTCCTATCCTCAAGCTTGACACTTGCCTTGTGTCGTGCCCGAGTAGGGAAACTTCCAATCCTTGGCCTTCGTCATGTGCGGTTGTTATATCCCGTATTTTATACGTTCGGATATTCTAAAGTGGTCGTGACGAAGTAAAGGGAATGACCATTTTCAAAATAATTATTATAATGTATAAGTTGTTGTGAATATTATTTATGAACATTGGTAGTATGGAAATATTGAGAAAGGTTAAGGGTAAAAAGAGAAATGCGCAAATTGACCAATGGAAATAATGTGGAAGCTTAGGGGCAAAATGGTAATTTCATGAGGAGTTCAAGAAAAATTCTTGAAATTTTATGTTGACCATGTAACATGTCCTTAAATGTCCACATTTTATTTAATGGAGGGCTAAATATACACATGTGTGGACAAACTTGCAAAAGAAGACACTTAAGTCATCTTTTATGACTTAGAGACTTTCTAGAAAATTTGAGAAAAAATTGGAAGGGAAAAGAAGGGAGAAAAACGTCCAAGATGGCATGTGCATGGTCATGTGCCATTACTTATATACATATATATGTATAAGTGATTAAAGGGCAAGACAAATTCATCATTCTTCCACTTTAGAAACTTCAAGAAACATGAAGAAAAAGAAGAAGAAGCAAACGACTAAGGGGGGGCTGGCCGAACCAGCCCCATCAATTGATCATAGGAAAAATTCTTTCTTCATGGTTTCATACTAATTTGAAGGTCCTCTACAACATGGAAGGGTTGTTGGAACAAGAACATCAATCATTTGCACAAATTCATAACTTTAGCCAAGTGAAGAATCAAAGGAGAAAGGTAAGGTTTCATCTTCCTTGTGTATGTTATGGATGGTTTATGAGTAGTATAGTGTGTGAAAATGGATGAAATTCATGAAATATGAATATGTATGGTGTTTGGCTGAAAATGTGTTGCATGGTATAGGAATGATGAATTAATTTTATGTAGTATGTTGGTTGTTGTTATAATGTATAGAAATGGATGAAAATTTATGAGGATATGTGTGTAGTTGTTGTGGCCGTGTGCATGGTTAAGGGTGGAATTAATTGTTCAATGATTTTATGTAGTGTTTTAGTTGTTGTTGTTGTGAATTCTATGTGGATAATGGAAGTGCAACGATTTTAGTTGAAGTTGTAAATATTGGAGCTTGGCCGTATGGTATATATGTTGGGTAGGAAAAATGAATGAATTTCTATGTAGTATTTTGATTGTTGTTGACATGTATGCTACGACGGAAATGAGGACTTGATGATTTAAATTGTTGTCAAAGTAAATGTATGGTTGAGGTTGAAGTCGAAGGTCTCGGAAGAAATAGTATGTTGATTAAGTTGTTGGAATCTTGTGTGAATTGAATTGAATCAAGTTGAATTGAATAGAATGTTGGAATGTATGTTGAATGGAATGTTAATGTTGTTGATAAGAATTGTTGGTATTGTTGATAGTTTGGCCGGGTTGAATTCCCGGGATTGTTGTTGATTAGAATTGGCCAAGTTGAACTTGGTGGGATGGCATATTTACAGGGGAAATACTGCCGAAATTTCGGCAGACAAAGTGTTACTTTCAAGAATCAACTTCAAAAAGGCTCTAATCAAGTTTTGGTAAACATGACCAATTTGTAGATTTTGGCGGATTTGGAACGTGAATTTGGAGTCGCATAAGAAGCAGAAAAGGTATGTAAGGCTTCACCCTTCTTTCTATGGCATGTCTTAGACATACTATGTTGGAGGTGAGCCTCGGGGATAAATCTACCCTCCGGAATCCGCGCCTAAAGTTTTCTCTTTTTCAATCAGTAGAATTGAACTAAAAAGTGTGCAAAATGTTGGAAGAATTTCCTAAACCTCTAGAACTCGCATAAATAGGACCCGACTACCCTAAAACCGTCACAAGTAATGCCATGACATGTAACATATGTAAATTTAGTACGCCGCCTCATTTGACCCGAGGTGGGCCCATGGTCCCCGGATTTTCCTTATTGTTCCGTTTGATCTATTTTGAAGCAGAATCCAAAGAAAACTTTTGATCCTTACCCCGTTCACCGAGTGACAAGTACTGTAACTATGCTAATGAGGATACTTCTATGATGACAATGATAATGATGATGTTAAGAAAGGGAATATGCCTATAATAAGTATGACAAAGATGATTCCATTACTAAGATGATGAATATGATCTTATAATGATAATGATGTAGTCCAAGATGAGAAAAATGCCTACGGTAGATGTGTTGGCAAAATGTTCTGCTATGAAATAGGAAAATATGGAAACGTTAAACTAATTCTTGATATCTCAGCTCTATTACAGGTAATGACTGCTCTAAAGGTCCTAGGTATATGAAACTGTACCCTATGACCCTGTTTGATGTTTTCCTCATAATGACACTTTTCATTGGTAGTCTCGCCTCATAATACTCGTTCCTTCAAGGTGAGACAAGTGACCCGATTATTCCATAATGTAATCGGAGAATTTCGACCTTACGTCACTCCGACGGACACACGACTTTCTTTGGGCTCCCATGCATGCCAATTTTATGACACATGTATATGAATGTGAATATGAATATGTATACGTATATGGGGAAAGGGGAGGGCCATTTTTATATCACCACCTGATTCAGCTGGATTTCATCCCGGACGCGGGATATGGGAGAGCCGGATACGGCGTCTGTATATGTGATATATATATATAATATGTTGGGACACTGTTGGGGAGGGGGGTGGGAGAGCCGATGTACTCAGCGTCTGCAAATGTGAATAAAGGATACCGTTCTCTGAAATGTTCTGTTTTCTGTACATGTAACTAAGAAGTACTGTTTTCTTTTCTGAAAAAGAAACAAATCATGCATGGCATCCACCTGAAAGGCATTCATGTGTACAGGTTACTTCTGTTCCAAGATAAGCTCCATATGCCTATTCCGTTATTACCCATACTGTACATTCCTTTATTATGTAGCTATTCATGTCTTACATACTCAGTACATTATTCGTACTGACCCCTCTTCTTCGGGGGCTGCGTTTCATGCCGCGCAGGTACTCCCAGATGATTAGAAGACCTTACTGAAGATGTTCCGGCGGAGATGGCGAACTCCATTTGTCCCGGAGAATTTCCAAGTCCAAGTATATGCTATGATGTTTTGTTCTATGTTAGAGACTTTGCAGACAGAGCAATGGGTATTGGGTTGTCAGTCTGTAAGCGGCTCTAGCAGCCGATATGTTATTATGTTTCATGTCACGGGTCTTACATGACGTCAGATCTTATTTATGAAAAAAAATATATATATTGGAGAGCTTACTATGTATTTCTTTCTTTACTGATTCAGGAGGTCCTATATGTAATAAGAGTCAGCGGGTTCGCTCGGCTCCAGATATGGGGTCGGGTGCCCATCACACCTTAGTAAAGTCAGGGTGTGACAGCGGTCCTCTTTTATGTGCCTATGGTTGTCCCATGGCATTGGCAAACATAGCCCTCGCAACATACTTCCATCCCTCGTAGTGCAGCGTTACCCCACGACTGCACGTCTAGGCCAAAGGACCCTTGCTTGCAAGGCTGAACCCAAGTCAATACACGAGGCTCTTGAGTGGTGCCTCGAGTACTCAATCAGCACGGAGGTCTTTAACATCCATAAAGATAGCCCGCAGGGCATAATCAGTTCCTACGTCAAGCCTCCAGCACACGTTGTGCGCCCAACGCGGGCCCGCAGGCACGATGCCGTCCATAGAGTCCCCTAACTCATATGGATACCTAGGACACTCCTATGAGATGCCTAGGCAGGCCCTTGAGGTCCTCCCTCAAGGTTGCTCACTTAGTGTGACTGGCCGACAGCACGCACGGGGAAGGCTGGCAGAGCTGTAGACACCTCTGCCCCCCTTATATATGCTTTAAAAAGAAAAACCCAAGTTCTAGCACTGGACATCATTTTGCCAGAGAATCACACTTGGCCTTTCTCACTCTTCCGAACTCCAAATGAGGCGCCGTATGTTCCTAACTCTTTCTATTGACTTCCTTCACTCCTCCATGAAGTTTCATCTCATTCCCATACTCGTGGATCGAGATATAGCCTTCGGGAGCTTTATCGCTGACACTGCTCCTTGGCTAAGTCAAGCCCTTAGGTGAACGATCTTCAAATGACTCCAAACTTGGTAAGCACATTCCATAACATCCTAGGAAGGGTCCTCTCACCCTAAATCCCAAGATTCCATCCATATCTAGGAAACGCACGGGACTGACACTCAGGCTCGCGCGTGGCCTCGTCCGCCGACGGCCCACGGGCTCATCCCAGATCCTTGCTAAACTTCCTTGGCACTCTTATAATATGCCATAGAACATCTCTAGATGCTTATTGACTCTCGCCCGTCGGAGCCCCTTGTCAATGCACGTCGCCCGCGCACGGCTGACACTGCCTGCGCGGCCGACCTTGCCTGCGCGCACGGCTGACACTGCCTGCGCAGCCGACCCTGCCTGCGCGCACGGCTGACACTGCCTGCGCGCGGCTGACACTCATTTGCGCATGTCTCCTGCACGACTGACACTCGCTTGGCCCTCTTGGGGCGCGCAGGGGTTATGGGCGCCAAGGCACAACGAAGGCAGCCTATATCATTCTCCCCCACTCAAGCTCGTCATCGTCCTCGATGACATTGACACGTCCACGTCAACCCGTAGTTTGCCCCCTCGAGGTCTCACATCCCCTTCCGTAATCCTTTGGGTCTAAAACCCATCTCATCTCTTCTTAAAAATGGAGTCGTGCCCCATGCACTTCTCCTCACTAGTTTCTCCCAAGTGTGCCTCTGCACCCCGCTTGGAAAGTGCCTCCGCACTTGTACCCTCTGGTGGCTAACTTTGTGGTGACTACCTGTCATCCACACCATGTTCCTCACGGCCGTCCTCTGATCAGGAACCTTTGTCTCCCTTCTTGGTAATTCCTACATAGCACCCATTGGTGCGACTTCCACAGTCCCACTGCGACCTTTGCAGTCCCTTCTTACCGTTTACTTCAGAAGACAATTGTCCTTCAATTTTCACCACACTCCCTGCGCGCAGCTGACACTCATCTGCACACGTCTCCTGCACGACTGACACTCGCTTGGCCCTCTTGGGGCGCACAGGGGTTATGGTCGCCAAGGAACAACGAAGGCAACCCATAACATTCTCCCCCACTCAAGCTCGTCATCGTCCTCGATGACATAGACACGTCCACGTCAACCCGGAGTTTGCCCCCTCGGGGTCTCACATCCCCTTCCGTAATCCTTTGGGTCTAAACCCATCTCATCTCCTCTTAAAAATGAAGTCGTGCCCCATGCACTTCTCCTCCCTAGTTTCTCCCAAGCGTGCCTCTGCACCTCGCTTGGAAAGTGCCTCCGCACTTGCACCCTTTGGTGGCTAACTTTGTGGTGACCGTCTGTCATCCACACCATGTTCCTCACGGTTGTCCTGTGATCAGGAACCTTTGTCTCCCTTCTTGGTAATTCCTACATAGCACCCATTGGTGCTACTTCCACAGTCCCACTGTGACCTTTGCAATCCCTTCTTACCGTTTACTTCAGAAAACAATCGTCCTTTCTATTTCACATGGCCCAATGTCTCTTCATAGGCGAACACTCCCCCACTAAAAGTGGAAGACACTTTTCCTTGTTTGTCAAGGTAGGCATCCCTTGATGTGGCAACCTTTTCCAACATTTACTCATGGTCCTTTGTCCATTTTCCTCCGCAAGATCCCGCTATATCAGCTGCATAACCAAATCGAGTCTCGACCCCATAAATCAAAGTTAACTTGTTCACACACTGACACTAGCGGCTTTTCAAATCCAATCTTGTCCCCTTTGACGTCTAACACGGCCCTTGTATGACCCACGCTCCACAGTGGTGTCTTTAGCACTTACATACTTTGCACCCTCTTGGCACTCGTCAAGTTCTTGGGACGTACTCCTGGTGAGTACTTCATTTTCTCAAAGTGGTAGCTTCGCCTATTCTGAACAACACCTTTGTTCTCAAACTGTCACTTCCTCGACAGATCCCTTACGCTCCCGGTGTACCTCAGTACTTGGTTCCATATTTATGGTTCCCCGATTGCTTGGTGTACCCCAGTACTCTCTGTTCTGGAAAGATCCACATTCTCAAACTTGGAAACCCCATCCAATCCGAAGCTTAGCTAACCCCACTTTACCTTGGCCTCCTCACATCCGTGATTCAGCCCATTGCCTCCTCGGCTAACTCTTGTATCTCCCCACTTTGGTGGTTCGACACATTTCCACACATCTACCTCCCCACGCTAAGTGGTTCGGCTCGCCTTCAGCATCACCGCCCTGCCCTCGCAGTTTGGCCCTATTTCCATCTTTGCCTCCCAACAAAGTGGTCCATAATCCTTCAAGGATCTCCCCGCTTCATGCGGTTTGACTCCGTCCTCTTCCTGCTCCACGTAATTCCACATTCTAACCAACAATGCCTCTTCGTCTACCGGTTCAGCTAGGTTTTTGTCGATGCGTGCCTACCTCTGTAGCGGCTCCCTTCTGATTTTGTCTCCCCATTAAAAATGGTTTGGCCTTCTATTTCACAAACATGGTGGCTGCCTCCACCTCATTGTGACACTCAATCATCCCGCAAGGAATCCTGCTCTCAGGCCATTCCTTACGTTGTCGCGGCTCACTGGCACGCCTTGCTGAATCCTGCTAGCCAAGCTTGCTCCATGTTGTAGGCACCAAGCCCACTTGTCCGACATGGTTTTTGAGGGTCTCACCTTCCATTCATTGCAAACCTTAAGATGGCTAGTCATTCGTCATCTTCCCCCACAACGTCCAACCCTTGAAGGACGCTTTCCAATGCCCTCAGGCAATACTCAAGTCCATCCATCCTAGAAAGACACTCAACTGATGCGTCCGTCACATCCACTGTAGGATCTCCACGATCAATCCCAAAGTTTATAGTCCATGGCTCGTAGCTCTCCACAACACGGTTGCTCGACCTGGCAAACATGGCCTTTTTCCTGACCACCCGACTCATCAGTATGTCCCTCTTCTCAACGGGAGCCTAGACTGTTTGAAAGAAAATTTTGTTTCCTATTTCCCCTCTTCAAAATGGCCAACAAATCTGACTTGTTGCATCACACGACCAGACATTTTGAACCGACAAGTTTCTGATGCAAGTGAACCCTTTGGAACGCTCGCTACTTTCACTTGACATTCTAGCCAAGTCTATGCCTTGCTCAACAAAGCTGCTAGCTTACTGCTAACAGAGTTTCTAACTAACTGATGGATCACCACAATCAAGAACATTTGAGCTTCAGCTATCGTTTGTCCCATCTTGCAATAAACTCCCAACAGTATGGAACGCCGGTGCAATAAGCTGACCATCCTCTGATGGCGCGAAAGCCAACCAAACATGCCTCAATGGAATCCCTCTGAAAACAGCATCCACTGCACGGAAGACATCCCCTGAAGATACTTCAATCAAACTAGGATGCCCCAAAATCAACTCCCAAAACACAGACGGTGGTGGAAACAACGGCTGTGAAATGGCCTGATCCTGAAAGTCGTTGTTCATGGCTGACAAAGAAAATTCTAGCCATAATACGCGCAACCAATCCCTTATAACCAGTAGTAGCGGGTTCACCCATTCGACTGGCACGAAGAATATCATTCCTGCTTTGATGTGATCTCTGCACTGACATTCGACCAATGCTCTTAAAAAAATTAGCTCATGGGAGCTGTGAACATGCCGTAGCTTCACTCGTATTTCTGACCCTGGCCAGATCAACCTTCACCAATGGCTTCATTTCAAACCGCACTGCAATCCACTATTGCTAATATCAATTAGACGTGATATCAACTCAACATCACAATGCTCGCCCTTTGCTCTGATACCAACTGTCACGGGCCGACTCCTCCTAAGCGGCAGCGGCACACAAATAGCCCGTGCGGCTCTCGTAGTCCCACCTGACTACAAGCCAGCCTTTCCTTATCCCAGGTTTTCTTGGCACGACCCCATGCCTATGGTGAAGCTTGCCTCAGAGGTTTAGCTTTCCTTGTGTCGCCCGTTTGATGTCAAGGCTTCAGCCTTGTCTTGCTATCATACTCTTGTGGCGTGTTTCATATGCCGGGTCTCGTCTATGCACACCCCTTGGTTGGCTACGGACATGCATGTCCCTCGCCTGGCACTGAGCGTCGCTCCTGCGTGCACAGTCCTATCCTCAAGCTTGACACTTTCCTTGTGTCGTGCCCGATGTTACACCTCGAAACTTTGGGGTTGTTGAGCAGTGAAAGGACTAACGTGAGTGAAGGCGTACATCAAGTCCTCACAAGTCAGAAGGGACTATTAGTAACTCTAATTAAGATTCCAAAGGAGTTAACAGTGAGAAAGAACGATTTGTCGAATGAGCTCCGACGCAGTTCAGTGAAAGAGGGTTCGACAGCCATCCCTTGTACCGTCGAACAGGTCGACGCTTCGTCGATTGTACCGTAAAGTTGATGTGGGGTAAAGAGCACTCGACGGACAGATTGACGCTCCGTCGTTCATATCGACGGACCGTTCTTCTCACCGTCTAAATGACGAAAATAACAGATTGCTTACTGGAAATTTAACGTCATCGACGACCAGATCGACGCTCCATCGATCGCTCCGTACATTTCGATCGAGACTGATTTCATGAAAAAATATAAGACCCTTCCCTCACTTTATTTCATTTCATTTTCATTCTCTCCACACTCAAGAACTCTCTAGAACCTTCTCCACCATTCATCCACAAGAAATCAAAAGAAAACCATGATCAACTACACCAAATCCATGGAATCAAGTGTATGAAACCCATCAAAAGCTCATCTAAGTCAAGAAAATTCAAGAGAAGTGGGTTAGGGTTTTGGTGCAAGGAAGGGAGTTCCACTCCAAAGCTATTCATCCATCATTAGGTAAGTTTTATGACTCTTTTTGAATGGTTTGAGAGATTAAATGATGAAATGCTTGAATTGTAGAAAGACATAGCAAATGGGTAATAAATGGGTGAATAGTGCAATGGTTGAATGGTAGTTGGATTGAATCTTGAATGTTGATGTGTTGTGATTGTGAATACGATATAAATGACGTTTGTATCAGGAAATGAGTATTATATATGCGAAAACGTAATAATGAATTATAAGAATAAATGCGGGGGGAAATGGAGAAAAGTAGTGGATTGTGGTTAATGCATATAAATGATGATTGTTGACTACAATATTGTGAATGTAGTTGTGAGCGTTGGGAGTTGATATAGGTTATGAGAAGAGTAGTATAAACAAAGGAAGTGCTGCCCAATTTTCTCTAGAAATAGTGACGCGTTCTCTTAGTCGATTAACTAACGTTAATGCGAATTATCTCTTGAAGGTAGAGACGTGACGTGAAAGGAGAACAAGTGAACCATAGCTTAGCTAAACGACAAAGGTATGTGAGGCTAGTCCTTTCTTTCTATGGCATGAATCTTGTAGCATGATTTCCCTTCTCCTTCATGAATTTCTCCAACACCGGGAAGGCTATAACCCTAATTTTCTACACAAGGTAATGAGTTAGAGCGTGCAAGTGCTAGATGTTCATGACAGGATGTTCCCAAAAATGTTAATGATGCTATCCACTATCCACACTCACCTTATATATTGTCCCCTTCAGGATGAGGCAGGATGTTAATGAGTGCCCATAAGGAAAATTGGGGGTCACGACCTTACGTCACCCCGATACAGTTGTAGTTGTCCTCCAAGCTTAATGAATGCTCCAACAATAAATATGAAACAATGTCAAGTTGTAATAAGGTTATGATACGCTTTTCAGATGCTTCTTAGTGATGTGTAATGATTGATTTTGTAATGAAAAGATTCCACCGCGCCTATTTGGCCGGGCATGTCACCGTTAAGGCGGGCTGCTATGTTTTACACCGAGCCTAATGGGTCGAGCATGATCACCACTAGTGGGCGGCTTGAGATGGTACCCCGGACGCGGGAGGCCTGGACGCGGGCTAATGTTATTGATTTTTTTACACCATACCTATATGGTCGGGCATGTTAATATATATATATATATATATATATATATATATATATATATATATATGTGTGTGTTATGTATACATGAGATGATAATGATTATGAAAGCAAGTCAGCAAGTGTTAACTCTTTATGATTCACAGTCAGTACAGGTTGCTCTTCATTGACGCCTCCTTATTTCATTGATGTATTGTTATTTCTTGTGCCTCTCATACTCAGTACAACATTCGTACTGACGTACATTTTCTTTGGACGCTGTGTTCATGCCCACAGGTAGACAGGGGGGTGAGCTTGATCCAGACTCCTAGTAGCTGTCAGTTGATTGAGAGCACTCCATTGTCCGGAGGTGCCTATGATTATGTTTTGATAAAAATACATATGTATGTTTTGGGCACGACGGGGTCCTGTCCCGTCCATATGTCTAGTACTCTAGCAGAGGCTCGTAGATACGTATGTGTGGGTATGGTCTATGTTATGATTATGCGTATATGTATATATTATTATTTCAATGACCAAAAGGCTTGTGCATGTGAAACTACTTATGCTCCCAACCGAAAGACGTTTTTATAAAATGAACATGATAGATAGCAGGACGAAGGGTGCTCGGTGGTTAGCTCCGGGTATCCGTCGTGGCCCCCAGACGGGTCGTGACAGAAGTGGTATCAGAGCAGTTCAGTCCTAGGAAGTATCTACGAGCCGTGTCTAGTAGAGTCTTGTTTATGGTGTGTTGCGCGCCACACTAATAAACAGGAAGCTACAGGGAATTTAGGAAAAATGACCATCCTTCCTTTCATGAGATCGTGCGATAGAGCCATGTATAAGGTTTCACCCTCTCTAATAGTGTGTTGTGATTTCAGAAATGCCGCCAAAGGGGAAAGCTACAGCCGCCCGGAAGGGCAAGACTACGACAAAGAGGCGGATAGAAAGAGTCTCCGGTGAATACGGGCGAGGGCGAGTCGCAAAATGAGACTCCATCTAGCACTTCCTCCACCCTGCCTAATGTGGAAGAACAAGGGGGAGCTCCAGCTCCAATTCCTCCGCCGACTGCTTCGGGTCAACAAATGACCGAGGCCATCCAGTTATTGACACAGTTGGTTGCCGCCCAAGCACAACGACAGAATGCGGGCCCGAGTGATCGATCCACCAGTACTAGAGCCCGTGATTTCATGACTTTGAACCGTCCGGAGTGTTACACCTCAGAAATTTCTCCGTACTTGTATGATGAGTGGAATGATGAAGAGTGAGTGTATGATGTTTTGTTATGTCGGGAATGGCTAATTAAGAATTTTTGGAAATAAGAAAGTCGCGAAAATTTTTCAGTCCAGTGGTCGTATATGGCACTATATGGCCCGTAAAGTGATTTACGGACCGTATAGTGCAATCGTCCTTCAGCTTGCCAAAAATCACAAGTTCTGCCCAGTGATGATATGGTTAAATACGACCCATTTTACGCCGTAAACTGGTTTACGGTCCGTAAACTGGTTTACGGTCCGTAAACCAGGTCGTAAACTGTCATGTTCCTCAGCCAAAACTTTCTGTTTTTGAAATGATTAAATACGGCCATTGAGGACGGACCGTAAATCAAAATACGGTCCATATATGGTGGTTTACGACCACTGTTCATCCCGACAAGAATTCATTAAAGATCAGATTTTGTGATTTTTAAAGGGGACTTAAGCTCATTTCATCTCATTTTTCATCAAGACAACTCAAGAGACTTCTAGAACTCTCCAAATATTTCCTCCACAAGAATTAAAGAGAATCAAAGGGGATATCAAGACCAACAACACTAATTTCATAAAAATAAGTGTAAGAACACATCAAAGGATCTTCTAGGTGAAGAAATTTCAAAGAAGGCGGGACTAGGGTTTTGGCTAATTGAAGTATTTCAACTTAAGGATTGTTCAACCATCATCCAAGATAAGTTTCATGATTATTCCATGTTGTTTGAAGTATTGGAAAGCTTAGACACTTGAAATGTAGAAGAACATAGAAATGAGTCATTATTGAGTGAATAGTGACATAAATGAATGATAGTGGAATTGAACTATGAATATTGAAGTGTTGTGAGTACAAATACGTTATAAATGATGTTTATATCATGAAACAAGCATTAAATGCATGAAAACGCAGGGATGAGCTAGAAGTAGAAATAAGGGAAAATTGGAGGAAAATGGTGGATTTTGCTAAACGCACGTAAATGACGATTGTCGATTATGATATTGCGAATAATATTATGAATATTGGGAGTTGATATAGAACGTGAGAAAAGTAGTATGAGCGAAGGAAGCGTTGTCCGACTTTTCCTAGAATTAGTGATGCGTTCTTGTAGTTAGTTTACTAATGTTGATACGGATTCTCTTATGAAGGTAACGACGTGATATCGACGGAGAAAAAGTGAGCGATATCTTAGCTAAACGACCAAGGTATGTGAGGCTAGTCCTTCTTTCTAATGGCATGAATCTTTTAGCTTGAATCCCTATTCCTTTCATGAGTTCTTGCATTCTAAGAAGTTAAAAGCTTATACCTATAAATGTCTATATGAGATAAGTTATACGATATGATGACACTAGAATGATGATGATGTTATTCCTTGCCTACACTCACCTTATGTACTAGTCCTTTCAAGGTGAGGCAGAATGTCCATAATGGTTCCATAATGTAATCGGGGGATCACGACCTTACGTCACCCCGATAGAGTAAAGTTGATCATGAGCCGTATACACGCATTATGATAAGATAAGTATTTTATGATAAGCATATAACTATGAGTATTTACATTAAGCATGTCATGATTGCATTCACACCGGGCCTAGTTGGCCGGGCAGACACCGCTTCGGCGGGCGGCGATACGGATACACCACGACCTACGGTCGTGGGCAGACACCACTAGTGGGCGGTATGAGATGGTACCCCGGACGCGGGAGGCCTAGACGCGGGCTAATATTATTCATTATCACACCGTTCCGACATGGACGGGCAGCTTGCATATGATGCATACATGTTATGATGATGATTATGAGTAAGATAGCATGCATTACTTCATTTATGATTATCAGTCAGATTCAGATGTCTCATGTTGATGTTATCTCCATATTATTGATGTCTCCTTTCATTATGTATGCCTCTCATACTCGGTACAATATTCGTACTGACGTCCTTTCTTCGGACGTTGTGTTCATGCCCACGGGTAGACAGGGAGGAGAGCTTGGCCCAGGTCCTTAGTAGCTGTCAGCTGATAGATAGCACTCCATTGTTCGGAGGTGCTTATGGCTATTCTTTTGATGCACTTTCATATATGCATATTTTGGGCATGACGGAGTCTTGTTCCGTCTATGTATTCATTATGTAAGTAGAGGCTCGTAGATACGCAGTGTGGGTTAGATGGTCTCACAAGATGTTTTCATATGTATGTATATTATTTTGATGGCCAAGAGGCAAATGTATATAAAGTATTTATGTTTTGATTAAATATGATTTTCCTACAAATGGTATGTAAATTGATAAAAGAGTATTAAATGAGCAAGACAAGCAGTAGAGTGAGCGGTGCTCGGTAATTGCTCTGGGTACCCGTCGCGGCCCCTAGTCGGGTCGTGACACGGAGTTCTTTGGGTCTTAGCCGGATGAAGACCCACAGGGCTTTATTGATGAGGTACTGAGGCCGTTGAGAATTATTCATGCTTCTGACACCGAGTCCGTGGAGTTAGCCTCCTATAGACTCCGGGACGTGGCAATTTTATGGTATAACAATTGGGTGCTATCAAGAGAAGAGAATGCGCCTCCACCTGTATGGCAGGAATTTGTGGATGCTTTTATCCGCCACTACTTACCACCCGAGGTCTGCCGAGCTAGGTAGTATGAATGCCCGGGAGTATAGTATGCAGTTTAATTCTTTGGCCAGGTATGCCCCGACTATGGTGGCTGACATGGGAGATCGGGTGCACAGATTTGTGAGTGGTTTGGGACTGCATTTATTCAAAGACTGTTTGACAGCCTCGTTGCAAACAGGGATGGACATTTCCCGTATACAGGACCATGCTCAGAATCTAGAAGGACAACAACCTCCGCAAAGGGGTGATCGGGATGTTGACAGAAGGCAAAGTAAGAGGGCTAGATCAATGGGAGCAAGCAGCGAATATAAAGGGGGATCAAGGTAGAATTATTCTAGGCACTCAGGCCAGTCGGCGACTAGTGCGCCTCCCAGATTTCTAGATAGGGGATTTGATCGTTCCTTTCGTTCAGGACAGGGTCAGAGTTCGAGGGCTTCAGGTTCTCCGTTCGGGGGTGATCATGGTCAGAGGAAACCACCAGTGCCACGATGTAGCTAGTGCGGTAAATTGCACTCAGGACAGTGTCGCCAGGGCACAGATAGTTGTTATGTTTGTGGACAGACGGGGCATTTGATGCGAGATTGTCCCTCGAGGTATGCTAAAGGTGGGATTCAGCCCACGGGATCAGCGGCTGGGTCTTCTTCAGCACGCCCGAAAGCACATACTTCCTAGGTTCCAGCAGGTAGAGGTAGAGGCCGAGGGGGATCTTCTACTTCAGGTGCCACTCAGCCCCGAGTGTACGCCTTAACTGGACGACAGGATCTCGAGTCCTCCCCAGAGGTGGTTACAGGTATACTGTCTATATTTTCTCGTGATGTATATGCATTGATGGATCCGGGTTCTACATTCTCTTATATTACGCCCTATGTTGCTGGTCGCATCAGGGTGAAACCCGAACTAATTAAACCCTTTGAGGTATTCACTCCGGTTGGTGATCCTGTGATAGCAAGGCAGGTGTATAAAAATTGTGTGATTGTGATATGTGATCGTCAGACGAAAGCTAATTTGATTGAGTTGGAAATGATAGATTTTGACGTAATTATGGGTATGGATTGGTTGGCTTCGTGCTATGCTAATGTTGATTGCCGGATAAAGGTGGTTCAATTCCAATTTCCGGGAGAGCCCGTACTTGAATGGAAGGGTAACACGGCATCCCCAAGGGGTAGGTTTATTTCCTACCTTAAGGCGAAAAAGATGATAGCCAAGGGCTATATTTATCATTTAGTCCGAGTACATGACACAGAAGCAGAGTCGCCAACTTTGCAATCTATTCCGGTGGTGAATGAATTTCCAGACGTATTTCCAGATGAACTTCCAGGTCTTCCTCCAGAAAGGGAAATCGATTTTGCCATTGATGTGTTGCCGGACACCAAGCCTATTTCCATCCCTCCTTATCGAATGGCGCCAGCAGAGTTGAAAGAGCTCAAAGCACAGTTGAAGGATTTGCTTGAGAAGGGGTTTATTAGACCAGTTCCTCACCGTGGGGAGCACCAGTTTTATTCGTGCAAAATAAAGACGGATCGTTACGAATGTGTATTGACTACAGGCAGTTGAATAAGGTGACAATAAAGAACAAATATACTCTCCCGAGGATTAACGATTTATTTGATCAGCTTCAGGGCGCCAAGTGGTTTTCCAAAATATACCTGAGATCAGGTTATCACCAGGTGAGGGTTAAAGAAGAAGATATCCCTAAAACAGCTTTCAGAACTAGATATGGCCATTATGAGTTCCGGGTGATGTCGTTTGGGTTGACTAATGCTCCGGCAGTATTTATGAACCTGATGAATAACGTATTCAGGCCACTCTTGGACTTGTTTGTGATAGTGTTTATTGATGATATTTTGGTATATTCTCGCACAGAATCAGAACACGCAGATCATCTACGCGTTGTTCTTGGGATTCTTCGAACCCGAGAATTGTATGCAAAATTTCAAAATGTGAGTTTTGGTTGAATTCTGTGACATTTCTGGGCCATGTTATTTCAGACGATGGTATTCGAGTGATACTCAGAAAATCGAAGCTGTGAAGAATTGGCCAAGGCCTATGACGCCTACAGAAGTTCGTAGTTTTCTGGGGTTGGCAGGTTATTACAGAAGATTTGTAGAGGGGTTCTCATCTATTTCCGCCCCATTGACAAAACTAACCCAGAAGTCAGTTAAATTTCAATGGAATGATGCTTGTGAGTACAGCTTCCAAGAATTGAAGGACAGATTGACCTCAGCTCCAGTGTTAACACTTCCAAAAGGGCCAGATGGCTATGTTGTGTATTGTGATGCTTCCGGTGTGGGACTAGGATGTGTATTGATGCAGCATGGCAGGGTTATTGCATACGCTTCGAGACAGTTGCGGAAACATGAAAAGAATTATCCAACTCATGATCTCGAATTGGCTGCGGTCATTCATGCATTGAAAATGTGGAGACATTACTTGTATGGCATGCATGTTGATATCTATACGGATCACAAGAGTCTTCAATATATTTTCAAGCAGAAGGAGTTGAACCTGCGGCAGAGGCGGTGGTTAGAATTGTTGAAAGATTATGATGTGAACATTTTGTACCACCCCGGAAAGACGAATGTAGTAGCCGATGCCCTTAGCCCCCGGTCAATGGGCAGTTTATGTGAAGTATCCCCGGAGAAGAAATAAATAACCCGCGAGCTTCACCAATTAGCTAATCTCGGAGTGCGCGTAAGTGATTCAGGGAATGCAGGGATTAGTATCAATGATTCCACAGTTTCGTCCCTGAATGTGGAAGTGAAAAAGCGTCAGTACGAAGATCCTCAGCTGAGTCAATATAGAGACACACCTCATGAAAAGGGGAGATCTCCATTTAAAACATCGATGAATGAAACTCTGAGATACCAGGGCAGGTTGTGTGTCTCGGATGTTGCAGGATTGCGCCGACGGATTCTGGAAGAAGCGCATTATTCCCGGTATTCTATCCACCCAGGCGCAACAAAGATGTACCACGACCTCAAATTGATATATTGGTGGGATGGCATGAAGAGAGACATAGTAGATTTTGTAGCACAATGTCCAAATTGCCAACAAGTGAAGGCTGAACATCAAAAGCCAGGGGGATTATTGCAAGCAATGAAAATTCCCATGTGGAAATGGGAAATAATTAATATGGATTTTATCGTGGGATTACCCCGTTCACGAGGGAAGTATGATTCAATATGGGTGATTATGGACAGACTTACAAAAGCAGCTCATTTCCTCCCAGTCAGAACCACGTATTCAGCGGAAGATTATGCCAGGTTGTATTTAAAGGAAATTGTGTGACTCCATGGTATTCCACTATCCATTATTACAGATAGAGGGGCACAATTTACAGCCAAGTTTTGAAAGTCCTTTCAAGAGGGTCTGGGTACCCAAGTGAAGCTTAGCACGGCATTTCATCCGCAGACCGATGGACAAGACGAACGTACTATTCAAACTTTGGAAGACATGTTACGGGCATGTGTATTGGATTTTGATGGTAGCTGGGATGATCACCTACCCCTCATTGAGTTTTCCTACAACAATAGCTACCATTCCAGTATCCAAATGGCTCCGTATGAAGCTCTATATGGAAGGAAATGTAGGTCCCCAATTGGATGGTTTGAAGTAGGAGAAGTACAGCTAATGGGCCCTGAGTTGATTCAGCAAGCGGTAGAAAAAGTCAAAGTTGTCCGAGATCGACTGTTAACAGCCCAAAGTCGCCAAAAGTCTTATGCGGATAACCGCCGGCGAGACTTAGAATTTCAGGTCAATGATTGGGTATTTCTGAATGTATCGCCGATGAAAGGGGTGATGAGGTTCGGCAAGAAAGGGAAACTGAGTCCCCGATACATTGGACCCTATAGAATTATCCGCAAGGTGGGTTACGTAGCCTATGAGTTAGATTTGCCTTCAGAGCTGGAACCAGTTCATCCAGTCTTTCATGTCTCAATGCTCCGCAAGTGTATTGGAGACCGCACGAGGATTGTGCCGGTTGGTGATGTCCAGGTGACAGAAAAGCTAGCATATGAAAAAGCACCCGTTGCCATTCTAGACAGGCAAGTGCGAAGACTACGAAACAAATAAGTGGCATCAGTTAAGGTTTTATGGCGGAACATCAACAGAGAAGAAATGACTTGGGAAGCGGAAGAAAGTATGAAGTCCACGTACCCATACTTATTCCGATCCCCAGAAGAGGTTCAAGGTGAAACGCTGGCAACGTAAGGCATGTATGCATTAAATGAAGTGTAATAATTATAGTATCTGAATACCTCTATTTCCATCATTACTCAGATATCATATCCCTTGTCTTCGGGAGCCTTAGCGAGTTTCCTTAAAGTTTAATTGTGTTGTAGCCCTGTGAGGCATATTATTATGGGTTGTTGTGACAGGATGGTAGCGCCATATTACAGGGGGAAACTCTGGCGAAATTTTTGCAAAATTCCTGAGTACAACATTCGAGGACGAATGTTCCAAAAGGGGGGGGGGGGGGGGAGAATGTTACACCTCGAAACTTTGGGGTTGTTGAGCAGTGAAGGGACTAACGTGAGTGAAGGCGTACATGAAGTCCCCACAAGTCAGAAGGGACTATTAATAACTCTAATTAAGATTCCAAAGGAGTTAACAGCGAGAAAGAACGATTTGTCGAATGAGCTCCGACGCAGTTCAGTGAAAGGAGGTTCGACGGCCGTCCCTTGTACCGTCGAACAGGTCGACGCTTCGTCGATTGTACCGTAAAGTTGATGTGGGGTAAAGAGCACTCGACGGACAGATCGACGCTCCGTCGTTCATATCGACGGACCGATCTTCTCACCATTGAAATGAAGAAAATAACAGATTGCTCACTGGAAATTTAACATCATCGACGACCAGATCGACGCTACGTCGATCGCTCCGAACATTTCGATCGGGACTGATTTCATGAAATAATAAAAGACCCTTCCCTCACTTTATTTCATTTCATTTTCATTCTGTCCACACTCAAGAACTCTCTAGAACTTTCTCCACCATTCATCCACAAGAAATCAAAAGAAAACCATGATCAACTACACCAAATCCATGGAATCAAGTGTATGAAACCCATCAAAAGCTCATCTAAGTCAAGAAAATTCAAGAGAAGTGGGTTAGGGTTTTGGTGCAAGGAAGGGAGTTCCACTCAAAATTTGTTCATCCATCATTAGGTAAGTTTTATGACTCTTTTTGAATGGTTTGAGAGATTAAATGATGAAATGCTTGAATTGTAGAAAGACATAGCAAATGGGTCATAAATGGGTGAATAGTGCAATGGTTGAATGGTAGTTGGATTGAATCTTGAATGTTGATGTGTTGTGATTGTGAATACAATATAAATGACGTTTGTATCAGGAAATGAGCATTATATATGCGAAAACGCAATAATGAATTATAAGAATAAATGTGGGGGAAAATGGAGAAAAGTGGTGGATTGTGGTTAATGCATATAAATGATGATTGTTGACTACAATATTGTGAATGTAGTTGTGAGCGTTGGGAGTTGATATAGGTTATGAGAAGAGTAGTATAAACAAAGGAAGTGCTGCCCAATTTTCTCTAGAAATAGTGACGCATTCTCTTTGTCGATTAACTAACGTTAATGCGAATTATCTCTTGAAGGTAGAGACGTGACGTGAAAGGAGAACAAGTGAACCATAGCTTAGCTAAACGACAAAGGTATGTGAGGCTAGTCCTTTCTTTCTATGGCATGAATCTTGTAGCATGATTTCCCTTCTCCTTCATGAATTTCTCCAACACCGGGAAGGTTATAACCCTAATTTTCTACACAAGGTAATGAGTTAGAGCGTGCAAGTGCTAGATGTTCATGACAGGATGTTCCCAAAAATGTTAATGATGCTATCCACTGTCCACACTCACCTTATATATTGTCCCCTTCAGGATGACGCAGGATGTTAATGAGTGCCCATAAGGAAAATCGGGGGTCACGACCTTACGTCACCCCGATACAGTTGTAGTTGTCCTCCAATCTTAATGAATGCTCCAACAATAAATATGAAACAATGTCAAGTTGTAATAAGGTTATGATACTCTTTTCAGATGCTTCTTAGTGATGTGTAATGATTGATTTTGTAATGAAAAGATTCCACCGCGCCTATTTGGCCGGGCATGTCACCGCTAAGGGGGGCTGCTATGTTTTACACCGAGCCTAATGGGCCGGGCATGATCACCTCAGTGGGCGGCTAGAGATGGTACCCCGGACGCGGGAGGCCTGGACGCGGGCTAATGTTATTGATATTTTTTAAACCGTACCTATATGGTCGGGCATGTTAATATATATATATATATATATATATATATATATATATATATATGTGTTATGTATACATGAGATGATACTGATTACGAAAGCAAGTCAGCATGTGTTAACTCTTTATAATTCACAGTCAGTACAGGTTGCTCTTCATCATGTGCACTTCGAATCCTTGGCCTTCGTCATGTGCGGTCCTCTTTTATGTGCCTATGGTGGTCCCATGGTATTGGCAAACATAGCCCTCGCAACATACTTCTGTCCCTCGTAGTGCAGCGTCACCCCACGACTGCAAGTCTAGGCCAACGGACCCTTGCATGCAAGGCTGAACCCAAGTCAATACACGAGGCTCTTGAGTGGTGCCTCGAGTACTCAATCGGCACGGAGGACTTTAACATCCATAAAGATAGCACGCAGGGCCTAATAAGTTCCTACGTCAAGCCTCCGGCACAAGTTGTGCACCCAACGCGGGCCCGCAGGAATGGCGCCGTCCATAGAGTCCCCTAACTCGTATGGATACCTAGGACACTCCTATGAGATGCCTAGGCAGGCCCTTGAGGTCCTCCCTCAAGGTTGATCACTTAGTGCGACTGGCCGACAGCACGCACGGGGGAGGCTGGCTGAGCTTTAGACACCTCTGCCCCCCTTATATATGCTTTAAAAATAAAAACCCAAATTCTAGCACTAGACATCATTTTGCCAGAGAATCACACTTGGCCTTTCTCACTCTTCCGAACTCCAAATGAGGCTCCGTCTATTCCTAACTCTTTCTCTTGACTTCCTTCACTCCTCCATGAAGTTTCATCTCATTCCCATACTCGTGGATCGAGATATAGCCTTCGGGAGCTTTATCACTGACACTGCTCCTTGGTTAAGTAAAGCCCTTAGGTGAACGATCTTCAAATGACACCAAACTTGGTAAGCACATTCTATAACATCTTAGGAAGGGTCCTCTCACCCTAAATCCCAAGATTCCATCCATAGCTCGGAAACGCACGGGACTGACACTCAGGCTCGTGCGTGGCCTCGTCCGCCGACGGCCCATGGGCTCATCCCAAATCCTTGCTAAACTTCCTGGGCACTCTTATAATATATGTTACGCGGTGCCTTCCTGAGACTTCTTGGAAGGGCGACGTAAGGCTAAGCAACCGATGATTCCAAGGTTACTGTCCGCCAACCGGGGTCCCCTCCGCACGCTAGACGAGACTGTCAGTGCCGTGCGGGAAAACCAATGTCAAGAGCAATTGAGAGAACAGAAAAGTGAATTGAGAATGAGAAAGAAAGAGATCTTGTTTGCATTAATGAAAGTTATTACAATGAGAGCAAGCGGTGTCGAGGGGGAGAGACACCAGTAAAGAGAATTGATTGCTTGCTTGAAAGTTTTGATTGCTTGATCCCCCCTAATAATGCTTTAAAAATAAAAACCCAAGTTACAGAACTAGACATAAATTTTCTAGAGAATCACAACCAAAAATACATAAAGTAAACTACTCTATATTTACAACAAAAGAGACCTAACTAGAGCAGGTCCATGTGCACCCTCGGTCAGGGCACTGTCGTGCGCGCAGGGCACTGGGCGCGCGCGCACTGGGGCCCAGGCACTGGGCGCTGAGCTGGCACTGTAGCAGGGCTGCACTGTCACTGGGCTCTGGGCACGCGCTGGGGCACGACCAACATAGGGGTGCGAGCGAGGGACATTGATGGGGAACCCCATCAGGCAGAAGCAACCTTGTCACTTGGGGCGTCCGAGACCACGGGGCCGTCCATGGCGCTAGGCGCTGAGAGGCTTGCCATGGCGCCATGGGGCGCATCCAAGGGGTCATGGGCATGGCTGGAAAGCCGCCCATGACATTATCCCCCACCTGAGTTGGTGACGTCCTCGGCGCCTTACTTGCAAGATATTCATCGATCAGGTGCTTGTAGGCTTTGAGGCTGGTGCCCCTCTCCCATGTATTCTCTTCTGCATCACATCCCAGCCATTTCACCAGGAACTCTTGGCGATCTTGCTTCTGGGCCGCGAATGCTGGGTATTGTGAGCTGGCTTCGTGAATGGTCTTCTGTGTCTTCTTAAAAAGGCTTTAAAAGACTGACAGGGAACACATGATGAATCTTCCACCAAGCTGGGGTATCCACCCGGTATGCTACATTTCCAATGCGTCTCTCAATGGACAGAGGTCCAATGTATTTTTGCAACAGGCGGGGGTCATGGACCCCTGCAAATAGGTACCTCTTTGGGATCTTCACCATCACTTTATCCCCAACCTGATATTCCACAAAGCGACGATTCTGATCTGCATGTCTCTTCATCCGCTTTTGTGCCTTCACCAGATAGCTCCGCACTATCTCTAAATTCTGCTTCCATTCTTTCGAGAAGCTAGCTGCTCGTAGAGATTTTGCCATATTTGGGGCATTCACAGTGTGTGGGAGTAGCGGTTGCTGTCCGGTAACAATTTCAAAAGCGCTCTTGTTTGTGCTAGAGCTCTTTTGTGAGTTGAAACACAGTTGAGCCGCATCCAATAGCTTCACCCAATTCTTCTGCGAGCCGGTAAAAAAGTGCCGCAGATATTCCTCTGCCATTGAACCGCTCCGTCTGACCATCGGATTGCGGGTGAAAGCTCGAGCTGTGACTCAGTTTAGACCCTAAGCACTTAAAGAGCTGGGTCCAAAAGTTGCTGTAAAGCGAGAATCGCGATCACTAACAATATCCTTGGGCAGACCCCAATATTTGACAACATGGGTAAAGAAGAGTCGAGCTGTCTCCTCTGCTGATATATACTTGGGTGCTGCAATAAAAGTGGCATACTTAGAGAACCGATCAACCACGACCAAGATAGTCGTGAGATCTCCAACCTTGGGCAAGCCGGTGATGAAATCCAATGAGACGTTTTCCCAAGGCCTCTTTGGGACAGGTAATGGCTCCAACAGGCCCGCTTGTGTTAAGCGGTCAGACTTGTCTTTCTGGCATACTAGGCAAGTCTTCACATACTGAGCGACGTCATCTGCCATCTGGGGCCAATAATACGCACGGCGTAGCAGTTCCATGGTACGTTCTTCTCCTGGGTGTCCTGCCCATAGAGTGTCGTGACATTCCATCAGGAGAGTCCTCCGCAGATCTCCTCCTTTAGGAACGTAAAGCCGGTTTCCTTTTGCCTTCAGGAACCCATCCTCCATGTAGAACTGGCGAGTTTTTCCTTGACCTGCTAAGTCGACCAAGTACTGTGCAGAAGGATCCCTGGTGAGAAGGTCCTGGATTTGATCTTTTATGGTGGTAGCCACCTCACTCCCCCTAAGGGTGGCAAGCAGGCATACCGACGCTAGATCAGCCCTTCTACTTAGTGCATCCGCAACATGGTTGGTCTTCCCACTTCGGTATTCCAGATTGAAGAGAAATTCCGCTAGAACTTCTTGCCATCTGGCCTGGCGGCCATTTAGTTTCGGCTGGGTCATAAAATGACTGATATCCGTGTTGTCCGTCTTCACCACGAATGGGAACCCCAGAAGATAGTGCGTCCAAAGGCGCAAGCAATGGACGACAGCCAATAATTCTTTCTCGTAGGCTGCATAGCGCCGTTCCGCATCCTTTAACTTTCGACTCTCGTATGCCACCGGGTGCCCCTCTTGTAGCAAGATTCCGCCCAAGGCGTAATCAGAGGCATCCGTCTGTACTTCGAAGGGTTTGGTCAAGTCGGGCAAGGCCAAAACAGGGCTACTAGACATAGCCACTTTTAGTGAGTTGAAGGCGTCTGCTCTCTTTGGCGACCAGTCCCAAGGTGTGATCTTCTGGAGGAGCTCTGTCAGGGGTAATGCAATGAGGGAGTAGTTCTTGACGAACCGTCGATAAAAGTTGCATAGGCCAAGGATAGCCCTCAAGGCATGGATGTCCTTAGGTGGCGGCCAATCTGTGACAGCCTTGATCTTTTGTTGGTCCATCTTGATGCGACCCTCTTTAACAACATGCCCGAGGAAGTCAATCTGTTTTTGGGCAAAGGAGCATTTGGATAGCTTTACGTACAATTCATGCTCTCGCAACTGAGTTAGGACTTTCCTCAGGTGCTCCAGGTGTTCGCCTAACGTTTTGTTGTACACCACAATGTCGTCCAGGTATACCACCATAAATTCGTCAATGTATTCTCGAAAGACCTGGTTCATTAGAGTGCAAAACGTGGCCGGAGCATTGGTCAGACCGAACGGCATGACTAGAAAGTTGAACGAGCCATATCTTGTCATACATGTCGTCTTGGACTCGTCTCCATCAGCAATGCGGACATGCCAATAACCTGTCTTCAGGTCTATTTTGGTGAACACAGTGGCACCGCCCAGTCTATCAAACAAGTCCGCCATTAGTGGAATGGGGTACTTGTTCTTCACGGTGATCTTGTTGAGGGCCTGATAGTCAACACAGAGCCTTAGGGTACCGTCATGTTTCTTTTGGAATAGCACAGGTGACCCATAAGGAGACTTGGAGGGCACGATGATCCCCGTGTCCAGCATCTCCGTCAATTGTCTCCGAAGCTCGGTGAGTTCGGGTTGTGACATTCTGTAGGGTGCTCGGGCAGGTGGCTTCGCACCCGGCACCAATTCAATTTCATGATCGACTGTCCGCCTAGGCGGGAGTCGCTTCGGCATATCTTGCGGCATGACATCCTCAAACTCCTTCATGAGCTCCTTCACAGGCATTGGAATGGGGCCTGAAAAACGCTCAATCTCTTCCATACACAGGGTAGCTAGGAACGTGGGTTCTTGTCGATGGACCCTCTTCTTCAGCTGCAATGCAGAGATGTTTCCTGAGTCCATCTTTATGGTTGTACATGGGACCATGCAGGGTTTGGCCCCGTTTGCTCCCATCATCAGAAGCACATCCGCATAAGGTATGAGAATGATGTTAGTTTGTCTCATGAATTCCAACCCCACTATCAAGTCGAAGTCGTCAATGATCACTACCCGCAAGTCAAACTTGCCTTCATAAGGGCCTATCTTTACCGACACTCCTTTGTCTATTTTACCCACCAATTGGGGTGGTGAGTTGATAGCTTTAACACGACCCTTACCCTTTCCAACAACTAGGCCAAGGCATTCTACTTCTGTGGTGGCCAGATAGTTGTGCGTAGCACCTGTGTCTATCATGGCCTTAATAGGTTTGCCATTTACTCTCAAGTCGACAAACATCAGGGTCTTCTCCTTTCTGGGAGGAGGCCCATTACCTGCCTTTATCTTTCCCTTCTTGGCAGTTGAGCTTGGGTCTTTCTTTTTGCATATGCCGGCACTGGTGCCATCTACAGCATTGGAAATGGAACAAACAAGTGCATTGAAGGCACCTATTGGTTCTGTCTGATCCGCATCATCCTCATCATCGTCCGTCCCATCATCAAGAATTTGATAGGCGTTCATCTGTACCTGTGGGCATTCATTGTTCCAATGTGGTCCGCCGCAATGACGACATCCTGAAGGGGGCTTCTGCCCCCGATCATTATTATGAGACGCAGCACTATTGCTGCCTGAGGAGGAACCTTTAGACTTGGTTGCACTACGGTCTCCCCCACTTCTGCTGGGGCCAGTATTGTAGAATTGCCCCCCTTTGAATCCCCCACGGGCTGGTGGTTGAGGTCTATCCTTTCGAGCATCCACTTGGTAGTCACTGAGGCATTCCGCAGCTTGGATAGCTTTGGGCAAGGAATCAACCCTCTATCTTTGTATTTCCAAACGGGCATAGGGCTTCAAACCTTCCATGAACGTGAAAAACTTGTCCTTGTCGCCCATGTCCCTTATGTTCAGCATGAGTGCAGAGAACTCGCGGACATAATCTCGGACTGACTTCCTTTGCCTGAGTTCTCGAAGCTTCCTCCGTGCATTATACTCGACGTTCTCGGGGAAGAACTGTAAGCGAATGGCTGCTTCTAGTTCTTCCCATGTCTCAAGAGCATCCTCACCTGCCTTGATGGCTTCATATTTCACACGCCACCAGAGTTTGGCATCGCCTTGTAAATACATGGCAGCAGTTGCTACCTTCATGGGCTCTTCCAATTCTCCCACAGCGTCGAAGTACTGCTCGATGTCAAAGATGAAATTTTCCACCTCTTTGGCATTTCGAGCGCCCTGATAGGGCTTTGGTTCAGGAATCTTGAGTTTCTGGGGTGCCGAGGCAGTGTTTGTCGTGCCCCCAATAGGATTGCCCCCTCCTTGGAGTAGGCCTTGTAAGGCAGCGTTGATAACATTGAGCTGATTAGTCAAATTGTCGATGGTTCCTTGCATGGCAGTCATTCTATCTGCCTCTTGAGTCCGATGGGCCAGATCCCCATCTCTTTGTATGGCAGTCGCCCGCGCGGCTACATCTGTGTCAGTAGCAATATTTACAATGTCTTGTTCGGCCTGTCGCATCCTGCAGTCCAGGTCCTCCACTCTTTTAGTCACGGGTCGAAATCTATTGACCGCAGTTTCCAAAATCAAGAGGCGGTCTCCATGGTTCACCATGGTCAGAAAATGATGACAATAGCAACGTGTTCCCTCGTCCGATGTCGAGCCTAGGCTCTGATACCAACTGTTACGCGGCGCCATCCTGAGACTTCTTAGAAGGGCGACGTAAGGATAAGCAACCGATGATTCCAAGGTTACTGTCCGCCAACCGGGGTCCCCTCCGCACGCTAGACGAGACTATCAGTGTCGTACGGGAAAACCAATGTCAAGAGCAATTGAGAGAACAGATAAGTGAGTTAAGAATGAGAAAGAAAGAGAGTTTGTTTGCATTAACGAAAGCTATTACAATGAGAGCAAGCGGTGTCGAGGGGGAGAGACACCAGTACAGAGAATTGATTGCTTGCTTGAAAGTTTTGATTGCTTGATCCCCCCTAATAATGCTTTAAAAATAAAAATCCAAGTTACAAAACTAGACATAAATTTGCTAGAGAATCACAACCAAAAATACATAAAGTAAACTACTCTATATTTACAACAAAAGAGACCTAACTAGAGCAGGTCCATGTGCACCCTCGGTCGAGGCACTGTCGTGCGCGCACTGGGGCGCAGGCACTGGGCACTGAGCGCTGGCACTGTAGCAGGGTTGTACTGTCACTGGGCGCTGGGCACGCGCTAGGGCACGGCCAGCATAGGGGCGCGAGCGAGGGACATTGATGGGGTGACATAGGAAGAAGCAACCTTGTCACTTGGGGCGTCCGAGACCACAGGGCCGTCCATGGCGCTAGGCGCTGAGAGGCTTGCCATGGCGCTATGGGGCGCATCCAAGGGGTCATGGGGCATGGCTGGAAAGTCGCCCATGACATATGCCATAGAGCATCTCTAGAAGCTTTTTGACTCTCGCCCGTCGGAGCCCCTTGTCAATGCACGTCGCCCGCGCAAGGCTGACACTGCCTGCGAGGCCGACCCTGCCTGCGCGCACAGCTGACACTGCCTGCGCAGCCGACCCTGCCTGCGCGCACGGCTGACACTGCCTGCGCGCGGCCGACACTCATCTGCGCACGTCTCCTGCACGACTGACACTCGCTTGGCCCTCCTAGGGCGCGCAGGGGTTATGGGCACCAAGGCACAACGAAGGCAGCCCGTAACACTACACATGGATACACGATCATAGAACAATTTCAATATTCAAAACTTGTATAGAAAAGCAAAGAGGTAACATCACCAACTCTAAAGCCAGTCAAGAAGAAGTTGATATCTTATAGAAGTGGTTGATACCTTTTAATCTAATAATTCCAGCAAGTGATTTATTTTCCCCAGTTTCCAACACCGCCATGGTCCCAACATTATGGTGTTCCAAAATGTCAGATATTGCAGTGTTTTCAAAACCATGTTCTTCCATACCAACAGCTGAAGTAGATTCATGACGTGAAAACATAGGTAGTAATGGATTCACTAAGCGGACATGTCGTCGAACAACATTCTTGAGTATTTTTCAATGAAATATGATTGCAATGAAGACCATAATTTGAATTTAGACAGATAACAGTTCAAATTTGCCTACAAGAGCAGCCTAAGATCCAATGAAAAAAAAAACTAAAAAACATTATTGTTCCATCAATTTACTAAAATCCTAATCTCTAATACTGACATATTTTGACATAATAAGATTACGTCAACAGTAACAGATAACTGGTCAATGTATTGATTGGCCATAGAAGAAATCTAATCAGCAAGGCCACCACCACTTAGACATGTAACAATAAGAGGGCTTGTTCTTCCATCCTTTAAGTTCTTAGCTTAGTTGAATTTTCCTTTTTGTTTTTCTCTCCTTCTCTTTTTGTAGAAACCATGAGAAAACAAAAAGGCCAGAGGTGCCTTAAATGTCAGTCATCAGAATGAATCTTCCATAGTGGTAGCTCATACCTGAAACCCATGGATCTCACTCTGTTTTCTTTATTTTCTTACAACAATCAAATACTACAAGTACAATTACTACATGTCAAGCCTATTATGCTCTATTGGGACAAATTTTCATTCTTCAGCAATCAAGCCTAGCTATCATACTAGGATAAATAGAGAAACTGAATAAAAAAGCTCCAGAGTGTAAATAAGGAAGAAAAGAGCTCACTCTCAACTGTGAAAAACCATTTCTTGAATTCCTACACGCGCAAAAGAAAACATTTTTATACCCAAATCCCCTATAAGCCACTAGCCTGAACAAGATTCTTCCTGCACCATGGGTACAAGATTTTCAAACATTTATGATTTAACCAGCTCTATGTTGTTTATCTTGTCACCATTGAGATGTCTATCATTCCTCTTCATCGAAATAGATGTAATTACCCAATTTTTAAATAAGGGTTTAGTTGGTAATTTTAGCTAAAAGGAATTTAAAAGAAAAGAAATTCATAATTAGAATTAAAGAGAAAATAGAAAAAGAAGCAATTTAGTGGGCCAAGCCCAAAAAGGAAAAGGAAAAGGAAAAAAAGAAAAAAAAAAGGGGCTTTAAAATTCTGATGGCTAATCCATCAGACGTGAATCACTAAATTGCTGAAAGAAAAAAAAAAGGGGAAACGTGCCAACAGAAGGAGAAAAAAACCAGTGGGACAAAGGAAAAGAAAGGAAAAGAGAGGATAAAAACAAGAACTTTCATCCCAAATCATCAAGGTAATGACTCTAATCTTTTATTTAAGTTTATTACATAATTATGGGTGAATCTTTATGGTGAAAACATGGGGATATTTTGAGGAATTGAGAAAGTTTAGCTCTAGGGTTCTTCAACCAAAATCATTGATTTGAAAGGGCAAATAGCGTCGGATTTTAGACTTCTATATATCGTTGGAATCCTCTCGTTAAGGCCTTTCTGAAAACATAAGTCTTGTCAGGTTTTGAACACATTGACCAGAGGGCGTTTTCGTCCTTTAAAATTTGACTTTAACAGTTTAAGCCTCTAAAAATATAGAAGTGGTTTACCCTAAGGGTTTTGACCATTCTAAATCAATTTTTGTGTAGTTTGAGGCAATCCAGAGACTCGAGAACGCAGTTTTGATTTATTGGGAAGTGTGCATGAATTGTGAATTTGAGGTAAGTGAGACTTTAAGCTTTGGGTACTTGATTTTCAAAACCCGTTTTAAAAATATGTTTTGTCTGCCTGGTCCATGTGTTGGGGCGAGCGTGTGCTTGGCAGAATCGGTGGTCCTTAAGGCCAACCGCATATACTATATTTTCAAATAATCCAAAACTCTCTTTATAAATTATTTTGTGATGTGATATAGCTATGAGCCATGATATTAGGGCATTGTGTATGCTTCCCTTAGCATTGTGTACGCTTCTTGATTATATTGGGGCATTGTGTATGCTTCCCTTAGCATTGTGTATGCTTCTTGAAGATATTGGGACATTGTGTATGCTTCCCTTAGCATTGTGTATGCTTCCTGATATATTTGGCACATTGTGTATGTTGTCGTGGATTCATAGTGTTCACTAATTCTTTAACTGCCACTTATGACGGTTCGTAGTGTAAATTGTGTTGAGATATATAATATATTTAATAAACAGTGGTTTGGACCTTGGTTGCTATTATATAATGATATATTCAGGTGCATAATATTTTTGTGTTTGTTGTGTGTTTGTATTTTCTAACACTTGTTCCAGGGATATTTGAAGTGGCGGGTCGAGGATCTTACTGGGTTATATTTATGTATAACTCATTCCTTACCTGCATGTCCATGTAGATACTATCGTTGAGAACGGGGCTAGTAATTTAAGACTTCGTGAGTGGATTTTGTTGCTGAGGTGAGCCACCGCATTGTTCGTGGAGGCATCCATTTCAGCTTTATCTAGTTTATTTCTAGTTATTTCTTTTATTTTGGGTTTACATGCCCAACACTCAAACTCATGTAACTCTGTTAGATGCTTCATGGTCTTAGTGTGGGATGTGGGCTAGAGATTTTTTTTTATCTTAGCGTTGGTTGGTTTTCATAAATCGATTATGGATTTGGTTGGCGACTATTTCGCATTTTTTATCATTAATAACGTTGTTGGACCTGCACTTATTTTCTTTTAGTGCTTTAGTAAATTATTAAGAGTATGGTATATGGTTCACCTGGCGGGTGGTGTTTGCTGGGTGCCAATCACGTCTAGCGGGTATTTTGGGACGTGACAATAGACCAGAAAGGTAGGAAGGAATAACAGTTGTGTAGTGTTTGTTGTCCCCTGATGAAGACTGCTGTACCAGCTGCTTAGTGCAAATTTAATGCATCTTGGAATGACCTAGTGGACACCAAAAATAGCAATGTACATTGTCCAGATTTGTCTAGTGAAGCAGTGGATGATTTACCGATTCATTGACACTTCCACACAAAAAGCATCTGCTGAACAAAACGATTCCTCTTTTGCGAGTTGCCATGGGTTAAACAAGCTTAGCAAGTAGCGATCCAAGTGAAACAAGTGGCTTCAAAGCTGCAATTTCCTTCCGAATTGTTCTCCACAGTAAGTCAGCAACCTGATCATTCAGAGATAGTCTCCAATTTCAGCAGCAATTCATTTATATCTTCAAATTCCCAATCAAAAGGCCCTTCGCTGGACCAATGAAAATTTTACTTTGACAATATTACTATTTTACGAAAATGTGAACTCCCAATAAGCATCCATCACTCCTGGATCATATATAAACATCCATAAATATATTGTTAAAGAGTTTGAATATGATGTTGATCATTCATCTATAGTATATCCTACAAGATTCAAACTTGTTTCAATTCAATTTCAGGAAAACCAAAATTATTCATACTATATGGTTCAGGAGTTGATCTTGTCAGTTCTGGTGTTCCCTTTATAGATGAGATGATGTAACAAGGACTTTTAGAAACTATCGAAAGTTTTGTTTGTGTAGCAATTTCTAAGTTAAAGGCAATTCTTATTCATTCTAAAAAAAATAGAAAATGATAATACCTGAAGGTAACAATTATAAATTTGTCCCTTCTCTGTGCTTCCGTTGAAAAAATACCTGAAGATGATAGCAGTGAAAATGATATTACCAGACTTATGACGTGTAGACATAAAGAAACTCAGCATTATTTTTTTTTATTTTTTTTTAAATCGGCATGGTGACCATTTTTCTCATATTAAGAGTGCAATAACATTTGATATGTAAGAAAAAGAAGGTCAGGTAAGAAACTCAAAATATCTAAATTGAAGTACCTCCTCAATAGGCCTGCCTAGAAAACTCAAGCAATGTTCTAATTGCCGTCACCTTCTGTAATTGTATTGGATGCCATTTCTTTTGCAGGGATAAAAAGGAAATTGTATCACAGCCATACTATAGCGAATAAACTAAGCGAAGGAAATATTCACTTTATATTTATCAAGTGAAGCTCTAATATCATGTCAAGGACGGAAGGATTCTCCCTTATAACTTTTATCAAAAACTCAGTTGTTATTGCATCAAATGAGAAGCCACTTCCAGGCATTTCCTTCACGAAAGTTGCCATTTGACTAATTTTGTTGTACCTGAGAAATCCTTGCACAATAACATTATAAGTAACGTTGTCCGGAAAACAACCATTGTCCTCCTTTTTTCTAAGCATATCTTTAGCTTCATCTAACAACCCCTGTAGACAAAATCCAGTTATCATTGAATTGAATGTTCCCACATTTGGAAGCAATCCCATTGAAGAAAGCTTCTCAAAAATAGCATGAGCTTTGTTAAGTTTACCATTAATGACAACATTATAAAATTCAATATTAACATTTTCTCTCTTTCTTTCCAACTTATTAAAGAGTGATACAGCTTCTTCAACAAGTCCATCCTTAAAATAACTGTTGAGCAAAGTGCCATAAGTGTATAAGTTAGGTACTTGTAATGTACTTGAAGTAAAAGAGAAGATCGAACCAAGAAATTGAGGAATTTTATTAGACAATCAAATCTGTTACAACTAGGGTTACAATTGAATGAATCTAATCTAACTATAAATATTTCTAAGCTGTGATAAACCCCTGCAATGGCAGTGGAGGATTAGGTAACAATGGAGGAATTGAGTAGGGAATAAGAAGAAGGGAAAAGAGAAAACATAAAGAGAGAACAGAGATACGAAGAGAGAGAATTAGCAATAGCAATTTCAGGCCTAACCCTTTTTTAGCCAATTCTAGTGTATATATAAAAGGGAATTGCCACGTGCTTCCCATGTGCCTTGGGTTCATTACAATCCATCCCGCTTGAAATCAACCTTGTCCTCAAGGTTGTTGAAGGAGGCAATGGCTAGTTGCTAGCGGTTGTTTACTTCTAAATGGCAGGTAACCCTGAACACCTACAAAAGTGTCAATGCCAACGACTATAACGCAAATGTGTGAGCTTGTCCACCGAAGTCGTCTCAGGCTGCCTATCAACTCTCACATTGGTCTGTTGTATCATTGAAATTGTAGCAAGAGATTTTTCAATCCTTGAATAGGTGTCAAACACAATCATCCCAAAAAGCTCAGTTTTAAGGTCACTCTCTTGATAATAGCAACTGGTTAATACACACCAAGAAACTATAATCTTCCCCATTAAATCATTATCAATTTTATCCTCATATTTCAGGACAATCACCATAGCAGGATGCATCAAAACTATCAGTAACCATGATACCCATTCATGAAGTTTTGAATCCACAATGCATCCTGGCTGAAGAGTCAATTTATAGGCATCAATTAAACCCCTTAACTGCCTCTTACCTCCTTTCTTTGCCATCTTGTCACCAATCACTAAACATGTACAAGTATAGTCAATGAAGTAAACAAGGAGCACTAACGAATCATCAGTTGCTTCACTATAAGCCAGGTTGCTAGCAACTCCCTTCTAGTAGCAATTACATAGATTCTTGAAATTCAAACTTGAACAAATATTATATGAATGTTCATAGCACACTCGATAACGTCCAAATGCAACAACACCTTCGGGAGAATTTATTATCTTATTAATGTCAACAGAAGAATCATTGAAGAACATCACCATGAGGTTAATTAGACCATAAAGTGTGGATTCTACTTCAAGAACCTCAACATAAGAGACATGAAAGAACAGTATGCTATTAGCTACAACCCATTTTTGGTGTAGACAAGACCAAAATGATAGCGAGGGATAGTAGAACTTCAGCAAAAAGACCGTATTAAGAGTTACTAACCATAGAATCAAGGTATTTTTCACAAGGTTGCAAAGAATACCATGACCTTTAGATGTTAGTGTCAAAACACTTGGCTGGGAGGATTTATCTATACATAACACGACTAAGGAAATATGAGGCAAAGGTTTAATCATCTCACCAACTATACTTTGGTAACTTAATAAGGTCATCCACTCAATAAAGAACTCAGGTTCAGTTCTCTGTCGATAATCTAAGAAGCTGACTGCCCAGAATGCCCAAGCATACTTGTGAATAAAATCCTTTATTACAATTGCAGCAAGATCAAACACCCTTCCACCATGATTTCCTTGCTTATAGAACATTAGCCTATTTTGCATTGCCCAGGTTCTTAAGGGTGTAATCAACAGTAAAAACGAAGTCATTACACCATTAATGAATCCCCCTCCGAACAAAAAAATTGCTAAGAAACTATCCTGCAATTCACCAACAACAATTTTTGTGTCCTTCCAGTAGACATCAAGCAATCCATTAAACCGTCTCACATTCCAGTGGTTCGCAGCCTTAGCAATATTAGCGAGCTGTATTTTAGAATAATCCAAAGAATACACAAACAAAGGAAGCGAGGCACTAACTGCAATTTTGGCTCCAACGAATAACTCCTTCAATTGATTTAGCCAGTCAAACACTATGCTTGTATCCCCACTTGGTAACCATGATTGAGAGCTAGCTGTCAGTAGCGAAGGAAAATTTGACGTAATAAATTGCATGGAGCTAATTGTAATACCTCCAGGATCAAACACTATAATAGTTTCATCATTCTGACCTTCAGATACGTAAAAGGAGTCAACAAACAAATATGAAATAGGCACAACATCTAGTTCGAGCATTTCATCAAACAACTTATGTGGGTCATCTAACTCATGACTTATCCCATAGAAAACATGAGAGATTATGCACTTAAAGTCCTTAACACCCAATTCCACCCTATGGAGCTCACACAATTGAGATTTCCAATCAAAAGTAAGAGGAACTTGCTGGCTTACCTTAATTTCCACATATTCATTTTACTTATTGGACTTCCCAACTATTTCAAGCGGAAGTATGAGAAACACATTGCCTACCTCAATGTTCTTGAGGCTTAAAGACTTTTTTAAAGAGCATCTTCAAGCTTCAAGGATTTTACAATAGGTTCGTCAATGTCACCCCTTGGTGATTTCTGTTGCACAACATCTCTTGGACTCAATATGACTTCACTTAACGGAACCTCTTGATCAGTCAAATCTCCCGTCGCACCTGTGATTTCTTTTCTTTTACTTTCTTGATCTTCTTTAAGAAGATGATACCTGCTTTCATTATCTTCAAAAGTAATTCCAAGAATCTCCAAGATTTTGTCCATTTTCTGATTGAGTCCATCTAATCCTCCATTCCATCTGTCAAAATATGACTTGCTCTGTGCCGTAAGAGACTGAAGTTGATTCTCCAATTGCTCTGTATACTCCTCATATGGAGTTTCTTATACCATGGTTGTAGAACTACCTAAGGTGCCAAGATATTGCTCTAATACCATTTGTAATGTACTTGAAGTAAAAGAGAAGATCGAACCAATAAATTGGGGAATTTTATTAGACAATCAAATCTGTTACAACTAGGGTTACAATTGAATGAATCTAATCTAACTATAAATGTTTCTGAGCTGTGATAAACCCCTGCAATGGCAGTGGAGGATTATGTAACAATGGAGGAATTGAGTAGGGAATAAGAAGAAGAGAAAAGAGAAAAAGAAAGAGAGAACAGAGATACGAAGAGAGAGAATTGGCAATAGCAATTTCAGGCCTAACCCTTTTTTAGCCAATTCTAGTGTATATATAAAAGGGAATTGCCACGTGCTTCCCATGTGCCTTGGGTTCATTACAGTACGGCCCCCCTAGATAGCATCTCATTAATGAACGTTTTTGCAGAGCCTATTCTTCCAATGTCAAACAAACCTTGCAAGATAGTATTGTAGGTAACAATATCAGGTCTTGATCCGTTTTGAGAAATTTCACAAAACAATTGCATGGCCTCGGTCAGTTTCTTTTTCTTACAGTATCCATTTATTAGTATGTTGTAACAAATAATGTTAAGCTCAATTCCCTCATCTATCATGATATCAAATATTCTTCTCGCTTTATCCACTTGACCATGCAAACAATATCCATCTATTATCACGTTGTGGGTGATCACATTAGGCTCCACACCTTTTCCGATCATGTGTCTCATTACTTCCTCGGCATCTTCTACTTTCCCTTCTTTGAATAATCCATCAATCACCATGGTGAAGGTGCGCACATCTGGATAAATATTAAGGTTCACCATCTCAGTGAAAAAAGTCTTAAGCTTTTCCCACTGACCAAGCTTACACAAACCATCAATTAATGAACTATAAGTGACTATGTCCGGACGAATGTCTTTCTGCTTCATCTCATTCAAAAGATTGATACCCCATCTAAGTTTCTATCTTTGCAAAGGGCATCAACAACAATGCTGTAGATGAATACGTCGAGCTTAGTGTTCCCTTGTTCCATTAATCGGAACAAACTTAAATTCCTTTTGGTATGACCCTATTTACTAAGCCCATTCATGACGGTTCCATACATGACTTTATCGGGCTCACAAATCTTCTCTCTCACCAACTTCTTGAACAATTCAACTACATCTTTATCCTTATTTTCGGGCGAAAAATCCCCTTATCAGAGTAGTGAACGTTACAACATCAAATGAAAAACCATTCTTTAAGCAAATGGGTAACACCAAAAATCCACAATCAACACGATACATCAGACAATAACTGTTAATCACGCAATTCAAGATGACACCATTCTTAATTGGGATACCCATTTTCTGCATTTCTTGAAAAAGAGAAATGACAACAGAGTAACGATTCATATTTAGCATAGTCTAAAATAATTTAGAGAAGACAAAAACAGAAGGAAGAGGTTGTGTTCTCACCATTTAATGGAAGAGAGTGACAACATCATCTATACACTTGATATTCTCAAAATGGATGTTTAACCCAAGTTTATTATCCATTAATGAAATGGATTTATAAGTATAGCATGAAGAATAAACTCTAATTGAATTAGCAAAGAAAGAGATAGAGGGAATACCAAAACACACAAACTCTCTTCAGCTTGTTAGGGTTTAAGGAGGGAAGGAGAGTTTCAGCAAATGAATGTTGGATGTCATCCTAGTTTTCTTCGATTAGTCCGAATGAAAAAAAAAAAAGAAAAAATAAAGGAGAAGCGGTCATTAAAAAAAAGGGTAAATTTGCGATATGCTCTTATTGTAAATATAACCTAAATAGAATAAATTAATTTTTCATGTATATGAATATACTTACAAATAATTTTTCAATTAGCTCCAAACTCTCCATATCATTAATTCCAGAGATAATTATCATGTATATGAATATACTTACAAATAATTTTTCAATTAGCTCCAAAACTCTCCATATCATTAATTCCAGAGTTAATTATTATTTTTTAGATCCTAAAAAAGATAATTATTATCTGATAGTTGATTATGAACTTAACTAATTCTTTAGACTATAAAGAGAGAACTAACGAGGCCAAAGTGCATAGGAAAATTCGTTCGTACTCTGTCAAATTCTAGTATAGTTTAAGATATCGTCCCACAAAAATTGGAATTACCTAGCTTACAGATGTGTATTGTCTTGGTTACTATTTGATAGAATCAAATTGATGAAAGGAGAGGTTTTGAAATTATAAATTACTTAAAATAAAACAAACAACTTATTAGAAAATTTAAAAAGAAAAGAGTTTGGAGTCGTTGAATCCACTTGGTACAATTATAATAAAATCTTATTCTAATAAATTTCACAAAAGAATAGGAAAACTTATTTGACTTGATATGTGTTATGAGGAATAAAGACCTCTTGCGATTAGCCCCTAAATCAATAAACTTATTTGAGTCAGTCCCTCCGTGAGAATTAGAACCGAAAGAAATAAGATAACAATTTTAAACCAACAAAATTATTTGAATTAATCCCTCTGTGAGAATTAGAACTAAAAGAAATAATATTGTGATTCTTTAATCGATAAACTAGCTTAAATTAATCCCTCCGTGAGAATTAGGACTAAAAGAAGCAAGATTAAAGTAAAGATAATTATTATAACAATTATACCAAGCTTCTTCAACAATCCCAACAAAAAGAAACTACTCCATTAAGAAGTATGTAAGAAAGATATTAAAATAAAATACTACTCCTACAAACATAAATAAAAAGAAGAGAAATAGAGCAAAGACTATTTCTTATGTCTTTCTCAAGATTGAATTGAATAATCTCTAAGCAAAGTGATGCCTCTATCTATAGGAAAATATAGTATCTCCCCATGAATACATTTCTTGGAGTGGTGGTCACAATTGTGAACTTTGTAGCTTTTTTGTTGATGCCAACACATGACGGGTGTGAGTATGAAAGTGGTGATCACATCTTTGAGCTCTATAATTTTTCTCTTGAAGCCAACACTTGACGGGTGTGAGTATAAAAGTGGTGATCACATCCACGAGCTTTATAATTTTTCTCTTGAAGCCAACACTTGACTGGTGTGAGTATGAAAATGGTGGTCACATCCATGAATTTTGCAACTTCTTTCAATAGAGCCTCTATGCATTCCCACATGTGAAAGTTCACGGTTGTGACTATGGACTTGTGGTTGCACCCATGAAATATTTTCTTATCTCTTTGGCATTTGCTTATTTTTCATTCTTCTGGGGTATTCGATTTCCTGCAACATTCTGTCAGAAAATATGCGAGAATAAGATTTAATTATTCATGTTTTATTTTAAAACTTATTTTTTTATGTATAAAATTACATGAATAATTTCCACCCATCAAGAAACTAAAAGTAAGTCCTTAAACAGAAAAATGATATTCATCATGTTAATGAAGATTGTCATTACATCGATTCGCCTAAATTAATTTCCTTTAACATAAGAAATTTTATACTTAAAAAGTATTGGTAAGTAGTAATACATCCCTTCCTGAACTTAATTATTGCTTTTAAAATTCATTTACCGTGATCCTTCTCCCTTTTCATGTAACTCATGTAGTTGAAGAGGCAATAAGCCTTTAATTAGATAAAATAATTATAGGAAAATTCCTAATACCTTTCATTATGCTTTGAAGAGTCCCAGTGGTTTTTCAGGGAAAAAATGACATAGTTTCAGTTTTTTTATAATTAAACTAATAAACTTATAGTTACAAATAATGAAGAGAAAAAGCAACTGAAACGCTTATTCTTAAATGTTTTTTCTTTTACTTGAGCAACTAATGTAGATAATTATAGACTTTTTGATAGAGACTTTATTTTCCAACTAATGTTTTGAGGAAAATATAAAAGAAAAAGGTAAAAAACAATTGACAAAAAAATAGATGAATGGTAATGCAGGCTTAAGAGATGTGTCACCTCATGATCTTCTCTTAGATCAGCTTTCCACTCCTGGGGCACAACTACTCTACTTTTATACTTCTCCTATTCCCCAAACTATTTTCCACCATCAGCGATATGAAATTGACGGAACTTGTAGGTGTCATAATTTTAAATAATAAATACATGAAAAATTAAAAGCAAACGATTAATACTACCCTAAAAATGATGTTATATTCTTGCCAAATATCTGCTTACAACAATCAAAATGAACTTTTAAACTACTCGGACCGAAATGCAGAAAACATAAGTAGGTAGATAGAAAGCAACATATAGGTAAAGTGTTATTCATTTGAAAGGGAAATTTCAATAGAATTCAGAATATAGATGTTGACATGTAACATACACTATTATTTATGTATATACTAATAAAGTTTGAATATTGAAACTTAAAACTACTGTTAGTCTGCGAAAGCCATGTTTCTATCATAAAAATTATTTACCAGATACAACAAAGTAAAACACAACAAACCATAACATAAATCAAACAAATTATTTAAAATTAGCTAAATAATAATATAACTCAGAAGTTGCATCATTCATTCACGGTTTTTTCCGGAAAAGTATATTTGCCAATGAAAATTAGCTAAATAATATATAAAATATCATGAAATTGGATACAAATTTGATTGCATTGATGTGTTTGTATAGATATGTATACATAGAGATAAACAATTTTAAGAATTTGAAAAACTTACATATAGAAATTGTTGTATTGTAGGAAAAGATGCCGAGAGATCTATGTAAGCTTTCAAGAAGAGAGGTCTAACTTCTCTTAATTTTTCTTTTGTAGAAAGATTTATTGACTTGAACCCTTTCAAAAGCTACTTGGAATGATATCCAATCCGACTACTCCAATTTAACATATTCTCATTCCTCATGAAGGGTTTGAAAGGTTGGAGCAGTAAATGTAGAGACTTGATTTTTTCTTAATTACAATAAAGAAAAAGAATGAGTAGAGTAGTAAATGTTAAGACGTTTTAAGTTTTTATTTTTACATTAAAGGTTAGGAATGAATGGAGGAGTAGTAAATGACACATTATTCTTGTACAATAATAAAAAAATATAGGAAAATAAGAAAATTCTCAAAATAGGAGAAAAAAGATAAATAGAATCCTTGGCCAAAGAGAGATGCACATCACTCTTTTCTTGTCTAGCTTTATATTATATATAGATCTTTTATTTTGGCAACAAAGGAACGACTAAATGAAAAAAATAACTTTATTTGGTAAGTTTTTATTCAGTCACGATATAAACTTTTTAGCGAAGCTTTTAAAATCAACTTATTTTGAAAAGTTTTGTTTTTTTAAGATTTTTTCAAAATAATACTTTAGGTGAAAAACAGTTTGTGTTTGGTCAACTAATTTAAAAAATATTTTTGAACAACAATTAATGTTCGACCAAACTATCAAAAAGTGCTTCTAAATGTGTTTTCTCAAAAGTGTTTTTAAAAAAAAGTGTTTTAGGAAAAAACTATTTTTTTTAGCTTTTGAAAAACAACTTCTGCTACTCACTAGAAGCAATTATTTTCTTCCAAAAGCTTGACCAAACAACTCACTTTTTGAAAAGAATAAGCATTTTTGTCCTCCCAAAAGCTTGGCCAAACATGCTAATAAATATCATTTTGCACTTGATTTATAATTTCATTTTTCATTCTTCGATAATTATGGCTTATATATGATAGGATTTGAAGGGTGAAACATTATGTCCAAAATTGGAGGATTGTGTGACGGATACTTAATATAATATTCGTTAAGTGAACCCTTAACTCGTTGTAGGGTAACCTTTACAACGTGTTAAGACCTATGGGCTCTACTGTTATACAATCATGCAGCAAGGCTCCTGAGAAGTTCAATGATTACGTTATATACTAGCAAGAACTTATAAATGGCGTAAAGGTATCATTATAACAAGATGAACCTGTCAAAAGATGACGAACGAATGCAAATTCAGAACAAATATGTCTAACGCACCAGGTATATCCTTGAACTTCTAAAAGAATACAATTATATCTTCATACACGACCTAACTTAAAAGAAAAGAGGGGGAAAGGAAATTTAAGTATGGAGTTGATCATCGATAAAGCTATAGTAATGGTGCTCAGCTCGAGAGCTCCTGTTCGTCGTCTATATGTCTGGAACAGAAAATGTAAGAGAGTAAATATAAATTCAATAAATGGCATAGACCGTCATTAGAAGTCGAGACAAATCTTTTTATGAAAATATACAATGCCAATGCATGCATACAAAAGAAAATTACCAGATCTCCGTTCAACAGAATAGAGTTCTTAAAATAAGAAATGAGGGATAGATGAAGTATCACAATTTGCTAAAGCTCCTGTCGTTTATGCAAGTTCAAGTGTCTTGACAAGGCTGAACCATAATAGAGTCATTTCTACCCAGAAATTCTAGGTGAATTTAAAACCCGATTCAACCGAATCCTATTTCAGAACGATTTTAGATGGATAAATTGACTCAGTGTCACGGCGTTTTCAGATATCAACATTAAATCTGTGGTAACATCATGTCAACGTGAAGAAACAAGAAACGAATACAACACTTAAGAACTCATATTGATTTATTAAGCAAGTAAAATTTAAGGCATACGTGGTTTCTTTCAAGAGTGGATGTCCAATATCCGGAGCTCCATTTACTTGTGTTAAATGCTACCACTTTAGAATGACAGGCTGCTTCCAATACCCTACTTATGAACCATCTGCTTAACTGGAGAATGTAAAACCAGCAAAAATTGAAATCCATTTTCTGACATTGAGGGTTGGCTGAGTAGTCTCTGCTGTGTCAGTTCAATCCATTGACATAGAAGTCGTCAAATGGATCTTTGGAAAGGTGAATTTCCTGGAAGCTACAGCCACTGTGACCGTTCGCAACCGACGTATGAATTCGTGGATTGAATAGATGTTGTTCAGGCTGCCAGTGTTCAGCGGACTCAAGTGGCGAACTCTGAGGAATTGCATGCATCACCTGCTCCGGCATGCTGATCTGGTTTACATGCTCAGATGATGAATTATTTGACAGAAGAGAGAGAGCACGAGGTAATTCTGGTGCCACACCCATATTTAGTGAGAACATGGTCTCCTTGAAACCTGATAGAGAAATCAAAAGGTTTTGATACGATAGATAAACATCCATGGTAATATTGTACTTTTTAAAGTAAAAGTAATGACATATTGTGTATTTTATTTGGTGCCAAGGGTGAATCAAATTATCTAGCATTTCCAGTTACTTTTCTGAACACGTGTGAGCTTAAGAGAACTCTCATAAAACTGATAAAAGACTGCTGCTACTTAAACTTCATAGCATTTCTACATTCTTTTCTCTTTAGAAGACTTCTACAAAGGTAACTTCGCCAATCATAAAAGAAAACAAAATAAATTGGATTCAAGCAAGTAATTCCTATTATACCGACTAGGGGCAGTCTGGCGCCAAAATGGCACATTTTTGTAGCCTAAAGACAAAAATGGCATGTCCTTTTTTTTTTCTATACCCAATTGGGTTTTTCGTTGGACAACCAACGAAATGTTAAATAACATTAACGTCTCCGTCATTTTGTTAAAAAAAAAAAAAAAAAAAACCAATTTTCTTTGGGCTACCAGCGAAATGTTTTTAATTTTTTTCTTATTATTTCGTTTTGGTGTCCAGCGAAATGTGGTTTTAATTTTTAGCATTTCGCTACTAAACCAGCAAAATATGTTTTTTTTACATTTCGTTTATATTGTGACTCTCGTGACTTTAAAAAAATAAAGTTGTAGATTCAAATTTAAGACGAGCATTGATTGGTCACATCAATATTTTTTTTTTGTAGTTCGTGACTCAATTTGCGAACTATTTTACTTTTGTTCGGTCAATAAATACTGCCTATCTTTACCCATGTTATATCCTTCATCTTTCAATTTTCTTTTATCCATTTCATATCTTTCAGGATTGTAATGTCCGACACCCTTCACATTCAGGTCTGAGTGAAGAGGCCAGAGGAGGTGCTAGTCTGACGAACGTGAAAAAGAAGGTTCGCCAAACCCTCTTGGTTCCAAGGTTGTTGGGAATTGCTAAATGCGGCGAAATCTTGTGATGTTGCTGGTGGATCAGTGACCACATTAGAAGAGTTATATGGAGCCTCAGACGGAATCATTGATGGGCCAGATATATCAATGGTCGGATAGTGGGAGCTGTGTGTATCCATAGATGAGTGATATGGAGCTTCTGGAGCAGTCATAGATGGGCCGGAAAAATCCACCAATGGATAATATGGACTGGATAAATTCGTGGATGGGTGTGGCTCTAGGTCATCAACGTGAATTTACCCAGTCCATATTATCCATCGATGGATTTTTTCGGCCCATCTATGACTGGTCCAGAAGCTCCATATCACTCATCTATGGATATACACAACTCCCAATATATAATCCGACCATGGATATATGTGGTCCATCCATGATTCCGTCCGAGGCTTCTTATAACTCGTCTAATATGGTCACTCCACCAGCAACATCACAAGGTTTCGCCGCATTTAGCAATTCCTAACAACCTGGGAGCCAAGAGGGTTTGGCGAACCTCCTTTTCCACGTTCCTCAGACTAGCACCTCATCCCGACCTCTTCACTCAGACCTGGATGTGAAGGGTGTCGGACATTACAATCCTGAAAGATATGAAATAGATAAAAGAAAACTGAAAGATGAAGGATATAACATGGGTAAAGATAGGCAATATTTATTGACCGAAAAAAAAGTAAAATAAGTTCACAAAATTGAGTCACGAACTACAAAAAAAAAAAAAAAAAAAAAAAAAAAAAAAAAAAAAAAAGATGTGACCAATCAATGCTCGTCTTAAATTTGAATCTGCAACTTTATTTTCTGTATAAGTCAGGAGAGTCGCAATATAAACGAATGTAAAATTAAAATCACATTTCGCTGGACACCAAACGAAATGCTAAATAATAATAATAAAAAAATTTAATTGCATTTCGCTGGGATTGTAACAAAATGCGAAATATTAAAAAAAAAAAAAAAAAAATTAAAACATTTCGCTGGTAGCCCAACGAAATGGTTTTTTTTTTTTTGAACAAAATGACGGAGACGTTAATGTTATTTAACATTTCGTTGGTTGTCCAACGAAAAACCATTTGGCTATAGAAAAAAAAAGGACATGCCATTTTTGTATTTAGGCTACAAAAATGTGCCATTTTGGCGCCATACTCCAGAAAAATCTACTGCTACAAGCATATTTATAATTAGTCAACATGTCATCTCAATGTTATTGTACCATTTATGAGAGGAAACCAACAATGTTTACTGATATTATATTTTCTTTACTCCAATCAGAAACATATCAATGCTGGAGGCAAATTGACTAAGAAATCAAACACTCAAGCATCTCCCGTTACAGCCCATCAAATGGGAAGTATCCGGAATAAATAATCTTTCTTTTCAAGCGGCATTCAGCCAATTTGCCCACACCTCGACTAATCCACAAGGCACCATAACTCTCCACCAACATGCATAATCAATAACCTTTTTTTTTTTAATTATTATAACCGAGGTGTCCGGGCAGCTTGCATGCACCTCGATTAATTCCACGAGATACCTGCTACCTCCCACTAACAACAAGTACGAGGTAACTCTGTCCAAGCCAGATTTGAAGAAATCACCTACTATTTTTGTCTCCGCAAGGATTTGAATCTGAGACCTCGTGGTTCTTCTCTCACTTCATTGACCGCTAGGCCACATCCTTGGGTGCATAATCGATAACTTTGTCCACCAAAGTTTAGACAAATGGGACAAATTCACCTAGTGTGCCTCTGTTGTATTTGTACAGTGGTCTCAAAAGCAAAAATTGTCACTCTAGATCTTTGACTGTGGGGCTGCCCCCTTGGCGTGTACTAGCACTAGATACCTACTACCTCCAAAGAACAAGTTTACAGATAGCTATAATGTAAAGAAGTAAACCATTGCAGCCCCTAAATTTTGACAAGGTTAGTGCATATTACTTGTATAACACATGCTACTGAACACTTCACTTCTTTTCGTCAGCGCTCACAATCTGTGATGCAAGGGAACCAACTTAACCATCATCTCACCCACTTTTAGTTAAGACCCTTGAGGTTATTAGGTAACAGCTTTATGCCGTCACCTAAATCTTTCAATTTTCCAAGATACTATGTGTGCAAGAAGAGAGAAAATAAGTCATGCTGCATGCTTTAATTAGTTTTTGATATATTCCAGTTTAGTTCTTACAACCCAATTGATCACCCAACAACGAACTGCTTACGCTATCTATATTCAGCTTCAACCATTATTTTAGGTCTCAGCAACAAAACAAGTTGGCTAATTTGTAATAGAACATCTCTATTGAACTTGAACCCTCGAGACTTTGAAAGAAATGAAGGATAGGACAACCAGAAATCAGGAACACCAATCATTTCTACCATCTGCAGAACCAATCTTTATAATAAGGTGCTCCAATGTCACTCATCAGATATAGGTCAGTTCCGAGAAAAGGAATGTGCAGAATATGAAATTTACCCAATAGGTGCATAAGGAAGTTTCAGTACTCTTGTAAGCCATGTGGTTATAACGCAAATAAGAGTTGCTATACTAAGATATCTTGCAGCCATAAAAAATCACTACTAATTATCAAATAACCAGACAAAATCTTTAAAGAGAAGTAGCCGTACTAGCACAAAAGTAGAGATATTTCCCTCTAAATCAGGAGAAGATTGATGATGGAGTTTCATGCATAACATAGGAGACCTACAGATTTAAAATGAAAACTATTGTAGGGTGGGGTTCCTTGGTATCGAAACAAACCTTGCCTGAAGACCTTGGCTGTGGTGGCGTTGGATGCCGAGTACAAGTTAGATGCATTGGTCTGCATTTCAGTGGTCCCTGAAAGCTTGACTCCTCCCACAAGTGACTTTCCATTAATACTGTCAGCTTTGTAAGGTTTTAAAGTTAACCCTCTTGTTATTGTGAACTTGGAAACTTCAGAGGTTTCCCAGGTAGTATCTGCAGCAGTTTTAGAGTGGAGAAGGGGGTCATTGTTGAACACAAGATTCATTGATTGCCTATTATCTGTAAATGTATAAGCACATAAAATGATACTGGGTAAGCACAAAACAAAAACAATGTAAGAGATCTCTTCCAATTAGATGATAAGGTAGAAACCTGAAAGTAAAAGGTTTTAATTAGCTCCCAGCCCACACCCCCATCACCAATTGCAGAGCTATACTTTGTCCAGGAAGATTCAATTGGCAACTCTTCGCCGGAAAATTACATGTAGGAGGGTCAACTTTTTTTTATTTTTTATGTACATATACTATATGTTGAATCCGCTTGGCTTCTTAGTAATGTTTACTTCTTTATATATTGAATCTGCTTAGAGAAATATTTTGGCTCCGCTATTGCCGCCACCACAATCTCCACCCGTCATGCACCACCACCCACCACCACAAATAGAAAGGTATGATACGACAACAGAACATGAAAATGCAAAACAAGGTGAACTAAAAGTTGGATGAACCTCCACCGGCAGAACATGTGCAAAGAAACATGACAGAGTATGATACTTGTAGAGGACTTAAAAGAAAAAGCCACATTCCCAAGTCAGTAGAAACATTGATTGACAGAAACAGCATATCCCATCTCACATGCAGAACCTCATGGGCTTACTTTCCAAAAGAAAATTGATCGAGAAAAAATATTCTTATAGGTATGCATGTCTTAAAATGTATGGATTTAAGCAAAACAATGCCACATAATTTGGTTGTTTGCACCAAAAAAGGAATTTCTTATAGAAGCATTGACATTAAATCACATTCCTGTCCATGTTAAAAATTAGCCTTCTCCTGTAGTTCTTGCTGAAGAATTTCATTTGAATGCTCATATAAGTTACATTTCAGAAGAAAAAAAACCCAACCTCAACATAGGAACATACCATAAAACCATGAAGAAAGCCTCGTCGAGTTAAATTGAATAGTTTCCTGCTGTGGCTTGCGGCGGCGTGCATTGTGATCAGAAAGCCTCCTGCGACAGCTTCGTTTCTTTTCATCAAAATCAGACAAGCTATGGAACCTTCAGTGGGAGAAAAAAAGGAATGAGCCATTATGATCTCAAATATGCTTAAGGACTGAGGACATATTAAACCCCCCAAAATGCCATAGGAACCATACATCCAGAAGAACAAATTGTTACTAACTAAAATTTGGAAGCCAAACATCTAACTACAAGATGCCCTAATATAGGTTCATCAAATGAGGTTTACCTGCTACACTGCTGACAAAAGCGCCGCTCGACACCTCCTATGATGACCTTTGGGAATTTAGAATGACAGTGACAAACTCGGTGCTTTCGGTGATATTCTTTAGCTGAAGACAGATCAAGATTGCAGCCCTCAACCTGACAGCGCGGAATTAGTGCATTCTGACTAGAGGATTTTGTTTTCTTTGCTGCAATAACAGATGATACAGGGATCATGGAGATGGAGGGGAGCTTAACACTGCTTCCACCACTGTTGCTTTCAAATGTTCGCTTACCAAGTTTCAAACCAGTCAATGGTCCATCATAGCCTATCGAAGCCTCCATAGGTGGCGAACGTCTAGATAGCTCAACTTTGCACTGTTCCACATCCTTACCGAGATTCCCATGAGAGTCATCAAATGCTTCAAAAGTGAAGTTGGATTCTTTCAACCCCTCGTTTGGTGACGAGTCAGTAGAAGCTGATATTGAACAACGCCCCACGTCAGAGCCATAACCACTGCCAAACCCTGATAAATTGAAGGATCCACCATCATGTTCTCCCGCTTCATCAACTCCTCCCCAATCTGTTAATTGCAGTTCTTTCGGACTTTCACAAGCCTTTGAACCAAACATCATCGTGTTTCCCCACTCCCATTTTACATTCCACTCCATGTTGTATAAAAAAGCAACACGGCTCCACTAAAATCTCAGCACTGCATTACCCCACAATATATTTCTAGTTTGACAAGTACATAATTTCACCAAAAAGGCAAATACCGAACTTCATCAAACAATAGGGAGAACAAGAATGAAGAACCAAAGCGGAAAAAGAAAAATCTAGGGTTGATTTCTCAGATTGTCACTCAACTAATAGCTATTATCTTAGAAAGTCAACTTTCTTATTGATTCCAGTTTTCTTCAACAAAGAAAATGACTCTGTAATATAACAACTACTCCCCCGGTCCAGTTTTTTTTTTTTTTTTTTGCACGCCCCTTGAGAAAACATCAACTAAAAAGGTAATTTGACGAAGTTATCCTTATTTATTGTCTGATCTCAATTTAATACTACGTTCTTTTTCACCACAATAATAATCTCTCTCCACATTTATTGAACAAGGGCAAAGATGGAAACCAGTGGTTAATTATATCTCGTTTTTCTAAAATAACAACTATTTTGGACAATTTATTTTCAGTAAGAACGATGAGTAAAATGGACCGGAGGGAGTATTAGTTGAGTGAGGATATGAGAAATCAACTCGAAATATCTAAAAGGATATAGGACAAAGAGAAGACAAATACAAGATTAAACACAAAGAAGAAAAAAAGCTTACATTGAGGTTCAACTCATGATGCAACTGAGCTGGTACTCGAAAGCTGTAACTAACTAATTTCCTCCCAATTGCAAGATCATCATCTTTCTAATCCAAAGCAAGCACAAGCAAATTAAGACAATAGTCAAATTATCAACCCAGATAAACTGATAGATTAATTTACCTTTTACTTGTTTTCCTTAACAGCAAGAATTTAAAAAGTATGGTTGACTAAAGAAACAAAGGAATAAGTCGACAACTACAACCGTACCAAAAAGACTTGAACAAAAGCTCAACGCAATTCAATCATAGACCACAAATATATGGGTTACACAATGTTGATATCTTGTATTCCATTTATTAATACCACGACATCGTTTTCAGCCACTGTTTCCTCCCACCCAATTAACTAAAATAACAAATAAATATTGAATTATTAAGCTTCCATCAACCCCTGGAAGGATAATAATGAACAATTTAGGCTGATTGTGACATATCAGAAATTTATTTTAAAAATTTTTGTAGGATGACTGTTCATTTATCACTTGATTATGAAAGCAAAAAGATGTACAAGAAAAACAGAAAACAAGAAAAAATAAAATTTCTTTTGCAATTATATATTTTGTCCGCAAGGGTAGTTGATTCTTCTTTGGTCCCCCACGTAGGGTTTCATTGGAATCAACACCGGAAGTGGAGGAGCGACATTTCTATGCTACTAATACTGGTCCCTCATTTCTATTTATTTTTATGCTTTTAATTAGGCATGGAGTTAAAAATAATAATTGAAATTTATGATCTCAAACTAAAATATCTAAAAAGTAACAAAATGTCTTTTACTATTGGTTTTAAACATGCGACGTTGAAAGTTGGAATCAACACCGGAAGTGGAAGAGTAACTTTTTCATGCTACTGAGTAAATTTTCTAAAAGGTCACTCATGTATTGAATTTAGAAAATTGACCACTAATAGCATTTTTGTTTTTTTAGTACTAGAATATCACCTAACTATTACTATTTTTTTTCAAAATATACTAAACGCCTAAAATCCCTCTTCTCTCCTAATTGGCATGTCATGTCACATAAAATTCTATTTATTCATCCAATCTATTTCACTTAATCCAATCCAAACTCATTTAACCAACCAATCCATATCTTATACCCATTCAAGATGTCTAAGCACTTCTATGCCAGATTTGCGTTCATGATCCATCCTAAAATTATTTCATTTTTGAACAATCTTTTAAAATATGTTTAGTATAGTAAATAAGATGTTTAATTGTTTTTATCTCTTTATTCCACTAAATGAAAGCTCCAAAAAATGTTTTAGGGATCTAGAGATATGTTTCCCCTAAACAATAATACCAGAAAATTATCCCAAAGCCAAACCAAATACAAAAGTATGCAAATTTAGCTGAATATTATCCATGAACACGAAAGATAAGTGGTATATTGTGGAGAAAGCTATCCAGGATTCTTTTTTTTTCTTTTTTTCCATTAAGGTAATGTAATTATATGTTTTTTGATAAGCTATCCAGAATTGTTAGTGAAAGGAAGATACAAGTTCGACCAACTTACATACAGTGAAAAATAGACGTAAAGAGAGAGGACAAGATGGTGTGAAGGGGGTCAGACCCAAGGGTATTCGCCGTAAAACCATACCACATGAGCAAATCTGGATAGAGTCGAGTTAAATGAGTTTGGGTTGGGAAATGGACATAGTTAAATGGAATGAATGAGTTATACAAATTTATTATTAAATAAAATAAAATTTTATATGACATGGCATGTCAACTGGGAGAGAAGTAGGGTTCTGTGTGTTTAGTATATTTTGAGGAAAATAGTAATAGTTAGGTGATATTCTAATCCTAAAGAAAATAAAAATAATATTAATAGTTGGGTTATACGTTTGATTTAGTTTTATAATATTAAACACTTCCACTAATTTAATTCAAATCTCATGATTCGTTTGAATTTATTTTATAAATTGTTGGAGGTGATTATTGAACCTGGCGGGTTCAAGTGTTATTATCGCATCTTTTAGATTCTTCAGATGTTGTTTATGACGTCGGATGCCGGTCACGTCTAGGGTGGGTTTTGGGGCGTGACAGTTTGGAGCGAGTTTGAATGAGAACACTGTTGAAATCAATGGTTCCATGCTAAAAGACATACAAAGCCTGCAAAAAGCCTGTGAATGCTGAAGGATATCCATTCTTGGCACGGAGAGAGAAAAGAATCTAGGGGCAGCTGCTAGGGTTTTACACGTAAGAGGAAAAAGGAGGAGAGACGGGGTATGAGAAGTGTGTTTGGCGTGGGTGTAAAATGAAGAGACTTGGGGTGTTTTGCCCCTCTTAATTGATCGTGAAACTGGGCCAGGTCACGCCTGTTTTGCGCTGGACTCGGTCCAGTTTTAAGGAAAGAGGGGGGGGGGGGGGGGTGGGCTCTACTATATGTATACCACGTATGTATATCTATGTATATTTGATGCATATACACGTATAGGGGTGGGACGGGTAATTTAGTAAAATAGGCAAATATTTAAAACAACCAATTATTAACCGTAGTAGCACTTAATTATAAACAAATTAGGACGTAATTAATTTAGAACACAACCAATAAGTTTATTTTTGCAAACATGGCCTTAATTGATTGAATCCTATTTGATTATAACTCTAATTAACCTAATTAACTAATTAATATTAAATTACATTAACAGCCTTAATTAATTTGTGCTAATGGATTTGGTCATTTCAATTAAAGTCACTAGGAGGCTAAAATTGCAAAAATGACCCCAATTGTCTTAAACCATGAATTGGTTAATTCAAATGTGGCCATAACATAAAAGATTAGTAATTAAACCGATTTGCAATAATGACCCTTTAATTGATTAATTAACCTAATTAAGTACTAAAAGAATTTATTAATTTCAACAAATCATGCAAGCACACATAATTAGATTTTGAGGGACAAAACGACCAATTCTTTTAATTACTCAAATTCCTTGGATTAAAGGGAATAAATCATCTGTTAATTTGACTTTTTGACAATTTATCAATTAAGTAAACAATTATTCAAAATTATTTTGATTAATTCTAGCAAAATATTTCATAAATGTCATAAAATATCAGTTAATTCCTAAATAATTTATAATGCCATAGAAAATCACTTCATCAATTTAAAGGAATAAAATGTTTACCTAAACAACTCTTATAAAAACCATTTAAACCTTTTAAGGGGCATGACTCATTTTATCTATTATCCAAGGACTTTGAGTAATCAATCAAAATAAATTATGGGAGGTCAAAAATTAGGTGTCAACACCGAGGTCATTTGTAGTACCGAATGACTCGGATGACACAAAGTCGACTATAGAGGAGCTCAAAAAGGTTGTCCTATTCGTGCACTAGCCTGAAATTAAGACATATTTGAGCATCAAATGGGCTTTGAGGCTCAAGCTTAAGGTAATTGATTTTCTTAAAGCTGATGTTGATTCCATTGCATGGCCCCATTTAGATATGACAGTTATTCCACCGGAGTTTACAACTCACAAGTTGAACTTAGACCCAAGGTTTACTCCAGCGAAGCACAAAAAAAACCAATCGTAGAGCACAAGAACAGGTTTGTCGAAGAGGAGGTAACCTAATTATTAAACATAGGATCTATTAGGGAAGTTGAGTACCCTAAATGGTTGGAAAATGTAGCGGTAGTGCCTAAACAATGGAATAAGTTAAGAATGTTTATAGATTTTAAAGATTTAAATAAAGCATGCTTGAAGGATTTATTTCCTCTACCGCACATCGATTGGGTATAATCAAATCGGGATGAATCCGGAGGACCTAGAGAAAACTTCTTTTGTCACTAAAGATGGGACTTATTGTTACAATGTTATGCCTTTTGTCTTAAGAAATGCCGGGGCAACTTACCAACGCCTAGTAAATCGCATGTTCGAAGAGCAAGTAGCTAAAAACAATGGAAGTATACATTGATGATAAGTTGGTCAAGTCTCTGGATTCAAAGGACCATTTGAAGCATTTGTAGGAAACCTTTGAGATCCTTAGGAGGTACAACATGAAGTTAAATTCAGAAAAGTGTGTCTTCGGGGTTGGTTCCGGTAAGTTCCTTGGTTTCCTGGTGTCAAACAGGGTGATCGAAGTTCTTCTGAACAAAATTAATATGAACAAAATTAAAGCCACAGAGGATATCCTGGAGGTATTGAAAGATGTAAAGGCCGTACAAAGATTAACCAGCAGGCTGGCGGCAATGAGTCGGTTCATTTCCTGGTCATCCGAAAAAAGCCATAGGTTTTTCTCACTTCTAAAAAAGAAGAATGATTTCGAGTGGACTCCAAGGTGTCAACAAGAGCTAAGGGACTTCAAGAAGTACCTCTCGAGCCCACCGTTGCTAGCTAAACCCAAGGCAGATGAGCAGCTGCTATTATATTTGGACGGGTATGAGATAGCGGTAAGTGCAGTACTAATTCGAGAGGAAAAGGTACGTGATTCCCTATCTATTATATTAGTAGAACATTAGCGAGTGCAGAGACTAGGTATCCTCACTTAGAGAAATTTGCTTTAGCACTAATAACAGCGACTAGAAAACTAAGGCCTTATTTTCAATGCCATCCCGTTTGCGTAGTAACAACTTACCCATTGAGCAATATATTGCATAAAACTGAACTTTCGAGGAGGTTAGACAAATGGGCGGTAGATATTAGCGGGTATGACATAGAATATAGGCTTCGGATGACTATAAAATCCCAGGTGTTGGCTGACTTTGTTGTTGATTTTAGCCCGGGGTTGCTGTCCGAGGTAGAAAAAGAGTTTATAATTTCCTCACAAGCGATGCTTAGAATCTGGACCTTATTTGGATGGAGCTACCAACTTAAGAGGGTCTGGATTAGGGTACTTAAGACTCCTTCCGGAGATGTTATTAAGCAAGCTATCAAAACTGTGCAATGGACTAACAATGAAGATGAGTATGAGGCGATGATTACAGGTTTAGAATTGGCTCGAAGCCTTGGAGCCAAAATCATTGAGGCAAAAAGTGATCCGCTCCAGGTTGTTAATTAAGTGAATGGGGTGTTTCATGTGAAAGATGAAAGAATGCAAATATACTTGGACAAAATATAAGTTTTGTTGCGCCGTTTCAAGGAATGGACATTAAAGCATGTGTCATGTGAGCAAAACATGCAAGGTGATGCTTTGGCTAATCTGGGGCCATCAACCGATGTCGTAGGAATTAACTCTGGTAAGTAGTATAGTTGTTGAACTCAACACTACGTGCTAGCCATGATGAAGTAAACTGCATGAGCTTGACTTAGGATTGGCGAAACAACTATATAGATTACTTGCATGATGTAAGTTACTAGATGATTCAAAGGAGTCTCGGGCTCTGCAAATCATAACTTCTTGGTATTTCTTTTACAATGGACGGTTGTACAAGAGATCATTTTATGGTCAATTGGCAATATGCTTAGGCCCGGGGGAGGCAGATTATGTAATGAGAGAGGTACAGGAAGGAGTTTGTGGAAATCACTCCCGGACAGATTTATTAGTCCGCAAGTTGATTAGGGCTGGTTACTATTGGTCTCAAATGGAAGAGGATGCTAAAATGTTTGTCCAAAAATGCTACAAGTGTCGACGGTATGCCCCAATGATAAATCAACCGATTAAACACTTGCACCCAATGATATCTCCTTGGCCATTTATCAAATGGGTGGATTTTGTTGGACCACTACTGACAACGACTGGTCAGGTAAAGTTCCTTTTGGTTATGACTGATTACTATTCTAAATTGGTAGAGGCCGGAGCTTACAAGAAAATACGATAAAAGGAGGTTATTGACTTCTTCTATGACCACATAGTATGCCGTTTCAGAGTACCGAAGGAGATCGCCTGTGAGAATGGGCTACAGTTTGTGGGCAAAAAGGTACCGGGGTTCTTTGAAGGACTAAAGATCAAACAAATCACTTCCACTTTGTACCATCCAAGTGCAAATGGTTAGCTGAGTCAACTAACAAAACGATCGTGAAAATTTTAAGGAAAAGATTGGAGTCGGCAAAAGGTAGATGGAAAGAAGTACTGCCGGAAGTATTTGACATGCCCCAAAATCGACCCTAGATGTGACCGGCATCCTATGTCATGAACAACATCAGAAGAACCTTATAGATCAATAACCGTCAAGTCCATTTTTAATAATCTTTCAATAATAGTTTAAGAGATGTTATAAATAACTAATTAAAGATCATGGTCATAATTTATGAAGCAAAAAAAAATAAATCAGCGGAAGTCTTATTCAATATTTAAATTAAAACATGGCTACATGCCTCCATAAAACATAAGAGACATCCAAGATGCTACCCACAAGTTTATAACTATCTATGGAGCTTCAAAGAAAATAAACTAACTCAGCACACAACCTGAAATTGCTAAAAAGTAATAATTGATTCAATGAAAACCTATGAACAAAGGTGTGGGCTCACCAATAATCAGGAAAGCAGCAAGTACTCCTAATCCGCGAGATCTTTCTATAACTGCTTTTCTTCGTTACCTAACATACCATAAAAAACAACACTAGATTGCCTGAGTACTAGGTACTCAGTGAGTGTCTCGGGGACAATAAGTAATATAACAAAATAATACAATAATGATTAGTGAAAACAATTCCAATAGAATAATTTGAAATCAAAGACAAGATCAATCGTACAACTCAAAATCATCAATAGATAACCATCAAGACAAGTATGTATCTTTTTCGATTCAGTATACCATTTATTACCATTTGAGTCTTTTCCATTCAAGACCAATATCATCAACAAGCCACTCACAGGCGAACAAGTTCATTATCATCAATAAGCCACTCAGAGGCAACAAAGATACGAAACAAGCCACTCACAGGCTTCCAAAATATGAAACAAGCCACTCAAGCAACAGAGATACGAAACAAGCCACTCACAGGATACTGAAGTACACATGCCAATACAGGCCCAAATCATTATAATGAAGGGATAACTATTTAAGGCTCCCTAAACCAGCTTAGAAGCACCACATCGGGGTTGTTACCCTCGAAGGCTATCCTTTCTCCCGAATAGCTAGAAAAAACCACATCAGGATTATAAACCCTCAATGGCTATCCTTCCCCCCGAATAGCTAGGCAAGAACCACGTCGGGGTTAAGAACCGTCGATGGCCACTCTTCCTCCCTAATGACTAGGCTAACCACACTAGGATCCATGATGACTACCTTTCCTCCCAAGTAGCTAGGCCAAACACAAACAATAGAATCATAGCATATTAGCCGAATCATCAATCATGGCATAGAAGCCGAATCACATGGCATATTATGATAACCAAATTATTCCTTATGGATTATGTTCATCTTCCCATTATAGGGGCACATCAATTCAATTTAGTTTTAGAAAACTGACTCACGCCTTTAAACAAGTTTCTCGTTTAACACAATCCATTTATAGAGCATTCACATGAGATAATCAAGCTTTCCAAATATAAAGTTTAAACATCCCTTAAAGGTAATTCGAGTTCAATTACCAAAGCTTTATATTTCAATATTTAATCATCTCTTAGAGAGGAAAACAACCATGAATACGTATATATAATATAGTACAAATAAAGTTTAATGTGGGCTTATCCCTCACTCACACAAGCCACAACCAAAGTGACACAAATCATTTCAAAAGAGTATGTTCAAAAAGAGACATACAAATCACCTTTGAAGTCAAAAAGGATTTTTAAAAGAGACATACAAAACACCTTCATAATCAAAAATATTTTTACAAGAGACATACCTCGATTCCAGCTATATCGCTACCAAATAGATTTTTCGAGGTTCAACAGACGCTACAATTGATATAGATAGGAAATATTAGAGCTTTACACTTTTCTCTTGAAATCCTACCCTTTTTGAAAACTAGGGTTTCTAAGTAGATTTCGTGTTCTTGCTTTCATGCAATTCACCCATAGATTCTGACGATATATAAATGATGTATAGACCCCAAACAACCCCCATATCCATATTGAATTGCAGAAACTTACCTCACAACGAATTCCCAACAATTCTCCTCTTCAATTGTTCTTAAAATTACCACAATCTATGGAATAGGTGACGTTTCTAATGTTAATCTTCGTTAGATTGAGGTAATAATCATGGCGTTTGAGTAAGAACTTACTTTATAGGTTTAGCGGAGGTCTTAGAGTTGTTTTATCTGCAAAATATAGTTTAGAACGAGTCTGGGATGTGACATAAAATCGTCCAAGGGTGGTATTTATAGGCCTGGACATTTTGGACCTCACACCTCACTGAGCGAGGCCTATGGCGAGCTCCTACCTCGCTTTGAGCCACGCTCAGCGAGCTCCCCTGTCTATTTCACACTTAGCCAAAATTTTACTTTTTTTGACTACGTCGACAACATTCAGTAATATGGGCATAACTCTTAGCACAGAGCTCCACAATGCTTGAAAAGATATTTCAAAGGGCTACAACTTTTGTGTTCTAACTTAAATTCTCAACGGATTTTCACGTAAACAGGCTGGAAGTCAGGGCTATCAAAAACTTAGTCGATTCTGTCGAATCTTACGCACCCCGCTATTCGTGTTGGTCTTAAATCAACTGTTTTCATCCAAATTCATCTCGATAGGACTTTGTATGTCTAAAATATCACATTAATACTCTTTCAACACATTCACACCTAATCCTAATTTACAGAGTGTTACATTATCCCCCTCTCGGGATCATTCGTCCTCAAATGAAAGTTATGGCCTAAGATTTGTACTAAACCTCAAAATTTCAAAATTTCCAGAGTTCCTTTACAAGACGAGCTATTCCTAAGGAAAAAATATCAAATAACCAACCAACAATAACGACATAGTTCTCACAGAAACTCCCACAACTATATCATTTAAGCCTAAATACGAAATAAGGGATCCATACCTTTAGTCTACACTTTCTCAAGAATTCGATAGTCTGAAGGTTCAACACATACTTGGGATAGGGAGTAAGTGAAGGTAATATAGTTTCAGTGTCATAACGACAATTAGATGGTAACTACACCCCTTTGAGTTTATTTTGTGAGCATCAAGATACGAAGTAATTCTACCTCGATGTTTAGAAATCTCTCTCTTCCTCTCTATAATGGGTTCAACGAGAAATTCAAGCCTAACATTTCTGATTGACAACTAGAGTTTCATACCCTTGGAAAGCCAATCTATTCGCATAAGCACATCAAGTTTCACTATTTCTAATTCAAAGACATAAAAAGTAGTCTTACGACTCTTAACTACAATGACGCAATCTCTATATATTCTAGAAGCAATAACAAGGACACTAGCAGGGGTATTTATAGAAAAAGGGTTCTAACGATTGTTTGGGTTCCCTACCAAAATCAAGGGTAGAGTACGAAGTCACTGTCACGACCCGACTAGGGGGCCATGACGAATACCTGGAGCTGACTACCGAGCACCACTCATTATGCTAATCATCATACCCCACCTGAACACATATACTCTTCAAAGCAATATATAAATATAGATAGGCCCCCACGATTGCAAAAACAATATACAAGAATATACAATGTAGTCATTATGGGACATCTACTACCCATACGTATCTACGAGGCTCTACTAGAGTACTAAGACATAAGGACGGGATAAGACCCCGTCTTTCCCAAATATACACACCAAATAATATCTTAAAAATGGCACTTCCGGAATAATGGAGTGCTCCTGTAAATCTGCTGAGTAGCTCCTAGGAATCTGGGCCACCTCTCTGTCTACCTGTGGGCATGAACACAGCGTAAAAAATAAAGGACGGTAGTACGAACATTGTATTGAGTATGTAAGGCATGAACAATAGTAACATATCGAAGAGATAAGGAAACATCAAGTAAGAAAACAACCTGTAGCCGAATGTCACTCAAGACAGAATAATGCATGCTAAATTACATCATGAACATCATCATATCAAGTATGCATATAGAAGCTGCCCGACCATATAGGTACGGCGTGATCATCATTAGCCCGCGTCCAGGCCTCCCGCATCCGGGGTAACATCTCATGCCGCCCACTAGTGGTGTCTGCCCATGCCCTCTAGACATGGTGTATATGTCATCCGCCTTAGCGGTGTCTGCCCGGCCATATAGCCACGGTGTAATCTCATCATCATATACTTATCATAATGCATGCATAAGAACTCAAGGACCAACTATAACTCTATCGGGGTGACGTAATGTCGAGAACTCCCGATTCCATTATAGAGTAGTCGTAATAATCCTGCCTCACCTTGAAGGAACTAGCATTATAAGGTGAGTGTAACAACAATGAGTAGCATTAAAGAATCGTATGAGGATCATTAGCTTCGTAGAAACATCATATCATGAGCTTTAGTATCTTTAGACTTAGACTAATCATCATCATTATCATATTCGTAACATATCTCTTATCTTTATCTTATGAGAAGCTCTTTATAAACGTAGACTCATAGTTTCCGGAATGTAAGAAGGTCATGGAAAAATAAAGGGAATCATGTCATAGGAATCATGCCTTAGAAAAGAAGGGACTAGCTTCACATACCTTTTTGCCTTTCTAACTTGCCGACTAAACGCTTCCTTCCAAGTTCGCGATTCTACATTCAAGAGAATTCGTGCTAGAATTAGATAATCGAAAGTGTACTTAAGCTTAAGCTAAAGCTAATGAAAATTGGGTAGCATCTTCTTTGTTTCTACAACTTTCTCCATATGATATAACAAACTCCCAAACATCCATAACAACATTCATAATATCGTAGTCAACAATTCTTCAAGTTCAACGTTATTCAATTCCCACAATTCCTTACCAAAATGATTCATGACCATAACTATGGCATAACACTGTATGTGTTCTCATATTTTACTTCCTTAACGTCATTTGTATCATCTACAACAAGATTTTACTCATAATATATCAAGGGTCATGATTCATGTTAAACTACTATTCAAGAATACCATAAATTTCACATTTGAGCTCCATATTCTACTTTCGTCTATAATCCAAGTCTTTCAACCCCTCAATATTCTTAATATCATAAAATGATCATAAAACTCACCTTTGATTGTGTAGGTATGGGATTTTGATGAAGATACTTCATTTGGAGAAAACCCAAGCTCCACTTCCAAAGAATTTCTTGACTTTCAACAACCCTAGAGAACTCCCTTGCACTTGATTTCCGTGAATTGATTATATTGATCTTTGATTTTCCTTGAGTTCTTATAAATGGAGTGAGTGGAGTATTCTAGAGAGTTAGAGAGAAGTGGAGAAGTTGGAAAATGAGAAATTAGAATTGGGATCACATTTATATACTTGGAAAAATGTTCAACCTGTTGGGACTTATACGGTCCGTATAACATTATACAGTTCGTATAAGTGTCCATATTTCATCATCAGGGAAAACATCTTTTCTATTGAGTTATATGGACCCTTATACGGACCGTATAAGTGGTCGTATAGCTCCACTTTCCTGAAATCATTTCCGTCATTTCATTTGATCTCTAATCCTTATGGAACCTTCTTAGCACTTGTTTAGCACTTCACTAACAACCTAAGGAGCATTATAACTTTTCGTCAAGGCATTATTAAATCAACATTAGCTCGGTACTTGCAAACCCCTTACCAAACACGGCTTATGCTTGACATTCTTCAACGAACTTTCTTCTCTTGCCTCAAATGTCTTTGGAATCTTAATTACGACAGCCCTACCAAACACGGCGCTACCATCCTGTCACAACAGCCCACAATAACATCCCCACACAGGGCTACAACATAATAGCAAGAAAATATGGCCACACACGACCCAAAAACATTAAAAAGAAAGCATTACATACCTCATGACAACGGTGTCTTATCTTGAACCTCTTCTAGGGGTGGAAACAATTGCGGGTACTTGGACTTCATGTTTTCTTCCACTTCCCAAGCCATTTCCTCTCGATTATTGTTTCACTACAAGGCTTTAACCGAAGCCACCTCTTTATTTCTAAGCTTCCGCACTTGCCTATCTAGTATGGCAATGGGTACCTCTTCATAAGCCAATCTTTTTGTAACTTGAACATCATCTATCGGCACGATTCTAGTAGGGTCTCCGACACACTTACGGAGCATTGATACATGGAAAACTGGATGGACTGATTCAAGTTCTGGGGGTAGGTCCAGTTCATAAGCTACTTGGCCTATCTTGCGGACAATCTTATAAGGTCCAATGTATCGAGGAGTTAATTTTCCCTTCTTGCCAAATCTCATCACGCCTTTTATCGGCGATACCTTCAGGAATACCGAATCATCAACTTGGAATTCTAAGTCTCGCCGACGGTTGTCCGAATAAGATTTCTGGCGACTTTGGGCTGTCACTAATCGATCTCGGATAACCTTGACCTTTTCCACCGCTTGTTGAATCAATTCCGGGCCTATTAGCTGTGTCTCTCCTACTTTAAACCACCCTATTGGGGATATGCACTTCCTTCCATATAGGGCTTCATATGGAGCCATCTGAATAATAGCTGTTGTTGTATGCGAACTCAATAAGAGGTAAGTGATCATCCCAGCTACCACCGAAATCTAGCACACATGCCCGTAACATATCTTCTAAGGTCTGAATAGTGTGTTCAGCTTGTCCATTAGTTTGTGGATGAAACGCTGTGCTAAGCCTTACTTGAGTACCCAAACCTTCTTGAAAGGACTTTCAGAATTTAGCAGTAAATTGTGCTCCTCTGTCTGTGATAATAGATATCGGGACACCATGAACTCGCACTATCTCCTTAAGATATAACCTTGCATAATCTTCTGTTGAATATGTGGTTCTGACTGGAAGAAAATGAGCTAATTTCGTGAGTCTGTCCACGATTACCTATATGGAGTCATATTTTCGCTGAGAACGAGGCAAACCTACAATGAAATCTATGTTAATCACTTCCCATTTCCAGGTTGGAATTTCCATCGCTTGCAATAATCCTCCTGGCTTTTGATGTTCAATTTTCACTTATTGGCAATTTGGACATTGAGCTACAAATTCTGCTGTCTTTCTTCATTCCATCCCACCAATACATTAACTTGATATCGTGATACATTATTGTCGCTGCTGGGTGAATGGAATACCGAGAGTAATGAGCTTCTTCTAGAATCTGACGACATAGTTTGGCAACATTTGGAACACATAGCCTGTGTCGGTACCTAAGAATTCCATCTGTAGAGACTTGAAATGGCGACTTCTCTTTCTCAGGATATGTATCTCTATAGTGGCGCAACTGGGGATCTTCATATTGGCGCTCCCTCACCTCCATATCTAAGGATGAAACAGTTGGGTTATGAATACCAATTCCTGCATTGCCTGAATCAATTAGACGAACTTCGAGGCTGGCTAACTGGTGGAGCTCACGAATTAATTCTTTCTTCTCCGGAGGGACCTCACATAGACTACCCATCGATTTACGGCTAAGCGCATCAGCTACTACATTTGCCTTTCCAGGGTGGTATAAAATACTCACATCATAATCCTTCAATAATTCTATCTACCGCCTCTGCTGAAGATTCAACTCCTTCTATTTGAAAATATATTGGAGACTCTTGTGATCTGTATAAATATCAACATGAAAGCCATACAAATAGTGTCTCCACATCTTTAGCGCATGGATGACCACAACTAATTTAAGATCATAGGTCGGGTAGTTCTTTTCATGTTTCTGCAGCTGCCTTGAAGCATAGGCAATGACTTTACCGTGCTGCATCAACACACAGCCTAACCCAACAACAGAGGCATCACAATAGACAACATAACCATCTGGCCCTTCTGAGAGTGTCAGGACGGGGCTGAAGTTAATCTGTCCTTCAATTCCTGGAAACTGCGTTCACAAGTATCAGTCCATTGAAATTTTGCCAATTTCTGTGTTAGCTTCGTTAGTTGTGCTGAAATAGAGGAAAACCCTTCCACAAATCTTCTATAGTAACCTGCCAATCCCAGAAAGCTACGAACTTCTGTAGGTGTTATAGGCTTGGCCAAGTCTTCACAGCCTTAATTTTCTGAACATCGACTCGAATGCCATCCGCTGAGATAATATGGCCCAGAAAAGTCACAGAATTTAGCCAAAACTCGCATTTTGAAAATTTTGCATACAATTCTCGAGTCCGAAGAATTCCAAGGACAATACACAAGTGGTCCGCGTGCTCCATTTCTAACCGAGAATACACTAAGATGTCATCGATGAACACGATCACAAATAGGTCCAGAAAGGGCCTAAATACATTATTCATCAGATTCATAAACACCGCTGGAGCATTAGTCAACCCAAATGACATCACCCGAAATTTATAGTGGTCATATCTCGTTCTAAAAGCTGTTTTGGGAATATCCTCTTCTCTAACTCTCACTTGGTGATACCACGATCTCAGATCAATCTTGGAAAACCACTTGGCACCCTGTAATTGGTCAAACAGATCATCCATTCTTGGAAGCAGATATTTATTCTTTATCGTTACTGTTATAGCCCGTATTTCGTACATTCGGATATTTCAAGGAAGTCGTGGTAAGTTAAGGGCAAGACTATTTTCCAAAGTTATTTTAATGTACAAGTTGTTTATTAGTATGAAAATATTGAGAAAGGCTAAGGGTAAAAAGGGAAATTCACAAGGTGGTTCATGGTAATATTGTGGAAGGCTAGAGGCAAAAAGGGAGTTTCACAAAACTTCAAGAAAGTTCATGAAGGGCCCTTTGGCCGTGAGGTGTGGTGTGTGTGGGTCCCCCCCCCCCCCCCCCCATGGCCATGTGTCCATATTTTTACTTGAAGGGCCTAATTATATATATAGACAAGTGGTGAAAAAAAAAATAAGACATATTTCTCTCAAGTTAAGAAGCTTGGAGAAGAAGAGAAAGAAAGAAAATGAAGGAGAAGCCATTCGGCTATGGCTTCCCAAAATTGAGCCATGGAAAATTGATCAAGAAAAATTATTTTCTTCTAGAATTTGTACTAATTGGAAGGTCCTCTTTAACATGGATTAATTATTGGAGTAAGCAAAGTATTCGTTGTACGAGTTGTGGACTCTAGCCGAGAAAGAAGATGTGTGGAGAAAGGTATGTATCCAATCTTCTTTTACATGTGTTATAGATGATTTATGTAATTTGAAGTATGTAGGAATGAATGAAATTCATGAAATATGTATGTGTATAGTGTGGCTGAATAATGTGATGTTGGAAGGATGTGATGAATTGATTTTATTTAGTAGTTTGATTGTTGTTGTTGTGGATTTCATGATGAAAATGAAGGTTTGATGACTTGAAATGAATTTGTAATTGTTGTGGGATTATTGAATGAGTTAATGTGACACTAGTATGGTTTCTTACATTTGTATGAATGATATTGCTAAGGTGTAGATTGTTGGTGTAGCTTATGAATTTGGAAGAAAGGAAATGTGTTGTTAGTGTTCTTGTTGAATTTGGAAAGCTTTGGGTGAAGTGGTATGTTGGTTGGGTTGTTTTGAATATTAGGTGAATTGTTTGAAGTATTCTTGAATCATGTTAGAATGATTTCAGATTAATACTTGAATGTGGGATCATTGGTGTTAGCTTGAATATATGTGATTGAGTTGAATATAAATAAAATGCCGTTGAATTATGCGACAAGGGTTGTTAATGTTAGAATATATTTTGGATTGACTGTTGAAGTTGTTGGTATGATTGCGGTATTGATGTTGATAATTTGGCCGAGTTGAATTCTCAGATTGTTGTTGATAAATTGGCCGAGTTAGATTCGGGATGGTGTATTTACAAGGGAGATGCTGCCGAAATTTCGGTAGATTATAAGTGAATTTGTTTGAGAAGCTAAGGTAAGTGTATGACAATGAATCTAATGATTGTGTGAATTCTTTTGAATGTAGACTAGCAAGCTTGGACAATTAAACGTAGCTAATAGGACGTGGAGTAGGTATGTAAGGCTTACCTTTCTTTCTTTTGGCATGATCCTTGTGAAACGAACAGACGATATGTATATGATTCCAAAGAAACTCCTATTCTTAAAGCCACTAGGATGGCTAATATTCTTGACTTCCATAAGCTATTTCATATGGTTTGATGCGTATCTATGATGTCCGAAGTTCTATTTGATATGTTCCCGAATGTCATTCGAGAGACAATTGATATGACTAATGTCTTGATTTTCAAATGATGGCACGTTTGATTATTCCGTTGAGTCTTTGATATATTTTGACACGTACATATGGTTCCAAAAGCTCTATCGGATTTGATCCATAACGATGTTCGAAAGGTACCTAACATGATTGTTGCCTTGATTTTCCAAAAATGGCTTCTGAAACGTTCGTAGAAGGTTCTGTACTTCAAACGCTCATAACTTTCTTATACTAAATCGGATGGACCCGAAACTTGTTTCTGAGCCCCCAGGTGTCGGTGAGTACACTTGTCCATCGGGTCTTAGAATTGATTTATATGCATATGGGTTCTCACTACTCTGCTCGTGCATACTATTGTTATATCGTTCGTTGAGTCCCGGGCCGGTTATGTCATTGTACGCACTAATATATTATATTTATGGATCGGGCCGTACGTTCCTCGGCACTAATATAATATAATATATGTATATATGGATCGGGCTGCACGTTCCGCAACAATATAATATATGTATATATGGATCGGGTTGCACGTTCCGCAGCAATATAATATATGTATATATGGATCGGGCTGCACGTTCCGCAACAATATAATATATAAATGGATCGGGCTGCACGTTCCGCAGCACTAAGCATGCATGGTACCCGCCAAAAGGCACTCATATGTACAGGTTGCTCTTTTATCTCACGATATGCTCTACATTTCCTTCGTGTCTTTATTCATGCTATGTATCCCTCGTATGTTACTATTCATGCCTTACATACTCGGTACATTACTCGTACTGACGTCCCTTCTTGTGGACGCTGCGTTTCATGCCGTGCAGGTACACCCAGATGAGTAGAAGCCATTATAGAAGATGTTCCAGCGGAGTTGGCAAGCTCCATTTGCCCCGGAGTGTTGCCGGGTTAGAGTATTATGCTATGATGTCTTGTTCGAAGTTAGAGACTTTGCAGACAGAGTCGTGGGTATAGAATGTCAGTTTTGTAAGCGACTCCATCAACGATGTGTCATTTTGTGTTATGTGATAAACTCCATATGATTACAGATTTTGTTTGATTTGAGAATAACGAAAAGAATATTTCTGAAAGCTCTTATTATGTATTTCATTTAATTTAAGTTAGAAGTCCAAGCGAGTATGTGTGTAATAAGAGTCAACGGGTTCGTTCGGCTCCGAATATAGGGTCGGGTGCCTATCAAACCCTGGTAAGATTAGGGTGTGACAGTTACCTTATTCAACTGCCTATAATCAATACACATTCGTAGGGAACCATCCTTCTTTCTCACAAATAGGACGGGTGCTCCCTATGGTGATGAACTGGGCCTAATGAACCCCTTCTCGAGCAAATCTTTCAGTTGCGCTTTTAACTCTTTCAATTCGGCAGGAGCCATTCGATAAGGAGGAATAGATATAGGCTTAGTGTCCGGCAACACATCCATAGCAAAATCAATCTCTCTTTCCGGAGGAAGGCCTGGAAGTTCATCTAGAAATACATCTGAAAATTCATTCACCACTGGGACGGATTGAAGAGTTGGTGGCTTTGCTTCGGTGTCATGAACTCGGACTAAGTGATAAATATATCCTTTAGCTATCATCTTCCTTGCCTTAAGGTAGGAAATAAACCTACCTCTTTGGGATGATGTATTACCTTTCCATTCAAGTACGAGTTCTCCCGGGAATTGGAATCGAACTATTTTCATTCTATAATTGACGTTAGCATAACAAGAGGCTAACCAATCCATACCCATGATAACATCAAAATCTAACATTTCCAGCTCAACCAAATCAACTTCAGTTTGACGATCGCATACCATTATCACACAATTTTTATACACCCGCTTCGCTATTACTAGGTCACCAATCGGAGTAGATACCTCAAAAGGTTTAGTTGGCTCAGGTTTTACCCTAATACGGTCTGCAATATAAGGGGTAATATAAGATAGCGTAGAACCCGGATTAATCAATGCATAAACATCATGAGAGAATATGGATAGTATATATGCAACCACATCCGGGGAGGACTCAAGATCCTGGCGTCCGGCTAAAGCATAAATACGGGGCTGAGTGCCACCTGAACTGGATGCTCCTTCTCTACCCCTACCGCGGCCTGCCGGAGTCTGGGGAGTCTGCCTTATCGGGCGCACAGACGAGGAAGAACTAGCCACTGATCCTGTGGGCTGAACCCCAACTCTACCACTCATCGATGGACAATCTCGCATCATTTGTCCAACCTGACCACAAGAATAGCAAGCATAGCAAGTATCTGAACCTCGGCGACACTGACTAGAATGTAATATACCGCACTGGCTACATCGTGGCACTGGTGGTCGCCCCTGGCTAGGATCACCTCCAAACTGAGGACCGGAGACTTTTGAACTCTAACTCAGACCCGAAAATCGTCTGCCCACAAATCGTGGAGGTGCACTCGTCGTGGACTGGCCCGAATATCTAGGATACTATTGCCGCTGACCCCCTCTATACTCTTTACTAGCACCAGCAGATCTGGCCCTCTTGCTCTGTTCTCTGTCAATATCACGCTCACCCTTCTGCGGCTTTTACTGCTCCTCTAAATTCTGGGCGTGAGCCTAAATACGGGAAATGTCCATCCCCTCTTGCAATGAAGCTGTCAAATAATTTTTGAACAAATGTGGCCCTAAGCCACTCACAAATCTGTGCACTCTATCTCCCATATCAGCCACCATAGTTGGAGCATACCTAGGCAATGAATTAAAGTGAAGGCTATTGTCACGACCCGTCTAGGGGGCCGCAACGAGCGCCCGGTGCTAGCCCACCCGGGCGCCCCTTGGCTTGCACTTACACTTACATCTAGGTGAGCTACATAATTAAACATACATTTCTATTCATCAGTCATACTAGTCCCATTGGACAACAATGCCTTTATATCATCATTGGCATCTATACCACGTCAATGTAGATGAGCCGACAAGGCTAACAAAATGATATACAAAATATAGGCCGACAAGGCCAAACACATCTAACCACGTACACATGTCTACGAGCCTCTAAGGAGAGTATGTCATATCACATAAGCGGGACAGGACCCCGCTATGCCCATAATTATGTACACAAAAGAATAAGTACCCAAAAGCTATAGCTCTGAATGAAATGGAGCTCCACTATGTAGTTCTTGAGAATGTAGCTATGGATCAATCCTGTCTCCCTGTGCACCTGCGGGCATGACGCAGCGTCCACAAACAAAAGGACGTCAGTACGAAGAATGTACTGAGTATGTAAGGCATGATCAATATCAATGTAGAAGCATAATAAGCAACATGAAAAATAGCACAGGATGGGAGATGGTAATATCATCGTCACAGGCACTTACTTGCCTTTCATAGGAACTTTCCATTTCTAATGCGTATTGTGCACATACATCCATATCCGTATCCATAATCGTCTCCGTTCCATATTTACACTCGTATTCGTATACATACTTTTGTTCACATTCATATCGTATCATACTCGTATCTATATATTATACACAATCATATCATATACATAGCATTTACATAGCATACCTGACCATGCAGGATTGGTGTTTCATACATACTTGGCCAGCCAAGGCTCAAGGTTACACATACCTGGCCCTACCAATGCGTCAGGGTTACATCTACCTGGCCCTACCAAGGAGTCAGGGTTATCCGTACCATCTGCAGAGGTGTGCGCGCATTAAATAATCATATACATATTTATTTACATATCCTACCCGGCCTCATAAGCTCGAGGTTCCATAATAGTCATACATAGATACATATGCATAATAGCTCATAAGCGTCTTTACTATTATAGCTACTATCATCGTCGTCATCGTTATCGTCATCGATATTACCACCATAGTCGTCTTCCATGTCATTGTCACTATTATCGTCATTCATGACATCTATCTTTATAGGCTTACTCGTCATACGAGGAACTTAGCACAATCGTGGCGTATCAAGAATCGTGAGCTTACAAGCTCGGAAGATCAAATCATTTGAAAGATATCAGTCTTATAGAAGATTTAGACGTTTGGCCAAAGAACCATGCCTTATGAAAGAAGGGTTAGCCTTACGTACCTTTCCGTTGAACTATTCTACACTTGCACGTTCTCCTCCGAAGCTCACGTCTTTACCTTCATTAAAGTCATACTATCATTAGAATCGATAGCTAGCATACATGACAAAAACTAGAGAAAATCTGGCAACGTCTCCTCTATTTATACGACATTCCTCTATAGCGTATATCAACTCTCAAACGTCAATAATACATTCACAATACTATAACGATAGTCATTATTCATCCACATTATCCATATTTCTAGACTTACTTTCAATCATCCATATCCATGGCCATAACGCACGACGACGTCTATTCTCATACATTGCTCATCTCATGTTCTCAACATCATTTATAACATATTTACATCACAACACATCAAGAATCGAAACTCAAGTTAAGTTATTTCTCAAAATGGCACTATTCCACATTCATGACCTATTTTTCTATACCCTTCTACAATCCAAGTATTTCAACTCTGAAATACCTTACACAACATAGAAATATCACAAATCTTACCTAAGATGTCGTAGGAACAAGCCTTGGTTGATAATACTCCACTTGAGCAAAAACCCTAGTTCATCTCCAATGAGATTTCTTGACTTGTATAATCTTTAATGGGTTTTCTTACACGTGATTCACTTGGTTTATGTTGTTGATCACTAATAATCCTTGAATTCTTGTGGAATAAATGTAGAGAGATGTTTTAGAGAGAAGGGGTGAAATGTGGAAATGAAATAATAAACTTGGTCCCCCTTTTAATAACCCAAAATCTGATCTGAAATGAACAGTCGTCGAAAGTGCAACAGTGGTCGTAAACTCATTTTACGGTCCGTATTATAGTTTACGGGCCATATTTCGTGGACGTATTTAATCATAACAGAACCAGAAAGTCAGGCTGAGACATGGTGATTTACGAACACAGTTTACGGGCCGTATTTCAGTTTACGGTCCGTATTTTAAGTCGTCTTTAACCATTCAAGCATTTGACAGAAATTTGAAGTTTTGGAAGTTGAAATACGACATGGAAGTTTATGGCCCGTAAACTACTTTACGGTCCGTATTTCATTTTACGATCAACTGGCCAAAGTGCAAATCTGGAACTTTCCACATTTTCAGAACCTATAGTTAGTCATTATGGAGCATAACCTATCTCTTATTGCAATTGCCTTTGAAATCTTACTTAGGGTCGTCAAACGTCGTTCCCTTCTTATTAAAACATCGTACACGCTATGCCCTTTGTTAGCCTATCCACTGTACGTTCGCGGGGAATTTTCAAGGTGTTACAGCTATACTCCCGGGCACTCATATTCCCTTGCTTCAAATTCAAGAATTTATCAGTTCTGGCCCGACGAACATCGGGTGGCAAATAGTGGCGGATGAAAGCATCTATGAATTCTTGCCAAACTATGGGGGGAGGGGGGGGGGTGCATTTTCCTTTCTTGAAGATATCCAATTATTATACCAATGAACCGCCACATCCAAGAGCCTGTAAGATGCCAACTCCACAGATTCAGTATCGGAGGCATGGATGATTCTCAACGTAAACATCTCATCAATAAAACCTTGCGGGTCTTCATCCGGCTTTGACCCGAAAAATTCTGGAGGATTTAAACTCATGAAATCACGGGCTCTGGCACTAGCCACCCTGTCACCTGGACCTGTACTCTGCCGCTGTGCCTGAGCGGCAACTAGCTGTGTCAATAGCTGAATAGCTTCGGTTATTTGTTGACCCGAAGCACCAGGTGGAGAAACTGGAGGCATAGGAGCCGGAGCAGGAACACCTTCTTGTTCTTCTAGAATAGGCGGAGTGTGAGAGGTATTGGATGGAGCCTCTTTATGAGATTCACATTTTTCTATATTTGTTGGTAGCTCCCTTTCCATCCGCCTTTCTATCGTAGCCTTGCCCTTCTGGGCGGCTGTAGCTTTTCTCTTTACCGGCATCACTGAAATCATAACGTACAATTAGGGAGGAGAAAATCTTATAACATGGCTCTATGGCACGATCTAATAAGAAGAAGAATGGTCAGTTTTTTCCAAATGCCCCGTAGCCTCTTGTTTATTAGTGTGGCGCGCTTCACACCCATAAACGAGACTCTGCTGGACATGGCTCGTAGACACTCCCTAGGACGGAGCTGCACTGATACCACTTTTATCACGACCCGACTAGGGGGCCATGACGGGTACCCGGAGCTGATTATCGAGCACCACTCATTATGATAATCATCATACCCCACTTGAACACATATACTCTTCAAAGCAATATATAAATATACATAGGCCCTCATGGCTGCAAAAACAATATACAAAGATCTATAATGTAGTCATCATGGGACATCTAATACCCACACATACGTATCTATGAGCCTCTACTAGAGTACTAAGACATAAGGACGGGATAGGACCGCGTCGTTTCCAAATATACACACCAAATAATATCTCAAAAGTGGCACCTCTGGAATAATGGAGTGCTCCTGTAAATCTGCTCAGTAGCTCCTAGGACTCTGGGCCACCTCCCTGTTTACCTGTGGGCATGAACACAACATCCAAAAAGAATGGACGTCAGTGCGAACAATGTACTGAGTATGTACGGCATGAACAATAGTAACATATCAAAGAGATACGGAAACATCAAGTAAGAAAACAACCTGTAGTCGAATGTCACTTAAGACAGAATAATGCATGCTAACTTACATCATGAACATTATCATATCAAGTATGCATATATAAGCTGCCCGACCATATAAGTACGGCGTGATCATCATTATCCTGCGTCCAGGCCTCCCGCGTCCGGGGTAACATCTCATGCCGCCCACTAGTGGTGTCTGCCCATGCCCTCTAGACCTGGTGTATATGCCACCCGCCTTAGCGGTGTCTGCCCGGCCATATAGGTACGGTGTAGTCTCATCATCATATACTTATCATAATGCATGCATAAGAACTCAAGGACCAACTATAACTCTATCGGGGTGACGTAAGGTCGAGAACCCCCGATTTCATTATAGAGTAGTCATAATCATCCTGCCTCACCTTGAAGGAACTAGCAATATAAGGTGAGTGTAACAACAATTAGTAGCATTAAAGAATCGTACGAGGATCATTAGCTTCGTAGAAACATCATATCCTTTAGAATCTCTAGACTTAGACTCATCATCATCATTATCATATTCGTAACATATCTCTAATCTTTATCTCATGAGAAGCTTTTTATAAACATAGACTCATAGTTTTCGGAATGTAAGAAGGTCATGAAAAAATAAAGGGAATCATGTCATAGGAATCATACCTTGGAAAAGAAGGGACTAGCCTCACATACCTTTTCTCCTTTCTAATTTTCCGACAAAACGCTTCCTTCCAAGTTCGCGCTTCTACATTCAAAAGAATTCGTGCTAGAATTAGATAATCGGAAGTATACTTAAGCTTAAGCTAAAGCTAATGAAAATTGGGTAGCATCTCCTTTGTTTCTACAACTTTCTCCATATGATATAACAACTCCCAACATCCATAACAACATTCATAATATCGTAATCAACAACTTCTTCAAGTTCAACGTTATTCAATTCCCACAATTCCTTACTAAAATGATTCATGACCATAACTATGGCATAACACCGTATGCGTTCTCATATTATACTTCCTTAACGGCATTTGTATCATATACAACAAGATTTTACTCATTATATATCAAGGGTCATGATTCATGTTAAACTACTATTCAAGAATACCATAAATTTCACATTTGAGCTCCATATTCTAATTTCTTCCATAATTCAAGTCTTTCAACCCCTCAATATTCTTAATATCATGAAATGATGATAAAACTCACCTTTGATTGTGTAGGGATGGGATTTTGATGAAGATACTTCACTTGGAGAAAACCCTAGCTCCACTTCCAAAGAATTTCTTGACTTTCAACAACCCTAGAGAACTCTCTTGCACTTGATTTCCTTGAATTGATGATATTGATCTTTGATTTCCCTTGAGTTCTTTTAAATGGAGTGAGTGGAGTATTCTATAGAGTTAGAGAGAAGTGGAGAAGTTGGAAAATGAGAAATTAGAAGTGGGATCACATTTATATACTTGGAAAAATGTTCATCCCGTCGGGACTTATACGGACCCTTATACGGTCCGTATAAGTGTCCATATTTCATCATCAGGCAAAACATCTTTTCTGTTGAGTTATACGAATCCTAATACAAACCGTATAAGAGGTCGTATAACTCCACTTTCCTGAAATCATTTCCGTTGTTTCGTTTGATCTCCAATCCTTGTGGAACCTTCTTAGCACTTGTTTAGCACTTCACTAACAACCTAAGGAGTGTTATAACCTTTCCTCAAGGCATTATTAAATCAACATTAGCTCGGTGCTTGCAAACCCCTTACCAAACACGGCTTATGCTTGACATTCTTCAACGAACTTTCTTATGTTGCCTCAAACGTGTTTGTAATCTTAATTAGAACCGTTAAGCACTACTTCTTACTTGTAGAAACATCATGTACTTCTTACCCTGCGTTAGTCTATCTACCATACGACGACATGAAATTTTCCCAGGCGTAACAGTCATATAAGAAAGATTCGAACCTGGATCGATCAACGAATACGCATCAAGAGAATAAATAGTGAGAATACCTGTGACCACAACATCTGAGGCTCCAGCCACCTCCCTACGAGCCAAATCATGAAGTCGAGCTTTCTTTGTACTAAATGATCCTGGAAAGATAAAAATACAACTAACACCCAAATAAGAACAACATAGTCCTCACGGGGATTCTAATGACTAGAACATTCAAGTCTCAACACGAAGTAAGGGGGTTTCTACCTTCATCTGACTTTTCCAAAAGTTAGATACCCATAAGGTTCAACACGTATATGCTTTGACTAGGAAGCACACAATATATAAATCAAGACAATATACTCCGACAAGGAGGCTAATTCAACAATAAATGATTCAAGCCTAACTTGCCTCATGCCAAAATCGAGAATAACAAATTAAAGCCTAAATCAACTTCATTATCTTCTTAAATCATTATTCCACAAGAGGCTATTCTCTAATTTCAAGCCTAAAATATAGTTCTTAAGCTAAACATCAAAATAGCACAGATCTTTTAACCCAATAAGAATATTACCTCAATATATGATAATTCTTAATTCACTACAAGAGACCCTCAATTGTCCCCTTCATCCTAACCTCTAGTACTTGAAAACATATCACGTCTTAATTATTCCCTTAAGCCTAACAAGATTTTGCCAGAGTTTTCTCTGTAACAAAGACTACTTTTGTTTCTATACCTGTCTCAATTTATCAACAACCAAACCCTACAACGACCATATGTACCAAACACCTACAATACAATTTCAGCGACTCTGTACCATCCATCAAATTACACATCACAACAATGTGCACTCTATAACACTATTGTTCACTTGGTTAACATTTGTAACACGAGTTAAAGTCATGTCTATAAAGCACGGGTAACGAACATGTTAGAATGATCCTAAAGGAAGTTCAAGCTCTACAGCACAATCTAGAATCAAGAAAAGTACGAAACACCTAAAATGTCCTAGTAGTCACACATCCATAGAGGTGGCCAGTCTGCATGAATAGGACTCCACTAGACACAGCTCCAAAGACAATCCTAGGACACTTATTGTCATGACCCATTTTCACTAAGTCGTGCGGGCGCCTACCTTTTCCACCTCGGTAAGCGAACCCTTATCCCAATAAACACAAAAACATAAATAAAGTGGAAGAAATAGAATAACGCAAGCCTTATGATAATAATATAAGAAAATGCGGAAGTAAATGAAATACACCCCAATATCTAATATGGTCATACAAGAGCATCTAACTAATTACTTCAAGTCTGAATAATAGTAATACATAAATAGTCTCAAAATCATGCCTCAAGATAGAGATAAAGACGTAATAGAAGGGAGAGTCTTCGGGAAGCGAACGTCCTCGTGCTCACCCTGAAAGACTCGAATTAGCAATCCTCAAATATCGGCCACGAGGAGTAGAGGTCGATCCCACCTGGTACTCTGCATTCATAAAAGAATGTAGCAAGTGCAGGTCAATACAAACAACAAATACTGGTAGGTATAATAGGTCAACTAAGACCAGCTAAAGTATATAAAGACAACAAAGCAAGATAAACACATAGACCAACAAGTACAAACAGAACAAGTCATCACTTATGTTATAGCATCTAAACCCAACTCTGACAAGTCTCAGTATAATCAATCCAAACCAGTACATCACAATCATCTCACAACAAGTCATCACTTATGTTATATCATCTAAGCGCAACTGTGCCAAGTCTCAGCTAATCAATCCAAACCAGTATATCACGATAGTATCACAACATATCACCAGACACCAAAAGGTAGAATGCAATACAATAATGTATGTATGATGAATACAATGCATATGCACCTTTATACAACATGTTCCGGACGGAATAACTCCACGTCTCGGCGATCATGACCCATGGGGGACCCATAAAGTCTATATACCGCTCGCTCCAAAAAATGACATCGGATCACGAGCACTCTCTCGATCCCGGCAAGAAACCTCGGGCATCATCACTCATTTATTCTCGGCAAGAAACCTCAGGCAACTTACACTCTTCTCTCTTTTACGCTCTCCGGAAAAGACCTTGGAGGCTACACTCTCTCACTTATCATCATCAATACCATAATCATGCATATATTAATGTATCATGGAAATGAGTATGAATATGATGCAATGTAATATCAACAACTAATTCAATCCAAAATAGTACCACACATAGCACACAAGTAATATAAATAGTAAGGCTATACAATAGTCCACAATGGAATCACCATTCTCATCTCAGTATCAATCAAGTAAAATGTCACGACCCAACCCTATAGGCCGTGACTGGTGCCCGACCTGGACACCCGTATACATACCTATCAGATATAGTCAAACTGAAGCTACGAATAATATGGAACTTTACAAAAGAACTCTGAAGGTTCATAGCGTCATCATATATGCATATTCAGATACACTGTCTCCTACCGGTGTAGCTACTTCAAATGGTTCAATCAACTCAGGTTTTATTCCAATTCTACTAGCAACAAAGGGAGATATATATGATAAGGTGGATCCTGGATCTATCAATGCATGTACGTCCCGAGAGAAGATCGATAATATACCTGTAACCACATTTGGTGACGCCTCCTGATCCTGTCTACTAGCCAAAGCATATATGCGGTTTGAAGGACCGCTAGAACTGGAAGCTCCGCCACGGCCTCTACCACGGCCTGCTGGTGTCTGCATACCCTGCCCCATAGGGCGTATAGCCATAGAAGAAGATGAACCAGCAACCGACCCAGTAGGCTGAGCTGCACCACCTGGACTACGCCCAAATGGACACTCCCTCATAATATGGCCTTGACGGCCACAAGTAAAGAAAGCACCTGTAGCAAAACGGCATTCCCCAAAATGAGGCCTACCACAACGAGAACACCGAGGGAAAGGTGGCCTCGACTGACTCGAACTCCCGTGCATCTGTGAACCTGAAGCCCTAGAGCTTTGACCGGCTCCTGAATACCCTGTGCTATCAAATCTCCTACCCGAGAACTGCGGGGGTGCACTCCGTGCTGGCTGAGAAGGATATCTACTATGCTACTGCTGAGGTTGCCTGCCTCGAAACTCACCCGGATAGCCAACTGATCTAGCCCTCTTATGCTGGCCTCTGTCATAGTCTCTATCCGGCTGGCGTCCCCTGTGCCGATCCTCTACCCCCTATGCATAAGCCTGTACCCGAGCAATATCCATCCCTGCTGAGAAGCCATTGCCATACATCTATCAATCAAGTAACGATCCAGTCCCATCACATAACGATGCATCCTATTAGCCATATCGGCTACAATAGTAGGCGCATATCTAGCCAGCGAATCAAATTCAAGACTATAATCTCGAACATCTACCATTCTGCCTCAAATGTAAAAATCTATCGACTTTGGCTCGCCTCATCTCCGGAGGTAGAAAATGACCAAGGAAGGCCTCCACGAACTCATCCCATACCGCTGGAGGAGCATCCTCACCCCTAGACAACTCCCAGGACTCATACCAATTAACAGCTACATCACGCAACCGATATGAAGCTAACTCAACAGACTCAGTCTCAGAAGCTCTAATTATCCTCAACGTACACTGCATCTGCCGAATAAAATCCTGTGGATCCTCCGCGGGCTTTGACCCGAAGAACTCTGGGGGATTACAAGTCAAGAAATCACGAGCCCTCAAACTATCATGTCTATTCGCATAGTCAACCCCTAATCCATGCCTGCGAGCCTACCCTGCCGCTAGTCTGGTCAATAACTGAACTGCATCTCTCATGGCCCTATCCTCCGCCCCTGGCTGAGGAGCTGGAGGCTCGGGTACTGAAACCTCAGGAACTGGCGGTGGAACCGCCCCCTGATCTGTAGTTGCTGCTGCTCTAGGCTCCTCTGATAGTGGCGGTGTAGCAGAGCTCGCTGACTGGACCACAACCTCAGGCATAGGCTGGGCATGGGCCCTAGTAACTCTCCGGATCTGGCTGGTCTCTCCAGCCACTGACTTGCCCTTCTGGACAGCTGTCGCTTTCTTTGGAGGCATCACTGTAACATAATAATCCGTTAGGAAGGAATTACCTTGATAATACAACTCTATCGCACGATCTAGAGTGAGAAGGAAAGATAACATCCTAAATGTCCCGTAGCTTCCTGTTTATAGATGTGGTGCACAACACACCGATAAACAAGACTCTACTAGACACGGTCTGTAGACATTCCGAGGACGAACTGCTCTGATACCACTTTTGTCACGACCCAACCCCATAGGCCGTGACTAGTGCCCGAGCTAGACACTCGTATACACCCCTGTTAGCTATATGATAAATCCACAACCAAACATGATATGGGACCCATAGGTCCAACACATAGTCTTAGAACTGTCGCACATACATACAACCCACACATATGTCTACAGACCTCTAAGAGTAATAACAGTATCATATGACGGGACAGGGCCCCGCCGTACCCCTGGATAAACACATGTATGCAACAAAAGGATCTGTACCAAAAAGCTAGGCTCTGGGACAAGGGAGCACTCCAAGATAGCTGAATAGATATCCTAAGCTGGCGGATCACCAAAACGAGCGTCTGTACCTGCGGGCATGAAACGCATCCCCCCGAAGAAAGGGGGTCAGTACGAAATATGTACTGAGTATATAAAGCATGGAATACTATAAAGGAGATCACATCTGAAGTAGAGATTACCAGAAACAAGTATAATAATCAAGAAGTCACTGTACCTGTGCCTTACGAAACAAAATCATGCATATCATTATCATATACCGTACCCGGCCCATTATGGGACTCGGTGCCATAATCATATCATATCATCATATACATATACCGTACCCGGCCCTCTAGTAAGGGACTCGCTGAATAAAGTCGTGTACACGTATACCGTACCCGGACCATCATGGGACTCGGTGCCATAATCATATATCATATCATCATATCATCATATACCGTACCCGGCCCTGTAGTAAGGGACTCGGTGAATAATGCATTGACACTGTGCATGATAACACACCCGGCCCGGGACTCGGTGAATGATACAATAACAGTATGCACGAGCAGAGTAGTAAGTAACCATATGCACATAAATCATCTTTTGAGATTCAATAGATAAGTAGACTAATCAGCTCTCGAGTGTCAGGATAATAGCCATATTAAGTTCTCTCTAAATGTCATTAAGAACTATATTAAGGAAAGTATCAGGGACCATAGACATGTATCAAATCAATACGAGACAGCTTATGAAAGTTAAGGACATTATTTGTTATATCCCGCATTTTTGGGCGCTCGGACAATTCAAGGTAACTGCGGGAAAATGACAAGCGAGGCTTTATTTTTATTTTGTTAAGCACATGAGTTGGTTATGAAAATTTTGAAGTGGGAATATTAAGAAATGTTAAGGGCATAAAGGGAAATTCTCAATATGACTCGTGGAATTATGGAGGAAGACGAAGGGCAAATTTGGAAATTGGAAAAAAATTAAAATTTGTCATGAAGTGCAAAAATAAAACAAAAAAATGGGCTTGTGTTGAATTGGGCCATGTTGGCCATCCAACCCTTTCTTAATGGGCCAAGGCCCATGTGGGAAATGAATAAATAAGCCAAATTAGTCATGTTCTTCATTATGCTCTCTAGAAGTTTCAAGACTTGGAAAAAAAAAAAAAGAGAGAGAGAAAGAAGAAGCTTCAAGGGCCATTTCGGCCAAGTGAAAAAATCAACAAGCAAATTGACAAAAATTCCTTCAAAAATCATTTTCTACCAAGTGGAGGGTCCTTAACAAAGTAGAGTTGTTATTGAAGCAAGAAAAACACAAATTCATAAGTTGGAAATTCAAGCAAGTTGGAGAATCAAAGAAGAAGGTAAGGATTCATCCTTTTCTTATATGTTATGGATGTTGTGCATGTTGTAATGTGTAAAAATGAGTGAAATTCATGAAGAACAAGAATATAGGTGTGTGGCCGTGCATGCCTATGTGTGTGTATGAATCATGTTTTAATTATTCAATCTAGTGTTTGGTTGTTATTGTTGTGGATGCTATGTTGATAATGGAAGTTGAATGATTTTGGAGAGGTTGTAGTTGTGTATGCATGATGTTGGCCGTGTAGTTGTGGTGTGGTGTGGAGGAAAATGAGTTAATGTTATTTAGTATATTGGTTGTTGTTATGTGGATTCTATATTGCTAATAAAAAGCTTAATGATCTTAGAGAAATTATGGAAATTGGAGACTTGTGGATGAAGTTTATGTAAATTGAATACTATGTTCTTACATGTATGGAAGACAATGATATTAGTATGGTATTGTTGGAACATATATTATAAGGTTGTTATTGTTTTTATTGGAGTTGGAAGGTTTTGAAGGAAGTAGTATATTGATTGAGTTATTATAATGTATCTTGGATTGAATATGGAAATTTTTAGTATGGTTGTATTCCCGGATTGTGGTTGATTAAAAATTAGCTAAGTTGAATTTTGAGGATGTTGTATTTATAGGGGAAATGCTGCCGAAATTTCGGTAGCCAAGTATTATCTTAAGATTCCAATTCTAAATGCTCTAACCAAAGTTTGGTAAATATGACCAATTTGTAGATTGTGGCGGATTTGCAACTTGAATTTGGAATAGTATAAGGAGCGGAAAGAGGTATGTAAGGCTTCACCCTTCCTTCTATGGCATGTCTTAGACGTAATATTTTGGATATGAACCTCGGGGACAACTCTATTTTCCGGAATCCGCACCTAAAGTTTCCCCTCTTTCATTCAGTAGAATTGAATTAGAAAGTGTGTGAAACGTTGGAAAAACTTTCCAAACCTCTAGAACTTGCATAAATAGGACCCGACTACCTTGAAACCCTCACAAGTAACGCCATGACATGTAATATATGTAAATTGTGCACGCTACCTCATTCGGCCCGAGGTGGGCCCATTGTTCCCGGATTTTCCTTATTGTTCCGTTTGACTTATTTTGAAGCAGAATTCAAAGGAAACTTTTGACCCTTGTCCCGATTATCAAACGATAAGTACCGTACCATTCTAATGGAAATATGTCTATGATAACCATGATAACGATGATGCTAAGGAAGAGAATACGTCTATGATAAGTATGACAAGAATGATTCCATGACTAAGAGTCTTAGGCTAAGGACCCAATGTGAATACGAAAGAATCAAACTAGTTCTTGATTTTTAATTCTATTCCTTGGTTACGACACTATCTTCTAAAGATTTCAAAGGCATGATCCCAAGTCGTAAAGTCTCAAATGTCTATGATAGATATGTTGACGATATGTTCCTACTATGAATATGACAATATGACAATGTTAAATTATTTCTTGATATCTCAACTCTATTATGGGTAATGACTACTTTAGAGGTTCCAAGTATATGAAACGATGCCTTATGACCGTATTTTAGGTTTTCTCATAATGACACTCTTCATTGATAGTCTCGCCTTATGATATTAGTTCCTTCAAGGTGAGACAAAGCGGTCACGGTTATACCATAATGTAATCGGAGGTCACCGACCTTACGTCACTCCGATGGATACATGGTTTTCTTTGGGCTCTCCTGCATGCTTATATGATATATGTATATGAGATATGAATATGTACATGGGGTGGGGGAAGGGATATATGGGGGATGGGAAGGGATACATGTTTCATTGCCACCTGGTCAACTGGCGTTATCATCCCGGACGCGGAATGCCCGGACGCGGGATATATGGGCGAGCCGACGTATTTCGGCGCTATGTGGGCGAGCCGACATTGTTCGGTGCTATGATATGACATGATCTGATATGCTATGACATGATACGCTATGACATGACATGATATGATACGATATGACATGATACGCTATGACATGACATGATATGATACGATATGACATGATGCGCTATGATATGATATGATATGATAAGACATGACATGATATAAGTTCTATTTTCTATGTCTATGAAAAATAAATGTTCTTTTTAAAGGGAAGGACAAGCATGCATGGTATCCGGCCTGAAAAGGGTATTCCTATGTACAGGTTACTTTCTTGTATCACTATATATCCTATTATCCCATGGTATTGTTAATCATACCTTATGTTTCTGTTTGTATTATCTTCCATGCTTTACATACTCGGTACACTATTTGTACTGACGTCCCTTCTTGTGTCCGCTGCGTTCCATGCCGCGCAGGTCAGCAGGTAGACAGACTTGACTCCTAGGAGCTTCATCAGCAGTATTGTAGCAGCGCTCCAGTTGTTCCGGAGCCTCAGTTCCTTGGTACTATTTTGTGTATATATGTTCGGGCACGGCAGTACTCGACCCTTCCTATGTATATGTGTACTATGTTTAGAGGCTCGTAGACTGATATGTACAGTTAGATGTTTTGTACTTTTGATGGTCCTCGTCGCTGTGTAATGTGCTAGCAAAGTTTGCTAGCCTATGTTTATAATTATGCTACTAATGTTAATGTTATGCAGAAAAAGAAAGTACGGTGATGTTCATATGGCCCACTTAGTAATAATAATGAGATACGAGTTAGGGGAGTAATGGGTACAAGTATCGAGTACTCGTCACGGCCCTAGTTGGGTCGTGACAGAAGTGGTATCAGAGTAGTTCGGTCCTAGGGGTTTGTCTACGAGCCGTGTCCAGTAGAGTCCTGTTTATGGGTGTGTAGCGCGCCACACTTATAGACAGGAGGCTGCAGGGCATTTAGGAAATATGACATTCTTTGTACTCTAGATCGAGCGATAGAGCTATGCTACTAGGCTTCCTTATTCTCTTCCTAATCCTATGTTAAGCGACATGTGAGATATCTACGAAGGAGACCTCCCCGAAGTATTGTAATACACTATGAGGCCCGTTTAACATTCGAGGACGAATGTTCTAAAGGGGGGGAGGATGTTATATCCCGCATTTTTGGGCGCTCGGACAATTCTAGGTAACTGCGGGAAAATGACAAGCGAGGGTTTATTTTTATTTTGTTAAGCACATGAGTTGGTTATGAAAATTTTGAAGTGGGAATATTAAGAAAGGTTAAGGGCATAAAGGGGAATTCGCAATATGACTCGTGGAATTATGGAGGAAGACGAAGGGCAAATTTGGAAATTGGAAAAAAATTAAAATTTGTCATGAAGTACAAAAATAAAACAAAAAAATGGGCTTGTGTTGAATTGGGCCATGTTGGCCATCCAACCCTTTCTTAATGGGCCAAGGCCCATGTGGGAAATGAATAAATAAGCAAAATTAGTCATGTTCTTCATTTTGCTCTCTAGAAGTTTCAAGACTTGGAAAAAAAAAAGAGAGAGAAAGAAGAAGCTTCAAGGGCCATTTCGGCCAAGTGCAAAAATCAACAAGAAAATTGACAAAAATTCCTTCAAAAATCATTTTCTACCAAGTGGAGGGTCCTTAACAAAGTAGAGTTGTTATTGAAGCAAGAAAAACACAAATTCATAAGTTGGAAATTCAAGCAAGTTGGAGAATCAAAGAAGAAGGTAAGGATTCATCCTTTTCTTATATGTTATGGATGTTGTGCATGTTGTAATGTGTAAAAATGAGTGAAATTCATGAAGAACAAGAATATAGGTGTGTGGCCGTGCATGCCTATGTGTGTGTATGAATCATGTTTTAATTATTCTATCTAGTGTTTGGTTGTTATTGTTGTGGATGCTATGTTGATAATGGAAGTTGAATGATTTTGGAGAGGTTGTAGTTGTGTATGCATGATGTTGGCCGTGTAGTTGTGGTGTGGTGTGGAGGAAAATGAGTTAATTTTATTTAGTGTATTGGTTGTTGTTATGTGGATTCTATATTGCTGATAAAAAGCTTAATGGTCTTAGAGAAATTATGGAAATTGGAGACTTGTGGATGAAGTTTATGTAAATTGAATACTATGTTCTTACATGTATGGAAGACAATGATATTAGTATGGTATTGTTGGAACATATATTATAAGGTTGTTATTGTTTTTATTGGAGTTGGAAGGTTTTGAAGGAAGTAGTATATTGATTGAGTTATTATAATGTATCTTGGATTGAATATGGAAATTTTTAGTATGGTTGTATTCCCGGATTGTGGTTGATTAAAAATTGGCTAAGTTGAATTTTGAGGATGTTGTATTTATAGGGGAAATGCTGCCGAAATTTCGGTAGCCAAGTATTATCTTAAGATTCCAATTCTAAATGCTCTAACCAAAGTTTGGTAAATATGACCAATTTGTAGATTGTGGCGGATTTGCAACTTGAATTTGGAATAGCATAAGGAGCGGAAAGAGGTATGTAAGGCTTCACCCTTCCTTCTATGGCATATCTTAGACGTAATATGTTGGATATGAACCTCGGGGATAACTCTATTTTCCAGAATCCGCACCTAAAGTTTCCCCTCTTTCATTCAGTAGAATTGAATTAGAAAGTGTGCGAAACGTTGGAAAAACTTTCCAAACCTCTAGAACTTGCATAAATAGGACCCGACTACCTTGAAACCCTCACAAGTAACGCCATGACATGTAATATATGTAAATTGTGCACGCTACCTCATTCGGCCCGAGGTGGGCCCATTGTTCCCGGATTTTCCTTATTGTTCCGTTTGACTTATTTTGAAGCAGAATTCAAAGGAAACTTTTGACCCTTGTCCCGATTATCAAACGATAAGTACCGTACCATTCTAATGGAAATATGTCTATGATAACCATGATAACGATGATGCTAAGGAAGAGAATACGTCTATGATAAGTATGACAAGAATGATTCCATGACTAAGAGTCTTAGGCTAAGGACCCAATGTGAATACGAAAGAATCAAACTAGTTCTTGATTTTTAATTCTATTCCTTGGTTATGACACTATCTTCTAAAGATTTCAAAGGCATGATCCCCAAGTCGTAAAGTCTCAAATGTCTATGATAGATATGTTGACGATATGTTCCTACTATGAATATGACAATATGACAATGTTAAATTATTTCTTGATATCTCAACTCTATTATGGGTAATGACTACTTTAGAGGTTCCAAGTATATGAAACGATGCCTTATGACCCTATTTTAGGTTTTCTCATAATGACACTCTTCATTGATAGTCTCGCCTTATGATACTAGTTCCTTCAAGGTGAGACAAAGCGGTCACGGTTATACCATAATGTAATCGGAGGTCACCGACCTTACGTCACTCCGATGGATACATGGTTTTCTTTGGGCTCTCTTGCATGCTTATATGACATATGTATATGAGATATGAATATGTACATGGGGTGGGGGAAGGGGTATATGGGGGATGGGAAGGGATACATGTTTCATTGCCACCTGGTCAGCTGGCGTTATCATGCCCGGACGCGGAATGCCCGGACGCGGGATATATGGGCGAGCCGACGTATTTCGGCGCTATGTGGGCGAGCCGACATTGTTCGGTGCTATGATATGACATGATCTGATATGCTATGACATGATACGCTATGACATGACATGATATGATACGATATGACATGATACGCTATGACATGACATGATATGATACGATATGACATGATGCGCTATGATATGATATGATATGATAAGACATGACATGATATACGTTCTATTTTCTATGTCTATGAAAAAGAAATGTTCTTTTTAAAGGGAAGGACAAACATGCATAGTATCCGGCCTGAAAAGGGTATTCCTATGTACAGGTTACTTTCCTGTATCACTAGATGTCCTATGATCCCATGGTATTGTTAATCATACCGTATGTTTCTGTTTGTATTATCTTCCATGCTTTACATACTCGGTACACTATTCGTACTGACGTCCCTTCTTGTGGACGCTGCGTTCCATGCCGCGCAGGTCAGCAGGTAGACAGACTTGACTCCTAGGAGCTTCATCAGCAGTATTGTAGCAGCGCTCCAGTTGTTCCGGAGCCTCAGTTCCTTGGTACTATTTTGTGTATATATGTTCGGGCACGGCAGTACTCGGCCCTTCCTATGTATATGTGTACTATGTTTAGAGGCTCGTAGACTGATATGTACAGTTAGATGTTTTGTACTTTTAATGGTCCTCGTCGCTGTGTAATGTGCTAGAAAAGTTTGCTAGCCTATGTTTATAATTATGCTACTAATGTTAATGTTAAGCAGAAAAAAAAAGTACGGTGATGTTCATACGGCCCACTTAGTAATAATAATGAGATACGAGTTAGGGGGGTGCTCGGTACAAGTATCGAGTACTCGTCACGGCCCTAGTTGGGTCGTGACAGAAGTGGTATCACAGCAGTTCAGTCCTAGGGGTTTGTCTACGAGCCGTGTCCAGTAGAGTCCTGTTTATGGGTGTGTAGCGCGCCACACTTATAGACAGGAGGCTGCAGGGCATTTAGGAAATATGACCTTCTTTGTAGTCTAGATCGTGCGATAGAGCTATGCTACTAGGCTTCCTTATTCTCTTCCTAATCCTATGTTATGGTTTCAGTAATGTCGATGAAGAGAGCAACTTCAGATAGTGGGGGCACCAAGAAGGCCCCTAGAGTATCTCCAGAGCCGAGTAAGGGGAGCCTCGGCTATTCGATTGAGACAGATCCGTCGGAGGACCCAGCCACAATTCCTCCAGAGTTCCTGACTCCCAGAGCAGAGGATCCCGCGGAGGACAGCTATGATACAGATCCGTCGGAGGACCCAGCAACAATTCCTCCAGAGCTTCTGACCCCTAGAGCAGGGGATTCCACTGAGGGTGGTTATGATACAGATCCCTCGGAGGATCCGACGATGACTCCTCCAGAGCTTCTTACCTCTAGGGAGGAGGATAGTTACGACACAGACCCATCGGAGCATTCTTCCGGGACAACGGAGGAGGAGACTTCCAGGGATATGCTAGCTGCTCCTGTGATGGAGCACTATGTCAGTCAGGCCACCTCGGAGAGTGCTACGGACTACTCCTGTCCTTTGTCCTGGTCATCAGTGAACCAGGAATCGCCTGGTTATCTATACTCTTCCGAGTCGGATGCGAGAAATGACGAGAGTCAAACGAGCGGAGAGTAGACAGACGAGGATGAGGAGCATACTTCACATGGAAGCTCCCCGGACCAGGCTCGAGATTGATCGGCTACAGGTATATGAGATTTTCTTTGAAATTTTCTATGTATACGTAATCTTTGCAAAATACTAATTAGTGACGGCAGATGGAAATTCAAAAGGGGCCAAAGACTTAGTGGTTGTGAGTAATGGCGATTGAGATGTCTCCGCCACCAGTGCGAATTTAGAAACCCCGGATAAAAGATAATCATATGTATGGATGGGAGTAAATAGTGAAGATTTAAACAGAGGCAATATGGTAATTGTATGGTCAGGAAAGTGAAAATAGGGGTGGGACCCGCCGCGAGGGCGTTTTGGAAGTTGTTAGAACCCCGACTTACCTTAAATTATGTGATAAAGGTCGTGCGGGGCAGTTGATATAATTATACCAGCATTCACGCATTTAAATGCACCAAAGTTTCGAGGTTAAGCGTGCTAAGGTGGGAGGATGGGTGACCCCCTGGGAAATATGCTGAAAATTTCGTAAATGTGGGAACAAGAGACGAATGTGAAATTAGGTAGCCTAAAGTAAATTAGAGTGTGTGAAGTGGTTAGAAACTCTATAGAAGTCGTGTAGGCTGAGACGGACTAGACTAGCAGAAGGGGAGAAAGCATGACAGAGCTTCAGGACTAAAGAAAGTTTGATTAGCTTTTGGAAGTGTTTGTAAGTAAAATAGTGGTGGAAATGTATATATGTACATGACATCTTATCTGTGACTGTAGAACCCTAACAAACAGTGTCGCGATACCTAGAATATGCTAGCTGGATGAAATTCAAAAGACGTGATGAAGGATAAGTACGGATGTCACCGGGTAAGACCGATGCCGAACCCACACTAGTTAAGGCTAGAAAGCCCTAATACAGTGATATACGGAAACATGTCTAGTGAAGGGATAGACGCGGCAGACTCCACGAAGAAGGAATTACAATTGAACAAGATCGCAGAAGGCGACGATTATTTAAAGGACATAGGCGTGCGTAGACCCTCTTAATAAAGGGGGGGGGGGGGAGAGAACATGTTAGACCTAAAATGGACTATGACGATTCAAGATCCAATAAAGGGGACTTATTAACCTAGGACCAGAGCTCGGAGCTAAGTCAGTTGGCCTACAGGCAACCCAAGCTCCTAAAATGGATATGTTAAGCGACATGTGAGATATCTACGAAGGCGACCTCCCCGAAGTATTGTAATACACTATGAGGCCCGTTTAACATTCGAGGATGAATGTTCTAAAGGGGGGGAGGATGTTATATCCCGCATTTTTGGGTGCTCGGACAATTCAAGGTAACTGCGGGAAAATGACAAGCGAGGCTTTATTTTTATTTTGTTAAGCACATGAGTTGGTTATGAAAATTTTGAAGTGGGAATATTAAGAAAGGTTAAGGGCATAAAGGGGAATTCGCAATATGACTCGTGGAATTATGGAGGAAGACGAAGGGCAAATTTGGAAATTGGAAAAAAATTAAAATTTGTCATGAAGTACAAAAATAAAATAAAAAAATGGGCTTGTGTTGAATTGGGCCATGTTGGCCATCCAACCCTTTCTTAATGGGCCAAGGCCTATGTGGGAAATGAATAAATAAGCCAAATTAGTCATGTTCTTCATTTTGCAATCTAGAAGTTTCAAGACTTGGAAAAAAAAAAAAAAAAGAGAGAGAGGAAGAAGAAGCTTCAAGGGCCATTTCGGCCAAGTGCAAAAATCAACAAGAAAATTGACAAAAATTCCTTCAAAAATCATTTTCTACCAAGTGGAGGGTCCTTAACAAAGTAGAGTTGTTATTGAAGCAAGAAAAACACAAATTCATAAGTTGGAAATTCAAGCAAGTTGGAGAATCAAAGAAGAAGGTAAGGATTCATCCTTTTCTTATATGTTATGGATGTTGTGCATGTTGTAGTGTGTAAAAATGAGTGAAATTCATGAAGAACAAGAATATAGGTGTGTGGCCGTGCATTCCTATGTGTGTGTATGAATCATGTTTTAATTATTCAATCTAGTGTTTGGTTGTTATTGTTGTGGATGCTATGTTGATAATGGAAGTTGAATGATTTTGGAGAGGTTGTAGTTGTGTATGCATGATGTTGGCCGTGTAGTTGTGGTGTGGTGTGGAGGAAAATGAGTTAATTTTATTTAGTGTATTGGTTGTTGTTATGTGGATTCTATATCGCTAATAAAAAGCTTAATGATCTTAGAGAAATTATGGAAATTGGAGACTTGTGGATGAAGTTTATGTAAATTGAATACTATGTTCTTACATGTATGGAAGAAAATGATATTAGTATGGTATTGTTGGAACATATATTATAAGGTTGTTATTGTTTTTATTGGAGTTGGAAGGTTTTGAAGGAAGTAGTATATTGATTGAGTTATTATAATGTATCTTGGATTGAATATGGAAATTTTTAGTATGGTTGTATTCCCGGATTGTGGTTGATTAAAAATTGGCTAAGTTGAATTTTGAGGATGTTGTATTTATAGGGGAAATGCTGCCGAAATTTCGGTAGCCAAGTATTATTTTATGATTCCAATTCTAAATGCTCTAACCAAAGTTTGGTAAATATGACCAATTTGTAGATTGTGGCGGATTTGCAACTTGAATTTGGAATAGCATAAGGAGCGGAAAGAGGTATGTAAGGCTTCACCCTTCCTTCTATGGCATGTCTTAGACGTAATATGTTGGATATGAACCTCGGGGACAACTCTATTTTCCGGAATCCGCACCTAAAGTTTCCCCTCTTTCATTCAGTAGAATTGAATTAGAAAGTGTGCGAAACGTTGGAAAAACTTTCCAAACCTCTAGAACTTGCATAAATAGGACCCGACTACCTTGAAACCCTCACAAGTAACGCCATGACATGTAATATATGTAAATTGTGCACGCTACCTCATTCGGCCCGAGGTGGGCCCATTGTTCCCGGATTTTCCTTATTGTTCCGTTTGACTTATTTTGAAGCAGAATTCAAAGGAAACTTTTGACCCTTGTCCCGATTATCAAACGATAAGTACCGTACCATTCTAATGGAAATATGTCTATGATAACCATGATAACAATGATGCTAAGGAAGAGAATACGTCTATGATAAGTATGACAAGAATGATTCCATGACTAAGAGTCTTAGGCTAAGGACCCAATGTGAATACGAAAGAATCAAACTAGTTCTTGATTTTTAATTCTATTCCTTGGTTATGGCACTATCTTCTAAAGATTTCAAAGGCATGATCCCCAAGTCGTAAAGTCTCAAATGTCTATGATAGATATGTTGACGATATGTTCCTACTATGAATATGACAATATGACAATGTTAAATTATTTCTTGATATCTCAACTCTATTATGGGTAATGACTACTTTAGAGGTTCCAAGTATATGAAACGATGCCTTATGACCCTATTTTAGGTTTTCTCATAATGACACTCTTCATTGATAGTCTCGCCTTATGATACTAGTTCCTTCAAGGTGAGACAAAGCGGTCACGGTTATACCATAATGTAATCGGAGGTCACCGACCTTACGTCACTCCGATGGATACATGGTTTTCTTTGGGCTCTCCTGCATGCTTATATGACATATGTATATGAGATATGAATATGTACATGGGGTGGGGGAAGGGGTATATGGGGGATGGGAAGGGATACATGTTTCATTGCCACCTGGTCAGCTGGCGTTATCATCCCGGACGCGGAATGCCCGGACGCGGGATATATGGGCGAGCCGACGTATTTCGGCGCTATGTGGGCGAGCCGACATTGTTCGGTGCTATGATATGACATGATCTGATATGCTATGACATGATACGCTATGACATGACATGATATGATACGATATGACATGATACGCTATGACATGACATGATATGATACGATATGAAATGATGCGCTATGATATGATATGATATGATAAGACATGACATGATATACGTTCTATTTTCTATGTCTATGAAAAAGAAATGTTCTTTTTAAAGGGAAGGACAAACATGCATAGTATCCGGCCTGAAAAGGGTATTCCTATGTACAGGTTACTTTCCTGTATCACTAGATGTCCTATGATCCCATGGTATTGTTAATCATACCGTATGTTTCTGTTTGTATTATCTTCCATGCTTTACATACTCGGTACACTATTCGTACTGACGTCCCTTCTTGTGGACGCTGCGTTCCATGCCGCGCAGGTCAGCAGGTAGACAGACTTGACTCCTAGGAGCTTCATCAGCAGTATTGTAGCAGCGCTCCAGTTGTTCCGGAGCCTCAGTTCCTTGGTACTATTTTGTGTATATATGTTCGGGCACGGCAGTACTCGGCCCTTCCTATGTATATGTGTACTATGTTTAGAGGCTCGTAGACTGATATGTACAGTTAGATGTTTTGTACTTTTGATGGTCCTCGTCGCTGTGTAATGTGCTAGAAAATTTTGCTAGCCTATGTTTATAATTATGCTACTAATTTTAATGTTAAGCAGAAAAAAAGAGTACGGTGATGTTCATACGACCCACTTAGTAATAATAATGAGATACGAGTTAGGGGGGTGCTCGGTACAAGTATCGAGTACTCGTCACGACCCTAGTTGGGTCGTGACATTATTCATTATAGAATCTTTTAGGAATAGGAACCTTTGTACATCATTTACTAGCCAATCATATAAAAAACTCGAGGGCAATAGCTCGACTATCCTGAGAGTTCTAACATCAAGAAGTGAATAAGAATCGTAAATCATGCTCGGAACTTGTGAATAGAATTACCCCAAAGCTCATATCGTACATTACTTACATCTAGGACATGCCAAAAGAAAGAAAGGACAGCTTTACATACCTTTAGCGTTTACTCGCAACACATCACGTATACGCCGCCCAATAGTATTTCAACCTATATTAAGACGTCAAGAACTACGGTTAAGCTACGGGGAGATTCAAAACGTATTCTAATGTTAGTAACTCCCTTCTAGATAATTAGACGACGTTTCCCTTATATTCAAACCTGCCACATACAACCAAGCCAACATCAACAATTATACGTTCAAGTACCAACCCGAGACTATTCAAACAAGACTCGAGAACGCTCTGGACAGTCCGTACAACATTCCAAAACAGCCCAACCAACACACAATACAACATATAATCTTCCAAGTTCGACAAGAATAACAACAACACATTCTTTTTTTCCAATTTCATGAACTATACCAACAATCCACACGTTACAATATTATTCATATAAATGCAAGAAACTATATTAACATCATATTAGCTTCTACAGCAGCCCACAAACAATTACAACTCCAACTTGAACCATTAAGCCTTCATTCTCACCATACAATCCATAACAACAACAACCAAAATACCAAGTAAAATCAATTCACCATTGCATGCACAAACAGCCCCTACACGGCCTCAACACCATCACACATAGTTCCATGAATTTCATTCATTTCTACACACTACAACACGTTCAAACCACCCTCAATATATGCAAAAGAAAGTTAAACCTTACCTTAAAGACTTGACTTCTCAACTTGACTAGAATTTGTGCCTTGAATTTAATACTTGTTCTTGCTATCTAGGATCAATCCCACGTTGTTATACACCTTCCAAAGGGTTGAAATTCTTGAAGAAAATATTTTTTTGATCAACACACAAGGATTCAATCTCGGCCAGCCATGGCCGAGAGCCTCTCTCTCCCTCTCTAGGTTTTCTTGAGTTGTGAAGATGAAATATGACTTTTCTTGTCATCAATTTACCATTTATATCTTGCCTATATGTTGGACACATGTCCCACTCATGGCTTGAGCCAATCAAATGTGGCCAAGCCATGGGTGGGACCCACACGGCCATTTATGACTTAATTAGTGACTAATTAAACTTTTAATCCCATTTAATAATCTAATCATGGTTAATTAATCCCTAATCTCCATTAATATTTCTACACCAATTAAAATTTATAAGCAATTCGTGAATTCATAAAAATCGGGAATTAAAAGTCCTTGCCTCATATCCATAAATAATCTTGTCCTTGGACTTATGCCGATTAGCTTACGAATAATCCATCGTATAAAAATACGGGATATAACATAAAATGCCGCAATATCATAGCCATGATATATCACTAGTCAGAAATACCCAATGTCTCAACGTGGCAACGATCCAACAAGTAAATAGATCAAAATAAGTCAACAACACAACAAGGTGGCTAGCCCCCTCATATAACAAGATCCAACCTAAGACAATATCCAACCCAACTTTATACCTGAAGACTTACATGCATTCTCTGACAATATCATCTAAACATACGCTTTGCTAATCAAAGTCTCACCATAAGGTAAGTCATAACCTACCTGGAGAGCCGAACAACAAAGTCTCCAATAATCAAACTGTAGTCTTTCCCTTCCTTTGAGCCTCGAGATAATGGAAGTCTAAATATATTCGAATCATGAAATTATAATCAAGAAGAAAGACCCAAATCTCAAGCAATGTAATGGGGTTTATGAACTAGAAATGTCACGACCCAACAAGGGGGTCGTGACGGGCACCCGGAACTAACCTATCGAGTACCTCTTAACATACTTCTCATAATCATAGCTAGGTGAGCCACATGGATAACTTATAATTACCACAAACTAAAAAGACAGAAGTTCCATCGAACATATGCACGTCTATATAAACGCCATTAACTATGCCCATATGTACAAGCCAACAAGGCTACCAAAATGATATATAAAATATGAACCGACAAGGCTATGGGATATCTAGCTATGTACATCTGTCTACGAGCCTTTACATGGAGTATGTAATATCATAAAGACGGGACAGGACCTCTCCATGCCCAAGTATGTACACAAAAGAATAATACCAACTAAACTGCAGCTCCAGATCAATTGGATCACTTCTATGCAATCACTGATGAAGCAGCCTAGGGGTCTGGTCCGTCTCCCTGTCTAGCTGCGGGCATGAATCCAGCATCCTCGAATAAAAGGACGTCAGTACGAATAATGTACTGAGTATGTAAGGCATGAATAGCAATATGATGAAAGCCTAAAGATAACATAAGGTAGAGAGAACAAGTTATACCTCATAATACCTCTTCAGACGACTGTCATGCATACTTAACCTTTCTCTAAAGGAAACATTTCATACAAATACATATAATGATACCATACCCGGTCATATAGGCTCGGTGTCTCCCGTATTCGGCAATTATAGGGCTCGGTAGTATCCATACCCGGTATAACAGGGCTCGGTGTCGTCCATACCCAACTGCAGTGGTGTGCACAATGGTTATTGTACCCGGCCATATAGGCTCGGTGTCAGAAAATAGCTACATATACATATATGGCATACATGAGAATCCACAGGAAACATTACAACTCTATCGGAGTAACATTAAGTCGATGAGCCTCCGATTTCCATTATGGAATCATCATCATCACTATATCTTTCCTTAGAGGGTCAACTATCATAATATGAGATCAATGACGATGAACAAGATCAATAATATCATGAGAACTTTGAGAATCATGAGCTTCTAGCATTTCTAGGAAATAGGACATTATGGATATCATTGATGGATTAACAATAAGGAAATCATGCCTTTAGAAAGAAAGGGTTAGCCTTAACATACCTTTACATCTCCTGAATTACCTAAATTTCTCCTCCCAAGCCCGAAAATCAACATTCAAGAGGATTCATACTAAGGTTAAGTCTTGAAAACACACTTAAGTTCAAACTAGTGGAATTTAGGCAGCACTTCCCCTATTTTATCGACTTCATTACTAAGCAACTCCCAAACAACAATAATAACATCTACAATACAAAATCAAGAAGTTATATTCAATTTAATCTAAAATTAGCCAAAATTCCCTTTCAAGTTCACCTCATAGTCATCAACTTCACTTCAACACTTTATGACTTCTCTTCTATGATTCTTTTCTCTCCAAAACTTGCTAAACCTTTAAATCAACTTAATCATATAAATAGGATGAAGAAAATGCCTTATAATGGAATAAATTCACCTTACTCAACTCCTCCCAAGATCAAGTTTATCACTACCTTGGGGAGAAACAAGAACAATCACCTTCTATGGATTATCTTGAGGTTTTGATGTTTGATCTTCTCTCTTGATGGAATGCAAGATTTTGGAGTGTTATAGAACCTTAAATAACTCTCTAGAAATGTGGGTAAATAAGTGTGGGAGGTTGATATGAAAATGGGATCTTTCAGGATTTAAAAAGGTGTCAAATTGACCCCCCCCCCCTCCGCATCAATTTGCGGTGGAGATGCGGCTCAGGATAATGGATATGCGGCCGCATCTCCCCTTATCTCCTTAGGGAGGAGGTTGGGCAGTGAGGCCAGAAAATATTTTGAGTTTGCGGCCAATATGCTGCATAGCAAACTCAGTTTGCGGCTGCATATTGGTCCACAAACTCTAGTTTTCGCGAAAACCTGTTCCTTTTGATTCGTTTGTCCTCTAATCCTTATGGAACTTTCTTGGCACTTGTATAAAACTTCATTAACCATCTAAGGGGCCCTATAGATCCCTCTAAAGGAAATGCTAAGCAATGTATAACTCAAATGATACAAAATCTTCCCAAGACATGACTCAAATTCCAATTTCTTCAACGAACTTACTTCCGCTGATTCATTTAACTCCGAAACCTTAAGGTACACACTTAAAATTATCAAATACCCTTCTTAAGCTTATACGGGCTTCATGTCCACTTTAGGCTTGCATTAGTTTACTCATAATGCAAACGGCACAAAATTTCCAAAGTGTAACATTGCTCCTCTCTTAGGAACATTCGTCCTCGAATGTTAGACTCTTAGGGATTCTACAAAAATTTCGCCAGAGTTTCTCCTGTAAATATGTTGCTAAGATCCTTTCATAGCAACCCAAAGTATACAACACCTCACAGGGCTCCAACAACAACAACAATAATGGCCACACACAACCAAGAAATCATTAAAAGAAACCATTACGTACCTGAAGACAATGGTGCCTCTTTTGAACCTTCTCTAGGAGTGGAAACAGATGTGGATACCTAGACTTCATATATTTCTCAGCTTCGCAAGTCATTTATTCTCTATTATTATTTCTCTATAGAACTTTAACTGAAGCTACATCTTTAGTTCTGAGTCTCCGAACTTGTCTATCTAGAATCGCAATGGAAACTTCTTCGTAAGATAATTACTCGGTGACCTGGACATCATCCACAGGTACAATTCTGGAAGGATCTACAATGCACTTGTGAAACATTGACACATGGAAAACTGGGTGGACTGACTCTAAGTCCGTAGGTAGATCTAACTCATAAGCTACCTGGCTTACCTTGCGTATAATCTTGTAAGGCCCAATATACCGAGGACTAAGCTTGCCCTTCCTACCAAATCTCATCAAGCCTTTCATAGGTTACACCTTCAAGAATACCCAATCATTAACTTGGCATTTTAAGTCTCGTCGGCGATTATCTGCATAAGATTTCTGACAACTTTGAGCTGCAAATAATCGATCCTGAATAAGCTTGACCTTTTCCATGGCTTACTGGATCAAGTATAGACCTATTAACTTAGTTTCTCCCACTTCGAACCATCCAATTGGTGATCTACACTTGCGCCTATATAAAGCCTCATATGGGGCCATTTGGATACTGGAATGATAACTGTTGTTACAAGCGAACTAAATAAGCGGTAAGTGATCATCCCAACTACCTCCAAAATGTAACACACATGCCCGTAGGATAGCCTCGAGAGTCTGAATGGTACGCTCGGCTTGTCCATCAGTCTGGGGATGAAAAGCTGTGCTAGGACTCACCTGAGTCCCCAAACCTTCTTGGAAGGACTTCCAGAAATTAGGCGTAAACAGTGTTCCTCTATCAGAAATAATGGATACTGGAACAACATAGAGTCGTACTATCTCTTTGATATAAAGCTTTGCATAATCTTCAGCTGAGTATGTAGTTCTAACTGGTATAAAATGAGCCGACTACGTAAGTCTATCCACAATTACCCATATAGAATCATACTTACGCTGAGAACGAAGCAAGCCTGTAATGAAATCCATATTAATCACTTCCCATTTCCAAGTCAGAATTTCCATAGCTTGCAACAATCCCCAGGCTTCTGATGCTCAATCTTTACCTGCTGATAGTTAGGACATTGAGCTACGAACTATGCTATGTCTTTTTTCATTCCATCCTACCAATATATGGGTTTAAGATCATGATACATTTTCGTCGCTCCCGGATGAACAGAATAACGGGAACAATGGACTTCCTCCAAAATCTGGTGACGTAATCCTGCCACATCAGGAACACATAATCTGCCTCGACATCTGAGAAATCCATCTGAGAAATCTCAAAGGATGACTTTTTCTTCTGAGGAAGTGTATCCCTGTAATGAACTAATATGGGATCTTCATACTGCATTCTTTCACCTTAGCCACTAATGATGAAACAGTTGAATTCTGAATGGTAACTCCCATATCGCCCAAGTCCATTAATCGGACTCGTAGGCTAGCTAACTGCTGACGCTCACGAGCTAACTTTCTCTTCTCTGGCTAAGCATCACATAAGCTACCCATAGATCTATGGCTAAGAGCATCAACTATGACGTTCGCATTCCCTGGATGATATAGGATGCTAACATCATAATCTTTCAACAGCTCCAACCATCGCCTTTGACGTAAATTCAACTTTTTCTGTCTGAAAATATACAGAAGACTCTTGGGTTCTATATAAATATCAACATAAACACCATACAAATAATGCCTCCAAATCTTCAATGCATGAGTCACAACAGCTAACTCTAGATCATGGGTTGGATAGTTTTTCTCATGTTTCCGCATTTGCCTTGAAGCATAAGCAATCACTTTACCGTGCTGCATCAACACACAACCTAACTCAATACCTTAGGCATCACAATAAATAACGTAGCCCTCTGATTAATCTGGAAGTGTCCGAATCGGTGCTGAAGTCAGTCTATCCTTCAGCTCTTGAAAACTATGCTCACAAGCATCCGTCAATTAGAATATAGCTAATTTCTGAGTCAACTTCGTCAATGGTGCAGAAATAGAAGAAAGCCTTATACAAATCTTCTATAATAACCTGCCAAGCCCAGAAAACTACGAACCTCCGTAGGTGTTGTAGGCCTTGGCCAAGTCTTCACAGCTTCAATCTTCCGGGTATCTACTCGAATACCATTAGCTGCAATAATATGCCCCAGAAAAGTCACAGAACTCAATAAGAACTCACATTTTGAGAACTTTCCATATAGCTCCCGATCTTGAAGAACTCTAAGGACGGCTCGTAAATGATCTGCATGTTCTGCCTGAGATCGAGAATATACTAGGATATCATCGATAAACACAATCACAAGAGAATCTAGGAAAGGCCTGCACAAACTGTTGATCAAATCCATGAACACCGCTGGTGCATTAATCAATCCGAACGACGTTACCTAAAACTCAAAAATGACCATATCTAGTTCTAAAGGCTATCTTTGGAATGTCTTCCTCCCTGAATATCACCTGGTGTTACCTCGATCTCAAATCTATCTTTGAGAACCATCTGGCACCCTGCAACTGATCAAATAAATCATCAATCCTTGGAAGTGGATATATATTCTTTATTGTCACCTTATTCAGCTGCCTATAGTCAATGCACATACCACGACCCAATCGGAGGGCCATGACGGGCACCCGATGCTAACCCACCCGGGCACCTCTCATTGTGCAATCATCTTCACATCTAGGTGAGCCACATGGCCTACTCATGATTCCTATACATCAACCATACTAATCACATCGGCCAATGACACATTTATATCATCATCGACAACAATGCCCATATTCATATACACAAGCCGACGAGGCTAAGAAAATAATATACAAAATATGAGCCGACAAGGCTACAAGACATCTAATCATACACAACTATCTACGAGCCTCTAAAAGGAGTATGTAACATCATATAGACAAGACAGGACCCCGCTATGCCCATATATATGTACACAAAATAATAATACCAACAGTTGTAACTCCGGAATAAATGGAGCTCCTCTATGCAGTCCCTGAACAAGAAATCTATGGATCAAGCCTGTCTCCCTGTCCACCTGCGGGCATGACGCAGCGTCCATTAACAAAAGGACATTAGTACAAATAATGTACTGAGTATGTAAAGCATGATCAATAAAATAATGAAAACATAAGAAATAGCATAAGATAGACGAGTCATGAAATGAAAGAGCTAGGTACACCTCTAGCGACGTTTTTCTTATTTACTTACCCTCTTCCTAATGGGAAACTTCCATTTCATACATTCATACATTTAGGAGTATCATACCTGACCATAGTAGGTTCGGTGTCTTAGATACCCTACCATGATAAGGTTTGGTGTTATACATATGTGGCCCTCCTAAGGCTCAGTGTTATCCATACCCAACTGCATGGTGTGAGCGCGATAGGTATCATACCCGGGCACAAAAGCTTGGTGTTACATAATAGCCATACCTACTTATACACATGTACATACTAGTCCATAAGTATCACCAACATCATTATCATCATTGTTTTCGTTACTTCTTTCCTTGGAGGATCGACTATCATATAAAGGAGGCAATAACATCGTGAAAGTATCAAGAATCATGAGCTTTAGTAATTCTAGGGATGGAGTCATTTAGAAGACATTTTAGAACCCATGAGGTGGTATATAACAAAGGAATCATGCCTTAATAAAAGAAGGGTTAGCCTTACATACCTCATCGTCTCCTTAACTACTTAACATTCCCCGTCGAAGCTTGGAGAATCTACATTTAGAAGGATTTACACCATGGTTAAGCCTTAATGATACTCTTAAATTCAACTAGAACAATTCATGATCTAATGAAAATTGGGCAGCATTTCTCCTATTTCATCAACTTCCACCATATTACAAAACAACTCCCAAACAACCACAACATATCCACAATATCATAATCAAGTAATCACATTCCATTAAGTCTTCAAAATTCATTCTCATGTTCAACTTATACTAACAACCCCACACCCACCCTTAGCACATTTTCATACAATGCTTCCTCATCACTATTATTACCTTCCATAACAAGATTATACCCATGTCACAATAAGAATCATGACTCAAGTTAGCGTACTACTCAAAAACATCATAAATACTACATTTAGACCTCATTTTCTACTTTCTTCTTCTACCCAAGTTGTTCAACAACCAAGCATTCATAATAACATGAAATAAGAATGAAAACTAACCCTTTATCTCATAAGAATGAGATTTGGAGAAGCTATCAACTTATGTGAAAACCCTAGCTTCAATACCCAAGAATTTCTTGTAGTCTACTAACCCTAGAAAGACTTCTAACACATTGGTATCTTGATTCTTGCCTCTTGATCTTTGTTTTTCTCTTGGGTTAGAGTGGGATATGCTTAGAGAAGGGTTTGGAGCTCTCAAGAATTGAGGAAATGTGGAAAAATGAAATAAAAGAACAACGGTCTTCTATTTATACAAAAAGAAATAAAGCTGCAGGATAGACTTATACGAACCACGTATACTGTCCGTATAATATTGTACGGTCCATATAAGTGGACCGTATAACACCACCAAGAAAATGTCCCTCTGTGTAAGGTTTATGTTATACGGACCCCCCTTATACGGACCATATAAAGTTATACGGACCGTATAAGTGGTCGTATAACTCACAGTTATCCGAAACTTTCTCTCGTTGATTCGTTTGACTTCCAATCCTTGTGGAACCTTCTTGGCACTTATATAACAATTCATTAACCATAAAATAGGCCCTATAGCAGCCCCTCAAGATATTTCTAAATAAACATTAGCTCAATTATAGTGAAACCTTTCCGAACTCGACTTACATTTCACTTCTTTCTACAAACTAAACTTCACTTATTTGTATCACTTCGAAATCTTATAGTATACACCTTAAGCTATCTAATACTTTTCTTAATATCCTAAGGGTTTTATAATCACCTTAAGCTCACGTTAGCCTACTCACAAGGCAACAAATCTGAAATTTACGAGATGTAACATTCATCCTCAAATGTTAGGTTCTCGGGGATTCTATAAAAATTTCGCCAGAGTTTCCCCTATAAAATGGCACTACCATCTTGTCACAGCAACCCAAAATACACTGCCTCACAGGGCTATAACAACAACATCAATAACCATGGCCACACACGACCAGGAAAACATCAAAAAAAGTACTACATACCTAAGGGCAATGGCGTCTCTGCCTGAGTCTTCTCTAGAGGTGGAAATAAACGCGGGTGCCGGAACTTTATGTCTTCTTCTGCTTCCCAAGTCATTTCCTCTCTTTTTTATTCCTCCATAAAACTTTAACTGAAGCTACATCTTTGGTTCTGAGTCTCTGTACTTACCTATCTAGAATAGCAATGGGAACTTCTTCGTAGGATAATTGCTCGGTGACTGGAACATCATCTACCGGTACAACTTTAGAAGGATCTCCAATGCACTTACGAAGCATCGATATATGGAAAACTGGGTGAACTCCCTCTAAACCAGGAGGTAGATCTAATTCGTAAGCCACTTGGCCTACCTTGCGTACAATCTCATAAGGTCCAATATACCGAGGACTAAGATTTCCCCTTTTGCCAAATCTCATAACGCCCTTCATTGGCAACACTTTCAAGAATACCCAATCTTTCACTTGGAACTCTAAGTCCCTTCGACGATTATCTGCATAGGACTTATGACGACTCTGAGCTGTTAATAATCAACCCTGTATAAGCTTGACTTTCTCTATAGCTTGCTGGACCAAGTCTGGCCCTATCAATTTGGTCTCTCCTACTTCAAGCCACCCAATTGGAGATCTACACTTGCGTCCATATAAAGCCTCATACGGGGCCATCTGGATGCTAGAATGATAACTGTTGTTGTAAGCAAACTCAATAAGCGGTAAATGATCATCCTAACTACCTTCAAAATCCAATATACATGCCCGTAGCATATCCTTAAGGGTCTGCATGGTATGTTCAACTTGTCCATCAGTCTGCGAGTGAAATGCTATGCTAAGACTCACCTGAGTCCCCAAACCTTCTTGGAAAGTTTTCCAGAAATTGGCTGTGAATTGAGTCTCTTTATCGGAGATGATAGATGCTGGAACACCGTGAAGGCGCACTACCTCTTTAACATAAAGCTTTGCATAATCTTCTGCTGCATATGTAGTTCTGACCGGTGAGAAATGAGCTGACTTTGTATGTCTATCTACAATCACCCATATAGAATCATACTTACGTCGAGAACCGAATAAGCCTACAATGAAATCCATGTTAATTACTTCCCATTTCCAAGTCAGCGTTTCCATAGCTTGCAACAATCCACCGGGCTTTTGGTGTTCAATTTTCACTTGCTGACAATTAAGACATTGGGCCACGAATTCCGCTATATCTTTCCTCATCCCATTCCACCAATATATAGATTTAAGATCATGATATATTTTCGTTGCTCCGGGGTGAACGGAATAACGGGAACAATGGGCTTCTTTCAAAATCTGTTGACGTAACGCTACGACATCGGGAACACACAATCTGCCTCGACATCGGAGAACTCCATCTCCCGAAATCTCAAAGGATGACTTCTTCTTCTGAAGGAGGGTATTTCTGTAATGAACTAACATGGGATCCTCATACTGGTGTTCTTTCACTTCAACCACTAATGACGAGACTGCTGAATTCTGAATGATAACTCTCATATTGCCTGAGTCCACTACTCGAACTCCTAGGCTAGCTAATTGCTGGAGCTCACGAGCTAACTCTCTTTTATCTGTCTGAACATCACATAAAATTCCCATAGATCTACGGCTAAGAGCATCGGCCACAAAATTTGCTTTCCCGGGATGATATAGGATGTTAATATCATAATCTTTCAACAACTCCAACCATCGCCTCTGCCGCAAATTCAATTCCTTCTGCTTGAAAATATGCTGGAGGCTCTTATGATCCGTATAGATAACTACATGGACACCTTACAAATAATGCCTCCACATCTTAAATGCATGAATCACTGCAGCCAACTCAAGATCATGGGTCGGATAATTCTTCTCATGTTTGCGCAACTGCCTTAAAGTGTTGGCAATTACCTTACTATGCTTCATCAATACACATACTAATCCAACACCCGAAGCATCACAATAGACAACATACCCTTCTGGTCCTTCTGGTAGCGTCAGAACTGGGGCATAAGTTAACCTGTTCTTTAGCTCTTGGAAACTACGTTCACAAGCATCCGTCCATTGAAATTTAGCTGATTTCTGGGTCAACTTCGTGAGGGGTGCAGAGATAAAAGAAAAGCATTTTACAAACCTCGTGTAATAACCTGCTAAGCCCAGAAAACTACGAACCTCTGTAGGTGTTGTAGGCCTTGGCCAAGTCTTCACGGCCTCAATCTTTTAGGTATCCACCCGAATACCATTGGCTGAAATAACATGCCCCAAAAAGGTCACCGAATTCAACCAGAATTCACACTTAGAAAATTTGGCAAATAACTCTTGAGTCTGAAGAACCTTAAGGACGGTACGCAAATGATCCGCATGTTCTGCTTCGAATCGGGAATATACCAAGATATCATCAATGGACACGATCACAAACAAATCTAGAAAAGGCCTGAACACCTGGTTCATCAAATCCATAAATGCTGCTGACGCATTAGTTAACCCAAATGACATTACTCAGAACTCAAAATAGCCATATCTTGTTCTAGAAGCCGTCTTAGGAATATCCTTCTCCCTAGCTCTCACATGATGATACCCGGATCTCAAATCTGTTTTTGAAACCCATTGGGCACCCTGCAACTGATTGAATAAGTCGTCAATCCTTGGAAGCAAAAATTTGTTCTTGATCGTCACTTTATTCAGTTGCCGATAGTCAATGCACATTCACAAGGAGCCATCTTTCTTCCTGACAAATAACACGGGTGCTCCCCACGGGGAAGAACTAGGCCTAATAAAACCTTTTTCAAGCAAGTCCTTCAATTGCTCCTTCAATTCTTTTAACTCTGCGGGAGCCATTCTATAAGGGGGAATGGATATGGGTTTGGTATCCGGTAGTAAGTTTATAGCAAAATCAATATCCCGCTCAGGAGGGAGGCCTGGAAGCTCATCCGGGAATACATCTGGAAACTCATTTACCACGGGGACCGACTGGAGAGTTGACGATTTGGATTCTACATCCTGAACCCGAACTAGATAGTAAATACACCCTTTAGCAATAATTTGTCTTGCTTTAAGATAGGAAATAAACCTACCTCTCGGGGACGCTGTATTTCCTTTCTATTCTAAAACTGGTTCTCTCGGAAACTGAAAGAGAACCATTTTCATTCTACAATCAACATTGGCATAGCAAGAGGTCAACCAATCCATGCCCATGATAACATCAAAGTCCACCATTTTCAACTCATGTAAATCAACCATAGTACGAGAGTCACAAATCACAACTACACAGTTTCTATATACTCGACTAGCTATTACTGGTTCACCAACGGGTATCGATACTTCGAAAGGTTTGATTGACTCCGGTTTGACCCCCAAATCGACCCGCAATATATAAAGTCAACATATGATACCTGTGATGACATTAGGGGAAGACTCAAGATCCTGCCGTCCAGCAAAAGCATAAATACGGTGCTGAGGACCATTAGAACTGGGAGCTCTCCCTCTACCTCTACCATGGCCGATTGGTGCCTGTGAAACTTGCACCACAGGGCATATAGATGATGAAGACCCCTCTGCCGATCCTAAATAAATCATCAATCCTTGGAAGTGGATATATATTCTTTATTGTCACCTTATTCAGCTGCCTATAGTCAATGCACATACCACAACCCAACCGGAGGTCCATGACGGGCACCCGATGCTAGCCCACCCGGGCACCTCTCATTGTACAATCATCTTCACATCTAGGTGAGCCACATGGCCTACTCATGATTCCTATACATCAACAATACTAATCACATCGGGCAACACCACATTTATATCATCATCGACAACAATGCCCATATCCATATACACAAGCCGACGAGGCTAACAAAATAATATAAAAAATATGAGCCGATAAGGCTACAAGACATCTAACCATACACAACTGTCTACGAGCCTCTAAGAAGAGTATGTAACATCATATAGACAGGAAAGGACCCCGCCATGCCCATATGTATGTAAACAAAAGAATAATACCAACAATTGTAACTCCGGATGAAATGGAGCTTCTCTATGCAGTCCCTGAACAAGAAATCTATGGATAAAGCCTGTCACCCTGTCCACCTGCAAGCATGAAGTAGCGTCCAAAAATAAAAGGACGTCAGTATGAATAATGTACTGAGTATATAAAGCATGATCAATACATAATGAAAACATAAGAAATAGAATAAGATAGACGAGTCATGAAATGAAAGAGCTAGGTATACCTCTAGCGACGTTCGTCATATTTACTTACACTCTTCCTAATGGGAAACTTCCATATCATACATTCATACATTTAGGAGTATCATACTCGACCATAATAGGTTCGGTGTCTTACATACCCAACCATGGTAAGGTTCGGTGTTATACATACCTGGCCCTTCCAAGGCTTAGTGTTATCCATACCCAACTGCAGTGGTGTGCGCGCGATTAGTATTATACCTGGCCACAAAAGCTCGATTTTACATAATAGCCATACCTACTTATACACGTGTACATACTAGTCCATAAGTATCACCAACATCATTATCATCACTGTTTTCGTTACTTCTTTCATTAGAGAATCGACTATCATATAAATGAGGCAATAACATCGTGAAAATATCAAGAATCATGAGCTTTAGTAATTGTAGGGATGGAGTCATTTAGAAGACATTTTAGAACTCATGAGGTCGTATCTAGCAAAGGAATCATGCCTTAATGAAAGTAGGGTTAGCCTTACTTACCTTGTCATCTCCTTAACTACTTAACGTTCCCCGTCGAAGCTTGGAGAATCTTCATTTAGAAGGATTTATGCCATGGTTAAGCCTTAATGATACTCTTAAATTCAACTAGAACAATTCATGATCTAACGAAAATTTGGCAGCATTTCCCCTATTTCATCAACTTCCACCGTATTACAAAAAAACTCCCAAACAACCACAACACATCCACAATATCATAATCAATTAATCGCATTCGATTAAGTCTTCAAAATTCATTCTCATGTTCAACTTATACTAACAACTCCACACCCACCCTTAGCACATTTTCATACAATGCTTCCTCATCTCTATTATTACCTTCCATAACAAGATTATACCCATATCACACTAAGAATCATGACTCAAGTTAGCTTACTACTCAAAAACATCTTAAAGCTGCCTGATAGACTTATACGGACCACTTATACGGTACGTATAATATTGTACTGTCCGTATAAGTGGACCGTATAACAAAACCAAGAAAATGTCCCTCTCTGTAAGGTTCATGTTATACAGACCCCCTTTATACGGACCGTATAAAGTTATACAGACCGTATAAGTGGTCGTATAACTAACAGTTATCCGAAACTTTCTCTCGTTGATTCGTTTGACTTCCAATCCTTGTGGAACCTTCTTGGCACTTATATAACACTTCATTAACCATACAATAGGCCCTATTTCATCCCCTCAAGATATTTCTAAATAAATATTAGCTCAATTATAGCGAAAACCTTTCCGAACATCACTTACATTTTACTTCTTTCTACAAACTAAACTTCACTTATTCGTATGACTTCGAAATCTTATAGTATGCACCTTAAGCTATCTAATACTTTCCTTAATCTCCTAAGGGTTTGATAATCACCTGAAGCTCACGTTAGCCTACTCACAAGGCAACAAATTTGAAATACCCGAGATGTAACAGCACATCCGCAAGGAACCAACACAGGTGCTCCCCACGACGATGAACTAGGCCTGATAAAACCTTTTTCTAGAAAATCTTTTAATTGCTCTTTCAAATCCCTCAATTCTACAGGAGCCATCCTATAAGGAGGAATATATATTGGCTTAGTATCCGGTAGCACATCAATGGGAAAATCAATCTCTCGCTTTGGTGGAAGGCCTGGAAGCTCGTCCGGGAGTACATCCGGAAACTCATTCACTACTTGGACAGATTGAAGAGTTGTTGGCTTTACTTTAGTATCCTGAACCTGAACTAAATGATAAATACAACCTTTAGCAATCATCTTCCTTGCCGTGAGATAGGAAATAAACCTACCTCTCGGAGATGCTGTAATCCCCTTCCACTCTAAAACTAGTTCTCCCAGAAACTGGAAACGAACCATTTTTGTTCTGAAATCAACATTGGCATAACAAGAGGCCAACCAATCCATACCCATAATGACATCAAAATCTACCATTTTTAGCTCAATCAAATTATCCATGGTATGGCGGTTGCAAACTACAACCACATAATTTCTATATACCGACTAGCTATCACTGGGTCACCAACGGGTGTAGACATTTCGAAAGGTTTAATTGGCTTAGGTTTCACCCCAAATCGGCCGGCAACATAATGAGTAACATATGACAATGTAGAAGCTGGATCAATCAATGCATATACGTCATGAGAAAATACTGATAATATACCTGTGATAACATCGAGGGAAGACTCAAAATCCTATTGTCCAGCCAGTGCATAGATACGATGCTGAGGGCCACTCGAACTGGACACTCCTCCTCTACCCCTACCACGGCCTGCTGGTGTTTGTGAGCTTTGCCCCGGAGGGCGTACAGATAATGAAGAACCGGCTGATGATCCTGTGGGTTGAACCATACTTCTACCACTTCGAAATGGACACTCACGCATAATATGGCCTGACTGACCACAAGCATAACAAACATCTAAACCTAATCGGCACTGTCCCCAATGTAGCTTACCACACTAAGTACATCGTGGTAAAGGCGGACTCATCTGGCCAGAATCACCCCTATGCTGAGAACCCAAAGCTCTAAAACTCTGACCCGATCCGGAGTGAATAGGTCGATCAAATCTCTGGCCCGCAAGTTGTGAAGGTGCCCTAGCTGCTGTATGGCTAGAGTGCCTAGAATACTGCTGCCTTTGACCCACACTAACCTCACTGACAGGACTTGAGGATCTAGCCCTTTTACTATAACCCCTATTATGGTTACGCTCACTCCTCCACTGTTGCTGCCGCTCTTCCAAATTCTGAGCATGTGCCTGAATGCGAGAAATATCCATACCTTTCTGAAGTGAGGTCATCAAACAATCATCAATCAAATATGGCCCCAACCCATTCACAAATCGGTGTACGTGATCTCCCATATCAGCTACCATGACTGGAGCATACCTGGCTAAAGAATTAAAATGAAGGCTATATTCTAGGGCACTTATATTTCCTTGTATAAGATTCAAGAACCTATCAGATCTGGCCCATCGAACCTCTGGCGGCAAATAGTGTCGGAGGAAAGCGTCTACAAACTCTTGCCATACCGGTGGAGGTGCGTTAACTCCTCTAGAAGACATCCAAATAGCATACCAATGAACTGCAACATCCCGTAATCTATAGGAGGCCAACTCTACCGACCCAACATCTGAAGCATGTATTACCCACAATGTTCACAACATCCCATCTATAAAGTTCTGCGGGTCCTCATCCGATTTTGACCCAAAGAATTTTGGAGGGTTCAAATTAATAAAATCAAGGGCTCTGGCACTGACAGATCTACCACGATGACCCGCACCCTACCACTGGGCCTGAGCAGCGACTAACTGGGTCAGCAAATCGATGGCCTCTCTCATCTCTTGGCCTGAGGCATCTGGTGGAGGAACTGGGGGTGTTGGAGCTGGAGCTGAGGATTCTCTGTGCTTTTCTAAAATGGGTGGAGTATGTAAGGACCGAGTTGGAACCTCATTTTGGGACTCGCCCTCATCTACTTCTGTAGGCGGTACTCGTTCAGTCCTCCTACGTACCACTGTCTTGCCCTTCTGGGCTGAAAACATAACGCACAGTTAGAAAAGGGGAAATTCTTATATCATGGCTCTATCGTACGATCAATGATGAGGAAAAAAGGTCAATCATTCCTAAATGCCCGCAGCTGCCTATTTATATGTATGGCGTGCTTTACACCTATAAACTAGACTCTACTGGACACGGCTCGTAGACATATCGTTGGACGAATTGCTCTGATACAACTTTTGTCACAACCCAACCGGAAGGCCATGACGGGCACCCGAAACTAACCTACCGAGTACCTCTTAACATACTTATTGCACCTCGTAGTTGGTACGTTAAGATTCATTAGGTGTTAGCTGTGTAATTGTGGATACTGGAGTACCTTCTAGTTTATATGAGATTATATGCGCCTATCTTATGATTATGAGGGTTTAAGTTCATATAATAAGCTAGGGAAGGATTGGAGGGCAGGTGGAGTAAGAAAATCAAGTTGTTGGAACTTTGGAGAAAAGATGGGGGACAATTTTGATCCAACTTGGTGAAATAATATGTTTTAGTATATGAGGAGTTTTGAAGTAATGAAAAAGCCTAAATTGAAGTTCATAAAGTCTAGTTTCCAATGCAAAAAACCGCGTATTAATCCGACATCAGAATCAAACATTATGAGCATTTTAAGATGGGCTGTTAGAGCAGGGAATTAACCCTACGCGGACGCGCCAGAAGGTGGCACGAACGCGCAGAGGAGAACACATTTTAGCCCGAATCACGTATAATCCCCAGATTCTGGTCCAGACAGCATGTAGTTGCGATTATAATATCATATTGCGAGGGATCTTGGCTTGGATTCAAGGTAGATATTAAAGATATTGCGGCTCTAGCTGAAGTAAGGTATGAATCCTTCCTTATTGATATTGTTTTAGGTTTATTTACAGAGATAAAGCTATTAAATAATCGTATAACGAATTTGTGGGTTGAGAAATTGGATAAACATCGTGTTAGATGTTTTATGGAATATTTGGGTATAGATGATGATGTTGTTGGCATTAGAGTTGTTGTTGTTGTGTTGGTTGTTGGTATTGTGATTTTGGGCTAGGGATATAAACAAGGGAGATATTGCCCGAATTTCGGCAGATTCTAAAGAAGTCTAATTAAAAACTTGGAGTAGGAATATGTCAATATGCCTAACTGTAATATGAATTCTCTTGAATGTAGATTTACGAGCTTGGGAGGATAATCCTTAAGTAGTAGGAGATCAAACAAGTATGTTAAGGATGTTCCTTCTTTTCTTGGCATGTTTTTATGTATGGTAAGAGCGTGATAAACCTTATGACTTGAGATTTGTCAAAGTAGAGCTTGTCATATTGTTGTCTAGTTTTCGAGTGTTATGTTAGTCTTTCTGAGGGGCCACATACCCTGCCTATGTCCTTGAGTTATCGAGAGACAGAAGAGACATGTTACAGTACCAGTGCTTTTAAGCATACGCATGATATACTGCATGATATATATATATATATATATATATATATATATATATATATATATATATTTGTTTTCTTTAGCCTGACCACTTGGTCAGTGAGACATTTTATTTTGCCTGGCCTACGGGTCAGTGAGACAGATATGCCTGGCCTACGAGTTAGTGAGACAGATTGCCTGGCCGACGGGTCAGTGTGACATATTGCCTGGCTACTTGGCCAGTGAGATTTTATGGTTGCCTGGCCACTTGGTCAGTGAGATATATATAATGGTATTATATTGCATTTCATATGAGACAGGTCTGGAGAGATGTTCAGGGCAGTCTTTGGCCTTTAGATTGTATAGTTTCCAGTTCAATTTCAGTTATCGTTGCCTTACATACTCGGTACATTATTTCGTACTGACGTCCCTTTTGTCGGGGGTGATGCATTCATGCCCACAAGTACCGATCAACAGACTGTAGTCCTCCTGAGTTGGCAGAATCGGAGATCAGCTGATTGGTGAGCTCCGTTTTGTTCGGAGTTGCTAAGTCCTTGGAGTCTTTCCTTTTGATTACCGATTGTATGGTACAGTCATACTTTTCCTAAAGGCTTGTAGACGGGTCCTATATATACATAGTATGTCTGTGTAATAGCCTTGTTGGCTTGTATATGTATGTTTGGACACTGTTGGCTTTGTACGATCATAGCAACCTCGTCGGCTTGCTCAGTTGTATACATACACATTTTGTGGGTGTGTGCCAGTTCAAACGAGATAGTCAATATATATATATATATATATTACGGTTTGTGGGTATTGTCTGTGTGCAGGTAGGCCTTACCGGTGTAACCTAGGGATTACCCCCTAGAGTTCGAGATTTAGAGTGGTTCGCTCGGGCCTGGTTTGGCTTCAGGTGCCGATTACGTCACTCCAGAATTGGGGCGTGAAAAATTTGGTATCAGATCTGGTCTGCCCTAGGGAATCTACAAGCCGTGTCTAGTAGAATCTTGTTTATAGATGTGTTGTGCACCACATCATATAAACAGGAAGCTACAAGGCACCTAGGAATTGGTTACCTTTCTTTCATATCTAAATCGGGTTGTAGAGCCAAGTCATAGGAAATTTGAGTTAAACTTACTCTTCCATATTTGTGCACAGCTATGCCGGTGACTAGGAAGACTGTAGCTAACCGGAGAAGTGATATGGCAGCTGGTGAGGGGAGCAGTAGGGCACACCCGACAGTTGAGGCCCAGCCTGAGGGCCAGGGTGAGACCCTATCTCAGCCATCATTGACGACTCCACCACTCGAGGAGCTCCCAAAAGAGGCAGTACAGCCTGTACCCCCTCCCGCACCGACAGACCAGGATCTGAGGAGAGCGGTGCACCTATTGACTCAGCTTGTGATGACAAAGAGACCACCGAGAGCACCTGTTGGAGCAGACCCTGATAGTCCCAAAGTTCGAGGGTTCGCGAGTTTTTAGCACTTGACCCTCCAAATCACTCAGGGGTTAAGCGGGACGAGGATCCACAGAGCTTTGTCGATAAGCTTCAGCGTATTTTTAGGGTCATGCATGCTACCGAGACCGAGGCAGCAGAGTTAGTGGCTTTCAGGCTTCGTGATATAGCGATCTTATGGTATGAGAGCTGGGAGCATGTCAGAGGTCCTGAGGCACCTCCCGCGTGTTGGTCTGAGTTTTCAGAGGCCTTTCTTGATCATTATTTACCGTTGGAGATACGAGAGGCGAGGGTAAACCAGTTCTTGACTGTCCAACATGGTAGTTCTAGCGTTCGTGATTATTGCCTCCAATTTGATTCCTTGGCTAGATATGCTCCATCTTTCTTTGATTCATTGAGGGCCAGGATCTACAGGTTCATAGCGGGTGTGCATCCCGACTATGTCGAGGCTTGTACCACTGCGGTGGTCGGGTTTGCACCTCGACTATGTTGAGGCTTGTACCACTGCGGCGGTAAGTGATAATTTGGACCTTGCTCTTATCCAGGCATTCACACAGAACTGTAAGGATCGTAGACGTCAGCGGCAGGCGGCTGAGAGCATGGAAAGGGAGTATCATAAGAGGGCTAGGACTATTGGTCAGCAGGGTGAGAGTAGGGGGAGTTTCAGACCCCAACACCAAGGTAGGCCATTTAGGCCACCATCAGCTCAGTCTCAGGGAACAGATCGGGGTATTATATTCCATCTGGACCAAGTGAGAGTTCTCGTATGTCCGGGTCACAGCAGTAGAAGGGTCCGGGGAAGGATAGATCACTACCACAGCAGTGTGGTAACTGTGGCAGAGCGCACTATGGGCGATGTCAGTATGGATTGAGAGCTTGTCATACATGTGGCAGCCTTAATCATTTTATGAGGGACTGCCCACAAGGGAAACCTACTGGTATGGCATAGCCAACAGGGTCTATAGCAGGGTCATCAGCATCCTTGCGTCCTCCTGGGCGCGGGTCTCAGTCTTCATCAGGTAGAGGCAGAGGTAGGGGCGGAGCTTACTGGTGCAGGCGGTGCTCAGAACCGCATCTATGCTTTGGAAGGTCGTCAAGACTTGGAGTCCTCACCAAATGTTGTGGCAGGTACATTAATGGTCTGTTCATACAACGTTTATGCATTGATAGAACCGGGGTCCAATTTGTCCTCTGTCACTCCGCTTATTGCGAGAAAATTCGATATAGCGCCAGAATTGTTGAATAAACCATTTTCTGTGTCTACACCTGTTGGTGAGCCTGTTATTGCTAGGAAGATTTATCGTGGTTGTTTTGTAGTTGTTTGTGGTCGTCAGACCATAGCAGATCTTATAAAATTAGAGATGGTCGACTTTGATCTTATTATGGGAATGAATTGGTTAGCTTCCGTTTATGCTAGTGTGGGGGTGTTGGATGAAGACTGATATGTTCCACTTTCCGGGGGAAACAACTTTGGAATGGAAGGATACTACGGCTTTGCCAAAAGGTAGATTTCATTTCCTATCTCAAGGCGAAAAAGATGATTTCGAAGGGATGTATCTATCATATAGTTCGAGTCTAGGATATAGAAGCAAAACCGCCAACCCTTTAGTCCATTCCTGTAGTTGATGAGTTCCCAGATGTGTTCCTAGACGAGCTTCCAGGTCTCCCGCTAGAGCGAGCAATTGACTTTGCTATAGATGTACTACTGGGTACTCAGCCGATATCCATCCCTCTTTATAGGATGGCCCCTGCGGAGTTGATGGAACAGTTGAAGGATCTATTACAGAAGGGCTTTATCATACCTAGTACGTCTGCGTGGGGAGCCCCTGTATTATTCGTAAGAAAGAAGGATGGTTCGCTACGAATGTGTATCGACTATAGGCTGTTGAATAAAGTGACGATGAAGAATAAATATCCACTTCCGAGGATAGATGATTTATTTGATCAATTGTAGGGGGATAGATATTTCTCGAAGATAGACTTGAGATCAGGATATCACCAAGTCAGGATCAGAGGGAAGGACATTCCGAATACGACATTTAGGACTAGATATGGTTATTTCGAGTTCCTTGTTATGTCTTTCGGATTGACTAATGCTCCAATGTATTCATGGAAATGATGAATCGTGTATTCAGACCCTTCCTGGACCTGTTTATGATTGTGTTTATAGAGGATATTCTAGTTTATTCTTGATCAGAGACTGAGCATGCCGATCATTTGCGTGCGGTACTTAGAGTCCTTCAGGACCAGAAGTTGTACGCGAAATTCTCCAAATGTGAATTTTGGCTAAACTTTGTGGCTTTTCTAGGGCATATTGTTTCAGATAAGGGAATCAAAGTGGATACTCAGAAGATAGAGGCTGTGAAGACTTGGCCTCGACCTACGACGCCGACGGAGGTTCGTAATTTCCTCGGTTTAGAAGGGTATTACAGAAGATTTGTAGAGGGCTTCTCTTCTCTTTCTGCCCCGTTGACGAAGTTGACTCAATAGGCAGCCAAGTTCCAATAGACAGATGCTTGCGAGTGGAGTTTTCAAGAATTGAAGGATAGTTTGACTTCAACACCAGTTCTAGCACTTCCAGAGGGATCCGAGGGCTATGCTATCTATTGTGACGCTTCGAGGGTCGGATTAGGTTGTGTATTGATACAACACGGCAAGGTGATTGCTTACGCTTCTAGACAGCTCAGGAAGCACGAGAAGAACTACCCAACTCATGACCTAGAGTTAGCTGCCGTGATTCATGTACTTAAAATCTGGAGAAATTACTTATATGGCGTTCATGTGGACATCTATACAGATCATAAGAGTCTTCAGTACATCTTCAAGCAGAAGGAGATAAACTTGCGGCAGAGGTGGAGGTTAGAATTGCTGAAAGATTATGATATAGATATTTTGTACCACCCGGGGAAAGAAAATATGGTAGCAGATGCCTTCAGCCGCAAATCGATAGGCAGCTTAGCATACCTACAGGATGGAAAAAGGGAGCTGGCTCATGAGCTTCGTCAACAAGCCAATTTGGGGGTCGGAGTTATAGATTTAGGAGATGCCAAAGTTACTATTCAGACTACAGCAACATCATCCTTAGTAGTTGTTACACCTTGGAAAATTTCCCATCGACGTACAGTGAGTAGGCTAGCGAAGGGCACGACGTATACAATGTTTTGATAAGTAAGAAATAACATTTGATGATCCTAATCGAGATTCAAAGACATTTGACGTAAGGGAAGAAGGTTGTCAAGGAAAGCAAAGGATATGTTGCGTGTCGGGTAAGAATTATGAGCGACGAGTTAATGATGGCATAAGGATGTATTAAAGAAGAGTGATAATGTCCCTTAGATTGGTATCGAGGTGTTAAACAAGTGTCAAGAAGGTTCCATAAGGATTGGAGATCAAACGAGTCGACGTGAACGAGTTTCGGAGAACTGGGCATTATACGGCCAAACATATTGGCCGTATAAAACATACGGACCATATGTCCAGCCGTATGTCTTGCCCAGAATGAGGTCCTTCACTGGACCAGATCTACGGCCAGACATACGGCCAGTATAAATTATACGGACCTTATGTTGGTCCGTAGAATCTGGTCGGGACAGATTTTAAGTTGATATAAGGACCTCTCTCTCATTTAATTCATTTCAATTTACACTCTCCTCACTTCAAGAAACCTTTAGAATTCTCTCCACTCTCCATCCACAAGAAACCAAGAGAAATATATGAGCAACTACATCAAACCCACAAAATCAAGTGTAGAAAACATATCAAAGTTCATCTAAGCCAAGAAATCCCAAGGGAAGTGGACTAGGGTTTTTGTGAAAGAAGATAATTCCCACTCAAGGCTTATTCTTCCATGATATAAGGTGAGTTTTATGATCATTCCTTGTTGTTTAAGGTGTTAAAAGTTAAAAACACTTGGATTGTAGAAAGATGTAGGAAATGGGTCAGGAATGTGTGAATAGTGTCGTTGTTGGGTAGTAGTTTGGGATGAACTATGAATATTGGTATGTTGTGATTGTAAGGATGTTGTGAATGACATTTAGAACATGGAATAAGTATTATAAGTGAGAAAATGCAATAATGAACTATGACCATGATTATGGAGAAATTGGAGTGAAAATGTGAAATGTGGATAACATAGATGGATGATGATTGTTTTTTGTGATATTGTGAATGTTGTTATCAATGTTTGGGAGTTGATATAGAATATGGGGAAAGTTGAATAAACAAAGGAAATGCTGCCTAATTTTATTTAGCTTTAGTAAGCACATTTAAGTACTCGATTAGCTAATGTTAACGCGAATTCTCTTGAAGGAGGAAACGTGGGCATCGAAGGAGAACAAGCAAGCGATAGATTAGTTAAACGAAAGAGGTATGTAAGGCTAGTCCCTTCTTTCTAAGGCATGACTCCTATGACATGAATCTTATAAATTTTTCATAATCTTCCTGAATAAAGGAACTATGAGTCCATGACTCTAATGAGATAGATATGTATGAAATAAAGAAAAGCGATACGACGAGCAAGATAATGATGATGATGAGTTAAGTATAAAGAGTCCTAGTGTGAAGTAAGATGTCCATGAAGCTAATGATTCTAGGTATGGTTTCATTGATGCTTTTCCTTGTGTACACTCACCTTAACATGTTAGTTCCTTCAAGATGAGATACGATGTTGATGATTACTTCATAATATAATCGGGGGTTCACGACCTTATGTCACCCCGACATAGCCATAGTTGCCTTCAAGTTCTAATGTATGTTTTAATGATAAATGTATAATGATGTTAAGTCATGATATGTCTATGAGATAAGTAATAATGATGAGTCTATGATTGGTTGTATGACGATATGATTCCACCGTGCCTAGTTGGCCGGGCATGTCACCGCGAAGGCGGGCTGCATACGATTCCACCGTGCCTAAATGGCCGGACATGTCACCGCTAAGGCGGGGTGCTTATGATTCCACGGCGCCTAGAAGGCCGGACATGATCACCACTAGTTGGCGGCATATGATGGTTACCCGGACGCGGGTTTACGATGAGGATTATGATGCGATGATATATGCGCTATGATGACACATGTACTATGATTATATAAATATACGATATATGTATGAAATGTATTCACCTATAAAAACTCAAGCAGGTGGTATCTTCCTCTTATGGCTTATGATTCTTCCATTGTGTTCATTTCATTCATGTCTTACATACTCTGTACAATATTCGCACTGATGTCCATTTTCTTTGGACGCTGTGTTCATTCCCACAGGTAGACAGGGAGACGGCGCAGACCCATAGGAGCCACCGGCAGATTTACAGGAGCGCTCCATTATTCCGGAGGTGCTATTTGGTTTATTCTTTTGTGTATATATATGTATATGTATTTCGAGCACGACGGGGTCTTGTCCCATCCATATGTCTAGTACTCTAGTAGAGGCTCGTAGATACGCATGTGTAGGTAGTGTGGTCTCACGATATTGCTACTGTATATGTATAAATTTATTATTTTGATAGCCGAAGGGCTTATGTATATCAAAGTAATTATGTTTCCAAACGAGAAAGGAGTTTCTATGATTGAGTATGAATTCGATAAAAGAAACGCTTAATGAGTATGATAAGTAAGGGAATGCATGGTGCTTGGTGGTTAGCCCCGGGTACCCGTCACGGCCCCTAGTCGGGTCGTGACAAAAGTGGTATCAGAGCAGTTCAGTCCTAGGAACTGTCTACGAGCCGTGTCTAGTAGAGTCTTGTTTATGGTGTGTTGCGAGCCACACTAATAAACAGGCGGCTATAGGGCATTTAGGAAAAATGACCGTCTTTCATCTTAAGAGATCGTGCGATAGAGCTGTATTATAAAATTTTCTCCTTCCTAATAGTGTGCTATGATTTCAGAAATGCCGCCAAAGGGAAAAGCTACAGCCGCTCAGAAGGGCAAGACTACAATGAAAAGGCGGGTAGAAAGAGAGCCGCCAATGAATGTAGAAGAGGGCGAGTCACATAATGAGGCTCTATCTAATACTTCCTCCACCCCGCCCAATGTAGAAGAACAAGGAGGAGCTTCATCTCCAATTCCCCTACCGGTCGCTTCAGGTCAACAAGTAGCTGAGGCTATCCATTTATTAACGCAGTTAGTTGCCGCCCAGGCACAGCGGCAGACTGCGGGTTCAAGTGATCGGGCAGCTAGTACCAGAGCCCGTGATTTTATGAGTTTGAATCCTCCGGAGTTTTTCAGGTCAAAGCCGGATAAAGACCCGCAAGGTTTTATTGATGAGATGCTGAGAACATTGAGGATTATTTATGCCTTCGAAACTGAATCTGTGGAGTTGGCATCTTATAGACTCCGAGATGTGGCAGTATTACGGTACAATAATTGTCTAGCATCAAGAAAAAAAAAATGTGCCTCCTCCCATGTGGCAAGAATTTTTAGATGCTTTCATCCGTCACTATTTGCCACACGAGGTCTGCCGAGCTAGAGCGAATAGATTTTTAAATTTGAAACAAGGGAATATGAGTGCTCGGGAGTATAACCTTCAATTCAATTCATTGGCTAGATATGCCCCGACTATGGTGGCCGATATGGGAGATAGAGTGCATAGGTTTGTGAGTGGCCTAAGTCCACATTTATTTAAGGATTGTTTGACAGCTTCGTCGCCAGATGGGATGGATATTTCCCGAATACAAGGCCATGCCCAAAATTTAGAAGAACAACGACATCCGCAAAGGGGTGAAGGGGGATCGAGGCAGACTTGTTCCAGACATTCAGGCCAGTCGGTGACTAGTGCGCCTCCACGATTTGCAGATAGGAGATTTGATCGCTCCTTTCCTTCAGGACAGGGTCAGAGTTTGATAGCTTCGGGTTCTTAGTTTGGGGGTGATTATAGTCAAAGGAGACCACCAGTTCCACGATGTAGCCAGTGCAGGAAATTACACTCGGGGCCATGTCGCCAGGGCACAGATGCTTGCTATGTTTGTGGACAGACTGGGCACTTGTTGCAAGATTGTCCCTCGAGATATGGCAGAGGTGGGGCTCAGCCCACAGGATCAGCAGCTGGTTCCTCTTCAGTGCGCCCGGTAGGACAGGCTCCTCAGATTTCAACAGGTCAAGGTAGAGGCAGAGGGGGAGTATCTACTTCAGGTGCCACTCAACCCCGTGTATACGCTTTAGCAGGACGACATGATCTTGAGTCCTCCTCGGATGTGGTTACAGGTACATTATCCATATTTTCCCACGATGTATATGCATTGATAGATCCGGGCTCTACCCTATCTTATATTACTCCGTATGTTGCTGGTCGTATTAGGGTGAAAGCTGAGTCAATAAAACCTTTTGAGGTATCTACTCCGGTTGGTGATCCCGTGATAGCTAGACAAGTGTATAAAAATTGTGTAGTTGTGATATGCAACCGTCAGACTAAAGCTGATTTAATTGAGCTGGAAATGCTAGATTTCGATGTGATTATGGGTATGGATTGGTTGGCCTCATGTTATGCAAATGTTGATTGCCGAATGAAAGTAGTTCGATTTCGATTTCCGGGAGAGCCCGTGCTTGAATGGAAGGGTAATACAGCATCTCCAAATGGTACGTTATTTCCTACCTTAAGGCAAGAAAGATGATAGCTAAGGGCTATATTTATCACTTAGTTCGAGTTCATGACACCGAGGCAAAGTCGCCAACTTTCCAATCCGTTCCGGTAGTGAATGAATTTCCAGATGTATTTCCAGATGAACTTCCAGGCCTTCCTCCAGAAAGAGAGATTGACTTCGCTATTGATGTGCTGCCGGATACCAAGCCTATTTCCATTCCTCCTTACCGAATGGCTCCGGAAGAATTGAAAGAGCTAAAGGTACAGTTGAAATATTTGCTTGAGAAGAGGTTTATTAGACCCAGTTCATCACCGTGGGGAGCACCAGTCCTGTTCGTAAGAAAGAAAGATGGTTCCCTACGAATGTGCATCGATTATAGGCAGTTGAATAAGGTGACGATAAAGAACAAATATCCTCTCCCAAGGATTGATGTTTTGTTTGATCAACTACAGAGTGCCAAGTGGTTTTCTAAAATAGACTTGAGGTCGGGTTATCATCAAGTGAGAGTTAGAGAAGAAGATATTCCCAAAACAGCTTTCAGAATGAGATATGGCCATTATGAGTTGCGGGTGATGTCGTTTGGGTTGACTAATACTCCGACAGTGTTTATGAATTTGATGAATAATGTATTCAGGCCACTCTTGGTCTTATTTGTGATAGTATTCATTGACGATATTCTGGTATACTCTCGCACAGAATCAGAATATGCAGATCATTTACGTATTGTTCTTGGAATTCTTCGAACTCGAGAATTATATGCCAAATTTTCAAAGTGCGAGTTTTGGTTGAATTCTGTGACATTTCTGGGCCATGTTATTTCAGATGATGGCATTTGAGTCGACACTCAAAAAATTGAAGCTGTGAAGACTTGGCTAAGGCCTACGACGCCTACAGAAGTCCGTAGTTTTCTGGGATTGGCAGGTTACTATAGAAGTTCGTAGAGGGATTTTCCTCTATTTCAGCCCCATTGATGAAGCTAACCCAGAAGTCGGTTAAATTTCAGTGGAATGATGCTTGTGAACGCAGCTTCCAAGAGTTGAAGGACAGATTAACCTCAACTCCAGTCTTAACACTTCGAGAAGGGCCAGATGGTTATGTGGTGTACTGTGATGCTTCCGGTGTCGGGTTAGGATGTGTGTTAATTCAGCACGGCAAAGTCATTGCTTACGCTTTGAGACAGCTGCGAAAACATGAAAAGAACTACCCAACTCATGATCTCGAACTGGCTGCAGTCATTCATGCATTAAAAATGTGGAGAGATTACTTGTATGGTGTGCATGTCGATATTTATACAGATCACAAGAGTCTTCAGTACATTTTCAAACAAAAGGAGTTGAATCTGCTCCAGAGGCGGTGGTTAGAGTTATTAAAATATTATGATGTGAGCATTTTGTACCACCCCGAAAAAGTAAATGTAGTAGCTGATGCACTTAGCCGCCGATCAATGGGCAGCCTATGTGAAGTTCCTCCGGAGAAGAAAGAATTAATTCATGAGCTTCATCAGCTAGCTAATCTTGGAGTACGTTTAATTGATTCAGGTGGTGCAGGAATCGATATTAATGATCCCACAGTTTCGTCCCTGAATATGGAAGTGAAAGAGCATCAGTATGAAGATCCTCATTTGTGCCATCACAGAGACACATTTCATGAAAAAGAGAAGTCTCCATTTGAAATTTCCACGTATGGAATTCTTACATACCGAGGCAGGCTATGTGTGCCGAATGTTGCAGAGTTACGCCGTCGAATTCTAAAAGAAGCCCATTATTCTCGGTATTCTATTCACCCTAGTGCAACCAAGATGTATCATGATCTCAAGTTGATATATTGGTGGGATGGCATGAAGAGAGACATAGCAGAATTTGTAGCTCAATCTCCAAATTTCTAGCAAGTGAAAATCGAACATCAAAAGCCAGGAGGATTATTGCAAGCAATGGAAATCTCTACTTAGAAATGGGAAGTGATCAACATGGATTTTATTGTGGGGTTACCTCATTCCTGAGGCAAGTATGATTCCATATGGGTGATTGTGGACAGATTGATGAAAGCAGCTCATTTTCTTCCAGTCAGAACCACATACTCGGCACGAGATTATGCAAGGTTATATCTCAAGGAAATTGTGCGACTTCATGGTATTCTGATTTCCATTATCACAGATAGAGGAGCGCAATTTATAGCCAAGTTATGGAAGTCTTTTCAAGAAGGTTTAGGTACCCAAGTGAAGCTTAGCACGGCATTTCATCCGCAGACCGATGGACAAGCCGAACGTACTATACAGACTTTGGAAGATATGCTATGGGCATGTGTTCTAGATTTCGGTGGTAGTTGGGATGATCACTTACCTCTAATAGAGTTTGCATACAACAATAGCTACCATTCTAGTATCTAAATGGCTCTGTATAAAGCTTTATATGGAAGGGAGTGTAGATCCCCAATTGGATGGTTTGAAACAGGAGAAGTACAGCTGATAAGCCCTGAATTGATTCATCAAGCGGTAGAAAAAGTCAAGGTGATCCAAGATCCATTGTTGACAGCCCAAAGTCGCAAAAAATCTTATACGGACAACCACTGGCGAGACTTGGAATTTCAGGTTGATGACTGGGTATTTTTGAAGGTGTCGCCAATGAAACGGGTGATGAGATTTTGCAAGAAAGGGAAGTTAAGTCCTCGATACGTTGGACCTTATAAAATTATCCGCAAGGTGGGTCATGTAGCCTATGAATTGGACTTACCTTCAGAACTTGAATCAGTCCACCCAGTTTTTCATGTCTCGATGCTCCGCAAGTGTGTTGGGGACCCTACGAGGATTGTCCCAATAGATGATGTTCAAGTGACAGAAAAGCTAACATATGAAGAAGTGCCCATTGCCATCTTAGACAGGCAAGTACAAAGACTTCGAAATAAGGAAGTAGCTTCAGTCAAAGTCTTGTGGCGAAATGACAACCGAGAGGAAATGACCTGGGAAGCAGAAGAGAGTATGAAGTCCAAGTACCCGCACTTATTCCAACCCCCTGGAGAGATTCAAGATGAAAGACTAATATTATGAGGTATGTATGCTTTCTTTTCATGCTTTTGGTCGTGTGTGGCAAATTTATATTTCTATTATGTTGTGGCCCTGTGAGGCAATATTATTATGGATTGTTGTGACAGGATGATAGTGCCATATTACAGGGGAAACTCTGGCGAAATTTTCGTAGAATCCCCGAGTGTTTAACATTCGAGGACGAATGTTCCAAAAGAGGGGAAGAATGTTACACCTTAGAAAATTTCCCATCGACGTACAGTGAGTAGGCTAGAGAAGGGCATGACGTATACGATGTTTTGATAAGTAAGAAATAGCATTTGATGATCCTAATCGAGATTCAAAGACATTTGACGTAAGGAAAGAAGGTTGTCAAGGAAAGCAACTGATATGTTGCGTGTCGGGTAAGAATTATGAGCGACGAGTTAATGATGGCATAAGGATGTATTAAAGAAGAGTGATAATGTCCCTTAGATTGGTATCGAGGTGTTAAACAAGTGTCAAGAAGGTTCCATAAGGATTGGAGATCAAAACGAGTCGACGTGAACGAGTTTCGGAGAACTGGGCATTATACGGCCAAACATACTGGCCGTATAAAACATACGGACCATATGTCCAGCCGTATGTCTTGCCCAGAATGAGGTCCTTCACTGGACCAGATCTACGGCCAGACATACGGCCAGTATAAATTATACGGACCTTATGTTGGTCCGTAGAATCTGGTCGGGACAGATTTTAAGTTGATATAAGGACCTCTCTCTCATTTAATTCATTTCAATTTCCACTCTCCTCACTTCAAGAAACCTTTAGAATTCTCTCCATTCTCCATCCACAAGAAACCAAGAGAAATATATGAGCAACTACATCAAACCCACAAAATCAAGTGTAGAAAACATATCAAAGTTCATCTAAGCCAAGAAATCCCAAGGGAAGTGGACTAGGGTTTTTGTGCAAGAAGAGAATTCCCACTCAAGGCTTATTCTTCCATGATATAAGGTGAGTTTTATGATCATTCCTTGTTGTTTAAGGTGTTAAAAGTTAAAAACACTTGGATTGTAGAAAGATGTAGGAAATGGGTCAGGAATGTGTGAATAGTGTCGTTGTTGGGTAGTAGTTTGGGATGAACTATGAATATTGGTATGTTGTGATTGTAAGGATGTTGTGAATGACATTTAGAACATGGAATAAGTATTATAAGTGAGAAAATGCAATAATGAACTATGACCATGATTTTGGAGAAATTGGAGTGAAAATGTGAAATGTGGATAACATAGATGGATGATGATTGTTTTTTGTGATATTGTGAATGTTGTTATCAATGTTTGGGAGTTGATATAGAATATGGGGAAAGTTGAATAAACAAAGGAAATGCTGCCCAATTTTCTTTAGCTTTAGTAAGCACGTTTAAGTAATCGATTAGCTAATGTTAACGCGAATTCTCTTGAAGGTAGAAACGTGGGCATCGAAGGAGAACAAGCAAGCAATAGATTAGTTAAACGAAAGAGGTATGTAAGGCTAGCCCCTTATTTCTAAGGCATGACTCCTATGACATGAATCTTATAAATTTTTCATAATCTTCCTAAATAAAGGAACTATGAGTCCATGACTGTAATGAGCAAGATATGTATGAAATAAAGAAAAGAGATATGGCGAGCAAGAGTGAGTTAAGTATTAAGAGTCCTAGAGTGAAGTAAGATGTCCATGAAGCTAATGATTCTAGGTATGGTTTCATTGATGCTTTTCCTTGTATACACTCACCTTAACATGTTAGTTCCTTCAAGGTGAGATACGATGTTGATGATTACTTCATAATATAATCGGGGGTTCACGACCTTATGTCACCCCGACATAGCCATAGTTGCCTTCAAGTTCTAATGTATGTTTTAATGATAAATGTATAATGATGTTAAGTCATGATATGTATATGAGATAAGTAATAATGATGAATCTATGATTGGTTGTATGACGATACGATTCCACCGCGCCTAGTTGGCCGGGCATGTCACCGCGAAGGCGGGCTGCATACGATTCCACCGTGCCTAAATGGCCGGACATGTCACCGCTAAGGCGGGGTGGTTATGATTCCACGACGCCTAGAAGGCCGGACATGATCACCACTAGTGGGCGGCATATGATGGTTACCCGGACGTGGGTTTACGGTGAGGATTTTGATGCGATGATATATGCGCTATGATGACACATGTACTATGATTATATAAATATACGATATATGTATGAAATGTATTCACCTATAAAAACTCATGCAGGTTGTATCTTCCTCTTATGGATTATGATTCTTCTATTGTGTTCATTTCATTCATATCTTACATACTCAGTACAATATTCGTACTGACATCCGTTTTGTTTGGACGCTGTGTTCATGCCCACTGGTAGATAGGGAGACGGCGCAGACTTATAGGAGCCACCGATAGATTTACAGGAGCACTTCATTATTCCGGAGGTGCTATTTGGTTTATTATTTTGTGTATATATGTATATATATTTTGGGCACGACGGGGTCTTGTCCCATCCATATGTCTAGTACTCTAGTAGAGGCTCATAGATACGCATGTGTGGGTAGTATGGTCTCACGATGTTGCTGCTGTATATGTATAAATATATTATTTTGATAGCCGAAGGGCTTATGTATATCAAAGTAATTATGTTTCCAATCGAGAAATGAGTTTCTATGATTGAGTATGAATTAGATAAAAGAAACGCTTAATGAGTATGATAAGTAAGGGAATGCGTGGTGCTCGGTGGTTAGCCCCGGGTACCCATCACGACCCTTAGTCGGGTCATGACAATAGCCGAGGTGAAAAGGCGCCAGTATGAAGACCCTTCATTGACCCATCACAAGGATACAACTTTGGAAAAGAAGAAATCACCATTTGGGGTTATCGAAGATGGAGTCCCCAGGTATGGAGATAGGTTGTGTGTTCCTAATGTTGCGGGGATACGTCAGAGGCTCATTGCTCCCGTTATTTTGTCCATCCTGGGTCAACAAGGATGTATCGCGACATCAAAGAGGTTTATTGGTGGGATGGAATGAAGAATGATATAACGGAGTTCGTAGCCTAGTGTCCTAATTGTCAATGGGTGAAGATTGAACATCAGAAGCCCGACGGATTATTGCAGGCTATGGAGATCCCAACTTGGAAGTGGGAAGCAGTTAATATAGATTTCATCTCAGGCTTACCCCGTTCTCAGCGTAGGTTTAATTCTATATGGGTAATTGTTGATAGATTGACAAAATCAGCACACTTTCTACCTGTCAGGACTACTTACTCTGTCGAAGATTATCCAAAGCTTTAGATTAAGGAGATAGTCCTACTTTATGGTGTTCCTGTATCCATTATCTCAGACAGGGGTACGCAGTTTACGGCTAATTTTTGGAAATCTTTCCAGGAGGGTTTGGGGACTCAAGTGAATCTTAGCACAACATTTCACCCCCTGACAGACGGACAGGCTGAGCGTACCATTCAATCCTTTGAAGATATGTTAAGGGCATGTGTGCTAGATTTTGGGGGAAATTGGGATGATCACTTGCATCTTATTGAGTTTTCCTACAATAATAGCTACCACTGCAGTATTCAGATGGCCCCGTATGAAGCTTTATATGGGCAGAAGTGCAGATCACAAATTGGATGGTTTGAAGTGGGAGAGACGAAATTAGTATGGCCAGACTTAATCCAACAAGCGGTGGATAAAGTTAAGCTTATTCGAGATCGATTATTAATAGCCCGAAGTCGATAGAACTCTTACGCGGATAATCACCGACGAGACTTGGAGTTCAAAGTTAATGATTGGGTATTCCTAAAGGTGTCGCCAATGAAAGACGTCATGAGATTTGGTAAAAAAGGTAAGCTTAGCTCTCGATATATTGGGCCTTACAGGATTATTCGTAGAGTGGGCAAGGTAGCTTATGAGTTGCATCTATCTTCCAACTTAGAGTCCGTACACCCAGTCTTCCATGTATTCATGCTCCGTAAGTGTGTTGGAGATCCTTCAAGTGTTGTGCCCATCGATAATGTTCAGGTTACCGAGGAACTATCATATGAAGAGGTTCCCATTGCAATCCTGGATAGACAAGTTCGGAGGCTAAGAACTAAAGATGTAGCCTCAGTGAAAGCAGTGTTTTAAAGGCGGAGGTGTAAGGCGGGGCATTTTATGTATGTCTCAGCGAGGCGTAAGCCCCATGGGCATTTAATTTTTAGTATTTCATAAAATAATATAGTTACAATAAATATTTTTAAATAGATAATTACATTAAAAAATTATAAATAAATGAAATCTCTGTGTGTGTGTGTGTGTGTGTGTGTATGTGTGTGTGTGTGTGTGTGTATATACACGCGCACGCGCGCTTGATCCTCACAAAAAACTAATCAAAGGAATCCATTATATGCCACTTACAACTTGTAAATATATATAACATAATTGTACAAGGATAAACAATACAATGAAATAAAAGCTATTATGAAATGCAATTCAATTCTACATCTTAACTTTCAAACAATGAAAAAATCACAATTTCTTAAAACAACATTACTATCATACTATTCATTTCATCTCCCTATAAGCAAATAATCAATAAACTTTATCAGTATTATAATTAAAACGTAACTCCTTCATGAATAAAAATAAAATTAATTTCAAACAGCGAAATAATAAGATATGATAATTTAGATACATATGACAAAAGATTACTAACAAGTGAAAATGTACCATTCAACTATGTATTTTTAAAAGAAATATTAAGTGATATTTATCCTCACGATGTTCTCAAATAGTAAATATGCAATACTACGACTTGTTATTTGGGTTAAACCCAATATTCTTATTTCTGTAGATGAAAACTATTAAGTATCATTCATTTGTTAAAGAATTATGAGGGTCTACGATTTTAATTAAGGAATTTAAGATATAATTTCTGTAAGAACTGTTAGACGAGCCCCGAGTATTGGGCGTTAGGCGTGTTTAAGGCGCACCGTCAGGTGTTTAGGGTGTAAGCCTCATAGGAACTAAGCCCCATACGTGAGCCCCGGGGCGTTTTGCCATTGCCCCACCCCAAGGCGAGCCCCGGGGCGAGCCCTGAAACTGCCTTTTAAAACACTGAGTGAAAGTTCTTTGGAGAAACAATAATAGGGAAGAAATGATTTGGGAGGCTGAGGAAGATATAAAGTCCAAGTATCCACATTTGTTTCCACTCCCAGAAGAAGTTCAGACAGAGATGTCATTGTCTTTAGGTGCGTAGCGCTTTCTTTCTTATAGTTCCTTGGTTGTGTGGGGCCATTATTATCGTTGTTATTGTAGCCTTGTGAGGCACTGTATATTTTGTGTTGTTGTGACAGAATGGTAGTGGTACAATTATAGGGGAAACTCTAGCGAAATTTTTGTAGAATTCCTAAGAGTTTAACATTCGAGGACAAATGTTTCTAAGGGGGGAGGAATGTTACACCTCATAGTTGGTATGTTAAGATTCGATAGGTGTTAGTTGTGTAATTGTGGATAGTGGAGTACCTTTCTAGGATATATGAGATTATATGCGCTTGTCTTATGATTATGAGGGTTTAAGTTCATATAATAAGCTAGGGAATGATTGAAGGGTAGGTGGCGTAAGGAAATCAAGTTGTTGGAACTTTGGAGAAAAGATGGGGGACAATTTTGGTCCAACTTGGGGAAATAATATCTTTTAGTATATGAGGAGCTTTGAAGCAAAGCTAAAGCCTAAATTGAAGTTCATGAAGTTTAGTTTCCAACGCAACAAACCGCGCATCAATCCGATAGTGGAATCAAACGTTATGAGCATTTTAAGATGGCTTGTCAGAGCAGGGAATTAACCCTGCGCGAATGCACCAGAAGGTGGCGCGAACGCGCGGAGGAGAACCCAGCAACTCAGCGTGAACGCACCATGAGGCAGTGCGAACGCGCAGAGCAATTTTTTGAGTCGGTCCAGGCAGATTCTGGAACATTATATAAGGGGGCTTAGCCCTATCTTTCTTCATCCAAACGCACTAAAAACTCCTTCAAACTTCTGAAAATTTCCTCCAACCTTCATCCATAAAATTTTAGCCCGAGTCAAGTATAATCCCCGGATTCTTGTCTAAATAGTGTGTAGTTACAATTATAATATCGTATTGCGAGGGATCTTGTCTTGGATTCAAGGCAGATATTAAAGATATTGCGGTTCTAGCGGAAGTAAGGTATGAATCCTTCCTTATTGATATCAATTTAGGTTTATTTATGGAGATAAAGCTATTAAATAATCGTATAACGAATTTGTGGGTTAAGAAATTGGATAAACATTGTGTGAGATGTTTTATGGAATACTTTGGTATGGATGATGATGTTGTTGGCATTAGAGTTGTTGTTATTGTGTTGGTTGTTGGTATTGTGATTTCGGGCAAGAGATATAAACATGGGAGATGCTGCCCGAATTTCGGCAGATTCTAAAGAAGTCTAATTTAAAGAACTGAGATAGGCATATGTCAATAAGCCTAACTGTATTATGAATTCTCTTGTATATAGATTTACGAGCTTGGAAGGATAAGCGTTAAGTAGTAGGAGATCAAACAGGTATGTTAAGGTCGTTCCTTCTTTTCTTGGCATGTTTCCATGTATGGTAAGAGCGTGATAAACCTTATGACTGGATATTTGTCAATGTAGAGGTAGTCATATTGTTGTCTAGTTTCCGAGTGTTATTTTATTCTTTTTGAGGGACCACATCCCCTCCCTATGTCCTTGAGTTATAGAGAGACAGAAGAGACATGTTACAGTACCAGTGTTTTTCAGCATACGCATGATATATATATATATATATATATATATATATATATATATATATATATATATATATATATATTTCTTTAGCCTGGCTACTTGGTCAGCGAGATATTTTTATTTTTCCTGGCCTATGGGTCAGTGAGACAGATATGCCTGGCCTACGAGTCAGTGAGACATATTGCCTAACTACTAAGCCAGTGAGATTTTATGGTTGTCTGGCCACTTGGTCAATGAGATATATATATAATAGTATTATATTGCATTTCATATGAGACAGGTCTGGAGAGATGTTCAGGGCTGTCTTTGGCCTCCAGATTGTATAGTTTCCAGTTCAGTTTTAGCTATCGTTGCCTTACATACTCGGTACATTATTTCGTACTGACGCTCCTTTTGTCGGGGGCGCTGCATTCATGCCTGCAGGTACCAATCGACAGACTGATAGACCTTCCGAGTAGGAAGAATCGGAAATCAACTGATTGGTGAGCTTCTTTTTATTCGAAGTTGCCAGGTCCTTGGAGTCTCTCCTTTTGATTACCAATTGTATGGTAAAGTCACACATTTCCTAGAGGATTGTATGAGTCCTATATATACATAGTGTGTCTGTGTAATAGCCTTGTCGCCTTGTATATGTATGTTTGGACACTGTTGGCTTTGTACGATCATAGTAGCCTCATCGACTTGCTCAGTTGTATACATACATGTTTTGTGGGTGTGTGCCAGTTCACACGAGATAATCAGTATATATATATATATATATATATATCCAAATTGCGGTTTGTGGGTATTGTCTGTGTGCAGGTAGGCCTTACCGGTGTAACCTGGGGATTACCCCCCAGAGTTCCAGATTTAGAGTGGTTCGCTCGGGCCTGGTTTGGCTTCAGGTGCCGATCACGTCACTCCGGAATTGGGGCATGACAATACTTCTCATAATCATATCTAGGTGAGCCACATGGCTAACTCATAATTACCATAAACTGAAAAGACACAAGTTCCATCGAACATATGCACGTCTATATAAACATCATTAATTATGCCCATATGTACAAGCCGACAAGGCTACCAAAATGATATACAAAATATGAACCGATAAGGATATGGGATATCTAGCTATGTACATCTGCCTAGAGCATCTACATGGAGTATGTACTATCATAAAGACGGTACAGGACCCCGCCATGCCCAAGTATGTAAACAAAAGAATAATACCAACTAAACTGCAGCTCCGAATCAAATGGAGTACTTCTATGCAATCACTGATGCATCAGCCTAGGGATCTGGTCCGTCTTCCTGTCTACCTGCGGGCATGAACGTAGCATTCACAACCAAAAGGACGTCAGTACGAACAATGTACCGAGTATGTAAGGAATGAATACAAACATGATGAAAGCATGAAGATAACATAAGATAGAGAGAACAAATTATAACTCATAATACCTCTTAAGACGTCTGTCATGCATACTTAACCTTTCTCTAAAGGAAACATCTCATACACATACATATAATGATACCATACCCGTCCATATAGGCTCGGTGTCTCCCGTACCCGACCATAATTGGGCTTGGTAGTGTCCATACTCGGCCATAATTAGGCTTGGTAGTGTCCATACCCGGCCATAACTGGGCTCAGTGTTGTCCATACCCAACTGTAGTGGTGTGCACAATGGTTATCGTACTTGGCCATATAGGCTCGGTGTCCGAAAATAGCTACATATACATATATGGCATACATGAGAATCCACGAGAAGCATTGCAACTCTATCGGAGTAACATAAGGTTGATGAGCCTTCGATTTCCATTATGGAATCATCATTATCACTATATCTTTCCTTAGAGGGTCAACTATCATAAGATGAGATCAATGATAATGAACAAGATCAACAATATCATGAGAACTTTGAGAATCATGAGCTTCTAGCATTTCCATGAAATAGGAAATTATGGATATCATAGATGGATTCACAATACAGAAATCATGCCTTTAGAAAGAAAGGGTTAGCCTTAACATACCTTTACGTCACCTTAATTACCTAACGTTTTCCTCCCAAGCCCTCAAATCTACGTTCAAGAGGATTCATACTAAGGTTAACTCTTGAAAACACTCTTAAGTTCAAACTAGTGTAATAAACGAGCTAGCGGAATTTGGGCAGCACTTCCTCTATTTTATCGACTTCCACCAAATTAAAAAAAAACTCCCAACAATAATAATAACATCCACTATACCAAAATAAAGAATTTATATTCAATTAAATCTCAAATTTGTCCAAAATCCCCTTTCAAGTTCACCTCATAGTCATCAACTTCACTTCAACACTTTATGACTTCTCTTCTATGATTCTTTCCTCTACAAAACTTGATAAACCTTTAAATCAACTTAATCATATAAATAGGATTAATAACACACCTTATAATGGAATAACTTCACCTTACTCAACTCCTCCCAAGATCAAGTTCATCACCACCTTGGGGAGAAACAAGAACAATCACCTTCCATGGATTATCTTGAGGTTTTGATGTTTGATCTTCTCTGTTGATGGTATGGAAGGTTTTGGAGTACTGTAGAACCTTCAAGAACTCTCAAGAAATATGGGGAAATAAGTGTGGGAGGTTGATATGAAAATGGGATCTTTCAGGATTTAAAAAGCCCCCCCGCATCAATTTACGGTTGAGATGCGGCTCAGCATAATGGATATGCGGCCGCATCTCCCATCCTCTCCTTGGGGAGGAGGTTGGGAAGTGAGGCCAGCAAATTTGGTGAGTTTTCTGCCAATATGCTGCATAGCAAACTCAGTTTGCAGCTGCATATTGTTCCACAAACTCCAGTTTTTGCGAAAACGCGTTGTTTTTGATTCGTTGGACCTCCAATCCTTATAGAACCTTCTTGGCACTTGTATAAAACTTCATTAACCATCTAAAAGGCCCTATATCTCCCTTCAAGGAAATTATAAGCAATGTATAACTCAAATGATACGAAAACTTCCCAAAACATGACTCAAATTCCAATTTCTTCAACGAACTTACTTCCATCGATTCATTTAACTCCTAAACCTTAAGGTACACACTTAAAATTATCAAATACCCTTCTTAACCTTATAAGGGATTCATGTAATCTTTAGTCTTGCTTTAGTTTACTCATAAGGCAAACGACATGAAATTTTGAAAGTGTAACAAGAAAGATGGAATAAGGAATCTATAGGTCTTAACATGAAATTAATGTTCTAGGTGATCAATTTCTATCAATTATAAGGTAGGAGAACTAACAAATAACTTAAATTCGGATTCTATGCAAAACCCCCAATTTGGGTATAAACCCTAACTTCCAATTCCATAATTTAGCCTCTAATTAGGAAGGAATCATGCAATAATAGATTCTAATCAACAATTCTATGTTTAATGAAGCCAACCCAATCAATAAATCAAGATTTAATAGCCTAGAGTGAAGAACCCATTGAACCCTCTTTTAATCTTCAATCTCTTAATGAAGCTAGCATGATAACGGATTCCTAAGGTGATTAATGGAATATGGAATAGCAATGAAGATGGAAGGACTTACCACAATGATTTTCCTGTAAGAATCTCCTTGAAATGCTCCCAATAGCTCTAAAGTCGGAATAGTAATGAATGAGGGACTTAGGGATTTTAACACTTATTTAATGAATCTATCTACCCGACACCCGCTTTTGCGACAACGAGACCACAGCGGCGGTCCCGCTTTAGCACTCAGATAGAAAGCTGCAGCGTCTAGTTGGTAAATGCACTAGACCGCTTTTGCGGCATGGCCACCACTATAGCGGTGCCGCTATTATGGTGCGGGTGCCGCTATAGCGGGGCACCAGTCACCAGAAAACTACCAAGTTTCACAATCTCAACCCGGAATCTCAACTATCACCCGAGGCCATCTGCTCACATACCATATATGCATACATACATAAAAACACGCTACAAACGTACTTGTGGCCTCGAAATTCCCAACAGAGGTCTCGTTGACCTAGTCAACCCCTGATACCTCAAAACTAACTATCCAACCCAAGTCCCAAAATGCACCGGAGTGCATTGGGAATCGAACAGAATATACACACAAGTTTTAAAAGATCATTCGGACCTCTCAAAATCGACAAATTTTCAAAAAACGTCCGTTTACCCAAAACTCAACTTTGAGTCAACTATTTTTCGCTTTAAGCTCAAATTTCCCATAAAGTCACCCAAATCATATCCAAAGACCTGAGGAAGTGTATAAACAAACATACAGGAACAAAAATCAGGGAACATAAACGACATCGTGCTTTGTAGGTGACTTGGTCTAATATTGGAAAAAAATTAGACAGCAAGATTTAGAACAAAAACATCAACTACTTCCTTCGAAGCTCGTTTGTACAAGAACGCCTATTGTGTCCAGCATGTCCACATCTACTACACGAATTTGTACGTTTAGTTGAAAACCATTCAGATAAAGAATTATCGCGCTTCTTCTTTGGCCTTCCAGGTGGTCTCTTGTATCTCAGTGGAAAAAATATCTTTTCCAAAATGGAGAACATAATCATAGGGGTCAAGATCACCATCAGATTTGAAAAGAACTTAGATACTAGAACATGGACATGAGTATAAAAGCATGATAGATACGTGAGACCTGAATGCAGTTGTTAACTTTAGACATGAGCACACCAGAAGTGCCAGACATGAAAAGACATTCCCTTGCATAGCTTACCGTCATATGAAGTCTTAATTCTTGTATCTTAAATGTGGAGTGTAAAGCTATAACATGGGCATGATATGGGTACGAAAGGCACGAGTAGAATACGTCTGGGCATTAGTACCACATAGTATATGAATTACTCTGGAATTGGAACCGTTATACCCTTAAAACTTGCTATTCGATCTAGAACTTTGTCTTATAACATAATTACCTAGTACTTGATCTCAACAACATGACAAAAATCACATTCTACGCACCTTATCTTGGCTACATGAAACTGTGATCCTCTGACATAATCTCTTTAACACTTATCAACTTACAAAACACATAGTTTATATCGGCACCTTATCGCACGATCTCCCCCTTAGTTCAAAAGCTGACGTTTAAAGCCTGTGGATCTCTTAAGTTAGCGATAAGTGGTCATCTAGTGGTTCTGCCAATTTCCTCTAAAATACTAACGACCTATTTCTTCGGCTTACTTACTGGAAAAAACGGATTACTTAAACGAATGGGTTTCTTATGTAAACCGGCATACTAGCTTTGTCAGTCTTAAGGAAAACTCTTTTCTGATAACTCTTAAAGGCTCTTCTTCTGTAGCTTGCTCTCTTACTGCTTAGATGGTTTTCTTCTTTCACCAATTTCTACACCTCAAATTTAACTTAAACCCTTTGGGTTCTAACACGCCTTCGGTGTATTCTGACAGTTACCTTAGTAGTGCTAACTTGACTAAGTAACTCAAATCGTACTTCTACTAACTCTACTGAAAATTTCTAATTCACTGTGTCTATTCAAACTTACTCACTATGCTTCTGTTAACCACTTGCTAGCATCATATTCTCTAATTCTTCTCTAAGTACTAAAGTGAAGCGTAAGGTTATTTCTAACTTTTCCTCCTTATCTGACTCTATTCTGGGGTTGTATACTATCTTTCTGAACTATAGACATGAACCACACTTAGGGAAATTTCATCTGTCTCAAACAAGGAATTGGAACAACTAACCCCAAACTCCCTATACACTTTCAAAATTTATATCATACTATACACATCAGGGATAAATACTTAATCACATAACCTAAGAGGGAATTATAATATCTTTCATCTCATAGTAATACCTGCTTCTTGTAGTAACTTACTCATGTCATACTCTCCAGGTCTGATCTGAATAAGCTGAAATAATTTGAAACTAATACTAAAAAAAATTCAATATCGTCTACTCATGGTTTTCTTATCGCATAAGTCCCTTCCTAGTAATGTGCATAGATCATATGGAAAAAATATATATATCCTTGAAAAAGTCGAGACTTTCTAGTATTACAAGTGGTTGGCTTTTAGGCTATTCCCCTGCTCAAAACTACCGTGGACAATTTATGCCTGCTGCGGTTAACTTCGTAACATGCTACTTCGTGGGGTCTTAAATATGAACCATCACCCTTATACTATAGCTTCATGGTCAAAGAGTCCAAATAAACTTACCCTATAGGGTATATAACCTACGTGTGCTACCATACCGAAATTTGTCTTTCAAATGGTACTAACACCTGATAAACACACAATGCACTATTTGGCAAGTCTTGGGTCTCGAATTTCCTTCTTGCCGCTTACACATTTGATACGTTCAGAATTCGATGGAAAAAGAATGTTACTTACTGCTCTAAGCTTCATGGCACGAATTAGAATAATTCTTGATGACTCCATCTGAAAGAAACACATCGATAATGATTAGATTTATATCTTTCTCATCCATTGAGACGTGGCGTATTCAGTAGAATGGGAAACAACACACGAGTCCGAGTGATTTCTGAGAACATAGCTCTATTGCACGATCTAGAGTTGAAAAAAGTGAGACAATCTTAAATGTCTTGGTGGTCAACTGTTTATATGTGTGGGCGCCACACACATATAAAAGTGACCCCATTGGACACGGTTTCATAGACTCCCTAAGACACTTGAACCTAGTGTTCTGATACCAAGCTTTGTCACGCCCCGAGCCATGGCCTGGGCGAAACACGGCACTCGGTGCCTTACTGCATATGACCGAGGGAACCACATGGCTTGCTGAATCATTATGAGGCATAACATGAGCGGAATATAATGTGAATGCATGATAAGACTTTATAAAATGCAATAAGTCATAATACTTAATCAAAATACTTGTTTAAACGTGAGTGTGGAAATAACATGAATGAGCCAAAATGGCTATACGACTCTGAAAGTGTGACATGACATAACTGACTTGTCTAGTCTATGAAACCTCTAACATAAGTGTAAACATGGAAAACATACTCGCTGAGACAAGGCCCCCAGCATACCTTAGATGCATAGCTAATCATACAATAAAGAGTTGACTAAACCCCGAATGAGATGGGGCTCACCAATAATCTGATACGAATGTTGTCCTACTGAGCAGATGTGTCGTCCTGTAAATCAATACCTGTATCGTGAAATGCAGGCCCCCGGGCAATAAAATGGGATGTCAGCACATTGAATGTACTGGTATATAAAGCAACTGAATGAAATAACATAGGACATGAAATAACATGATAAGAACTGAAACTGAAAAACTGGGCATGAAACATGAGCATGAGCATGAGCATGGGTACATATATTTATATAACATAAGTAAAACATGATAAGTAGGGAGAGCATTTCATAAACCGACAACATGATATCACCACATGGATATGTGGAGTCTGGTACCTCGCCAGACCAGCAGAGCCCCCATACCTTGCCAGGGTATAAGGTGGTAACGTGCCTAATGGATCCATTCAGTGTGAAATTAAGGAATCGTCCTAAATGGGCGGAGTGATCCTTGTCCTGCGGTTGTTACATAGTTTCAGGATATCTGAGCCTTCTCGGTAACTCGTGCAACTCCCAAAAACATGAACATGATATAATTGGCTAAGAAGCCCATGATTTTCATGAATTAACTTGTACTTGTCTTGTAATCATGATTTCACGAAATAACTTGTAAACATGGTTTCATGAAATAACTTTTAAACATGGTTTCATGAAATAACTTTTAAACATGGTTTCATGAAATAACTTGTATTTAGCATGTATGTATCTTGAGTCATTGCATGAACATAGTTATATAATACAATTGCATGAAAACTTGTAGACATGTAGGATATTTATGAAATAAGCATTTTTATTTAAAAACATACATGCAAGATCCCATGGACTACAAGATATGGGTTTTCATGGATTACAGACGGATTCTCAATAATCATAAACAAATATTAAGAAGTCAATGATGGAATTATAACAATTCATACATGATATAATCATGGACATGGACCTAGGGTTATCATGAGAATGGTATAGATACCCTAGTTTTAGTAGAGAATCATAATTTATGGATTATGAGGCGTGGCGAAGAACAATGATGTTCCCACACGTAGATAGTAACTCTACATACCTGGTAATGCTCCAAACTTGAATTAAAGACTTTAACTTTGAAGAAGATTTCCAAAATCTTGAATTCTTGAACCTAGAAAACCCTAGTTTAGGAATGATGATTTCTTGTTTAGATTACAAGGATATGTATTGAATTCCAAAGGAATTCTTGACTTCCAAAGGAATTCTTGACTTCCATAAACCCTAGTAATCTTATCTACACTTGATTCTCTTGGTGTTTAATCTTTGATTTCCATTGAATTTGTGTTAATATGGTGTGTGGAACTTTCTAGAGCTTCTAAGAGGTATGGAGAATGTGGGAAATGAAAAATATGAGCTTGGGTCATATATATATATATATATATATATATATATATATATATATATATAAAAGAGGAAGCATCTGGAAAAAAGTGACCCGTCCATATTATACGGACACTTATACGGTCTGTATAACTTTATACGGTCTGTATAAGTGGTCGTATAATACCACCAGGGATTGATCTTCCTCTGGAATGTTATATGGACCCTTATACGGATCGTATAACTCACAATTTCAAAAATTATTCTCATTGCTTCGTTTGATCTCCAATCCTTATGGAACCTTCTTAGCACTTGTATGATACCTCATTAACCATCTAAGGAACCTTATAACTCATCCTCAAGACCTTACTAAATAATTGTTAACTCGATACTTACAGAACCTTTCCCCAAACACAACTTACACTTCACTTTTCCTTTGACGAACTTTCTTCCCTTGTCTCAAATGTCTTTTGGAATCTTAATTAGAATTATGATGTATCCCTTCTTACTTGTAGGGACTTCATGTACACCTTAGCTTGCATTAGTCTAATCACCGCACGACAATCGCGAAAATGCCCGAGGTGTAACAGTCTCCCCCCCTTAAGAATATTCGTCCTTGATTGTTAAGTTATCGGGAATTCTACAGAAATTTTGCCAGAGTTTCCCTTGTAATATGACACTACCATCCTGTCACAGCAACCCAAAATAACACCACCACACAGGGCTACAACATTAACAACAAGAAACATGGCCACACACGACCCAAAACAGTAAAAGAAAGTACTACATACCTGGAGGCAATAGTGTCTCATCTTGAACCTCTTTTGGGGGTGGAAACAATTGCGGATATCTGGACTTCATATCTTCTTCTGCCTCCCAAGTCATTTCTTCCTTATTATTGTTTCTCCATAAGACCTTGGCTGAGGCTACCTCTTTGTTCCTGAGTTTCCGCACTTGCCTATCTAATATAGCAATAGGTACTTCTTTATAAGCCAACTTCTTGGTAACTTGAACATCATCTACCGGCACGATTCTAGAAAGATCTCCAACACATTTGCGAAGCATCGACACATGAAAAACTGGATGGACTGATTCAAGTTTCGTAGGTAAATCTAGCTCATAAGCCACTTGGCCAACCTTGCGTACAATCTTATAAGGCCCAATATATCGGGGACTAAGCTTTCCTTTCTTGCCGAATCTCATTACACCTTTCATCGGTGACACTATTAGAAATACCCAATCATTAACTTGGAATTCCAAGTTTCGTCGACGATTATCTGCGTAAGACTTTTGGCGACTTTGGGCTGTCAACAATCGGTCTTGAATGAGCTTGATATTTTCCTACTGCTTGTTGAATCAATTCTTGACCTATTAGTTGTGTCTCTTCAACTTCGAACCACCCAATTGGCGATCTACATTATCTTCTGTACAGAGCTTTATACGGGCCCATCCAGATGTTGGAATGATAACTGTTGTTATATGCAAATTCAATAAGCGGCAAATGATCATCCCAATTACCTCTGAAATCTAATATACATGCCCGCAACATATCTTCCAAGGTTTGAATAGTGTGTTCAGCTTGTCCATCTGTCTATGGGTGGAACGCTGTACTAAGTTTCACCTGAGCACCCAAACCTTCCTGAAAACACTTCCAGAACTTAGTTGTGAATTGCGCTCCTCTGTCAGTGATAATAGAAACAGGAATACCATGAAGTCGCACTATTTCTTTAAGGTATAGATTTGCATAATCTTCTGCTGAACATGTAGTTCTGACTTGTAGAAAATGAGCTAACTTTGTGAGTCTGTCAACAATTACCCATATGGAGTCATATTTGCGCTAAGAACAAGGCAAGACTATGATAAAATCCATGTTGATTACTTCCCATTTCAGGTTGGAATTTCCATAGCTTGCAACAATCCTCCTGGTTTTTTATGCTCAATTTTCACCTGTTGACAATTGGGACAGTGGGCTACAAATTCTACTATATCTTACTTCATTCCATCCCACCAATACTTTGACTTGAGATCATGGTACATTTTGGTTGCTCCTAGATGAATAGAATAACGGGAGTAATGAGCTTCTTCCAAGATCTGATGACGTAATCCTGCAACATCCGGAACACACAATATGATTCGGTACCTGAGAACCCCATCTGTGGAAATTTCAAATGGTGACTTCTCTTTCTGGGGAAGTGTATCTCTATAGTGGCTCAACTTGGGATCTTCATATTGGTGCTTTTCACTTCTCTGTCCAGGGATGAAACAGCTGGGTTATGGACAATAACTCTTGTATTACCCTAGTCCATTAAGCGAACTCCTAGGCTAGCTAGCTGGTGGAGCTCATGGACTAATTCTTTCTTCTCTGGCTTAACGTGACATAGACTGCCCATTGATTTACGGCTAAGAGCGTTGGCCACCACATTTGCTTTTCCAGGGTGGTATAGAATACTCACATCATAATCTTTCAGTAGTTCCAGCCATCGCCTCTGCCGGAGATTCAACTCCTTTTGCTTGAAAATATATTGCAGACTTTTGTAATCTGTATAAATATCCACATGAACACCGTACAGATAATGTCCCCACATCTTTAGAGCATGAATAACCGCAACCAATTCAAGGTCATGAGTCGGATAGTCCTTTTAATGTTTTCGCAATTGCCTGAAAGCATAGGCAATAACCTTACCGTGCTACATCAACACACAACCTAACCTAACACCAGAAGCATCACAATAAATAACATAACTTCTGATCCTTCTCGAAGTGTCAGGATTGGGGCTGAAGTCAATCTATCCTTCAATTCTTGGAAGCTACGCTCACAAGCATCGGCCTACTGAAATTTTACTGACTTCTGCGTCAGCTTTGTCAAGGTGCAGAAATAGAAGAAAATCATTCCGCGAACCTTCTATAATAACCTGCTAAACCCAGAAAACTATGGACCTCTATAGCTGTTGTAGGCCTTGACTAAGTCTTTACAGCCTCAATTTTCTGAGTATCTACCCGAATACTGTCAGCTGAGATGATCTGGCCCAGAAAAGTTACAGAATTCAACCAGAATTCAAGGACAGTATGACAATGTTCTGCATGTTCGGCTTCTGACGGAGAGTACACCAGAATGTCATCAATGAACACGATCACAAATAGATCTAGGAAGGGTCTGAACACATTATTCATCAAATTCATAAACACTGCTGAGGCGCCAGTCAACCCAAATGACATTACCCGAAATTCATAATGACCATATCTGGTTCTAAAAGTTGTCTTTGGAATGTCTTTTTCTCTAACTCTCACTTGGTAATACCCTGATCTCAAGTCTATTTTAGAAAACCATTTGGCAACTTGTAATTGATCAAACAAATCATCGATCCTCAGAAGTAGATATTTGTACTTTATCATCACCTTGTTCAACTGCCTATAGTCAATGCACATCCACAAGGATCCATCTTTCTTTCTTATGAATTAGACAGGTGCTCCCGATGGTGACGAACTAGGCCTAATAAATCCCTTCTCAAGCAAATCCTTCAGTTGTGCCTTTAGCTCTTTCAATTCTGCAGGAGCCATTCTGTAAGGAGGAATAGATATAGGTTTGGTGTCCGGCAATACATCAATCTAAAGTCAATCTCCCGTTCCGGTGGAAGGCCTGGAAGCTCATCTGGAAACACATTCGGGAACTCATTTACTACTGGGACGGAATGAAAAGTCGGCGGCTTTGCTTCGGTGTCATGAACTCAAACTAGATGATAAATATATCCTTTAGCGATCATCTTCCTCGCCTTGAGATAGGAAATAAACCTACCTCTTGGAGATGCTGCACTACCTTTCCATTCAAGCACTGGTCCTCTCGAAAATTTGTAGCGAACTATTTTCGTTGTACAATCCACATTAGCATAACAAAACGCCAACCAATCAATACCCATAATGACATCAAAGTCTAACATTTCTAGTTCAATCAAATCAGCTACCGTATGACGATCACATACAATAATCATACAATTTCTATATACTTGTCTAGTTGTTACCGGGTGCCCAACAAGAGTAGATACTTCAAAAGATTTTATTGGCTCGGGTTTCACCCCAATACGACCGGTAATATAAGGCGTCATATACGACAAAATAGAACCCGGATCAATCAATGCATAAACATCATGAGAGAATATGGATAGTATACCTGTAACAACATCAAGGGAGGACTCAAGATCCTGGCATCTAGCTACAGCATAAATACGGGACTGTGAGCCACCTGAACTGGATACTCCCCCTCAGCCCCTGCCACGACCTGCTAAGATCTGGGGAGTGTGCCCTACAGGGCGCATGGACGAAGTAGAACCGGTTGCTGATCCTGTGGGCTGAACCCCAACCCTTTCGCACATCGAGGGACAATCACGCATCATATGCCCAGTCTGTCCGCAAGAATAACAAGCATCTGAGCCTTAACGATACAAACCCGAATGTAATCTTCTGCACTGGCTGCATCGTGGGACCGGAGGTCTCCTCTGACTAAGATCTCCTTAAAATTGGAACCCGAAACTCTCGAGTTCTGACCCTATCCTGAATAAATGGGGCGGTCAAATCTCCTGCCCGCAAATCTAGGAGGTACACTAGCCGAAGACTGGCCTGAATATCTAGAACATGACTGCCTCTAACCCCCTCTATACTCGCTACTAGCACCAACAGATCTGGCCCTCTTACTCGGCCCTCTATCAACATCACGCTCACATCGGTGCGGTTACTGCTACTCTTCTAAATTCTTAGCGTGAGTCTGAATGCGGGAGATGTCCATCCCTTCCTGAAGTAAAGCTACCAAGCAATATTTGAACAAGAGTTGCCCTAGGCCACTAACAAATCGATGCACCCGGTGTCACGACCCAAACCGATGGGCCATGACTAGTGCCCGAGTTGGACACTCGTATACGAACCTGTTAGATATAATCATACAGATACTAAGGACAATGTGGAAATTTGCAAAAGCATGCTGTAAACTCATAATGCCATATACCAGAATGAACCTATCTCCCGAGGAGTCACAGTTAACCAAACACATTAAAACATGTAAGCCGACAAGGCTGCCACTATAGACGGGAATATCCAAAATGAACTACATCTATATAACTAACCAAACCATATATACAACCCACACATGTCTACAAACCTCTAAGAATATAATAGTGGAATATGACGGGTCAGGGCCCCGCCATACCCCTGAATATGTGTAAGTCTATGTCAAAAGGATATGTACCAAAAGTACTCAAGCTCCGGAACAGTGGAGTTCTCCAAGTAGCTAAGCAGAAGTCCTAGACTGGCAGATCACCAAACTGAGAATTGGTACCTGCAGGCATGAAACGCAGACCCCAAAGAAAGGGGGTCAGTACGAATAATGTACTAGGTATGTAAGTTATAAATAACAACATATATGGATATGAAAGGTAGCATGGAATGGGAGGGATAACTTGTACATCTTAAAATCATATGTACACAAGCACCTATTTATATATATACACACATATAATATAAATATTAGTGTTGCGGAATATGTAACCCGATCCATAAATGTTAGTGCTGTGGAACGTATAGCCCGATCCATAATCATCATATATTAGTGCCGAGGAACGTATGGCCCGATCCATATAAGTTAGTACCGAGGAACGTACGACCCGATCCATATAAGTTAGTGCCGAGGAAAGTATGGCCCGATCCATATACGTTAGTGCCGAGGAACGTACGACCCGATCCATATAAGTTAGTACCGAGGAACGTACGGCCCGATCCATATAAGTTAGTGCCGAGGAATGTACGGCCCGATCCATATATACCATGTTCATATACATAATGTAAATAGTATGCAAGAAAGCTCATACGAAAGTTACAACTTTATCCGAGTGAAGTAAGGTCGGTAACCTCCGATTCATATTATGGAACAACCATTATCGCTATATCTCACATCGAAGGAACAATTCATAAGGTGAGATCAACAGCAATGAATAAAATCGAGAAAATCATGAAGTAGCTCAACATCTTCATATCATCGTTAAAATCATAACTTGAAACTTTTAAACATAAAATCATCATCATCGTAATCCTCATAAGAACATTCTCATCTTTAACATCATAAGAAGCTTTAAGAGTCATAAACTTCTAGCTCTTGGAAACAAGGTGGTTATGGAAACATGTACGAGATCATAGCATAAGAATCATGCCTTTGAAAGAGAGGGACGAGCCTTAACATACCTGTTCAGCCTCCAACTACCTACTCTTATCCGTCCGAGCCCGCAAGTCTACATATAAGACCATTCATACTATGATTAGGTCTATTAATATATACTTATCCTAAGCCTTCAAATAAATCTTTTTAGAATCTGCCGAAATTTCAACAGCATCTCCTCTGCTTATATGCCTCGCCCGGAACCTCAATTCAGCAACCAACAATAACAACAACAATACCAACATTAATAACATCATTTACAACACTAATATATACCATAAAACAGCCCACACGCTGTTTTCCAACTTCCGTAACTAATCCACTTCCTATACAATTATTTAACCACTCCATATTCGTGAATGAACCGGTATTCGCATAAATAGAAAGAGATCCATACCTTTCTCTTGTTGAAGTAGCAATATCTCCAATATCTGCTTCGAATCCACATCAAAATCCACCGCAAAACAAGACTACAATCACAACCACACGTTATCCGGACCTAAACTAATATTCCGCCACTTGAAAATTGCTCACTTTTTGATATTCTAACACCCTCAACAGTTTTTCTGGAATTTTCTGGGCAAAATCTGATGAAAAGGGGGGTTATTACCCTTTATATAGGGGTCAAATTCGGGTCGGGGGTCACTGTAGCAATACTGTAGCAAGTCGCTTACTGTAGCAATTATGTAGCACACGTTTCTACTTTATCAGCCGAACTTGTAAGGTCCATAATGCTCTACTCCGATGTCCTATCGACGAGCGGTTTGTTGCGTTGGAAACTAGACTCGACAAAATTCATTTTAGGCTTTTGTTTCACTTCAAAACACTACATATGACAAGAGATATTTGTCCCCCAAGTTGGACCAAAATTTTCACCCATCCTTTCTCCAAAGACGTACTACTTCATTCTTCCACTCATTTCCTTATAAAACCTTCCGGTATACCTTATATACATCCTTCACTCATTAAATATACTTAATAATGCTTGCTCCTTACATTCCAAAGTGGTTTTACTTAACCATAACTCAACATACTTATGTTTCAAATTAGATAAGTGCTTCTTCGAAGATACGGGGTGTAACATCCTTCCCCTCCTTAAAAACATTCATCCTCGAATGTTTTAGTGCACTGATCCTTAATATCCTCATTGAATTTTTTTTTGTTCGATTACCATATACTTATACTATAATTTGGTTAGTTTCGTCCTGTTCTTTCTTAGCACCTTATCAAATTCATTTGTGAGCCGTACAGTCTTCAATCCTCATGTAGACAAGTCAGCTAATATTCCGTTCTCATTCTGTCTTCCTTCCAATGGTTTAACTAGCCACGCCACGGATACTCGCCGTCCTGCGAGTGTCCTTCTTCTTTGTTCCTCATTTCTTTATTAACGGATAACTCCCTTGCTCGAATACAACACTTTCTTTTGTTGACTCCTCCGATGCTATCTTAGCTATCCCTACTTGTACTTGTTGAGCTTAGATACGTGCTAGATTATCCCCTCGTAATTCATCAGCCAAGCTTTCCTATTCATCATAAATTTTCTTATACTAATGTCATGTTGCTTGTTCAGCGTTACTTTGCTACTGACAAATCCTTTCTCTTAACGGTTACGTTTCTTCAACCATTTGTCTTAATTCCTTTCCATGATAAATTATAACCATATCCTTAATACGATATCTTAAATACATACATTCCTAATGTTCCATCACCACCTCTATTATTCTTCGTAGCAGGATTATATATTGCGATGAATCAATAATCATAGTTTGAATTGGTCTATAGCTCATAATATCTTCGAGTTCTTGTCAAAACTCTCCCTTTAATTCCTTTGCCTCAAATCTTGCAATATAACTTATAATTATAAAGTTAGGGCAATTCTCACTTTACCACAACTTCTTTTCCAACATCGGTATGGTATACTTACCCTTGACTTCCTCCTTTCGGTGATCACTTAGTTAACTGTCATTCTTTGTTGTCTTTCCGAGGTGTCCATTTCCATCTGCGGGGCATAACCTTACACTGATAGTTCATAGAATTCTATAATACATACCCTTATGCTCAGTATGGTTAGGGACCCGTGATATACTTTCTAATTTATGGTGATGCTGCTACCTTTCCATATGCACCCACATCGTTCTTCCTTTCTTTAGAGATCGCGACACGTTTTATCGTTAATCCTTTTATTCACTTAGCTCACTCATCCGAAATTTTCCTTGACTACTTATTTGCATCCCACCTATGCGTTGTAGTTCTTTCAGTGTTGTGCCACTTCTTGTTCGTGTCGTGAAATCCTTGCAAATATACTCTCTTCTTTCTTCTATTTCCCGTGGCCAAGGGTAGTCCATACTCATGAATATTCCCTGTATATCCTTCCATTTCCTTTATAGTCGAATCTCAGTATTCCTTATCCTCATCCCATGTCATTGATGTACTATCTCCCGACTAGCTTTGTTAGTTCTTTATCCTCTCGCTTGTCCTTGGTGGTTGCTCAATTTTTCTTCCTTTCCCTGATTCTATAGCATTAGGACTTTCCACTCTAACCTGTAGTGAAAGTAACATCAACTTACCTTGTAACATTTGCCACTTGAACTTCACTACCCTGTTCGATTGATGCCTTCAGTATACCGCAACGTCGGTTGCTGGGACACATATATAGGTTGGCGCAGCCACATATGGGATGTCATACACATACATATATATATATATATATATATATATATATATATATATATATATATATATATATATATATATATATATATGTTTACTAACGCCTCACTTACAAAGTACTTCCCAATACTATTCGAACTCATCGTAATTCTAGAGCTGTGATGCACCTTCTTTCTCTTTGCCGGTCTAGTCCGCCTCATCCTTCGCGATCTTTCGGGGTTTCCAACTACTCCGCATACTCCAATTTCCCTTAGGCTACTCTATCTTCTCATCTGTCTCTTATGTCTGAATTTGTAGGACTCTTAATATACTTCCCAGGGGGTCACCCATCCTAGTATTACTTTCACCCCAGCACCCTTAACCTTGGAGTGCTAATGGGATCTGGTGTGTACTGTGCTGGTACGATCACATCCACCCTACTGCGTGACCTTTATCTCATGACCTAGAACAAGTTGAATTTGTCCCAATAAATTCTCGTAATGCATCTCTCTCCGGATTAAAAAGGATCTCCTACTCTTCCGACTAAGCAAATGTTATTTTGGCCTTTGAAATCCTCAATAGTCACCTTCAATCTGCATGTATGACTACTTTTCATCCTAACTTTCAAGATTCCTAATGGTGGCGAAAGCATCTTAATCGCAATTACTTATAAATACTTTGGTTATTAGTCCCTTAAGGATTTCCGCTCGTCGTTATTAAGTAATAATCTATAGTAAATGCACACACATAGGAAATTTCCATAAAAGACTCATATACCTGTAGCCGATTGGTCCTTAGCCTGATCTGGTGGGCAATAGAGTGAAGTGTGTTGTTCATCCTTGTCTTCCCACCGTCTACTAGTCTGACCTAACAGAATGCTGAAACGTAGGAAAAATCTAGATGTGCCAAACTCTGTACTTCCTTAATTACGTCTTCGTCCACAGGAGTCTCGTGAACCCTTAAACGGGTCTTTGTCATATGATTTCTCAGTCGGGTCTCCTCCTACTGGAGCCACATCCTCCGATGGGTCCGTCTCAATGGAATAACTGATGCTTTTTCTCATACCCCTTGACATCCTCGATCCTGAGTCGACGGGTGATACGGGTCTCATATCCCCCTTCGGAGCCTTACTTACGCTCCCATTAACTAAACTTGTCCTCTTCTCCAATACAATCCTGCAATGTAATAAAAATCATACCAAGATCGAGCTTTCCTATCATTGGCTCTACTGCACGATCTATGACCAGAAAGAAAGATGACACCCTAAATATCTTGTAGCTTCGTGTTTATAGATGTGGTGCACAACACACCGATAAACAAGACTCTACTAGACACGGTCTGTAGACACTCCGAGGATGAACTGCTCTGATACCGCTTTTGGCACGACCCAAATCCATGGGCCATAACTAGTGCCCGAGTTGGACACTTGTATACGAACCTATTAGATATAATCAGAATGATACTAAGGACAATGTGGAAATTTTCAAAAGCACGCTGTAAACTCATAATGCCATATACCAGAATGAACCTGTCTCCCGAGAAGTCACAGTTTACCAAAAACAACAAAATATGTAAGCCGACAAGGCTGCCACTATACGCGGGAATATCCAAAACGAACTATATCTATATAACTGACCAAACCATATATAAAACCCACACATGTCTACAGACCTCTAAGAATATAGTAGTGGAATGTGACGGGTCAGGGCCCCGCCGTACCCCTAAATGTGCATAAGTCTATGTCAAAAGGATCTGTACCAAAAGGACTCAAGCTCCGGAATAGTGGAGCTCTCCAAGCAGCTGAGCAGAAGTCCTATACTGGCGGATCACCAAACTGAGTATCGGTACCTGCGGGCATGAAATGCAGCCCCCGAAGAAAGGGGTCAGTACGAATAATGTACTGAGTATGTAAGGCATAAATAACAACATATATAGATATGAAAGGTAACATGGAATTGGAGGGATAACTTGTACATCTTATTATCATATGTACACAAGCACCTATTTATATATATATATATATATATACACATATAACATAAATATTAGTATTGCGGAATGTGCAACCCGATCCATAAATGTTAGTGCTGTGGAACGTACAGTCCGATCCATAATCATCATATGTTAGGGCCGAGGAACGTACGACCCGATCCATATAAGTTAGTGCTGAGGAACGTACTGCCCGATCCGTATACGTTAGTGCCGAGGAACATACGGCCCGATCCATATATGTTAGCGTCGAGGAACGTATGGCCCGATCCATATAAGTTAGCGCCGAGGAACGTACAACCCGATCCATAAATGTTAGTGCCAAGGAACGTACGGCCCGATCCATATAAGTTAGTGCCGAGGAAAGTACGACCCGATCCATATACACCATGTTCATATACATAATGTAAATAGTATGCAAGAAAGCTCATACGAAAGTTACAACTTTATCCGAGTGAAGTAAGGTCGGTAACCTCCGATTCATATTATGGAACAACCATTATCGCTATATCTCACATCGAAGGAACAATTCATAAGGTGAGATCAACAGCAATGAATAAAATCGAGAAAATCATGAAGTAGCTCAACATCTTCATATCATCGTTAAAATCATAACTTGAAACTTTTAAACATAAAATCATCATCATCGTAATCCTAATTAAAACATTCTCATCTTTAACATCATAAGAAGCTTTAAGAGTCATAAACTTCTAGCTCTTGGAAACAAGGTGGTTATGGAAACATGTACGAGATCATAGCATAAGAATCATGCCTTTGAAAGAAAGGGACGAGCCTTAACATACCTGTTCAGCCTCCAACTACCTACGCTTATCAGTCCGAGCCCGAAAGTCTACATATAAGACCATTCATACTATGATTAGGTCCATTAATATACACTTATCATAATCCTTCAAATAAACCTTTCTAGAATCTGCCGAAATTTTGGCAGTATCTCTTCTGCTTATATGCCTAGCCCGAAACCTCAATTCAGAAACCAACAACAACAACAACAATACCAACATCAATAACATCATTTCCAACACTAATATATACCATAAAACATCCCACACGATGTTTTCCAACTTTCGTAACTAATCCACTTACTATACAATTATTTAACCACTCTATCTTCGTGAATGAACTGATATTAGCGTAAATAGAAAGAGATCCATACCTTACTCTTGTTGAAGTAGCAATATCTCTGATATCCACTTCGAATCCACATCAAAATCCACCGCAAAACAAGACTACAATCACAACCACACGCTATCCGGACCTAAACTAATATTCCGCCACTTGAAAATTGCTCACTTTTTGATATTCTCACACCCTCAACTATTTTTCTAGATTTTTCTGGGCAAAATCTGATGAAAAAGGGGGTTCTTACCCTTTCTATAGGGGTAAAATTCGGGTCAGGTCACTTTAGCAGTACTGTAGCAAGTCGGTTACTGTAGCAGAAATGTAGCACGTGTTTCTGCTTTGTCAGCCGAGCTTGTAAGGTCCATAATTCTCTACTCTGATATCCTATCGACGAGAAGTTTATGGCGTTGCAAACTATACTCAACGAAATTCATTTTAGGCTTTTGTTTCACTTTAAAACACTTCATATGCTAAGAGATATTCGTCCCCCAAGTTGGACCAAAAGTTTCACCCATCCTTTCTCTAAAGTCGTACTACTCTATTTCTCCCTCTCATATCCTTATAAAACCTTCTGGTATACCTTATATACATCCTTCACTCATTAAATATACTAAATAATGCTTTCTCCTTACATTCCAAAGTGGTTTTACTTAACCATAACTCAACGTACTTATGTATCAAATTTGATAATTGCTTCTTTGATGATACGGGGTGTAACACCCGGTCTCCCATATCAGATACTATCGTCGGAGCATACCGGGCTAATGAATTGAAATGAAGACTATACTTCCGAGTACTGATATTCCCTTGCTTAAGGTTCAAGAACCTGTCAGCTTGGGCCCGACATACCTCGGGTGGTAAATAATGACGAATAAAAGCATTCACGAATTCTTGACGTACCGGGGGAGGTGCATTTTCCCCTCTTGAAAAGATCCAGTTATTATACCAAAGAACTGCTACGTCCCGCAATCTATAGGACGCTAATTCCACTGACTCTGTATCTGAAGCATGTATAATCCTCAGCGTCCTCAACATCTCGTCTATAAAACCCTGTTGGTCTTCATCCGGCTTTGACCCAAAAAATTCTGGCGGGTTCAAGCTCATAAAATCACGGGCTCTGGCACTAGTGGCTCTGTCACCCGGACCCGAACTTTGTCGTGAGCCTGGGCGGCAACTAGCTGAGTCAACAACTGAATGGCCTCGGTCATCTGTTGACTCAAAGCACCCGGTGGAGGAACTGGAGGCATATGAGCTGGAGTAGAAACCCCTTCTTGCTCCTCCAAAATAGGCAGAGTGCGAGAGGTATGCGAGGGAGCCTCATGATGGAATTCACCCTCCTCGACATTTACCGATGGCTCCTGTTCAATCCGCCTTCCTGGCGTAGTCTTGCCCTTCTAGGAGGCTGTTGATTTATTCTTCACCGGCATAGCTGAAATCATAGCGCACAATTAGATAGAAAGGGGAGCCTTACATTATAGCTCTATCTCACGATCTTAAAGAAGAAAGACGATCATTATTCCTAAATTCCCCTCAGGCTCTCGTTTATAAGTGTGGTGCACTTCACACAAATAAACAAGACTCTACTGGACACGGCTCGTAGACACACCTTAGGACGGAACTGCTCTGATACCACTTTTGTCATGCCCCGACTAGGGATTCATGACGGGTACCCGGAACGGACTACCGAGCGCCTCTTATCATGCTACCTATCATACTCAACCTGACCAACGTAATTCCCAACATAATGCTTGCAATGAAATAATCACTAAACATCTCCCAAAACATATGGTTATACAAAACTGATATACAAAAATGTATGCTAATAAGATCATGGAACATATGCTACCCACACATACGTATCTATGAGCGTCTAACTGGAGTACTGGACATAAGGACGGGACAGGACCCCACCATGCCCAAATATGTTCACAAAAGAATATACCAATAAATAGCACCTCCGGAGTAGTGAAGTGCTCATGTGTAACTACTGATAGGCTTCTATGAATCTGTACCGTCTCCATGACTACCTGTGTGCATGAACACACCATCCATAAAAGAAAGGACGTCAGTATGAACAATGTACTGAGTATGTAAGGCATATATGATAACATAATAGGAAATATAGAGAGCATAAGAAGAGAGGATAACTGTAACTGCTTGCCTCTTGAGGCGGAATCATGCATGCTCACTTTTACCTTTAAAACATATCACACATACATACATAAGCTGTCTAAATCAATAACATCATTAGCCCGTGTCTGGGGTAATCATCTCATGCCGCCCACTAGTGGTGATGCCCATGCCATGTAGACACAATGTAATAAGCTACTCGCCTTAACGGTGCTATCCGACCATCTAGGCACGATGTAATCATCATTATCTATAAGCCGCCTGCTTTAGCGGTGCTTCTCGGCCATCTAGGCACGGTGTAATCATCATTATCTATAAGACGCCCGCCTTAGCGGTGCTGCCCGACCATCTAGGTACGGTGTAATCATCATCATATACTTAACATGAAGCATGCATAAAACCTCAAGTAAAAGTTGTAACTCTATCAGAGTGACGTAAGGTCAGTAACCTCCGATTACATTATGGAACATCATGATCGTCATGTCTCACCTTGAAGGAACTAGCATTATAAGGTGAGACTATCAACAATGAATAGCATCAAGGAATCATGTAAAGATCATTAACATCATAATAGCATCATATCATAGGCTTTAAAATATATGGACACAGATTCACCATTATCGTTATCATATACGTAACACATCTCTTATCTTTATCTCATGAGAAGCTCTTAGTAATCATAGACTTATAATTTATTTATTTTTGGAATGTAAGAAAGTCATGGAAAGATAGAGGAAATCATGGTATAGGAATCATCGAAAGGAAGGGGCTGGCCTTACATACCTTTACGTCTCTTCAACTTTATCGACCAAGCGCTTTCCTTCCAAGCTCACGATTCTACAATCAAGAGAATTTGTACTAAGATTAGACAACCAAAAACATACTTAGGTCTCAACTAAAACGAATAAGATCTAATGAAAATTGGGCAACATTTCCTTTGTTTCAACAACTTTTTCCATATAATACACAACTCCCAAACATCAATAATAACACCCATAATATCACGATCGATAAACTTCAAGAAGTTAAACATTATTCAATCCTTACCATGCCCTTCCAATGTCATCCATAACCATAACTATGACATAACACCATATTCATTCTCATATAATACTCCTTTAACATCATTTTCATTATTAACCACAAGATTGTACTCATAAAATGTCAAGAACTATGATTCAAATCAAGTTACTATTCAAAAATACCACTATTTCCATACTTGAGCTTCATATTCTTCTTTCTTCCTCAATTCAAGTCTTTCAGCCATTCAATACTCTTAATAACATGAAATGAACACCAAACTCACCTTTGATTATGTAGGAATGGGCTTTGGATGAAAATACTTCACTTGACGAAAACCCCAACTTCAATTCCAAAGGAACTCTTGACTTCCATAAACCCTAGTAATCTTCTCTACACTTGATTCTCTTGGCTCCTGATGTTTAATCTTTGATTTCCCTTGAATTTGTGTTAACATGGTGTGTGGAACTTTCTAGAGCTTCCAAGAGCTATGGAGAATGTGGGAAATGAAAAATATGAGCTTGGGTCATATATATATAAAAGAGGAAAAATCTGGAAAAAGTGACACATCAGGGACTGACCTTCCACTAGAATGTTACACGGACCCTTATACAGACCGTATAAGTGGTCGTATAACTCACAATTTTCGAAATTATTCTCGTTGATTCGTTTGATCTCCAATCCTTGTGGAACCTTGCGCACTTGTATGATACCTCATTAACCACCTAAGGAACCTTATAACTCATCCTCAAGACCTTACTAAATAATCGTTAACTCGATACTTACAGAACCTTTCCCCGAACACAACTTACACTTCACTTTTCCTTTGACGAACTTTCTTCCCTTGTCTCAAATGTCTTTTGGAATCTTAATTAGAATTATTATGTATCCTTTCTTACTTGTAGGGACTTCATGTACACCTTAGCTTGCGTTAGTCTAATCACCGCACGACAATCGCGAAAATGCCCGTAGTGTAATAGAAATTCATATTAATTACTTCTCATTTCCAAGTTGGAATATCAATAGTTTGCAACAATCCACTGGGCTTCTGATGCTCAATCTTCACCTGTTGATAGTTAGGACATTGGGCTACAAGCTCTGCTATATCCTTCTTCATTCCATCGCACCAATAAATTTCCTTAATATCATGATACATCTTCGTTGTCCCTGGATGAATAGAATAAGAAGAATAATGAGCCTTTCCCATAATCTGATGATGTAGCCCTACAACCTTAGGAACACATAGTCTGCCTCGATATCTGAGAACTCCATCTTCAGCAATCTCAAATGGTGACTTTTTCTTCTGAGGAGATGTGTCCCTATAATGAACTAACATAGGATCCTCGTACTGGCGTTCCTTCACCTCAGCTACCAAAGATGAAACTGCCGCATCATGAATAGTAACTCCTAAATCGCCCGAGTCCAATAATCGAACTCCTAGACTAGCTAACTATTGAAGTCCATGAATAATCTCTGTTTTCTCTGCCTGGACATCATATAAACTACCCATGGATTTGCAGCTAAGAGCATCGGCCACTACGTTCTCCTTCCCGAGATGATATAAGATACTAACATCATAATCTTTTAGTAACTCTAACCGTCGCCTCTGCCGCAAGTTTAACTCCTTCTACTTAAACATATACTGAAGACTCTTATGGTCCGTATAGATATCGACATGAACACCGTATAAGTAGTGCCTCTACATCTTCAATACATTAATCATCGCAGCTAGCTTTAGATCATGTGTTGGATAGTTCTTTTCATGCTTCCACAACTGCCTTGATGCATAAGCTATAACTCTATTGTGCTGCATTAACACACAGCCTAGCCCAACACCTGAATCATCACAATAGATAACACAGCCTTCCGATCCCTCCGGAAGTGTCGGAACCGGGGCCAAAGTTAATATGTTCGTCAACTCTTGAAAACTGCGCTAACAAGTGTCCGTCCATTGAAACTTAGCTGACTTCTGAGTCAGCTTCGTCAGTGGTGCAGAAATAGAAGAAAACCCCTCTACAAATCGCCTATAATAACCTACCAAGGCCAGAAAGCTACGAACTTCCGTGGGTGTTGCGGGTCTCCACCAAGTCTTTACTGCTTCAATTTTCTGTGTATCCATCCGGATACCATCAGCCTAAATAATATGTCCCAGAAAAGTCACAGAATTCAACTAGAACTCACATTTAGAGAACTTTGCATACAACTTCCGATCTTGAAGAACTTTAAGAACAACACGTAAATGGTCTGCATGCTCTACCTCTGATCTAGAGTATACCAGAATATCATCAATAAACACAATCCACAATGGACTCACAATTCTTATCTCAATATTAAATCAAGTAAAGTACCACAATATCATACTCATGATATGTCACGAATCACCAATATCAAATGTTTCAACGTAGCAACGAGCCACTAAGTAAATAGAACAAGATAAGTCTACAACGCAACAGGGTGGCTAGCCCCCAAATCATACAACAAGGCCCAACCTAAGACAATATCAAACCCAACTTCATACCTGAAGGTTTACATGCATTCTCCGACAATATCATCTAAACATACACTTCGCTAATCGAGGTCTCACCATAAGGTAGACCGTAACCTACCTGGAAAGACGAACAACAAAGTCTTCAATAGTCAAACCTTAGTCTTTCCTTTTCTTTGAGCCTCGTGATAATAGAATTATAATCATATCCAAATTATTAAATTAAAATCAAGAAGAAACATCATTCAAACCTTACTTCTTTCACGACCCAAATCCCAACCTATGGAATGGGGTTTATCAACTAGAAAGATGAAATAAGAACTCTATAGGTCTTAACATGAAATTAATGTTCTAGGTGATCAATCCCCATCAATTATATGCTAGAAGAACTAGTAAATCACTTAAATTCAAATTCTAGGAAAACCCCCCAAATTTAGGTATGAACCCTAACTTCCAATTTCATAGATTAGCCACTAATTAGGAAGGAATCATGCAATATTAGTTTCTAATCATCAATTCCATGCTTAATGAAGCTAACTCAATCAATAGTTCAAGATTTAATAGCCTAGAATGAAGAACCCACAAAACCCTCTTTCAATCCACCATTTTTTTTTTAAGGAAACTAGCATGTTAATGGATTCCTAAGGTGAATAATATAACATAGAATGGAAAGGAGGGTGAAAGAACTTACCAGAATGATTTTCTATGAAGAAAAACCTTGAATACTCACAAAAAGCTCTTAAGTCGGAAAGGTATTGAATGAACAACTTAGGGCTTCTAATACACATTTAAGGAATCCAACTGCTTGTCACCCACTTCCACGCCCACTCTAGCACTTCAGCGGTCCCGCTTCCGCTGTCCCATGACCGTTTCTGCGGTCCTACCCAAATGCATAAACCATTATAGCGGTAGGGTAATAGCTATAGCAGTACTGCTGTCGCTGTCCTACTACCGCCATAGCGGGCACCAGACACCAGAATCTCCCAAGTTTCACTAATTCAACTCGAAATCCCAACTGTCACCCGGGACCTTCTGCTCACAAACCATATATGCAGACATATATAAAAACACGCTACGAACACACTCGTGGCCTCGAAATTTTTAACGGAGGTCTCATTGACCGAGTCAACTCCCGATACCTCAAAACTGACTTCCCATGTCTCAAAATGCACCCGAATGCATTGGGAGTCGAATCAAATGTACGCACGAGTCCTAAAAGATCATCCGGACCTCTCAAAATTGATGGATTCCCGAAAAGAATCTGTTTACCCAAAAGCCAACTTTGAGTCAACTCTTTTTTGCTTTAAGCCGAAATTTCCCATAAAGTCACCCAAATCATATTCAAAGACCTCGAGAAGCGTGTCAATATTCCGCTCGAGTCAAATGAGAGCTAAACAAGCTTGGGAAAGGGTCAAAAGTACCAAAAATGCTATAACGACCAAACGGGTCATTACATCAGATACCAATTAAACCATCGCTCGTCCTCGATCGACGAAGGGAAAGAGCGAAAAAGTACCTGAATCGGCAAAAAACTGAGGATATTGGCTATGCATGTCGGACTCAGTCTCCAAGTGGCCTCCTCAATTGGACGATGCTTCCATTGTACCTTCACAGAACCTATCTCCAAAATTGCAATAGGTTTCTCCTCGTAAGTGAGTTTCTCATCAAGCAACACCGAGTCCTAACGAACAACATAAGCACCATCGGCATGATACTTCTTCAGCATAGACACATTGGAAAACTAGATGAACGCCTACCAAGCCTGGTGGCAAGGTCAACTCATAAGCAACATTGCCCACACGATCAAGGATCTAAAATAGCCCAATATACCTCAGACTCAACTTACCTCTCTTCTCAAATCTCATAACACCCTTCATGGGTGAAATCTTCAGCAGAACCTGATCATCTACGGCGAAATCTAAATCTCAGACCTTTCAGTCCGCATAAATCGTCTGTCGACTCTGAGCTGCCAAAACCTTGGCCTGAATCACCCTCACTTTCTCAAGAGATTCTCTCAATAGATCCGTACCCCAAGGTCAAACCACAAAAACATCAAACTAACCAACCGGAGATCTACACCTCCTACCATACAAAGCCTCAAAAGGCGCGATGTCGATACTCGAGTGATAATAATTGTTATATGCAAACTCTGCCAACGGTAAGTACTAATCCTAATGACCACCAAAGTCTATAACGCAAGCCCTCAACATATCCTCGAGCACCTGAATGGTCTGCTCGGACTGCCCTTTGGTTTGGGGGTGGAAAGCTATACTGAGATCCACTCGGGTACCCAACTCATCATGAAAAGCTCTCCATAAATAGGAAGTGAAGATAGTACCCCGATAAGATATAATAGAAATGGGAACCCCATGCAATCTCATAATGTCACAAATGTACAACTTGGCTAACTTCTCCGCAGAATAAAAAACCTGAACTGGAATAAAATGAGCGGACTTAGTCAACCGATCAACTATCACCTAAATCGAATGAAACTTACCCGGGTCTTCGGAAGACCCACAACGAAACCTATGGCAATCCTCTCCCACTTTCACCTGGGAATGGGCATCCTATGAAGTACACCACTGGGTCACTGGTGCTCATACTTAACTTGCTAACAATTACCACACTTAGGCATAAAATCGACTATATCTCTCTTCATGCGGTGCCACTAATAATGCTGCCTCAAATCACGATACATCTTAGTCGCCCTCGGATGAATGGAATATCAAGAGCTATGAGCCTCAATCAAAATCAACTGAATCAAGTTACCAACACAAGGAACGCACATGCGCCCCTTAATCCTCAAAGCACCCTCAGAATTAATTATGGCCTCCTTGGTCTAACCTATCAAAACCCTATCTCAAATCATGCTCAACTGAGCATCCTCAAACTGATGAGTCGTGATCTGATCTAACAAGGACGATCTCGCCTTCACACAAGCTAAAACTTTGCCTCGAGCTGAAATATCAAGATGAACAAAACTATTGGCCAGAATCTAAACCTCGATGGCCAATGGGTGCTCTAAAACAACCAAGCGGGTTAAACTTCCCATACTCATGGCCTTGAAACTCAAGGAATCAACAACAACACTAGCGTTTCCTTGATGATAAAGAATAGAGATGTAATAGTCCTTCAGGAGCTCCATCTACCGACGTTGCCTGAAATTAAGATCACTCTAGGTAAACACGTACTGAAGGCTATGGTGGTTGGTGAAAACCTCACAATAGACACCATACAAGTAATGCCTCCAGATCTTCAAAGCAAAGACCACAGCCAACAACTCCAAATCATGGGTAAGGTAATTACTCTCATAGATCTTCAACTGCCGAGAAGCATAGGCTGTGAAGCTGCTCTCCTGCATCAACATAACACCCAAACCCACACAAGATGCATCACAATAGACTGAAAAGTTCTTACCCTCCACGGGTAATGCTAGAATCGAGGCTAAAGCCAAAGGGTCTTGAGCTTTTGAAAGCTCTCCTCACAATCATCAGACCGTTGGAAGGGAGCATCCTTTTGAGTCAATCTGGTCAACGACAAAGCAATAGTAGTGAAACCCTTCATCAATCGGCGGTAGTAACTGGCCAAACCCATGAAACTACGGATCTCGATCATAGTAGTAGGCCTCGCCCAATCCCTCACAGCCTTAATCTTCTGAGTATCAAGCATGATCCCGTCCTTAGACACAACATGGCCAAAAAACACCACAAACTCCAACCAAGACTCGCACTTCAAAAACTTAGCAAACAAACTATTCTTCTTAAACAACCTAAGCATAGTGCAAAGATGACTCTCATGCTCCTTCAACTCTTGGAATACACCAAGATGTCATCAATGAACCCACTTACAAAAGAGTAAAGGAATGGTCTAAAGATGTCATTCATCAAAGTCATAAATGCAGCCAGGGCATTGATAAGCCCAAACGACATAACAAAAAACTCATAATGCCCATATCTCATCCGAAAACCTGTCTTCAGAATATTCTCGGCCCTGATCTTCAGTTGATGATAGCCTTAACGCAATGTAATCTTTGAGAACACTGAAGCACCCTGAACCTGGTCAAATAAATCATCAATACAAGGCATAGGACACTTGTTATGAATAGTAACATTATTCAACTGGTGATAATCGATGCACATCCTCATAGATCCATCTTTCTTCTTAACGATAAACACAGGAGCACCTCAAGGGGAGACACTCGGTCTAATGAACCCCTTGCTCAATAAATCCTGCAACTACTCTTTAAGCTCTCTCAACTCGGCGGGTGCCATCCGATATGGCGGAATATAAATAGGATGGGTGCTTGGATCCAAGTGTCACACCCCAAACCATTGGGCATGACGGGCACCCAGATTTACCGGCCGAGAAAAGGCCCAATATAGTAATATACATACATATACATAAGCCGACAAGGATGCCACTAATATCGACATATGATCGCATGGCCGACAAGGCCACAACAACAACATTAGTACCAAACTAAGGTCGGCAAGGCCACATGTAGCATCTATACATATAACACCTATCTGTGAGCCACTGTGAGTGAGCATAACATAACATAGCGGTCAGGACAGGGCCTAGCCATACCCAAGATATACATAAACGTTAACATAATATCATACCTAAAAGACTAGGCAACTCCAGAACAAATGGAGCTTGCCGACTATTAGTTGATCCTATGCAACCTATTGAGAAGGTCAACCAAGCTGTCTGCCAGGACCTGCAGCAAGAAATGCAGCATCCCAAGTAGTGGAACGTCAGTACGGATGAATGTACTGAGTATGTAAGGCATTAATATAATAATAGAGCAGTGAAACAAGAATAAGTAGAAGAGAAACCACCTGAAATCGGAACTTGCCAAAAGGACGTATGATATGCATGCTTTAACTTTGAAAACATAAATATACATAAGTAGAATCATCATCATCATCATAACGTACCTGGTTATAGTAGGGCTCGGTGGAATTGTACCCAACCATGTGAGGCTCGGTGGAAGCGTAAACAGTCATATGAGGCTCGGGGGTAATACCTAACTGATTAGTGGTTACACAATCGGTGTCGTACCCGGCCGACTACAGTGCGGATCGTAGTAATATATATATATATATATATATATATATATATATATATATATATATATATATATATATATATATATATATATATATACATAATGTATGATGAACTTGGAGAAGTAACATCCAGGCCTTTCGGAGGGACGTAAGGTAGATAGCCTCCGAATATCGATATGAAACTGATGCCAACATCACAAAATTGTTCATTAAAGCTAATCATCATGGATTAGAGTCAACCAATGTTGCTAAGAACATCATATATGAAGTACGGATCATTAGAATGGAGTTAATTCATTATGGAACACCCATTAGCGAGTTTTATTTGGATTCGTGCCAAAAGAAAAGGAAAGACGAAAACGTTACATGCCTTGCATATTGTGTTCAGCTTTATAGCAATCCTTAGCCTGTAGTTTGATCAACGTCTCGGCCTATAATAACGGTGACATTTTCGTTAGGCTAGGTATACATTTGTATATCATTATAACATTACGTATATTGAATGACGATTCGTGTGGTAATGATTCGAGCAGCATTTCCTCTATTTCTTCTACATTCCAAAGTTTATACAACATCCAACAAAAACCACCAAACTAGTTCAACTTGATACAACTTCAATTCAACTCTAACGTAACTCCCACACTAGCATATACAATCCTTTTCTTCCAATTCCGCCGAATACAAGCTAATCCCGTCATTCTAACAGGAATTAATCTTAATACACCAAAAAAGAAAGGGAATCTTACCTCATTTCCACTTGATCAGCCTCTAATTCAACTTGTACCCATTTGCACCATTTATCCAACCCAATACGAGGAGGAACAAGTGAATTACGGTATATTTACAAGCTTCCCGAGGGTGATTTCGCCTCAATTCCCATGGATTTCCAGGCTAGATGGAGGAAGGTCTTAGGAGAGGTGTTTGGGGTGAGCTTAGGTCTGGAATTGTGAGGAAAATGATATGAAATGAAAGGGAACCGACTTAAATAAAAATAGAAAAAGTTCCATAACCTCAAAAGTTACACATGGCACCGTACATTTTGTATGGGTCTTACATGGCTCCGTACTTCTCAGATTTATGAACTGTCAGTTGTATTGGAAATAAGACTCTCTGAACATGAATTTAGATAGGTTATGCATTCCATAACTCCTTATACACTAAAAGATATGCCTCCCTAAAGTTAGGCCAAAATCCTATCTTGAATTCTGCCAAATTTTCCCTGAGTTTCGATGAACTTAATTACTTCGATTCGCTTGCTCCCGAAAGCTTTAGATATATTCTCAATACTTTACATAAAGTCTTACGTACCCTCATATGGTCTCCTAACTTATCCGAACTTACATTCGTCCGCTTACGATGTAATCGATGCAATGAGACAGAGTATGATGAGCTTATCATTTCTCAAAAGTTTTGCAAATCCTTAAAGTCCAATATGATTGCTTTTATTTAATTCTTAATTTGATCCTTTCCTTGGACTTAGGTCAACTCATTCACGACTAATCCTCATGTACAGAAGTGCGGGATGTAACATCCTTCCCCCCTTAGAAACATTTGTCCTCTAATATTGAGGTATCATAATTCGAAATTACCAATTCTTAGGATTTATACGTTCTGAGCTCCCCATTGTACGGTCACTTTATCATTTTATGGACAATATATTGTCACCATATATATGCTAAATTTTCAAACTTCGACGAAATGTATTTCTTTCGATCCATTCAACTTCTAACCTTACTAGTACTTTCCAAACATGATCTTGTCCTTGGGAACCTATTGTTAACAAGTTATACTACTAGTGACTTCAAGGATGACCCCGTTTTATGGATTGACTTCGACTAACTTACGAAAAGCTCATTGTACGGAAGGGTGAAGTGTAAAATTCTCCCCGAGTTGTTATACCTAACAATAGTCAGTTAAATCATAACTTAATGTAAACTTTGTTTTTCGTGTAAAGTGACTTTGATCTCTCTGGCTTATATTTGAAAATACACAATGTAGTTAGCGTAAGAGGTATAAGGTGCGATCGGAATATACTCTTCTTAGCTTCGTATTTAGGATTAATGTAGTTAACCTACCTTATAATCTCTAGGAAGGTCTTGTTCTTCAAACTTACATTGGACTAACTTGAGACAAATTAATCATGCAAATAATGCAGATTGTAACACCCTCCCCCCTTTAGGAACATTCATCCTCAGATGTAGGGAGTATAGGAAGGTCTCATCCCTGTTGGGACTCTGTGAAATGGAAAGTAGCTCAATCCTAATTGTCACGACCCAACCCCGTAGGCCGTGACTGGTGCCCGACCTGGACACCCGTATACATATTCTTTAGCTATATGTTCTTTTCACAACAAACTCAATATGGATCTTATAACGACCAACCATGGTCTCAGATTTGTCGCATAATTATACATATAAAAGCAAGCCGACAAGGCTGCCACCACATATCAATATCATATGCAAGCCAACAAGGCTGCCATTATAGACGAACATCATACCACAGCACATCATATAGACACAGCTAAACAGAACCCATACACAACCCACACATATGTCCACAGACCTCTAAGAGTATCAACAGTAACGTAACATATGACGGGACAGGGCCCCGTCGTACCCTTAAACAACATATGCATATATTTAGATAAAAAAGGATCTATACCAATGTCTGGGCTCCGGAACAACGGAACTCTCCAAGATAGCAGAAGGGGAATCTTAAGCTGTCGGATCACCAAAGCGAGTATCTGCACCTGCGGGCATGAAACGTAGCCCCCCGAAGAAAGGGGGTCAGTACGGAATATGTACTGAGCATGTAAAGTATGAAATACAGTAAACAGGATCATAACTGAAATAATAGTACAGAACATGAGTACAATAACCAGAATACCAAGTACTTGCTTTTGAAACATAACTCATGCACATCAATATTAAATGTCAGATCCGGCCCCATTATGGGACTCGGTGAACATGGTCGCCACCCCGTCTCTGGCGCGATAACACAACATACTCCAGAATATAATATAACTCCGTAACACAGCATAACTCCGTAACACAGCATAACATCATAACACAGCATAACACCATAACACAGCATAACTCCAGAATATATATATCTATATATCTATATATATATATATATATATATATTATACCCGGCCCTTTAATGAGGGATTCGGCGAACAATGCAGTGGAAGTGTGCACGATAACATACCCGGCCCGGGACTCGGTGAAAGATATATTGAGATATGCACGAGCAGAGTAGTGAGAAACTATATGCAATTCAAAACATTTTTAAGGACTCAATAGAATAGTCAACACGAACCATCGTTCGCAATTTCAAATAATAGTCATATCATATACCTTTCGGATGTCCCTGTGGATTATATCAAAATGGAACTTGAATCATATGTACATATCAATATATATATCAAAACATAAGTTATGGGAATCAAGATCAATAGCCATCCTAGTGGCTCTAGGAGTAGGAATTCCTTTGGAATCGTATATATATCGTATATTCATTTCACAACGATCATGCCAAAAAGAAAGAAGGGTTAGCTTCACATACCTTTAGCGCTTATTCGTCACACAATATGTATACGCTGCCCAATAATACTTCAACCTATATTAAGATGCCAACAACTACGTTTAAGTTACGGGGAGATTCAAAACGTATTCTAACGTTAGTAACTCCTTTGTAGATGTTTAGGCGACGTTTTCTCTTGTATCCAAACCAAGTACATACAACCAGCCCAACATCAATAATTATATGTTCAATATCAATCCGAACAGCCCACACAATATTCCAAACAGCCCACATTCACAACATGCAATAACGATTCACATACGGCTACTACATTCTCAAGTTACTTCTAATAGTTCGTAGCCTTAACGTTTGCATGTAACAACTTATAACAGCCCATCCAACATACAACACAATGCATAATCTTAATTATCATTAGTCTTCCAAGTTCAATAACAACAACGTGTCAAAACAGCCCGTACCTTACAACACTAGATAATAGTGTACATGCGATTATGACACATCCAATTTATTCTTGTTAGTCTATAGTCATATTATTTCGTCAAAGCGATTCTATAACAGTCCAACCAATATGAAAACATGATGTATACTCTTAACTATAATTAGTTTTTCCAACTTAATGAAAACAACAAGGTCAAAACAGTCCCTACCAACAACACATCCAAAACAGTCCAACAATATGGCCAAAACAGTCCCTAAACAATGCTCGGAATTCTTGCAAACGTTTACGAACATACTAAGCAAACCACATATGATTCTTACACATTATTTCATGTCTTCTTTTCATATAATTTCAGTAGGTTATGACCAGCTATCCACACGACAAGTACAACATCAATTCATACGCAACTAAGCTACATCGTCATTTCTATAATCCTTACAACATTCACAAACGACTTTAGTTTCAACTCCAACCATTAAACACCTTCATTTACATCATAAAATTCATGATAATAACAATAAAAATATCAAGTAAAAACAGTTCACTAACTTCCTCACAAAACAGTCCACACACGGTTTCAACATGCTTCAACATCACTCACATAAAATCATAGATTCAATTATTTTCATACTAACACAACTTCACCGTTAACCTTCCAATTCTTTTCATTCTTTTTACCATGAGATCTATGATAGTAACAACCATAATTACTAAAGAAAATCAGTCCATCAATGCCACCAAAACAGTCCCCACGGCCACAACAACATTCCAACACCAACGTTCATGATTTTATGCATGCAATTCATGTTTATCAAGTTGCAACCATACTTCAACATCGACACATATAACCTCATGGTTACTATCATGTTCCAACATCAACACACATTATTTCATGCATACAACTTATATCTACACGTCTACATCACCCTTAATACATGAAAAAGGAAGTTACATCTTACCTTGACAATCCGACTTCTCAACTTGGCTAGAGTTTGTGAATTGAGATGAAAATGGTTCTTGTTGCTGCAAATACTATCTTCACGTTCTGGAGACCTTCTAAAGGGTTGAAACACCTTGTAAAATAATTTTTGGATCAAGACTCAAAGAGCTCAAAATCAGCCCTAGTTGGCCGAGAGTTGCTCCCTCTCTCTCTAGGTTTTCTATGTTTTCTTTCTTTGTGTTGTGTAGTTGAAATGAATTGTGAAGGCTGATGTCTTAGTCATTATTTGGTTCAACTTTGATGCCTACAAGTTGGTCACATGATCCACTTATGGCATGAATCACTCCATTAACTTTACACAAAATTTTTATTTCATTTTTCCTTCAACTTTCGGCTAGATGGCCGAATTGCCTCCTTGTTGTTTCCTTTCTTCTTCTTTCTTTTCAATTGTTTACAAGACAATTGCATGTGTGGTGGATGATTCATACACCATCATTTGTCCATTGTAATCATACAAAGATGAATGATCAATTTTTAATGTGAAATGATTCCTCCACCATGTTATGTCTTCATAAAATAATGTATGCTTTTATAAAGTAATGCATGCTTCAATATTCAATTGCATGACTAACCTTTTCCTCCTCCAAATTTCAGCTCCTTGGCCGAACCCTCCCATTGATTATGAAGTGTATTTTAGTTGTCTACAAAATATTGAAAGTGTAGTGAATGATTACACATTTGAATGCATATTTGTATGTCTTCCATAATAGCTTTATTTTAGATGACTTTGAGTCATCCTTTGTCCTTGCACTTTGATGATCCTTCTTGGTTCATTGTTGTCACAAATTTTTACTTAACACCATAATTAAGTAATTCCTAATCTCCAATAATATTTTTGTACTAAGTAAAATTTATAACCGATTAGTTCTAGTTTAGAAATTAAGAATCCGAGGTTTCTATCTCACGTTGATTCCTTCGCGAATAACTCGACGTATAAAATACGGGGTCTAACATTCTCCCCCCCCCCCCCTTTAGGACATTCGCCCTCGAATGTTGAATTGGTCTCGTACGGTCCTATAAGAATTTTGGGGAAGTCTCCCTTATCGTTATAACATATCGTTTCATCAGGAAATTAATATAATCAAGTGAGGAGTTGAAGTTACCTGTAGGCGTAGAGAACAAGTAACGATACTTGTCTTTAATCTCCTCTTTCTTCTTCCCATGTCATCTCTTCCCTATGGTTGTTTCGCCATAATACTTTAACTGAAGCCACGTCCTTAGTTCGTAACCTCCTAACCTGCCGATCAAGTATGGCTATAGGATGCTTCTGGTAGGATAATTGCTCTGTCACTTGGACATCATCTACGGGGAATACTCTGGAAGGATCGCCTATACATTTGCAAAGCATTGACACGTGAAAGACTGCATGCACTGCTTCCAAATCAGCCGGTAGGTCTAACTCGTAGGCAACCTAGCTTACTCTACGGACAATCTGATAAGGTCCAATATATCTCGGGCTTAGCTTCCCTTTCCTGCCAAATCTCATAACACCTTTCATGGGTGACACTTTCAGGAATACCCAGTCACCAACTTGAAATTCTAAGTGTCGACACCGATTATCTGCATATGATTTTTGCCGACTCTAGGCTGCCAGTAATCTTTCCTAGATAAGCTTCACTTTATCAACAGCCTATTGAATCATATCTGGGCCTATCAACTTGGTCTCGCCAACATCAAACCAACCAATAGGTGATCTGCACTTCCACCCATACAAGGCCTCATACGGTGCCATCTGGATACTCGAATGGTAGCTGTTATTATAGGCGAACTCAATAAGTGGCAAATGATCATCCCAGCTACCCCGGAAATCCATAACACAGGCCCGTAACATGTCTTGTAGTGTCTGAATGGTACGCTCGGCCTGTCCGTCAGTCTGAGGGTGAAACGCCGTGCTGAGACTCACTTGTGTCCCCAATCCCTCCTGGAAGGATCTCCAGAAGTTAGCTGTGAACTGGGCTCCTCTATCAGAAATAATAGTTGTGGGAACCCCATGAAGTCTTACTATCTCCTTAAGGTACAACCTGGTATAATCCTTAGCTGAACATGTAGTCCTGACTCGAAGGAAATGGGCTGACTTTGTCAACCTATCAACGATGACCCAAACAGAGTCATATTTTCGCAGAGTACGAGGTAAACCTATGACGAAGTCCATATTAATCACCTCCCACTTCCAGGTCGGAATCTCCATCTCCTGTAATAGTCCTCCAGGCTTCTGGTGCTCGACCTTAACCTGCTGGCAATTCGGACACTGAGCAACAAACTCTGCTATATCCTTCTTCATGCCATCCCACCAATACAAGCATCTGAGGTCATGATAAATCTTCGTTGACCCTGGATGAATAGAATAACGGGCACAGTGTGCCTCTCCCATCACCTGTTGTCGTAGCCCTGCAACCTCAGGTACACATAATCTACCTTGGTATCGTAGCACTCCATCAGGTGCAACCTTAAATGGGGTCTCTTCCTTTTGAAGAGCTGCATCCCTATGATGTACAAGGATAGGGTCCTCGTACTGGTGTCTCTTTATCTCTTCTATGATAGAGGACTCAGCAACTCCCCGAACAGAAATCCTGCCATTTTCAGAATCAGCCAAACGGACTCCCAAATTAGCTAACTGGTGAATCTCACGGACTATCTCCTTCCGCTCTAGTTGTACGTCTGCCAATCTGCCCATAGATCGACGGCTGAGTGCATCTGCTACCACATTTGCTTTCCCTGGGTGGTATAGAATGTCAACATCATAGTCCTTTAGCAACTCTAGCCACCGCCTCTGCCGCAGATTCAGCTCCTTCTGCTTAAAGATGTACTGGAGACTCTTATGATCTGTATAAAGGTCAACATGCACACCATATAAATAATGTCTCCATATTTTTAGAGCATGAATCACCACTGCTAACTCCAGATCATGGGTGGGATAATTTCTTTCGTGCTTTCTGAGCTGTCGGGAGGCATAGGCTATAACTTTTCCATGCTGCGTCAGCACACAACCTATTCCAACACCGGAGGCATCACAATAAATGACATAGCCATCCGGTCCCTCAGGAAGAGTTAGAACTGGGCCCGTAGTCAACTTATCTTTCAGCAACTGGAAACTCCGCTCACAAGCGTCGGTCCACTGGAACTTCGCTGCCTTCTGGGTTAGCCTCGTTAAAGGCATTGATATTGAGGCAAACTTCTCTACGAACCTTCTGTAATACCCTGCTAGCCCCAGAAAGCTGCGTTCTTCAGTAGGTGTCGTAGGTCTAGGCCAAGTCTTCACCGCCTCAATCTTCTGCGTATCTACCCGAACGCCGTCAGCTCCAATAATATGCCCCAAGAATGCTACTGAAGTCAACCAGAATTCACATTTAGAGAACTTAGCATACAATTTCTGGTGTTGAAGCACCCCAAGTACCGTTCTCAAATGATCTGCATGCTCATCTTCTGATCGTCAATAGACCAGAATATCATCAATGAATACAATTACGAACAGGTCAAGAAATGGCTTGAACACTCTGTTCATCAGATCCATAAATACTGCTGGAGCATTGGTCAATCCAAAGGAAATCACTCTAAATTCGTAATGCCCGTATCGGGTCCTGAATGCAGTCTTTAGAATGTTTGCCTTCTTTACCCGCACCTGGTGATAACCTGACCGCAAGTCAATCTTCGAGAAGCACTTAGAACCCTGCAACTGGTCGAATAAACCATCGATCCTGGGGAGGGGATACCTGTTCTTTATTGTTACTTTATTCAACTGCCTATAATCAATACACATCCGCAGCGACCCATCCTTCTTCCTTACAAATAATACCGGTGCTCCCCAAGGTGATGTACTGGGCCTTATGAAGCCCTTTTCTAATAAATCTTTCAGTTTCTCCTTCAGTTCCTTCAGTTCTTGTCCGTTAAGGATTCCACTATTTCCGAGGTGAAGTCATATACACGCAGTACTCCTTTTATGCCTTATGCTCTTTTACCCTTGTTGCGTACCCATCACTGACTTCTGACTTACTCAGAATCACACCAAGTTCGTCTTAATAATGGTTTATCTTATCACCTTGTCGTTGTACTACACCTTTAAGTTCGTATCTATATATTTCCCTTTTATTTTATGCTCGTACTCAATTAATTACGTCTATCTTGGGTGTTTCCTTTAGTATTCCCTTACCATTTCTCCAGTCCATGTCCATCTTTTATTCTGTGTGCGAGGAATCTCATGCTACCTCTGTATTCTCTGCATAATCTCTTTCTCTTTTTCAAAACGTATTATGTTCATCCCTATGTGTTTTTATCATCCTAGTCATTTTCTAGCACTCATTCTACCTCGTTGCTCTCCTTTCTATAGTTTGGTCTTTCACAGTTCCGTCACTTATATTACTCGCATTCTCGGCTACAGATGTCATAACTTATTATTGCACTGTTATCTCGCTTTCTTCTTATTTCCTTCTTTTAATTAACTCCTTTTTTCCTTGTGCTCACTTTCACTTTCGTTATCACATAATCTCTACTCTGAACTTTCCCTATAAGACTTTATAAGTCTTTCTTACAATTAACTTATTTCTCGAGGTCAGCCGTACTCGCAGCTTAGTCAAATCCTGTCATTACTACTGACAGAACCTTTCAGGACGTATTACAAACTTACATCTCATTCTCTTTTTATTTCTAGGAAAATTTTGGCAGAGTTTCCTCTGTATTTCTTATTATCTCAAACCTGCACGCCGGAAATACCAACAATGTCTCACAGGGCCAACATATATATATATATATATCATATCGTATCATAGCCACACAGGGCTCCCAATATCAACAACAATATGAAAATGATGAACATACCTCGTATGCCCAACTCAAACTGCACCTGTTATACTTTCCTGTTTACTTTCTGTTTAAATTTTCAATTTTACATTTCAATCGTACTTCCATACCTTACTCGACATATATCTTTCATACCTTTGCTTACCTGCGTACTTTGTAACTTCTAATATCATCAGCCACTTTCTTTTGTCGATGTCGTTCATCAGCTGAAATCATGGTTTAGTATAAGGAATTTCATTTCCTATGGATTGGGCTCTATTGCACGATCTCAGATATGAAAGAAAGGTAACATCATAATTGTCCTGTAGCTTCCTGTTTATAGATGTGGTGCACAACACACCGATAAACAAGACTCTACTAGACACGGTCTGTAGACACTCCGAGGATAAACCGCTCTGATACCACTTTTGTCACGACCCAACCCCGTAGGCCGTGACTGGTGCCCGACCTGGACACCCGTATACATATTCTTTAGCTATATGTTCTTTTCACAACAAACTCAATATGGATCTTATAACGACCAACCATGGTCTCAGATTTGTCGCATAATTATACATATAAAAGCAAGCCGACAAGGCTGCCACCATATATCAATATCATATGCAAGCCAACAAGGCTGCCATTATAGACGAACATCATACCACAGCACATCGTATAGACACAGCTAAACAGAACCCATACACAACCCACACATATGTCCACAGACCTCTAAGAGTATCAACAGTAACGTAACATATGACGGGACAGGGCCCCGTTATACCCTTAAACAACATATGCATATATTTAGATAAAAAAGGATCTATACCAAAGTGTGGGCTCCGGAACAACGGAACTCTCCAAGATAGCAGAAGGGGAATCCTAAGCTGTCGGATCACCAAAGCGAGTATCTGCACCTGCGGGCATGAAACGCAGCCCCCCGAAGAAAGGGGGTCAGTACGGAATATGTACTGAGCATTTAAATGCAGTGAGATATGCAGTTAAATGCAGTGGGAGTATGAGGGATTCGGCGAACAATGCAGTGGAAGTGTGCACGATAACATACCCGGCCCGGGACTCGGTGAAAGATATATTGAGATATGCACGAGCAGAGTAGTGAGAAACTATATGCAATTCAAAACATTTTTAAGGACTCAATAGAATATTCAACACGAACCATCGTTCGCAATTTCAAATAATAGTCATATCATATACCTTTCGGATGTCCCTGTGGATTATATCAAAATGGAACTTGAATCATATGTACATATCAATATATATATCAAAACATAAGTTATGGGAATCAAGATCAATAGCCATCCTAGTGGCTCTAGGAGTAGGAATTCCTTTGGAATCGTATATATATCGTATATTCATTTCACAACGATCATGCCAAAGAGAAAGAAGGGTTAGCTTCACATACCTTTAGCGCTTATTCGTCACACAATATGTATACGCTGCCCAATAATACTTCAACCTATATTAAAATGCCAACAACTACGTTTAAGTTACGGGGAGATTCAAAACGTATTCTAACGTTAGTAACTCCTTTGTAGATGTTTAGGCGACGTTTTCTCTTGTATCCAAACCAAGTACATACAACCAGCCCAACATCAATAATTATGTGTTCAATATCAATCCGAACAGCCCACACAATATTCCAAACAGCCCACATTCACAACATGCAATAACGATTCACATACGGCTACTACATTCTCAAGTTACTTCTAATAGTTCGTAGCCTTAACGTTTGCATGTAACAACTTATAACAGCCCATCCAACATACAACACAATGCATAATCTTAATTATCATTAATCTTCCAAGTTCAATAACAACAACGTGTCAAAACAGCCCGTACCTTACAACACTAGATTATTGTGTACATGCGATTATGACACATCCAATTTATTCTTGTTAGTCTATAGTCATATTATTTCGTCAAAGCGATTCTATAACAGTCCAACCACTATGAAAACATGATGTATACTCTTAACTATAATTAGTTTTTCCAACTTAATGAAAACAACAAGTCCAAAACAGTCCCTACCAACAACACATCCAAAGCAGTCCAACAATATGTCCAAAACAGTCCCTAAACAATGCTCGGAATTCTTGCAAACGTTTACGAACATACTAAGCAAACCACATATGATTCTTACACATTATTTCATGTCTTCTTTTCATATAATTTCAGTAGGTTATGACCAGCTATCCACACGACAAGTACAACATCAATTCATACGCAACTAAGCTACATCGTCATTTCTATAATCCTTACAACATTCACAAACGACTTTAGTTTCAACTCCAACCATTAAACACCTTCATTTACATCATAAAATTCATGATAATAACAATAAAAATATCAAGTAAAAACAGTTCACTAACTTCCTCACAAAACAGTCCACACACGGTTTCAACATGCTTCAACATCACTCACATAAAATCATAGATTCAATTATTTTCATACTAACACAACTTCACCGTTAACCTTCCAATTCTTTTCATTCTTTTTACCATGAGATCTATGATAGTAACAACCATAATTACTAAAGAAAATCAGTCCATCAATGCCACCAAAACAGTCCCCACGGCCACAACAACATTCCAACACCAACGTTCATGATTTTATGCATGCAATTCATGTTTATCAAGTTGCAACCATACTTCAACATCGACACATATAACCTCATGGTTACTATCATGTTCCAACATCAACACACATTATTTCATGCATACAACTTATATCTACACGTCTACATCACCCTTAATACATGAAAAAGGAAGTTACATCTTACCTTGACAATCCCACTTCTCAACTTGGCTAGAGTTTGTGAATTGAGATGAAAATGGTTCTTGTTGCTGCAAAGACTATCTTCACGTTCTGGAGACCTTCTAAAGGGTTGAAACACCTTGTAAAATAATTTTTGGATCAAGACTCAAAGAGCTCAAAATCAACCCTAGTTGGCCGAGAGTTGCTCCCTCTCTCTCTAGGTTTTCTATGTTTTCTTTCTTTGTGTTGTGTAGTTGAAATGAATTGTGAATGCTGATGTCTTAGTCATTATTTGGTTCAACTTTGATGCCTACAAGTTGGTCACATGCTCCACTTATGGCATGAATCACTCCATTAACTTTACACAAAATTTTTATTTCATTTTTCCTTCAACTTTCGGCTAGATGGCCGAATTGCCTCCTTGTTGTTTCCTTTCTTCTTCTTTCTTTTCAATTATTTACAAGACAATTGCATGTGTGGTGGATGATTCATACACCATCATTTGTCCATTGTAATCATACAAAGATGAATGATCAATTTTTAATGTGAAATGATTCCTCCACCATGTTATGTCTTCATAAAATAATGTATGCTTTTATAAAGTAATGCATGCTTCAATATTCAATTGCATGACTAACCTTTTCCTCCTCCAAATTTCAGCTCCTTGGCCGAACCCTCCCATTGATTATGAAGTGTATTTTAGTTGTCTACAAAATATTGAAAGTGTAGTGAATGATTACACATTTGAATGCATATTTGTATGTCTTCCATAATAGCTTTATTTTAGATGACTTTGAGTCATCCTTTGTCCTTGCACGTTGATGATCTTTCTTGGTTCATTGTTGTCACAATTTTTTACTTAACACCATAATTAAGTAATTCCTAATCTCCAATAATATTTTTGTACTAAGTAAAATTTATAACCGATTAGTTCTAGTATAGAAATTAAGAATCCGAGGTTTCTATCTCACGTCGATTCCTTCGCGAATAACTCGACGTATAAAATACGGGGTCTAACACTAATATAACCCGTTAATAAAAATGTGTAATAGAATCGTAGTTTGTTTCATCCCTTCCTTATATTTCACGTCATTTTCATAACATTGATAGATTTCCTTAGATTTTCTCACAGTTATACAGTACACTTTGTCACCCTCATCCGGCAATTTGTATCTCGCAAAGAGACCCTATCATTTTCTTGGGGTTTTCGGATGGTTGTCATTACCTAATAGGAAATTCATACTTTCGAGCTCAAATCTTAGTGCTTCGTTACTCCATCCTTGTCCTATATATCATTGTATTACTGAAATGATTTACATCCGGACCTCAGTGACACATTTCATGTTAAAGTCAAGAACCTTCAATATGTAAGTTAACACGGTCTAGTCCTTCCACTGACGACTTGAGGATTCACTAACGAGACTTGAAGTGCTACCTCAACCTTACTTAAGCTATCTGATTTTCTTCTTTTATACCTTGCATTCGTTAGCAACCACACTAATCATGTACTCCATCTTACACACATGGTAATTAACTGAGGTTCACATATATATAAGGTCTATTCCGTTGACATCTTAACATATACCGGCTAACTCTGGATAACTTCAAAGGACAGGTTTGATATCTCTACCATGCCTTAATACCGTGCCTTAATACCTTGCTCTCATCACGTCTATAGTACCATATTGGCTTGGTGTCTCAAAATCCTATTTTTTTTATTCCTCATGTCATTACCTGACTCCACCGAAATTGGTTTTTTTTAACCTATAGATCAATGCATAATCTCCTTATTTGTTTCCATCTTAATTTAGTGTTACGGCTAGCGCGGTGATATTTTGAGTGATAAGATTTGTCGTCTCTTAGGTTCGAATGAATCTCTCCGCTATCTAGCTCTTGTAACCCTCAAGTACTTTTTCCTTTAATCCAGATGTCACACCCCAGCCTTGGTGAGGCGTGATTGGCACCCGGCACCTTACGGGACCGAGCGAACCAAGTTATAACTCACATCGTCTATGTCTCAAATGGAAAAATAAGGCTAAGGAGGCCAACTATGAACTTAATATCATGCATATGTACCTGTACAATGGGCCCACGATGCCAACATATCAAGTGACAAAAACAAGACTAGTTGTACACAACAAACTGTCTGCAAAGCCTCTATGAACATGACTGAAGTATGTAAGTCGGGACAGGGCCCCCGACATACCCGTAACACAAAAACACATGTGCAATCCCAGACTCGGCAATACTCCAGAAATAAGTGGAGCTCACCAATCAAAACTGGTACCTGGAAGGAGCCTACTGCAGAAAGTCCTCGTCTCGTCTGTCTATACCTGCGGGCATGAGCGCAGTGTCCCCAAACAAAAGGACGTTAATATGGATATTGTACTGAGTATGTAAGGCGGAAAATGTAACATAATGAGCATGTACTGTAATGAAGAAAGATAAGAATCAACCTGGCACTGCTGAATTACTGATGTAATCTAGCATAGGTATATACATATATACCTCTTCATATTTTTGCAATCTCCACTAGGTATTTATACCCTACCAAGGCTCTGGTTAACTTATTACCAAAACATTATCCGAACATATGTTGCGGCGTGCAACCCATTCTATATATAATACATGTCTCCTGATACTCTCGTATGCTTAGCTATATCTGTGTACAACACTGTGATTCTGATCTACTTATCATCCTAGTACTAACTACCCAACTGATCGGTGCTCATATCTGTACCCTTCGTACAATCCTTATAGTCATGAAGGAAATCTGAAACTCATAAGCTACACTGACTGACTAAATGCATCTATATGTCTGATTATCTGAACATATCTGTACATTTCTGCTTACTGAAATTGCCTCTGAGGGCGTATGACATGTATAGGTCATAGTTACGAAGACCGTACGACCCGATTCATATCCCATATAATAGTGCCTAGGAACGTACGGCCCGATCCATATCCCATATAATAGTGCCGAGGAACGTACGACCCGATCCATATCCCATATAATAGTGCCGAGGAACGTACGGACCAATCCATATCCCATATAATAGTGCCGAGGAACGTACGGCCCAATCCATATCGAATATAATAGTGCCGATGAACGTACGGCCTGATCCAGTGATATGCAAATGTAAGTGCTACTGTACGTGTAGCCCGATCCAGTGTTATGCAAATGTAAGTGCTGCGCTACGTGTAGCCCGATCCGGTGCTATGCAAATGCAAGTGCTACGGTACGTGTAGCCCGATCTGGTGCTATGCAAATGCAAGTGATACGGTACGTGTAGCCCGATCCGGTGCAATGCAAATGCAAGTGCTACGGTACGTGTAGCCCGATCCGGTGCAATACAAATGCAAGTGCTACGGTACGTGTAGCTCGATCCGGTGCAATGCAAATGCAAGTGCTACGGTACGTGTAGCCCAATCTGGTGCCATGCAAGTGCTACAGTACGTGTATCCCGATCCAGGGCAATGCAAGTGCTACAGTACGTGTAGCCCGATCCAGTGCTATGCAAATGCAAGTGCTACGTTACGTGTAGCCCGATCCGGTGCAATGCAAATGCAAGTGCTACAATACGTGTAGCCCGATCCGGTGCAATGCAAATGCAAGTGCTACGGTACGTGTAGCTCGATCCAGTGCAATGCAAATGCAAGTGCTAAGGTACGTGTAGCGCGATCCAAATATCCTTTATAACCCTTTATATTCTTTTAGTGGTCATTCTTTATCTAATAGCTTCTATGCGCTTCTCATGGTCACCACTTATCCGTCAACGCCTATATAACTATATAAAACTCATAAGCACGTTTCTGGGCCATTAAAACTTCTTCCCGCTTAACTAAACCTTAACCTAATCCTGAGATACATCATTATCCTCTCTTCTAGCATAAAATACCTCATCTTCGTTAGCACTCTATTCCTGTCTCACAAAATATTCCTTGCTAACACGTTTCTAAATTCATCGGAGTGACGTAAAGTCGCTATACGTCCGATTTTCATTATGAAGCTAACGTTATTGGCACACCTCACCTTGAAGGAACAATAGTCATAAGGTGAGATCAACAATATGAATGGAGTTAGTAATCAGGTGACCAGCTCAATAGTAGCATGAAAACATGGTGGGCTTTAAACTTTGGTCTTTCTAGAATTCAAATCATTATTGTCACACCCTAATATCGCTAGGGTGTGATAGGCACCCGACCCTTACCTAGGGACGAGCGAACCCGCTGACTCTTACTACACACATAACCGCTTTGGACTCTTTAAATCAAATAAGAATGAAATACATAATAAGGGCTTGCAGAATCATTCTTTTCATCGTTCTCAAGGCAAGTAAATCTGTAATCATAAGGAATCTGTAACATAATACATAATGACACATCGGCTGGTGGAGCCGCTTACAAGACTGACATTCTATACCCACGACTCTGTCTGCAAAGTCTCTAACATTAATCAGAAATCATAACATATGTACTCTGACTCGGCAACACTCCAGAAGGAAGTGGAGCTCGCCAATCCCGCTGAAACACCTTTTAGCAAAGTCTTCTACTTATCTGAGTGTACCTGCGTGGCATGAAACGCAGCCCCCGAAGAAAGGGGGTCAGTACGGAATATGTACTGAGTATGTAAAGCATGAAATACAGTAAAGCGGATCACAACTGAAACAGAGATTTACCAAAAACAAGTATGACTTTTTAAAAAAAACGTCAATGCACTTGCCTTTTGAAATGAAAATCATGTATGTCATCATCATATATCATATATACACATAACGTGCCCCGACCCTCTAGTGAGGGACGCGGTGAATAAAACCATGTATGTCAGTATCATGTATCATATTTGCATGTAATGTGCCCCGGCCCTCTAGTGAGGGACGCGGTGAATAGGATTATCATATGCCATCCTGGCCGCCACCCCGCCATCATATCATCATGTCATCATATCATATATATATATATAACGTGCCTCGGCCCTCTAGTGAGGGACGCGGTGAACAATGCAGCAGAATACGCACGAGAACATGCCCTGGCCCGGGACGCAGTGAAGGATCTATTGAGGCATGCACGAGCAGAGTAGTGAGAAACTATATGCACACAAATCAATTTTTTTAGACTCAACGGATAAGTACACAAAACGACACTTGAAGGATCGTAAACACGTTTCGGGTCAATCCGAGTTAGTATAAGAAAGTTATGGACATTTTAGTACAGAAACCTCTTTGAACGTTTCAGAAGCTATCTTTGGAAAATCAAAACAATAGTCATATTACGTACCTTTCGAATATCACTATGGATCAAATCAAAATAGACCTTTTGGAACAATACACACGTATCAAGACATAGCAAAACAGTTTTTCGGGAGTCAAGAACATTAGCCATCCTAGTGGCTCTAAGAATAGGAGTTTCTTTGAAATCACACATATACTTTGTCTGTTTATTTCATAAGGATCATGCCAAAAGAAAGAAAGGGTAAGCCTTACATACCTGTTCCACCTCCTATTTGCTATGCTTATTTGTCCAAGTTCGCTAGTCTACATTCAAGAGGATTTACACAATCATTAGACTCATCGTTATACGCTTGTCTTAGTCCTTCAAATAAATTCATTTATAATCTACCGAAATTTCGGCAGCATTTCCCCTGTTTATATGCCTAGCCGAAATTCCAATTCAATAACCAACACTATCAACAACAATACCAATAGTAATAACATCATTTCCAACACAACATATGCCATAAAACAACCCACACACTGTTTTCCCATTTTCTCAACCAACCAATTTGCGATACGACTAATTAATAACTTTAATACCAACAACATGGATAACAACATCTTCAACATCCTACAAAATAAATACATATATTTTTATCCAAATTTCTCTTCAAGCCTAAATCCATAATTGGGCAACACCAACAAACGAATTTATCACACTATTCTCTCCGTTCTAATCCGTTAAAACTCTGAATAAACTTGTTAACAATGAAAAGAAACCATAATATTACCTCAAGTGTGCAGCCACCACGTCCACCCTCTTCTTCTTAGTTGATTTTTAGCTCAAATTGAAGGCAACGCGACGTACGACACTTTTCTCTTCATGGGCTTCGGAATTCGGGGCTCAGATGTTGGTCAAAATTGATTTTTCTCTCTAGGCTCTCCTCTCTCTTTTTCTCCAGAATTTTCTGGGTGTTTTTGTATGAAAAATGAGGAGATAAGGCTGAAATTTAATTAAAAAAGGTGTGGGTAATGGGCCTTACCCGGTTGGGCTTGGGTTGGGCCTGGCCCACTGATCTTTTTTCCTTAAAACGTCCATATCTCCTTATCCCGATGTCGCCTGTGAACCCACGACCTATGGTTGGAAATCTATTTAAATTATCTAAAACTTTCATTCTGGGAGTTTTCCCAAATTCCAAACTTAGAATACCGTTTTGGCCCCTCGAAGTCAGATCACCCGAAAACGTTTTCTTAAATCGTCCTTTTGGAGGGCTTACACTCGTTTTTGGCTTATGGGTCCTTCTTAGGACTTGCTCAAATTCACATGTACTACCCATATATCTCTTCATATGTCCTTTATAAAATTCCGACATGTGGGCCCCACCTTAACTTATGGTTACGAGGGCTATTATCAGGTAACTTGTTAACTGATTTATTCCATGCGATCTCCAAGTGTCACATGTATACTCTTATACACAGATAATACAATCTTCATCCCTAATTCTTGTATAACCCTGCTCTCTCTTGAGCTCGTACTAAGCCGTCGACAGTCTTGGTAACGCAAAATTTTCCAGGGTGTAACATCCTTCCCCCCTTAGAAACATTCGTCCTCGAATGTTGCAGTATTGCTAATTCACAACACGATCTTTGATTCCTTAGAGCCGTTATTCTTCCCTAAGGACCCGATTACCATTTGCTTAGACTATAACTTGGTTCAGTTTCTGCTCATCTTCCCTTAATTCTTTCATTGCCTCCAACCAACTTCTTTTGCTTCGTCACCTTCACGTACATGGTTGGAAATTGACTAGGATTTCACCCTCATTTTGTCTCCATTCTTGTAATCTTGACTTATCGTGCCATAATTATTCATCAGTCCGTAAGTGTCCTCTTTTTCTCGCTCCTTGTTTCCCTACTAGTGGGCAGTTACCTTGCTCATAAACGGCACACTCTTTGCGTTTATCTCTTCGGTACCATCTCGGCTATCCTTTTTACACCTGTTGATCTTAGACATACTTTGCATCGACTCCCTGTAGTTCATTAGTTCGACTCCCTGTTCTTTTACGTCTTTGTCACTATCCCTTTTTTATCTTACATTCTAAATATTTATCCAATTATGACTTTGTCGCTAATGAGCACAATGGTTACGTTCCTTTCCAAGGTCAATTATATCAATATCCAAAAACGTATATACATAATGTTTCTTCGCCATTTATTATCCTTCGAAGTCCAGTTACACTCATGGCAAGTTATGATCCGAGTTCAATTAATTTCTTAGCTCGCAACATCTTTGAGCTCTTGCTGCAACTTTTTTTTTCTTACTTCCTTCCCTCACATCTCTCGACACCAGTATACTTGTCTTTGATTTCTTTGTATTGGCGATCATTTCGTCAATCGTTATTCCTTGTTGGCTCTTTGTGTGGACTTCTTACAATTATAATTGGGCATAGTTTCACGTTGATGGTTCATATAATTCCATAGCGTATACTCTCATGTTCAGTATAATTAATGGTCCATGAACTATTTTCTTGATATCTGGTGAACTCTTTTGTTTCCATTCATAGGAGCAGCGTTCTTTCTTTCCTTCAAAAAAAATTTCCAAACTACCAATCGTTGGTACTTTCGTTATAATAGTCGTTATCATCCGAAATATCCTTTGAATTTTGTCATCCTCTCCATTATCCTTTGTGAACTTAGCTTGTAGCCTTTTCTTGCTCTTTTTATTACCCTTTAGAACACGTCGCTGCATACTTAGGTACTGCGCAATTTTGCTCGATACGGGGGATTCAACCCATGGTCTAGAAATATTGTAGCTCATGTCGGCATGAAGCATCCTCTCAAGGTGTCTTCCATATTTTCTCCCTATGTCTACCTTATGGTAAACTTATTGTCAATTCATTTCTACGTCCTTTAGTTACCTTCACGATATGCCAACACACCTCGAACTCTGGCACCGACCTAATAAATCTCCTTTTCTGGAGCTTGAAAATGTCGTGATTCCTTTTAAATCTGATATAATATGTTCTTCCCCCCTTATTAAGGAGATCCTTATACGCCAATAGTCTTCGAGTACCCATCGTCTTCGATAATTATTTATCGCCTTTCACGACCTTCTCAAGGTCGAGGTTCTGTCATCGTATTGTCTGCCCTATTCATCTTCTTGCTACTTACTCTCTCGTATTTAACTAGAATACTTATAAGGGTATCCAATTCCGATGCCCTCTTTCTCGTCTTTCCATACCTCTGTCTTTTGTGACTAACGATGTCCTGGACTCACTAGTTCATGGAGACGTCGAGATTCACTATGTCCTTTTATGAAGTCTTCGATTATACCTTACTCCTCGTCTTCCTTCCAACTCTGTGCATGACATATCGAAAACTTCTTACCATAAGTTTTTATTTCATTTTCTGTCTATATCATCATTTTCATACCCTTCCATCCACTATTAGTCCTTTCGCCCATTTAGCTCACTTACTCGTAAGTCTTCTTAACTATGCGTTTGCATTGCAGCTGTGCATCCATGTTGTTTCGAGCGTCCTGCTGCTTTCGCTCTTAGCATAAAATTCTTACAGTTTACGCTCTCTCTGTCCTCGTTCATCGAACCTTTATCTATCTTTATAATGCTTCGGCCGAGTGGTTTCCCATGCACTTTCCTTACCCTTCATTCTATTTCCCCTAAGATCAAATCTTTCAGACCTCACATGAATTCTCATTCCATACCATTAATTTCCCAATCAACAGTGTCGACCCATCATCCTTGTTCTTTCCTCAATGCGTAATCGGGTTCCTACCGCTAACTCGTTAAGGTATCCTTCTTACTCCTATGGTTAAAGATTTCCAATTATTTTGCTCCTAAATGTTCTCCTCTTCCTTCGACTAACTTGTTAGTATACCTTTCCTACTTTCATTCTTAACCCCCCTTGGGTTTCTTCCTCCTCGAGCACTTTTCTTCTCTTGTTATTTGTGGCATCGGCTCTGAAGTTCGTGAAATTTTACTTTAATCGTGCAATTCCGTTCCATTTCTAAGTCATCTTTTTAGAAAAGCCCCTCCATGTCCGAGGCAACCACATTAATATGGCTGCACATTTATCCCTTTATATACCTTTCAAGGGCCGAAATCTCCTAACATCGTCGCAAGGCTTAATCATTCTTTCTCTTACTTCACATTCCTTATCATGGTCACTATTCTTTAGCCCCACTTATTGAAATCGGTCCTCGAACCCCACACATTCCTCTTTTGTTCCATATTACTGCACTTTATCCCTTTCACGTACCTACCTTTGAATGTTTACTCAAGTAGTCTCGTGCCTTGCCGGTAGTTTCTCTCGGGGCTTCACTCACTAGGGTTTCCTACCTTTCACCTTTTTTCGACATTTTGATCTCCCTGCCTTCCATTTACTCCCTCTCTTTCTGTTCCAAATATCGTTGTATTAGAACTTCCAATCTTAACCTGTAGTGAAAATAATAGCAACTTTCCTTGTAACACTGGTACCATATATTTTTATTCTCACTTGAACTTCGGTACCCTTACTCGATTGATTCCTTCCATACCGTAGCACCGGTTGCTGGGAATCACGTGCCCACCGATACAATCACATGTGGGATATCATACGCATTCATATAAATGTATATATAATTGCTACCATCCCGCCTACAAAATACTTCCAAACACTATTCAAGCTTATCCTAATTCCAGAGTCGTGGTGCACCTTCTTTCTCTTCACCGGTCTAGTCTGCCTCGTCCTACGCGACCTCTTATGGTCTCCAACCACTCCGTATACTCTAGTTTCCCTTAGGCTACTCTAGATTCTCATTTTTCTCTTATGTCTAAATCTATAGGATTTCTTGCACACTTCCTAGTGGGTCACCCATTCTAATATTTCTCTCACCTTAGCACGCTTAACCTTGAAATTCCGATGAAATCCGGTGCATTAATGCTGATATAACCGCATCCACCTCTCTGTATGAACTTCATTATATGATCTGGAGCAAGTTGAAGTCTTACAGATCCCGAGACATTCTTGTAACACGTCTTTCTCCTTTATAATTACTATTTCAGCCTTCTCAATCCCCAATATTCACCTGTGTGTATGGCTACCTTTCACCCTGGATTTCCAGATTCATGATGGTAGGAAACACACCTTCGTTGCCGTTACTTATGAATACTCGATTATCCACCTCTTTGGACTTCCCCTAGCCATTCTTATATAATAATCTACGGCAGAACTGATTGTCGACTTTCCCTGAGTCCCCCAACAAACCTTGTTCCTATTAAACCTCGAATATAATCCATCTTAATCCTTTGGACTGCTAATCATCCTTCTCACAATCATTCTTCAGGCTATGCCGAGTCCATAACCCTTCTGGAACAACGCATCCCACTTATCGTTTGTTTACGATATTTCCTTTCCACGCTTCTTCCTGTTAGGTGTACCAAACTAAATGACCTGATTTTGAAAAATTCTGCCCGGGTCTCCTTTACAATTCTTACCATTCAAAATCTGCACGCAGCAAATACCAACAATGCCTCACAGAGCATACATATGTATGCGACATATTCCAAACTCCCAGAGCTTCCAATTCCAGATAAAAGAATCAAAAATATCGAAACTTACCTCTGTGGCTTCCCATATCATCACTCACCTTCTTTCGTCGATACTGTGCTTCTACTGAAATCAAAGGTTAGTGCCAGGAGTCTCATTTCCTATGACTTGGCTCTATCGCACGATCTAAGATGGAAAGAAGGTCAACAATCCCTAGATGCCCTGCAGCCTCCTGTTTATAAGTGTGGCTGGCTTCACACCCATAAACAGGACTCTACTGGACACGACTTTGCAGACAACTCCTAGGATGACCTGCTCTGATACCACTTTGTCACACCCTAATCTCGCTAGGGTGTGATGGTCACCCGACCCTTATCTAGGGCCGAGCGAACCAGCTGACTCTTACTACACACATAACCGCTTTGGACTCTATAAATCAAATAAGAATGAAATACATAATAAGGGCTTGCAGAATCATTCTTTTCATCGTTCTCAAGGCAAGTAAATCTGTAATCATAAGGAATCTGTAACATAATACATAATGACACATCGGCTGGTGGAGCCGCTTACAAGACTGACATTCTATACCCACGACTCTGTCTGCAAAGTCTCTAACATTAATCAGAAATCAAAACATATGTACTCTGACTCGGCAACACTCCGGAAGGAAGTGGAGCTCGCCAATCCCACTGAAACACCTTCTAGCAAAGTCTTCTACTCATCTAAGTGTACCTGCGTGGCATGAAACGCAGCCCCCGAAGAAAGGGGGTCAGTACGGAATATGTACTGAGTATGTAAATCATGAAACACAGTAAAGCGGATCACAACTGAAATAGAGATTTACAAAAAACAAGTATGACTTTTAAAAAAAAAACGTCAATGCACTTGCCTTTTGAAATGAAAATCATGTATGTCATCATCATATATCATATATACATATAACGTGCCCCGGCCCTCTAGTGAGGGACGCGGTGAATAAAATCATGTATGTCAGTATCATGTATCATATATGCATGTAACGTGCCCCGGCCCTCTAGTGAGGAACGCGGTGAATAGGATCATCATATGCCATCCTGGCCGCCACCCCGTCATCATATCATCATGTCATCATATCATATATATATATATATATATATATATATATATATATATATATATATATATATATATATATATATATATATAACGTGCCCCGGCCCTCTAGTGAGAGACGCGGTGAACAATGCAGCGGAATACGCACGAGAACATGCCCTGGCCCGGGACGCAGTGAAGGATCTATTGAGGCATGCACGAACAGAGTAGTGAGAAAATATATGCACACAAATCAATTTTTTTAGACTCGACGGATAAGTACACAAAACGACACTTGAAGGATCGTAAACACGTTTCGGGTCAATCCGAGTTAGTATAAGAAAGTTATGGACATTTTAGTACAGAAACCTCTTTGAACGTTTCAGAAGCTATCTTTGGAAAATCAAAACAATAGTCATATTACGTACCTTTCGAATATCACTATGGATCAAATCAAAATAGAACTTTTGGATCCATACACACGTATCAAGACATAGCAAAACAACTTTTCGGGAGTCAAGAACATTAGCCATCCTAGTGGCTCTAAGAATAGGAGTTTCTTTGAAATCATACATATACTTTGTCTGTTTATTTCATAAGGATCATGCCAAAAGAAAGAAAGGGTAAGCCTTACATACCTGTTCCACCTCCTATTTGCTATGCTTATTTGTCCAAGTTCGCTAGTCTACATTCAAGAGGATTTACACAATCATTAGACTCATCGTTATACGCTTGTCTTAGTCCTTCAAATAAATTCATTAATAATCTGCCGAAATTTCGGCAGTATTTCCCCTGTTTATATGCCTAGCCGAAATTCCAATTCAATAACCAACACCATCAACAACAATACCAATAGTAATAACATCATTTCCAACACAACATATGCCATAAAACAGCCCACACACTGTTTTCCAATTTTCTCAACCAACCAATTTGCGATACGACTAATTAATAACTTTATTTCCGTAAAGAAGCCGACATTAATACCAACAACATTGATAACAACATCTTCAACATCCTACAAAATAAATACATATATTTTTATCCAAATTTCTCTTCAAGCCTAAATCCATAATTCGGCAACACCAACAAACGAATTTATCACACTATTCTCTTCGTTCTAATCCGTTAAAACTCTGAATAAACTTGTTAACAATGAAAAGGAAACTTAATATTACCTCAAGTGTGTAGCCACCACATCCACCCTCTTCTTCTTAGTTGATTTTTAGCTCAAATTGAAGGCAACGCGACGTACGACACTTTTCTCTTCATGGGCTTCGGAATTCGGGGCTCAGATTTTGGTCAAAATTGATTTTTCTCTCTAGGATCTCCTCTCTCTTTTTCTCCAGAATTTTCTGGGTGTTTTGGTATGAACAATGAGGAGATAAGGCTGAAATTTCATTTAAAAAGGTGTGGGTAATGGGCCTTACCCGGTTGGGCTCGGGTTGGGCTTGGCCCAATGACCTTTCAGCCTTAAAACGTCCATATCTCCTTATCCCGATGTCGCCTGTGAACCCACGACTAATGGTTGGAAATCTATTTAAATTATCTAAAACTTTCATTCTGGGAGTTTTCCCAAATTCCAAACTTAGAATACCGTTTTGGCACCTCGAAGTTAGATCACCCGAAAACGTTTTCTTAAATCGTCCTTTTGGAGGGCTTACACTCGTTTTTATCTTATGGGTCCTTCTTAGGACTTGCTCAACTTCACATGTAATACCCATATATCTCTTCATATGTCCTTTATAAAATCCCGACATGTGGGCCCCACCTTAACTTATGGTTACGAGGGCTATTATCAGGTAACTTGTTAACTGATTTATTCCATGCGATCTCCAAGTGTCACATGTATACTCTTATACGCATATAATACAATCTTCATCCCTAATTCTTGTATAACCCTGCTCTCCCTTGAGCTCGTACTAAGCCGTCGACAGTCTTGGTAACGCAAAATTTTCCGGGGTGTAACAATTATCACTACCATAATCATCATCACTATCGTAATCATCATCACTATCATAATCATCATTACTGCCATGTCTCTCTTTGGATGATCACTAGCATAGGATGAGGTCACTCATCATGAATGCAATCAAGAATTTCCTAGAACGCCCAATCATGTCATGAAAACATCTAGAACTTGGACTTTAGAAGTCTCTAGAATTGGAGTCATCATAAGAATTCTGAGAATTATAGACTTCTGGCATTTCTATGAGTAAAAATCTTATGGATATCATATAAGGAATCATAACAGAGGAATCATGCCTTTTGAAACAAAGGGACGGGCCTTAACATACATGGAATCTTGCTTCTTGACTTTCCAACTTATCTCCTGACTCGAAATTTACATATAAAACCATTCATACTATCATTAGGCTCAGTGTCACACACTTGTCTTAAGCCTTTAACATAAAATCCCTTTAGAATTTGCCAAAATTCGAGCAGCATCTCCCCTATTTATGTGTCTAGCCCGAAATCATAATATCAACAACCAACAACAAAACAACAATATCAACATCAACAACAACCTTATTAACACTAATATACTCTATAAAACATCCCCCACTATGTTTTCCAAATCCCTCAACTAACCAACTTGTAACACAACTATTTAATAACTCTATCTTTGTACGTAAACCGAAATCAATATCAAAAGGGAAAGATTCATACCGTATTCTTACTAGGACAACAAAACCTTCAACATTAGTGTTGAATCCGAACCAACTCCGTCGCAAAACAATACTATAAGCGCAACTACACGTTACCCGAGCCTCAATTAATACTCCGCCACTTTAATCCGCTTACAAAATAATCCCTCAATGTTCTCTAGAATCTCTCAAGTGTTTTTGGGGAAAAGAAATGGAGAAAAATGAGGTTTAGGATCAGATTTTCCCCTTATATAGGGGGTCAAATTCGGGTTGGGTCACTGTAGCAGTACTGCAGTAAGTCGGTTACTGTAGCAGCCGGGTTACTGTAGCAGAGTTTCTGCTCTGTCACCCTAACTTGTAACGTCTATAATTCTCTACTCCGTTGTCGTATTGACGAGCGGTTTGTTGCGTTGAAAACTAGACTCGACTTTGCTTTTAAATCCTTTTACTTTGCTTCAAAAATCCTTATCCACTAAAAGATATTCTTTCTCCAATTTGGGCTTTTACTTTGCTTCAAAAATCCTTATCTACTAAAAGATATTCTTTCTCCAATTTGGGCAAAAATTGCCCCTCATATTTTCTTTCAAGTTCCAACAAATTTAATTTCCTTGATTTACTTGCCCTTCAATCCTTCTGTAGCTTACTATACGAACTTAAACCCTTATAACCATAAGTTAAACACATATAAGCTCACATACATCCTGAAAGGTAGCTCGAATCTCAACATACGAAACTACGGGGTGTAACACTAGCCACCATAAACTGGCAGTACATTTGTGATTTGAAGGTGTCGGTCACCACATTTACTTTGCTTACCTCACGCGGAGTACTATTATCATCATATTTTAATAGATCGAGTCATCCTTCTTATCCATAGTCTATCACTCCACTCACTTAAGACTGGAAAAAAGACCCATATGATCATTATATACAGAGTACCATCTTGTCTTACACCCGTATACTCGCTGCTAACTTCCGATCATGGGTCGGTTGATCCTACCGTAAGTCCTTAATTATCCTTATACCAAATAATTCCTTTCCTTGCTGGTTAATACTTGCACCTCAGGAGCATTAACTTACCTTGGATCCCCACGTGATGTGGAACTTTGCTACTTATCATATCTCGAACAACACTCCCAGTCCTATTTCAATAGTCGGTAGATATGATAGATGGGTCACTTGCGTCCCTTCATTTGGAGGTATACCCTTTTGGGAAAGTCCTTAACATACGTTTTTTCGTTTCTAGCCCTCATTTTGTTTTTCAACCGAGCTTGTTCGTTAGTTGTTAATATCTTTTTTTCCTCAGAATTTGAATCGCATTGGGGAAATACTCATTCCCTAGGCAGGAATTTAGATATCTAACTTTCTGCATCTCGGATCGGGTTCTAATGCTTTTCTTATCCTACCCATCTCTGTCGAACTCATCGTTCTATCCTATTCTGCAATCCTTCGACAGAACATCTTTTCGTTTCTAGCTTCGTTTTTCCGTAATCAAGCCTTTTTAATGCCCTTTTTCCTTACTGGTAGCATAAGTTATATCGAGGTAAGCGCGTATTCCCTAAATTAACATTTAGCTGTCTAGCCCCTCAAAGTTGCCTACTACTTCAATAGCTACACCTGACTATAGCGTCCTTAAATACACTCAGCGTATACATTTCCTTTGCCTAGTGAGGGACTATAACAAGTTTCTAGGCAATAACACTCAATTGAATCGTTGGTTCCAATGCTAATGTCTTTATAACTCGTACTAAATTCTGAATTCATTATCCTATCTAGAGCCACCTTTTCAGAAGTCCCGAGGTTGCAACTGAAATGGGTACTACAAACTAGGCTCTTACCACTATTGGAAACGAGGTCATAACACTTTGCGCTGCTTCGTCTGAGTCTCAACAACTTACAATTCTTATTGTTTTTGCACCCTACGCCTTTCCCACCTTAACTATAGTTTTTAGAACTTTACCATCCCTCCTGGTGTTCTGCTACCTCTTTCACTACCATACACAATTAAGGCGATAGTTCACATCCTAATGCATTGACTTCAGGCTCGCACATCTGATGTGTCCATGATCTGCCGGAGATTTATATTCGTTTCGTCATGAACATAGGTTCAGATTAGCTCCTTACAACTCCATTTTGTCCACTGCCTTCGTCAAATGTCTTACTAATCATCTACGTCTTAGTCGCGGTGATCGTTGTATGAATCAGCTCTATCACATGATCTAGATCAAGAAAGAGACGAAACAACCCTAAATGCCTTGTAGCCTCCTACTATTAAGTGTGGCGCGCTACATACCTATAAACAAAACTCTACTAGACACGGCTCATAGACATCCCTAGGACTAACCTGCTCTGATATCAAGTTTGTCACACCCCAAACCATAGGGCATGACGGGCACCCGGCTTTACCGTCCGAGTACCACCTGGTGTACATTCAACATATTTGACTTAAACAACTACGATAAATTATATGACATGTGTATATCGTAAAAGAATCACCTGCATAAAGAAAAGGCCAAACACAGTAATATACATACATATACGCAAGCCAACAAGGCTGCCACTAATATCGACATATGATCGCATGGCGGACAGGCCACAACAATAACATTAGTACCAAACTAAGGCCGGCAAGGCCACATGTAGCATCTATACATATAACACATGTCTATAAGCCTCTAGGAATGAGCATAACATAACATAGCGGTCGGCACAGGGCCTCGCCATACTCAAGATATACATAAACATTAACATAATATCATAGCCAAAAGACCAGGCAAGTCCGGGACAAATGGAGCTTGCCGACTATCCGCAGATCCTGTGCAACCTACTGAGAAGGTCAACCAAGCAATCTGTCAGGACCTGCAGCACAAAATGTAGCATCCAAAGCAGTTAGACATCAATACGGATGAAAGTACTGAGTACGTAAGGCATGAATATAATAATAGAGCAGTGAAACAAGCATAAGTAGAAGCGGAACCACCTAAAACTGGAACTTGCCACGAAGGGAGTATGATATGCATGTTGTAACTTTAAAAACATAAATTTACATAATTAGATCATCATCATCATAATGTACCCGGCCATAGTAGGGCTCGGTGAAATCGTACCCAGCCATGTGAGGCTCGGTGGGAGCATACTCGACCATGTGAGGCTCGGTGGTAATACCCAACTAATCAGTGGTTGCACAATAGGTGTCGTACCCGGCCGACTATAGCGCAGCTCGATGCCGTAAAATAAATGTGTGTGTATATATATATTGCATGATGAACTCATAGAAGTAACATCTGGGCCTTTCGGAGTGACGTAAGGTCGATAGCCTTCGAATATCGTTATGGAACTCATGCCAACACCACAAAATTGTTCATTGACGCTAATCATCATGGATAAGAGTTAATCAATGTGGCTAAGAACATCATATATGAAGTTCAGATCATTAGAATGGAGTGAAGTCATTATGGAATGTCCGTTAGCGAGTTTTAGTTAGATTCGCTCCAAAAGAAAAGGGAAGAAGAAAACCTTATGTACCTTGTATATTGTGTAGCGGCTTCATAGCGATCCTTAGCCTGTAGTTTGATCAACATCTTTGCCTGTAATAATAGAGACACATTCGTTAGGCTAGGAATATGTTTGTATAACATGTATACATTACGTATATCAATGGCGATTCGTGCTGCAATAATTCGGGCATTATTTCACCTGTTTCTTCTACATTCCCAAGTTCATACAACATCTAACAACAACCACCAAACTAGTTGAACTTCAATTCTACTCTAACATAACACCCACACTAGTATAAACAATCCTTCTCTTCCAGTTCCGCCTAATACAATTTAGTCCCTCCAGTCTAACAGGAATTATTCTCAATACACCATGAAACAAAGGGAATATTACCTCAATTCCACTCGATCAGCCCCTAATTCAACCTGCACCCATTTGCACCAATTATCCAACCCAATATGAGGAGGAAGAAGTGAATTACGGTGTATTTACAAGCTTCCCGAGGGTGATTTCACCTCAATTCCCATGGATTTCCAAGCTAGATGGTGGGAGGGCTTAGAAAAGGTGTTTGGGGTGAGCTTAGGTCTGGAATTATTGGAAAATGATATGAAATGAAAGGGGAACCGACTTAAATAAAAAAAGAAAAATTTCCACAGCCTCAAAGTATCACATGGCGTCGTACATTTTTGTATGGGTCTTACATGGCTCCGTACTTCTCAGATTTATGAATTGTCAGTTGAATTGGAAATAAGACTCTTTGAACATGAATTTGGATAAGTTATGTATCCCATAACTCCTTATACACTAAAAGATATGCCTCCCTAAAGTTAGGCCAAAATCTTGTCTAGAATTCTGCCAAATTTTCCCCGAGTTTCGATGAAATTAATTACTTCGATTCTCTTGCTCCCGAAACCTTTAGATACACTCTCAATACTTTACATAAAGTCTTACTTACCCTCATATGGTCTCCCAACTAATCCGAACTTACATTAGTCCCCTTACAGAAGTGCAGGATGTAACACAATGTCAATACAAAAGTCAATATCGCGATCTGGTGGCATACTTGGCAGATCAGACGGGAATACCTCCGCGAACTCGCTCACATTGGGAATGAACTTAGGGAGTGGAGATGCAACGGTTCTGTCATGATAAGCCAAATAAGCTAAACACCCCTTGTTGACTGATTTTTTTGCCTAAAAAAAGGAAATAATCTTCTTTGCAGCGGGACTAGGAGTACGCCTCCACTCAAGTCTAGAAATGCCCGTCATGGCTAAAGTGACTATCTTGGCATGACAGTCAAAGATCGCCGATAAGGAGAAATCCAGGTCATACCCAAAATAATATTGAAATCCACCATATCAAGTATCATCACTTCTACCTACGTGTCATAACCCATAAAAGTAACCAAGCACGATCGATAGACTCAATCATCCTCAACAGAATCTCTGACTGGTGGAGACACATGAATAGGTACCTCTATGCTATCACAATCAAGTCCCAACCAACAACATGATATGCAGACATATACGAATAAGTGGATCCAGGATCTAATAATACATATGCTGCTTTATGTCGGACAGAAACAGTACCTGAAATGACAGCATCTGAGGCCTCCGCCTCGAGTATACCTAAGAACGAATAACACTGGGCCCCACCACGAGTAGACTTTTATCCACCTCTCAAACTCTGGAACCCACCCCTAGCAATCTATATACCACCGCGGCCTGAATGAGCACCGTCTCTCGAAGAAGCACCACCTCAGCTACTTGATGATACTGGAGTCCTCTGAGGCTGATAACCCTGCTTGTGTCATGGCTCAAGCAAAATGACCAAATGCTCCACACATAAAACAAGCCTTAGAAGGGGGAGCCTGATGAACCAAAACTGAAGATCCAGCTGGAACAACTCAGTATGTGTCACAACCCAACCCCGTAGGCCGTGACTAGTGCCCGAGCTAGACACTTGTATACACCTGTTAACTATGACTGTTCACAACTAGCATAATAAAGAACTTATATATACATAAAAAGGCAGGACGTTGTCTCAAAGCTGTCGCATATATATATATATATATATATATATATATATATATATATATATATGTGTGTGTGTGTGTGCCATAGCAACCTGTCTCCTGAGGAGTTACAACTTTCAACAGATAATATCACACATAAGCCAGCAAGGCTGTCACAATATAGAGGGAACGTCCCAGCCATACACGAGCCAACAAGGCTACCATAACACACGGCTTCCAAAACACATACGTATACGTATCTACGCAAGCCGACAAGGCTACCACTACGAATGGGTACGCCCCAAAACATAAGTCATATATACACAACTAAACAGCAACTATATACAGACCCACACATATGTCTACAGACCTCTAAGAGTAACGACAGTATCATAGGATGGGACAGGGCCCCGCCGTACCCCTGAACGGAAACATATATACAACAAAAGGGATCTGTACCACAAGCCAGGCTCTGGAACAAGGGATCACTCCAAGATAGCTGAATAGATATACTAAGCTGGCGGATCACCAAAACGAGCGTCTGCACCTGCGGGCATGAAACGCAGCCCCCCGAAGAAAGGGGGTCAGTACGGAATATGTACTGAGTATATAAAGCATGAAAATATAGTAAAGAGGATCATAACTGAAACAGAGATTACCAGAAACAGGTATGACTTTTAAAACATCAGTACACTTGCCTTATGAAATGAAAGTAATGCATATCAATATCATATATCATATATATAACGTGTCCCGGCCCTCTAGTGAGGGACTCGGTGAATTAACTCATCATATGCCCTCCTGCCGCCATAACATATCATCATATCATCAGATCATCATATCATCATATCATCATATATATATATAACGTGTCACGGCCCTCTAATGAGGGACTCAGTGAATAATGCAGTGAAACTGTGCACGTTAACGTGTCCTGGCCCGGGACTCAGTGAAAGATATAACAACGGTAAGCACGAGCAGAGTAGTAAGCAACCATACACATATAAATCATTCTTAAGACTCAATAGATAATTAGACAAATCAACGCTCGAGTAACAAATGATAGTCATATTACATATTCTTTGAATGTCATTATAGAATCTTTCAGGAATAGGAACTTTTATGCATCGTTTACTACCCAATCACATAGAAGACTGGAGGGCAGTAGCTCGACTATTCTAAGAATTCTAATAGCAAGAAGTGAATAAGAATCATAAAACATGCTCGGAACTTATGAATAGAGTTACCCCAAAGCTCATATCGTATCATACTTACATCTAGAACATGCCAAAAGAAAGAAAGGATGGGCTTTACATACCATTAGCGTTTACTCGCAACACAACACGTATACGCTGCCCAATAGTATCTCAACCTATATTAAGACGTCAAGAACTACGATTAAACTACGAAGAGATTCAAAACGCATTCTAATGTTAGTAACTCCTTTCTATACAATTAGACAACGTTTCGCTTATATTTAAACCAACTACACACAACCAAGCCAACATCAGTAATCGTGCATTCAAGTATCAACCCGAGACTATTCAAACATGACTCGAGGACACTCCGAACAGCCCGTACAACACTCCAAAACAGCCCAACTAACACGCAATACAACGTATAATCTTCCAAGTTCGACAACAATAACAACAACACATTCTTTTCTTCCAATTTCATGAACTATGCCAACAATCCACACGTTACAATATTATTCATATAAATGCAAGAAACTATATTAACATCATATTAGCTTCTACAACAACCCACAAACAATTACAACTCCAACTTGAACCATTAAGCCTTCATTTCCCCTATACAATCCATAACAACAACCAAAATACCAAGTAAAATCAATTCACCCTTTCATGTACAACCAGCCCCTACACGGCCTCAAAACCATCACACATAGTTCCATGAATTTCATTCATTTCTACACACTACAACACGTTCAAACCACCCTTAATATATGCAAAAGAAAGTTAAACCTTACCTTAAACACTTGACTTCTCAACTTGACTAGAATTTGTGCCTTCAATTTAATACTTGTTCTTGCTATCTAGGATCAATCCCACATTGTTATACACCTTCCAAAGGGTTGAAATGGCTGAAAATCTAATTTTTTTTATCAACAATTGAGCTTCAATTTTTGCTCAACCATGGCCGAATGCCTTCTCTCACAATCTCTATGTTTTCTATTTTGTTGAAGATGAAGAAATGAATCCTTAGTCATCAAATTTCATTATATATGCAACTCATATTGGTGACACATGTCCAGCCCTTGACATGTGTCGCATTGACATCCAAGGACCAATCGGATTTTGCCACATGTGTAGGGCCCACTTAATGCACTAATGACTTGATTAATATTAGTTAATCACTAATCCCCCCTTAATAATCTAATCATGGTTAATTAATCCCTAATCTCCAATAATATTTCTATACCAAATAAAATTTATAAGCACTTGTGCATCGAAACAAAATCGGAAGTTGAAAGTCTCTACCTCGTATCCCAAAATAGTCTTGTCCTTGACTTGTCGCGATTAGCTTAAAATATCCCAATGTACAAAATACGGGATGTAACAGTATGCTAGGAGAGAAAATGAGCTCTTCGAAGCTCACTACCTGGATGGCCCACTAGAAGAGGTCTACAATGCTGACTACACAGTGCGACCGGAATAGGAGTGATACTGTTTAGAAGACTGTCCGTTGCCCCTTGAGCCGGAACCACTATTACCCCCAAACTATCTCAGCATCTTCTCATTAACCCCTCCAAACGAGCGGGCCTTGGAGGCCTCAACTAAAGACGCATGCTCAACAATGGACTGGAAGGAAGCACCCATGGTCTCAAACTGAAGGCATGGAATCTAAAAAGAAGTAATGATTCCACCAACAAATCGTCAAATCTTGTCGGGCTTAGTAGGAATCAGGAGTGCTGAATAACGGGAAAAATGTAAATAGCGAGTCACATAAGCATCAACAGATAATCCACTCTACTGCAGGTGGAGGAATTCATCTCTATGTGTCTTTCTCAAGGGCCGAGGCACATACTTCTCAAGGAAGGCTCGATGAAACTGTGTGCAAGTAAGTGGAGGAGAACCCTCTGGTTTGCAAGAAATGAAGTACCTCCACCAAGTTTTCGCATCTCTGCGAAGCTGGAATGACACATAATCGAACCCGTGGGTCATAACAATCCCTATCCTGTGCAATAACTCATGTATGTCCAATATAAACACATATGCATCATCTCCATAAGTACCAGCGAATCTCGGCGGATCTATCTTCCTGAACTTCCCTACCAGCTCCTGATCAGTCAAAGTCATAATAGGGCCTGCCATGGGTCTAAGATCATCTCCCGGGGTCGGCTCTGCATCCATCCGTGGAGCTACAGCCACAGCAGGGTGCGCTGCACGAGTCTGCTCGGGGGTTTACGCCCCAACCCTAGTCTGTGATCCTCCACCCAGAGAAGTAATACTAGCGGCAGCCTGCTGGGTATCCAAATAAAGTAGAATGTGAGCCATAGTGTCCTAGGTCACCTGATCTGAAGTGACCTCAGGGTGTACCCGCGCAGGATCCACATTATCCCCGACGGCCTGGTCTCGAACCAGCTGAACCTCAGGCTCAGGCTCTAGAGATGGAGATCTCAGATGCTGCCGCCTAATCACTAGGGCCCGACCCCTAGCTGGTGTAGTCCCGCAGCCTCTAGCTTGATCGCGTCCTTTAACTGTCACTCGTCCCCTGGTGCCAGCCGCAGCTGCGGACTCCGGCACCTGATCTTGGGCTATTATGGCTGAGTTCTCACCATCTGTGAGAGAAGAGATATGAGTCAGATACCAATTTGATTGTTTCAGATACAAATTAGAATAAAGTAGTAGCACGAAAGAATGAAAGGATGTGAAGTTTCCTAAATGTCCTATAGCCTCTTGTAGATAAGTACGAAGCTCATCGTACTAATCTGTGAGACTTTACTAGATACGCTCTTGCATTATAGACCGAGTAACCTAGGGCTATGATACAAACTTTTCACGACCTAATTTCACTAAGTCATGTGGGCACCTACCTTTAATACCTCGGTAGGCGAACCTTTAACCCAACATTCGCAAATAATAGAAAAATAGAGGAAGAAAGTAAAATAACGTAAGTCTCATAGATATAATAAAAATAAGTGAGGAAGTAAATGAAATCCACCTAAGTATTTGGTTTGGTCATACAAGAGCATCTAAACAAAATACAACAAATCTGAATAATAATACAAAAGTAGTTTCAAAATCATGTTTCAGAATATAAAGCAAGACATAAGTAATAGGAAGAGTCTTCGGGCAGCGAGCACTCTCATGCTTACCCTGAAGAGACTCGAATCAACAACCCTCGAGTATCAACCATGAGGGGTAGAAGTAGATCCAACCTGGTACTCTGCATTCATAAAAGAATGCAGCAAGTGCATGTCAGTACAAACAAAAAGTACTGGTAGGTATCATAGGCCGAGTAAGACTAGCTAACGTATAAGAAAACGACAAAGCAAGATAAACACAAAAAATAACAAGGTACAATTCAACACGAATCCATAACCACGGTACAAGTCATCACCTATGTTATTGTGACACTCCGTACTTGCGGAGAAGCACTTATCAAATTTGAGCGAAAGTATGTTGAACTATGGCTAAGTAAAACAACTTTGGAGTATAAGGGACGAAGCGTTATTAAGTATATTTTATGAGTAAAGGATGCATATGAGAAATTCCGGAAGGTCCTATAAGGAATTAAGTGGAAGAAGTTAAGTTAGTATGACTTTGGAAAAAGATGAGTGTTACTTTAAACAACAAAGTATGAGCCAAAATTGGGGAAAGAATATCTTTTAGCATATGAGGAGTTTTGAAGTAAAGCAAAAGCCTTAATTGAAGTTCATGAAGTTTAGTTTCAATGCAATAAACTGCTAGTCGATACGATGTTGGAGTAGAGAATTATGGACGTTACAAGTCAGGCTCGCAGAGCAGAAACGGGCAGCTACAGTGCGCGACACGCGCGCTACAGTACCCGAAAATTCTAGGTCGGTGCCAACCGACTCTAGAACTCTATAAAAGGGGTTTTACTCCTTAATTTTTCATCCAAACACCCCTAAACATATCCTAAGTGCTCTAGAATATTCCTTCAACTTCCACAACATGCACATATATTCCTACAAGTCTATATGACAATTTTGGTCATTTTTATTTCATTTTTAACATAGCCCCAAGTCCTAGGAAGTCCTAGAAATCTCTCCAAACATATTCCAACATATTTCCAAGCCTAAACCAAGGATCAAAGTGAAGATTAAAGTGGTTAAGGGTTCCAAGTCAGGTCTATACTTGTCTCCTCTTCTTGAAGATGTTTGGGTGCGTATTTTTAAGGTGGAGTAACCATGGAATTGAAGTGTTCTTTAATTTTAAGGTAAGATTTCATCTTAGTTTCATGTTTATGAGTTTTTTTGGTAATTATGTTAAGATTTGAGGAGAAAAATATTGGAGGAAAATTTCAAATATGCATTTGATGATATTTTGAGTTTTGAATTAACTTGAGTTATAATTATTAGTATGTTTTGAGCATAATATTGTTATGAGGGATAATAATGATGTTAAGGAATTGTCATATACGGGTGTACAAGGGGTTGTATGAAGTTGTTGTTATGGATTGATTATGAAAAGAAGTCTTGGGATTGAATTGAGTATAGTTTGAATATAATCTTTTGATTATGGAATTGTTGATGTTTTATTGTGCTTTGGGAGTTGTTTTGAAGATTGGAGAGAGTAGAGATACTATAGATAGATGTTTTCTACGATGATAATGAAGATGAGGATGATTCCATTTTAGAGATTCCAAAGCTTATGGTTTTGATGCTATTATGAGATTATTGAGTTTATTTCATGAATTTCTTGATTTTAATCATTGTTGTTGATCTCAACTTATGTTACTTGTTCCTTCAAGGTGAGATATAGCGATGATGATTGCTCCATAATATAAATCGGAGGTTACCGACCTTACATCACTCCGATAGAGTTGTAGCTTTTAATTGGGCTTGCATGTTTATATATATGTAAGTATTTTCTCACACCGTGCCTATATGGACGGGCAGCACCACTACGGTGGGCGGCTTATGGATAATGATAAAAACACCATGCCTATATGGCCGGGCAGCACCACTGCGGTGGGCGGCTTATGGATAATGATAATAACACCGTCCCGATATGGCAGGGCAGCACCACTAGTGGGCGGCGTGCGATGGTTACCTCGGACAAAGGAGTCCCGAACGCGGGCTAATGATGATATTATGTTTGATATGGATGAAAAATGTTTTCTTTAAAAAGCTAAGCATGCATGATATTTGTCACGACCCAGCCCCGTGGGCCGCGACTGGCACCCTACCTGGGTACCCAGACCAAATCGCATATTCATTTCCGAACTCAAATTTATTTCAGAATTTTACAAAAATTATATCAAACATAATTTATATCGAAATTATGTCTTAAGCGGTCATATCAAATCAAATTCACACAAAGCGGCGGAATAGGCATCGCCGGTAAAAATACAAATATATACATAAGGGCCATTTGGGGCCATCAGATCAAACAGACCGCTTTAAGACCCGAAAGCAAAATCATACAATATACACATAGGACCCTCACCCCACAAAGATGACTACAGGCCTCTACGAATTCAAAACATAACATATGGCGAGACAGGGCCCCGCCGTACCCAAACCGTCAAATATACAAAGTATATACAAAGTGGAGGAGTCTGTACCAAGAGTGGACTCCGGATCGAGTAAGAGTACTCCGAGAAAGCAAAAGGTGAAGCCTACTGCGGAAGATCACCGGAATCTGCACCTGCGGGCATAAAACGCAGCCCCCGGAGAGAGGGGGTCAGTACGAAATATGTACTGAGTATGTAAAGCACGGAGTACAGAATTATGGATCAAAACCGAAAGCAGATCAAATGTCAAAGGGGGGTACAAACTGGTATGTCAAAATCTGTATCGAAATCATGTACATATATTTTATGCAACAAAATCATGCAAACGCTTAAGAACGTGGTCGCCACTCCGACGCTGGCGCCACACACAGCATAACACCAGAAGGTTTCAAATCTCCGTACATCCCCGAACATAATCATAATCATCGGTGAGCGTATCGCATCCCGAGCCATATCACAGCATAACTCCAACGGTACCGGGCCCTATGGCGAAGCCTCGGGAACCGTAACACAGCATACGGCCGAATTTATCATACAGCGCACGAATCAAAACCGGCCCGGGAACCGGCGAACGAAGTCATAATAAGGCACGAGCGGAGTCGTGAGCAAACAAATGCAAATCGTATTTCAAAATAGTGTTTCAAAACAAAGTAAATTCATAAATCATATCATATTACAAAATAGTCGAATACTTAGTCGACATAAAGTTTCATTTCGCAAAACGTTTCCAAAATGGTCCATATAATTCAAAACATAGGTTAGCGTATCGAATTGCCCAAACCTACCCCGTAGGAGGATGTTCCAAAGATCCGAAGTAGTATGTACAAATTTATTATCAAAGGTGGCCCGAAGGGCAAATCGGGCATTTTGGGGTAGCGGGCCCACCTCGAGTCGAAGTGAGGTGGCGAACGTGTTTCTACGAGCATTTATATGCCAAAGGTCATACATTATCATTCCTAGGTTACCCGACCACATTTTGATAGGTTTCGGACGAATAGTGGCATTCTAGCCAAATTGGAGCCTTTAGGCTTCAATAGAATTGAATGAATAGTAACTTTTCTGTGGATCGGGTTTCGAGGAGCAGAAATGCTCCGAAAGGTCTCCTATTCGACTGACACACTAAGATATGCCAAATGAAAGAGTGGGAGGCTTTACATACCTCACAGACGTCGTAAGCTCTTCCAAATGTCTCGTCCCGTTTCGTCAAAAATCTGCAAATGGTCAAAGTTACCAAATGAGATCCTTAGGCTTAGAAATGCCTTTAACTTCACAATTGCCTACCGAAATTTCGGCAGCACTTCCCCTATAAATCTAACATCCCCGAGGCATAGCTCGGCTCAAATTAACCAACTACAACAGCCCACACATCAACAACCAAAACAAACAACAATAACACCATTCTAGTTTCAAAGTTTTTCATGACTTCTTAAGTTGGCAACTTTTCATTCAAACTTTCACAACTCCAATTCTATACCTACATAATTGTATGTATTCCCACATTCAAACTTATACAATCACATTCTAATTACAACCCATGCCATACACGAAATTGCATAAAAATCCATTATTTCCCAAATTCTTCAAAACATCTAAAATGCACTTACGAACATTCTAACTCACGTAGTTTCATTCCGAATTCATCAACATCGATATAGATTCACATCTAAAGTCCATAACACCCAAGATATACATTGATATACATAAAGATACCGAAGGTATACGCTTTCCGATAATATTCAAAATCATTTTTAAATGCCAATTTCATTCACCAATTAATCATTTACGATATAAGGGCCACAACAACACATTCTACCAACTTAAACAAGATCAATTCACACCAATTTTTCCATCTATGGCTCACGGCCAAACCTACTACAAACACACACCCACACGTTTCCATTTATGTCCAAATTACGGGATTCTCGTCTACTTCCAATCCTTAACCCATTCATAGCAATTCTATAACATTAGAGGGTAAGAATTCATACCTTTCTTGAAACCCCGACTTGTCGAAAACGTCGTCCTCGTGCCAAACTAATTATACCCCGTTGAAGAGGGCCTTGAGTACTTCACAAATATGTAAAGAACAAGATTATTGAACCACCACACAAGCTTGGGATTTTTCCTTTTCTTTCTCTCTAGCTCTCGGCCGAAACCTTATTTTTTTGGGTGTTCTTGATTTTTGTGAGTTGTTTCTTGGATAATACTAAGTATAATTCATATATATCTATTTAGGGGTCATGTGCATAGCACATGACCCTTTTAAAATGGGTTTGGGCCTATAACATGGCCGGATCCCCCCTCTTCCATTGTTGGGCTTCAATTGCATTTGTAGTTTCTTGGCCCAATGCTTAAAAATCCCGTTTTGTAATTCCCGAAACTAATTTCCGAAATTCCAAATTTATCCTCGGCCTTCCCCGAGGTCTTAGCATTAAAGATTACACAACCAACATAGTCATATTCTCAAAAATTAATTTATGCCCTTCTAACACCCGAGTCGTAGTTATTTCCCGATTTCCAACTGTGCGAAAACACGGGGCCTAACATTCTCCCCCCCTTAGGAACATTCGTCCCCGAATGTTAAATAAATCTTATAAAGACTCACAAGCATAACGGGAAAACCATTTTATATATAAATAGCACACATGGTCCATCCGTTCATTGGTACAACAAATACAGAAGTTTAGATTACAGGAGGCGTAGGGAATAAATGGGGAAATCTCTTCTTCATCTCATCCTCCGCCTCCCAAGTCATCTCTTCACGGTTGTTGTTGCGCCACAGAACCTTGACCGAAGGCACCTCCTTAGTGCGCAATCTCCTCACCTGACGATCCAGAATAGATACCGGCTGCTCGTCATAAGATAGCTGCTCCGTCACCTGAAGATCATCTACTGGGAATATCCTTGAAGGGTCACCAATACACTTCCGCAGCATAGACACATGAAACACCGGGTGCACGGACTCCAAATCGGATGGCAAGTCTAGCTCGTAGGCGACTGCGCCAATCCTCCGAACAATCTGGTATGGCCCGATGTACCGCGGACTCAGCTTGCCCTTCCTGCCAAATCTCATAACGCCCTTCATAGGCGACACCTTCAGGAATACCCAGTCACCACTCTGAAACTCCAACGGTCGACGCCGTTTATCAGCATAAGCTTTCTGTCGACTCTGAGCAGCTAACAATCGCTCCCGAATAAGCTTCACCTTATCTACAGCCTCCTGGACCACATCTGGCCCAATCAGCTTAGTCTCGCCCACGTCAAACCAGCCAATAGGAGATCTGCACCTCCTGCCATAAAGGGCCTCATACGGGGCCATCTGAATGCTGGAGTGATAACTGTTATTGTAGGCAAACTCTATAAGCGGCAAATGATCATCCCAGCTGCCCCTGAAGTCAATAACACAGGCCCGTAACATATCCTCGAGCGTCTGAATAGTGCGCTCAGCCTGGCCGTCGGTCTGAGGATGAAATGCTGTACTGAGGGTCACCTGGGTCCCTAATCCCTCCTGAAATGACCTCCAAAAATTAGCTGTGAACTGAGCACCTCGGTCAGTGATAATAGATATAGGGACCCCGTGAAGTCTGACTATCTCTCTGATATATAATCTGGCATAGTTCTCAGCCGAAAATGTGGTCCGGACCGGAAGGAAATGGGCTGATTTCGTCAGCCTGTCCACAATAACCCAAATAGAGTCGTACCTGCGTAGCGTACGCGGCAACCCAACAATGAAGTCCATATTAATCATCTCCCATTTCCAGGCTGGAATCTCCATCTCCTGTAACAACCCACCGGGCTTCTGATGTTCAACCTTGACTTGCTGACAGTTCGGGCATTGACTAACAAATTCAGCAATGTCTTTCTTCATGCCGTCCCACCAATACAAACACCGAAGATCCCGATACATCTTAGTGGAACCAGGATGAACAGAATACCGGGCACAATGTGCCTCGCCCATAATCTGCCGTCGTAAGCCCGCAACATCCGGTACACAGAATCTGCCGTCGTACAATAATACTCCTTCAGGCGAGATCTCAAACTGGGTCTTTGTCTTATTAAGGGCCGCATCTCTGTACTGAATCAAAATAGGATCCTCAAACTGGCGCTGCTTTACCTCCTGAATAATAGATGACTCAGCAACTGGGCGAACAGAAATCCCAGAATCTCCAGAATCTATCAAACGGACTCCGAGGCTGGCCAGCTGATGAATATCACGAACCAGGTCTCTCTTATCAGATGGGACATCCGCTAGGCTGCCTACGGACTTGCGGCTAAGCGCATCAGCTACCACGTTGGCTTTCCCTGGATGGTACAGAATATCAACATCGTAATCCTTTAGTAGCTCCAGCCACCTCCGCTGCCGTAAGTTTAGTTCCTTCTGCTTAAAAATATACTGAAGGCTCTTATGGTCCGTATAGATATCAACGTGGACCCCATATAAATAATGCCGCCAAATCTTCAAGGCATGAATCACCGCGGCCAACTCAAGATCATGAGTGGGATAGTTCTTCTCGTGCGGTCTGAGCTGCCGGGAAGCATAGGCTATAACTCGACCGTGCTGCATCAATACACACCCTATGCCAATACCAGAGGCGTCACAATATACAACATACCCGTTAGACCCCTCTGGAAGAGCCAAAACTGGCGCTGTGATCAATCTCTCCTTCAGCATCTGAAAGCTGCGCTCGCAGGCATCTGACCACTGGAATTTTGCTGCCTTCTGGGTAAGCCTCGTCAGTGGTGCTGCAATAGAAGAGAAATCCTCCACAAACCTGCGATAATACCCAGCCAATCCCAGAAAACTGCGCACCTCAGTCGGTGTAGTAGGTCTGGGCCAGTTCTGCACAGCCTCGATCTTCTGCGTGTCGACCCGAATACCGTCTGCGCCGACAATATGACCCAAGAATGCCACAGAAGTCAACCAGAACTCACATTTAGAGAATTTATCATATAACTTCTGCTGACGGAGGATGCCAAGTACCGTCCTCAAATGATCTGAATGCTCCTCGGCTGATCGCGAGTAAATCAGAATATCATCAATAAATACAATAACAAACATATCCAGGAATGGCCGAAATACCCGGTTCATCAGATCCATAAATACTGCTGGAGCATTAGTCAGCCCGAAAGACATAACTCTGAACTCATAATGCCCGTACCGGGTCCTGAAAGCAGTCTTCGGGATATCGGACTCCCGTACTCGCACCTGATGATAGCCTGAGCGCAGATCTATTTTGGAAAAGTGTCTAGCACCCTGCAGCTGGTCAAACAAGTCATCAATCCGGGGAAGGGGATATTTATTCTTAATAGTCACCCTATTCAGCTGCCGGTAGTCAATACACATCCGCAGCGACCCATCCTTCTTTTTGACAAATAATACCGGCGCTCCCCAGGGTGACGTGCTGGGTCTGATAAAACCCTTATCCAGCAAATCTTTCAGCTGCTCCTTCAACTCCTTCAGCTCTGCTGGTGCCATCCTATACGGAGGAATAGATATAGGCTGCGTATCCGGCATCAACTCGATAGAAAAATCAATCTCCCGCTCAGGCGGAAGGCCAGGAAGCTCCTCAGGAAAAACATCTGGAAACTCACTGACGACCGGGACAGACTGAAGGGTAGGTACCTCTGCTGCAGTATCGTGCACACGGACCAAATGATAGATATAACCCTTCTGGATCATCTTCTTAGCCTTGAGGTATGAAATAAACTTACCCCTCGGCGATGCAGTCGATCCGAACCACTCTATAACTGGTTCCCCCGGAAACTGGAAACGGACTACCTTTTTCTGGCAGTCGACATTAGCATAACAGGAAGACAACCCGTCCATACCCATAATGACGTCAAACTCAACCATGTCTAGCTCTACCAAATCAGCCTTAGTGGTACGATCATAAATGGTCACAGAACAATCCCTATAGATCTGTCTCGCTACAATAAAATCCCCAACTGGCGTAGCTACCTCGAATGGCTCTATAGGCTCAGACACGATCCCAATCTTACTAGCAACGAGCGGGGAAATATATGATAAAGTAGAGCCAGGGTCAATCAATGCATATACAGATCTGGAGAAAACCAGTAATGTACCTGTGACGACGTTTGGCGAAGCCTCCTGATCCTGGCGGCTGGCCAAAGCGTATATGCGGTTCGAGGGACCGCTAGAACCTGAAGCGCCACCGCGGCCTCGACCGCGCCCTGCCGGTGCTGGAATACCCCGCCCTCCAGGGCGTGCAACAGATGGAACAGAGGAAGAACCGGCGGCTGACCCTGTCTGCTGAGCCGCATTACCCGAACCACTGGCTAATGGGCAGTCTCTCATAAAGTGGCCCTGACCGCCACAAGAAAAACAAGCTCCCGTCGCTCGGTAACACTCCCCGGGATGAGACTTCCCGCAATGTGGACAACGGGGTCTAGGTGGTCTGGCCTGACTGGGACCCCTGGATACCTGCGATCCTGCCACTCTGGAGCTCTGACCGGCCCCAGAAGGTCCCGTACTGTCGAATCTCCGGCTGCCTGTCTGAGTACCCCGGCCGGAAGGAGGAAAATATCTGTCAGACTGCTGCTGCTGCTGAGGCTGTCCGCCTCGAGAATCTCCTGAATAACCCGCAGATCTAGCCCTCTTGGGCGGCCTCCTGTCCCTATCTCTGGCAGCAGGATCAGATCTGCGACGGTCCTCCATACCCATCGCATAGGCCTGAAGCCGGGAAATATCCATGTCTGTCTGCAGTGACACGGCCATACAGCTGTCTACCAAATACCGGTCCAATCCCATAACATAGCGGTGCATCCGATCGGACATATCTGCTACCACGGCCGGTGCATATCGGGCCAGAGAATCAAACTCAAGGCTATACTCGCGAACACTCCGACCCCTCTGCTGCAGACGCAAGAATCGATCAGCTCGTGCCCGCCGTAACTCTGGTGGCAAAAAGTGGCGGGTGAATGCGGTCACAAACTGATCCCAAGTGGCTGGAGGGGCACCCTCTCCCCTAGATATCTCCCAAGTCTCGTACCAATGAGTAGCCACATCTCGGAGCCTGTGTGAAGCTAGCTCAACTGACTCGGTCTCAGAAGCCCTGACCAAGTCCAGTGAGCGTCGCATCCCCCGAATAAAGTCGTGGGGGTCCTCGTCGGGCTTAGACCCGAAGAACTCTGGAGGGCCACATAGCAAAAACTCCCGAACTCTCAGACTGTCCCGTCTGTCATCATCATCGTCGTCCCTACGCCCGCGTCTGCGAGCCTGTCCTGCCACCAGCGTAGTCAGTAACTGCACAGCCTCCCTCAGGGTCCGATCCTCCGCCCCTGGCTGAGGAGCTGGAGCCTCAGGTGCGGGTACACGAACCTCTGGAGCTGCCGATGGCCCTACTCCAGGCTGTACTGGTGGGGGTGTGGCAGACCCCTCAGACTGTGGCACGTCCTCAGGCAAATCATAAACACGAGCCCGGGTAGCTCGCTGTGCCTGGCTAGTCTCTCCAACCCTCGCCTTGCCCTTCTGGGCCGCCGTTGCCTTCTTCGGAGGCATCACTGCAATCAAAAAGGCGAGTCAGATCAAAATCATCCTAATAGCACAGCTCTATCGCACGATCTAAGATTACAAAGAGAGTAACGTCCTAAATGCCCTGTAGCTTCCCGTTTATAGATGTGGTGCACAACACATCGATAAACAAGACTCTACGAGACACGGCCTGTAGACATTCCGAGGACAAACCGCTCTGATACCACTTTTGTCACGACCCAGCCCCGTGGGCCGCGACTGGCACCCTACCTGGGTACCCAGACCAAATCGCATATTCATTTCCGAACTCAAATTTATTTCAGAATTTTACAAAAATTATATCAAACATAATTTATATCGAAATTATGTCTTAAGCGGTCATATCAAATCAAATTCACACAAAGCGGCGGAATAGGCATCGCCGGTAAAAATACAAATATATACATAAGGGCCATTTGGGGCCATCAGATCAAACAGACCGCTTTAAGACCCGAAAGTAAAATCATACAATATACACATAGGACCCTCGCCCCACAAAGATGACTACAGGCCTCTACGAATTCAAAACATAACATATGGCGAGACAGGGCCCCGCCGTACCCAAACCGTCAAATATACAAAGTATATACAAAGTGGAGGAGTCTGTACCAAGAGTGGACTCCGGATCGAGTAAGAGTACTCCGAGAAAGCAAAAGGTGAAGCCTACTGCGGAAGATCACCGGAATCTGCACCTGCGGGCATAAAACGCAGCCCCCGGAGAGAGGGGGTCAGTACGAAATATGTACTGAGTATGTAAAGCACGGAGTACAGAATTATGGATCAAAACCGAAAGCAGATCAAATGTCAAAGGGGGGTACAAACTGGTATGTCAAAATCTGTATCGAAATCATGTACATATATTTTATGCAACAAAATCATGCAAACGCTTAAGAACGTGGTCGCCACTCCGACGCTGGCGCCACACACAGCATAACACCAGAAGGTTTCAAATCTCCGTACATCCCCGAACATAATCATAATCATCGGTGAGCGTATCGCATCCCGAGCCATATCACAGCATAACTCCAACGGTACCGGGCCCTATGGCGAAGCCTCGGGAACCGTAACACAGCATACGGCCGAATTTATCATACAGCGCACGAATCAAAACCGGCCCGGGAACCGGCGAACGAAGTCATAATAAGGCACGAGCGGAGTCGTGAGCAAACAAATGCAAATCGTATTTCAAAATAGTGTTTCAAAACAAAGTAAATTCATAAATCATATCATATTACAAAATAGTCGAATACTTAGTCGACATAAAGTTTCATTTCGCAAAACGTTTCCAAAATGGTCCATATAATTCAAAACATAGGTTAGCGTATCGAATTGCCCAAACCTACCCCGTAGGAGGATGTTCCAAAGATCCGAAGTAGTATGTACAAATTTATTATCAAAGGTGGCCCGAAGGGCAAATCGGGCATTTTGGGGTAGCGGGCCCACCTCGAGTCGAAGTGAGGTGGCGAACGTGTTTCTACGAGCATTTATATGCCAAAGGTCATACATTATCATTCCTAGGTTACCCGACCACATTTTGATAGGTTTCGGACGAATAGTGGCATTCTAGCCAAATTGGAGCCTTTAGGCTTCAATAGAATTGAATGAATAGTAACTTTTCTGTGGATCGGGTTTCGAGGAGCAGAAATGCTCCGAAAGGTCTCCTATTCGACTGACACACTAAGATATGCCAAATGAAAGAGTGGGAGGCTTTACATACCTCACAGACGTCGTAAGCTCTTCCAAATGTCTCGTCCCGTTTCGTCAAAAATCTGCAAATGGTCAAAGTTACCAAATGAGATCCTTAGGCTTAGAAATGCCTTTAACTTCACAATTGCCTACCGAAATTTCGGCAGCACTTCCCCTATAAATCTAACATCCCCGAGGCATAGCTCGGCTCAAATTAACCAACTACAACAGCCCACACATCAACAACCAAAACAAACAACAATAACACCATTCTAGTTTCAAAGTTTTTCATGACTTCTTAAGTTGGCAACTTTTCATTCAAACTTTCACAACTCCAATTCTATACCTACATAATTGTATGTATTCCCACATTCAAACTTATACAATCACATTCTAATTACAACCCATGCCATACACGAAATTGCATAAAAATCCATTATTTCCCAAATTCTTCAAAACATCTAAAATGCACTTACGAACATTCTAACTCACGTAGTTTCATTCCGAATTCATCAACATCGATATAGATTCACATCTAAAGTCCATAACACCCAAGATATACATTGATATACATAAAGATACCGAAGGTATACGCTTTCCGATAATATTCAAAATCATTTTTAAATGCCAATTTCATTCACCAATTAATCATTTACGATATAAGGGCCACAACAACACATTCTACCAACTTAAACAAGATCAATTCACACCAATTTTTCCATCTATGGCTCACGGCCAAACCTACTACAAACACACACCCACACGTTTCCATTTATGTCCAAATTACGGGATTCTCGTCTACTTCCAATCCTTAACCCATTCATAGCAATTCTATAACATTAGAGGGTAAGAATTCATACCTTTCTTGAAACCCCGACTTGTCGAAAACGTCGTCCTCGTGCCAAACTAATTATACCCCGTTGAAGAGGGCCTTGAGTACTTCACAAATATGTAAAGAACAAGATTATTGAACCACCACACAAGCTTGGGTTTTTTCCTTTTCTTTCTCTCTAGCTCTCGGCCGAAACCTTATTTTTTTGGGTGTTCTTGATTTTTGTGAGTTGTTTCTTGGATAATACTAAGTATAATTCATATATATCTATTTAGGGGTCATGTGCATAGCACATGACCCTTTTAAAATGGGTTTGGGCCTATAACATGGCCGGATCCCCCCTCTTCCATTGTTGGGCTTCAATTGCATTTGTAGTTTCTTGGCCCAATGCTTAAAAATCCCGTTTTGTAATTCCCGAAACTAATTTCCGAAATTCCAAATTTATCCTCGGCCTTCCCCGAGGTCTTAGCATTAAAGATTACACAACCAACATAGTCATATTCTCAAAAATTAATTTATGCCCTTCTAACACCCGAGTCGTAGTTATTTCCCGATTTCCAACTGTGCGAAAACACGGGGCCTAACAATATTCGCCTTACGAGGCAATCAGATGTACAGATTATCCTTATCTCATTTTATGTTATGTATCTCTAGTTATGTTGTTATTCATGCCTTACATACTCAGTACATTATTTGTAATGTCATCCTTTTGTTTTTAGACGCGGCGCTTATGCCCGCAGGTAGGCAGGGAGATGGATCAGATCCGTAGGTGCTTTATCAGCGGATTCTTAGGAGCACTCCACTTACTTTGGAGTTACAGTCTATTACTATTGGTCTTTATGGTCACTTGTATTCTATATAGTGGCCCGTATACATGTGTGTACAGTTAGACATTTTATAACCCTACCGGTTCATATTTTTGTATAATATTTTAGTAACCTTGTCGGCTGGTGATGATAGGCATAGTTGTTGAGGATTATATAGAGATGTGTTGTTATGTTGTGATATATGTCCTTACAGATTATGATATCCATGAGCTATCTTTATGGTCCACCCAGAAATGATTATGAGATATATGCTTAGAGGTGCTCGGTATGTTAGCTCCGGGTGCCTGTTATGGCCCTCTGGTTGGGTCGTGACAGTTATAGCATCTAAACCCAACTGTGCCAAGTCTCAGTGTGACACATTCGAACCAGTATATCACAATCATATTACAACAACTCATTACCTATGTTATAGCATCTAAAGCCAACAGTGTCAAATCTTAGTATAACCATTCCGAACCGGTATATAACAATCATATCACAACCATATCTCTGAAATTCAAGAGGTACAATGCAATGCAATAATGTATGAATGATAAATTTAATGCATATGCATCGTACACATGTACTCCGACCGATGGAACATCACATCTCAACAGCACAACCCATGGAGGCCCCGCGAAGCCCATGTACTAGTCACTCTGCATACAGCCCAGAGATGACTCCATTTCTACCTATACGCCTCATATCAGTCATTCCGCACACAGCACAGAGATGACTCGATATACGATGTCTTTCAACGCATCGGTATTTCCTTCTTGCTTTCCACCCTTAGTACTATAAAAATGCAATATCAATGTATCATGGAAATGAGTATGAATACGATGCAATGTAATATCAACAACCAATTCAGTCCCAACAGTACCACACAGGGCACACAAGTAATATCAATAATAAGGCTACACAATAAGCCATAATGGAATCACAATTGTCATCTCAATATTAAATCAAGTACAGTACTACAATATCATAGTCATAATATATCACTAATCACCAATATCCGATGTCTCAACGAGGCAATGAGCCAATAAGTAAATAGAACAAGATAAGTATATAACGTAATGGGGTGGCTAGCCCCCAAATCATACAACAAGGTCCAGCCCAATTTTATACCCATGCGTTCTCCGATAATATCATCTAAACATATGTTTCGTTAATCAAATTTTCACCATAAGGTAAATCGTAACCTACCAGGAAAGCCGAACAACAAAGTCTCCAATAGTCAAACCTTAGTCTTTCCCTTCCTTTGAGCCTCGTGATAATAGAAGTATTTCCCTTCCTTTGAGCCTCGTGATAATTGAAGTCTAATCATAACTGAATTATAAAATTAGAATCAAGAAGAAACATCATTCAAACCTTACTTCTATTCAAGACTCAAATCCCGACCTATGAAATCGGGTTTGTCAACTAGAAAGATGAATTAAGGACTCTATAGGTCTCAACATGAGATTAATGTTCTAGGTGATCAATTTCCATCAATTATAAGCTAGAAGAACTAATAAATCACTTAAATTTGGATTCTAAGAAAAACCCCCAAATTTGAGTATGAAACCTAACTTCCAATTTCATAAATTAGCCACTAATTAGGAAAGAATCATGCAATATTAGTTTTGAATCATCAATTCCATGCTTAATGAAGCTAACCCAATCAATAATTCAAGATTTAATATCCTAGAATGAAGAACCCATAGAACCCTCTTTCAATCCACCATTTCTTAAGGAAACTAACATGTTTAATGGATTCCTATCACGACCCAGCCCCGTGGGCCGTGACTGGTGCCCTACTTGGACACCCTGATAGACAAACAAATCAAATCGTCATATTATAGATTATCTCAGATCTCATATTAATCATTTTTGAACGGATTTGAAGTCAAATATTATCTTAAGCGGTCGCGCAAGCAGAGATATCATATCAAAGTCAAAGGGGCGGCGGAATACACATCGCCGAATATAAGCACATATACAAATATATGGGCCACCATGGCCTTCATAACAGACAGGACCACATTAAGACACAAATCATGAACAAAACGAGCACACATAGGACCCACGACCCACATATATGACTACAGGCCTCTACAAATCAAAACGAAAACATATGACGGGACAGGGCCCCGCCGTACCCCAAATAGCCAAATGTACAGAAGCATATACATAACAAAAGACATATATACCAAAATGCGGGCTCCGGATCAAAGGGAGCACTCTGAAATAGCAGAATGTGGGGCCTACACTGGCGGACCACCGACGTCTGTACCTGCGGGCATGAAACGCAGCCCCCGAAGAAAGGGGGTCAGTACGAAAGATGTACTGAGTATGTAAAGCATAGAATACAAAAATCCAACCATAACTGAAGCATAAGGTACAGAAAGGGAAATGTTGAATCAGTATGTCAAAACCTGTGCTGAGACCATATGTACATAATGCAAATAAAAGAAATCATGCATAAGGCTCAGGAACGTGGTCACCACTCCGACGCTGGTGCCACACACAGCATACTCCAGAAGGTTTCAAATCTCCGTACAAACCCCGAACATAACATATCATATCATCAAAACGTATCATAAGACATATCACAGCATAAATCCATAAAAGGTACCCGGCCCTATGGCGAGGTCTCGGGAACCGTAACACATCATACTGCCGAATGTATCATAATACGCACGATCACAAAGCCGGCCCGGGAACCGGCGATCGATATCATAGTAGTAGGGACGAGCAGAGTAGTGCGGAAACTGATGCAATTTACATATCAACACATTTATGAAACTTGATATAATCATATGACAACTCGTTGGGTAAACTAGTCTGAACAACTGGTCAATACAGAGTTTATCTCACAAAAATACTTCTGAAATCGTATTTATAGTTTAAAATATAAATCAGAATATCATGGAGCAATCAAAACACTATTCTATAATAGCCAAAGGCATAAGCAAAAGTCTCTTTCCGATATCATACAAAGATAAGTCTATTAGGGCAAACGAAGGATTCTCGGAGTTAACGGGCCCACCTCGGGTCAAGTCGAGGTGGCGTCAAAATTTACAAACATTAGACCTTATGGAGTCACTCACAAAAGTCTCAAGGGGATTCGGTTACGTTTATGATAATTATAGATGTTTGAACATTTCTTTCCAACAAAGTAAAAGGTTCTAATTCAATTTTGCTGAATGAAATGGTACCAAAAGTAAACTCGGATCTCTATGAACAGAATAATCCCCGAGGCTCAAATCCAAACCTAGTACACCTAGGACATGCCAAAAGAAGGAAAGGGGTAGCTTTACATACCTTAATGGCGTCTTACGCTCGCCCAAACTCAATTCCCGTTTCGTCCAAAATCTACAATTGGTCATAGTTGCCAAATATAAGTTATAAGCTTTTAGGATTTCAATCTTAAATTCATATTGTCTACCGAAATTTTGGCAGCATTTCCCCTATAAACTCAACATCCCCGAGAATCATCTCGGCCCAATATATCAACAACAACAACCCAACAATACCAACAACATCAACAATCATCACAAAACGCACTATAACATAAATAGTCCTCTTTACTACATAAGGCGACAACTTCCGTTCCAACTTCACAATATCAAGCTAACATCAACATTTTTATATTCATTTACTAATTCAAGGTTATTCAAACATAATTCAATAACATTTCAAGCAATACTCATGGATTCAAGTATTCCCGCCAATTCTATATTCCCGCCGAAACTTCTACAAATGAGACAAAACAACAAGGTCGCATTGTCTTCTTCCAAATTCATTAACAACAACCATAATCCACATTTTAGAATTCTACTTCCATAGTTACATAAAACTATATATTAAAAACACATAATTTCCCATAACAACGCATAACCAATTTGAATGCCGACTTAGCTCGTCAAACCTTTATTTACGTCATGAATGTCACAATGACACAACTAACAAACTAAATGGAATTTAATTCACCTTCCTTTTACTACCCTATGGCTCACGGCCACACACCACTTCACACACACACACGACTATGCACACACACATCACAACTCCATAATTCTCATCTAATTCCAATCCTTACAACATATATACTTATTCCATAACATAAAAGAATAAATTTCTTACCTCTTTCTTCAAACTTCAACTTGCCGCAAACGTTGTTCTCTCGCTTAACTAATTATACCGCGTTGGAGAGCGTCCTGAGCTTAACAAGAATTCAAGAAGAATAAGATTTTAGAATCAAAGTTGATGGACTTGGAAAAAAAAATTGTTGTTTGTGGTTCGGCCGAAAGGCCCTTCAACTCTTGCTCTCTCCTTGTTTTGTGTTGTATCAAGAATGTTCTATGGATAATGACTTATATAATAATCCTCCTAATTAATTAGCACATGGAATAATTTCCATGGACTTGGGCTTGGCCATATGGCCGGCCAACCCAAGCAATTGGGCCTTAATTTTTCCTTTATTTTTTTTTAGCCCAATTCATTAGAAATCTTATTTTTAAATTCCCGAAACTAATTTTCAAAATTCCAATTTTACCCTTGGCCTTCCTCCGTAATTCCGCATAAATATTTTTCATGAATAACACACATATATGAAATAAAATCAAATATGGCCCTCATTTCCTACAAAGCAAGATTATTCCAAATTTTTCCAAATACGCCAAAAACACGGGATATAACAATTCCTAAGGTGAATAATGTAACACTGAATGGAAAGGAAGGTGAAAGAACTTACCATAATGATTTTGTATGAAGAGCAGCCTTGAATGCTCACGAAAAGCTCTAAAGTAGAAAAGGCATTGAATGAACAACTTAGGGCTTCTAATACACATTTAACGAATCTAATTGCCTGTCACCCGCTTTCGTGCCCACTCTAGCACTTCAGCGGTTCCGCTTCCGCGGTCCCATGACCGCTTCTGTCGTCCTGCCCAAATGCACAAGCCATTATAACGGTAGGGTAATCGCTATAGCGGTACCGCTGCTGAGGTCCTGCTGCCGCCCTAGCAGGCACCAGACATTAGAATCTCCCAAGTTTCACTAATTCAACCCGAAAAGGTTATAATGACTAAGCGGGTCATTATAGACCTAGGCATACATTCTCTGTTTCTTCTAACGTACATATATGGAACTCTAACCAAGTACACCAGAAATAAGAAGCCATAACCTATCTCGAGGTTGAATATGTGCCACGAACATCCCGCTGACCTTCAACCTCACATTTACGCATTGTGACCCACAACGGAGGGCCTTGAAATGTCATGGAAGCCCGAAAGAGCAACAGTCAATAATCAGAATGTTATTCTAATTTTGGGTTTGCAAAGGAAAGATTGGAATTTATTCTCAACAAGATTTTCTAGTCTTTCAAGAGTTAATAAACCGGGTTTTATTGCTAAATAAGTTACCTAAGTCATAAAAGAAATTCTTCCCTTCATAAAATTCCAATTTCGAGAATAAAGTCAAAACTCATTTACAAAATAGAAGAAAACTTAGACATTTGAGCTGGGTTAATCCTTCTAATTAAGAAATTAAAGAATTCTCCCAAGAATGTCGGATTTTAAGCTTAGAGAATCCATTTTGGTTATCTTAGACTTGAAAAGTAGATAACCTCCATTTTTATTAGCTTGGAAGATGAACTCTTAGTGAAATGGAACATTAGTGTGGAAGGGAGATGAAGTAGATGAGATAAAGAGGTTACCTATTCCATGAACCCATGAGATTTGCCTCCCAATTTCCCCATGTGTCGGCCGAGATTTAGGGTTTTAGAAAAGTAGGGTTTAAACACTAGGAGAAATCTGCGATATCCACTGCAGCGGAGTGCAAGACCGCCCCAGCGGTCACGCTATGGCTGATCGAGGGGCCATTGTGGCGGTCCAAAAGAAAATTTGGAGTACCGCTATGGTAGTTTGATAGGCAGTTGTGGCAGTCGCGCCATGGCTGTCTTCTTGCTGCTAAAGCTCCTAATTGGGCCCAGTGGCCCTTTATGATTTTAAAACTTTCCAACATAGGTCCGGGTCAATTTAATAGGACAATCTCTCTGCATGACTAAGCATCACTGGCCAAATATGCCTTGGGATGCGAAACCCGAGGAAAATCACGCTGACTGCCAAACGGGTCATTACATCAGATACCAATTAATCAACCATTTGTCCTCGAATGGAAGGGGATGGAGAGGAATTTAACGGCAATGATTTTAATGTGGAATGAGAATTTTCCAGGGTTAACATTACGCCCAATACCCAACCAAAGGCTCAAGTCCTCTCCCACATTTGAATCGTCAGAGTCTACGAGTCAGAATGTTCGCGCACAACGCACTTTATCGGTCCTCTATGAGAGTTCGAGTAAGGAACTATTCTAATTTAATTGATTAATGACTTAAGCGATTTACCAATAACATGAAAAATAAAATAACATAAAATAATGGCAAAACCCATCGGGAGACACCTGTGGTTGGCAGAATCTTTCACTTAGACACCTCAACTAACCCTTGTACCTATTGAGCACTCAAACTACAAAAACTTTGTTCCAATTAGACACTTTTTGCTGACATGGCATATTGAGTGTGGCAGACTCACTACTGGCACGTGAAGGGCTTTTTTGAGCCTTTTTTTTCATCATCTTCTTCACACTTTCTCTCTGCCTGCTTCTTCCACCGTACACCACCATACATCACCATTGTGCCACCCTAATTCCACCACCATCTCTATTTATAAGAACAAGTAACGATTAATATTTGGCCTGTTATAATAATTAAACTATAGAGTATGAGAAAAAAACTATTTGAAGCCAAAAAAATGAAAAAATAAATAAATTCTAAACTCCCCCAACCTACTAACCCTCTCTGTCCCTTCCTTACCCATCAAAACCCCATAGTCGTCCCTTCCCTTAAACCTAAACTTTTCTTTCTCTTTTAGTTTGATCTTCATTAATTAGAAAACATATATTTTAGGCTTGGTGTTTACAGAGACATAGCATTACTATGGTAAGAGACGACTGAATCAGTTTTGTTAATAGCAGCGTGCTATTTCTCTAATCGAAAGTTCAAACCGGTCCTCTAATGAAAAATATGACTTATAACGAGAATGGGAATATGGTAACTATAGTGAGATGAGTGTGTTAATTTGGGCTGGCGGGGGGGGGGAAGGCTCACAACAGGACTCGTCGCTGTCCCGCGGCCGCACGTTACCATTGCAAGAGACGAGAGAGTATGTTTAGAACATAGGGTTTTTTATTTTTATTTTTTGTTGAAAAATAATTTTGTTTTCTTTTTCCTTTTTATTTATTTTTAAATTATTATTTTGCACTGAAAAGCCACGTGTCCTCTTTTAATTTGTCATCATGCCACGTCACCCGAAGTATATTACACACCCTTTGTAATTTTAGCTCATTGTCAAAAAAATGTCGAATTGGAACAAATTCGTTATAGTTTGAGTGCTCAATTGGTACAAGGTTTAGTTGAGGTGTCTAAGTGAAAGATTCTGCCAACCACAGGTGTCTCCCGATGGATTTGGCCTAAAATAATTAAATAATAAATGAGGAGAGTGCCGCCGTGGTGGTAAGATTATCCGCTGACGCATCCAGTGCTAGCACTGTGGCAGTCAGGAGTGTATAAAGGGAGTACGCTGCGGCGGCTAGAACAATTACCGCAGCGCACACACTGGCTCGACGAAGGTACCGTCGAGGTGATCGTCGGGCAGTCAAAAGAGTTGAGGTGGCCTTCCACCTTTCCCATTCCCGCTTTTATTCCACTTAATCAAAAATCCTTTCCCCTTCCTCTTCCAAAAATCTCTCCCACTCCCCCCACTTACTCAAAACTCCAACTCCCCCCATACTATCTTACCCACAACCACTCTCAACACTACACAAAGCACAAGGCAAGGAATTTTTTCTTTAGATAGAGGGCTTTATTCGAGGTGAAATATTCTTCAATCGTTGTTTCAAGGTTTGTAATCACTCCTACTCATTTTAGAATAGTAAATCTCTGAAACTTCTTGAAAAAATTGAGTGAAAGAATCAATTTTCATAGGGCTCGGGGCACGGGTTGGTAGTGAAAGGGGTAGCACAAAAATTTAAACTTGTGTGACGTCGAAAAGGTTGTCAATGCATGGTATCATATATTAAGTAGAGTTTTGGAGCTGTAGCCATGAAAATGCGAAGTGGGTTTTGTTGGTTTTGACATTTTTGATAGTTGAAGATTTTGGGGTTGCTTCTTGTTCGGGATCATTCGTGGTGGTTTTTAGATGACTTGTAGGTAGGTATGAGACTCGATCTATGAGAAATAAGTGGGTTTTAGGTCGAAATCTTGAAGAAAATTTTCTAAATTTTTGGGGTTTTTTCGTTGGGGAAGACGAATCGCTATGGCGGTCATCGCGACCGTGGGGGCGGTTGCGCCATGGCTGCTGGGGCGGCGAGGAGGGAAAATGGCACATGGAACCATGGCAAATACTTCACCCATTGTGGCGATCTCGCCATAGCACTGGGCCTCGGCTGTCACGACCCGACTAGGGCCGCGACGAGCACCCGGCGCTACCCCACCTGGGCACCCCTTTAACATACTTTCACATAACGTCTAGGTGAGCCATAAATCAAATCATGCATTCTAGTCATCAATCATACTAGTCCCATTTGGGTGACAACATTTCCTATATAACATCATAGGCATTTATGCCACATCAAATGTACATGGGCCGACGTGGCCGACAAAATAATATACAAAACACGGGCCAACAAGGCCAGACATATCTAACCATATACACGTGACTACGAGCCTCTAAGAAGAGTATAACATATCACATGAGCGGGACGCTATGCCCATAATTATATACACAAAAGGATAAGTACCCAAAAGCTATGGCTCCGAAGGAAATGGAGCTCTGCTATGTAATCTCTGAATAAGCAGCTATGGATCAAGTCTGTCTCCCTGTGCACATGCGGGCATGACGCAGCGTCCACAAACAAAAGGACGTCAGTACGAAGAATGTACTGAGTATGTAAAGCATGATCAACATCGATATAGAATCATAATGAACAACATGTGAAGTAGCATAGGAGGGGAGACAATAATATCATCATCATAGCACTTACTTGCTTTCCATAGTGACATTCTGTTTCTATTGCGTATCCGCATACATACATCCATATCAGTACTTAATTACCCTTATAATCATTTACATCTCATATACATAACATATTCGTACTCTTAATGATGTCATATACATAGCATATACACATATATATACAGGTATGCATAGCATGCCCGACCATGAAGGTTCGGTGTTTCATACATACTTGGCCAACCAAGGCTCAAGGTTATATCTACCTGGCCCTACCAAGGCATCAGGGTTATCCGTACCATCTGCAGATGTGCGTGCGCGTTACGTAATCATATACATACATATATTCTACCCGGCGTTATAAGCTCGGGGTTTCATTATAGCCCTTCATAGGCACACATAAGTATAATAGCCCATAGGCACCTTTAGCATCATTATTATTATCATCATCATTTCTATCATCATTATTATCGTTATCATTAGTATCATCATCATTATTATCATCATTATTATCGTTACGTCTGCATTATAGGCTTACTCATCGTGTGAGGAACGTAGTACACATCAAGGATCACAGGCTCAGTAGCTTTTGAGAATAGAATCATACGGAGCACATCATGAGCTCATAGAAGGGTAAATGATTGGCCAAAGAATCATGCCTTATGAAAGAAGGGTTAGCCTTACATACCTTTTCGTTGAACTATTCTACACTTGCACGTACTCCTCTGATGCTCACGTTTCTACCTTCATTAAGGTCATGCTATCATTAGAATCGATAACTAGCACACATGGCTAAAGCTAGAGAAAATCGGACAACATCTCCTTTATTCATACAATGTTTGTCTATATCGTGATTCAACTCCCAAGTGTCAACAATACATTCACAATATCATAACAATGGCCATTAGTCATTCACATTATCCACATTTCACAATTTACTTTCATTTGCCCATATCTATGGCTATAACACATGGTTTCGTCCATTCACATACAATATCTATTTCATGGTCTTTCAACGTCATTTATAACCCATTCATGTCACAATATAACAACAATCATGATTCGATTCCGACTATTCTCTAAATGGTACTATTCAACATTCATGACCCATTTTACCATATTTTTCTACAATCCATGTATTTCAACACTCCAATATCTTAAAAAATGTATAAATATCATGAATCTTACCTTAGATGTTGTAGGAACGAGCCTTAGTTGATAATACTCCACTTGAGCAAAAACCCTAGTTTTCCTCCATTTGGATTTCTTGACTTGGAGATCTTTAATGGGTTTTCTTACACTTGATTCACTTGGTTAATGTTGTTGATGACTAATAATCCTTGAAAACTTGTATAATAAATGTAGAGAGATGTTTTAGAGAGAAGTGGTGTGATGTAGAAGTGAAATGAAATAAGTCTTGGTCCCCTTATTTAATGACTTGAAAATCTGAATTGAAGTGCACGGTGGTCGTAAACTTGGTTTACGGCCCGTATTCCAGTTTACGGACCGTCCTTCGTGGTCGTGTTTAACCATAACAGAATCAGAAACTCTGGCTGCAACATGGTGATTTACGACCATGGTTTACGGGCCGTAAATCACTTTACGGTCCGTATTCCAGATCGTATTTAACCATTGATCATCTGGCAAAAAGTTGAAGTCTTAAATGCCAAAATACGACAGGCCAGTTTACGGACCGTATACCATTTTACGGTCCGTATTTCACTTTACGACTGACTGGCCAGATTGCAAACCTGCAACTTTTCACATTTCTTGACTCTTCATTCTAATCATCCACATCCATTTGCCTACCTTGCTCATCTCATGCCTTGCCTTATCTTAGCCAATTTTCTCATCTTGCATCGGATGCCTTTGAAATCTCACCTAAGGTCGTCGAACGTCATTTCTTACTCATGGAACGTCATACACTCGTACTCATCACTAGTTCTTTCACTTTCGTACCAACGGAAGATTTTTCGAGGTGTAACATCGGCTATAGTGGATCGTCTGCTATGGCGGTTTTCGACCGCTATGGCAGCTCCGCTATGGCACTCACTACTACCGCTTCAGCGCAGTCCAGACCAGAATCAAAACTTTTGGGTAGAAGCTTACGCAGAGGAATAAAGGGATATTGTTTCTAGGTTCTTTGGTTCGTATGAAGCAATTTGTCAACTTTTCTTAGCGATTCTGTGAAAAAAATTTATCCTTGTTATTGGTAACTTTTGTTTGCAAAGCATGGATCAATTCAGCCAAGTCCCGGACAGTGTTCGTTTCACAGCGGAGGGAAGCTTTCAGCGTGTTTTGAAGCAAATGCCTAAGAATTTGCTACCTGAGAGGGGCTTTAACATTGAAAAGGTGGATGTCCATGCTCCGGACTTCTATAACTGACTGATGGCTATGAAGCAGGGCAATCTAGTAGAAGATCCCGAGAAGGCGAATGAGACTACGCTATGCTGAAGACAGTTCATTTTTCTTCCCCTGATCCGAAGATTGTGATTAGGGGTGTAGTAGTGAAGATTGGGTCCGAAGTCACCAATGCTCCTTACGGTTAGATAATCACCCGGTGGAGGAAATGAAGGAGAGGGATGTGGAGAGGAATGGGGCTTGGTTGGTGTCCAAGCTTGTGCCTGAGGATAAAATAAGCAAGGTGCATTGGATCAACTAGAAAACTTGAATCACTAATCATCACTTTACCGTTGAGGCTAGGAGGTAGTTACACCTAATATCCCGACGAGTGTGCCCCTCAGGCAAGACTTCTGTTGCCACCTATGTACAGGCGCTCATGATAACCTGTATTCTGGAGTGTTTCCCGGTCATTTAGGTGTCACGACCCAGCCCCGTGGGCCATGACTAGTGCCAGAGCTGGACACTCGTGTACGTACCTGCTAGACATAGTCAGACTGACGCTATACACAGTATGGGAATTGATAAAGACCCAAAGGTTCACAACGTCACATAAGTCTCTTAAGGAGTCATAACCAATCACAACGTAATAAAATACGCAAGCCGACAACGCTGCCACTACATATCACAACAAACCATATAGACACAGCTGATCACAATCTATATACAACCCACACACATGTCTACAGACCTCTAGGAGTATCAACAGTGAAATATGACGGGACAGGGCCCCGCCTTACCCCTGGACAAACATATATATACATCAGAAGATCTGTACCTAAAGTCTAGGCTCCGGGACAATGGAGCTCTCCAAGACAGATGATTGGAAATCCTAAGCTGGGGGATCACCGAATCGAGTGTCTGTACCTGCGGGCATGAAACGCAGCCCCCCCCCCCCCCCCCGAAGAAAGGGGGTCAGTACGAGATATGTACTGAGTATATAAAGCATGAAATACAATAAAGAGGATCATGCCATAAATAGAGATTACAGGAAACAAGTATGACTTTCAAAATATCAACACACTTGCCTTATGAAATGAAAATCTTGCATATCATATCATATATCATATCCGGCCCATTATGGGACTCGGTGAATAAAGTCATCACATACCATCCTTGGCGTCATAATCACATCATCATATCACCACATCATCACATCATCACATCATCACATTATATATATATATACTGTATCACGGCCCTCTAGTGAGGGACTCGGTGAACAATGCCGTGAAACTGTGCACGAAAACGTATCCTGGCCCAAGACTCAGTGAAAGATATATTGAGGCATGCACAAGCAGAGTAGTGAGCAACCATATGCAAACTAAATCATATCTGAGACTCAATAGAATAATCAAAATGAACCATCATTTGAAAATCAAGACAATAGTCATATGAAGTACCCTTCGAATGTCACTATGGATTATATCAAAATAGGACGACTGGAATCATAGACATGTATCAAGACATAATGAAATAGGTTTTGGAAATCAAGAACATTAGCCATCCTAGTATCTCTAAGAATATGAGCTTCTTTGGAGTCATATACACGTCGTCTGTTTGTCTCATAAAGATCATGCCAAAAAAAAAAGGGTTAGCTTTACATACCTGTTATAGGTTAACCGTAACCAAGTTCGCTTTGTCGCCCCTTTAGCCTCTTTAATATGAAAGTAACGCTATCGCTAGTGAACTATACTTTCTAGCTTATAAATCTACAACCAATCACTTATAGGAATCATTATTTAGTTCATACTTTCCTGATTAGGGTTTTTGTTAGTTAAGAACTTAACGGAAATCGGGCAGCATTTCCCCTATATAACTCGCCTAACCCGAACTTCCAATTAATCTCCTGTTATCATAGCAATACCAACAACGACAGTAATAGAAATATTCATATCCAACCCATAAACAACTCAAAAACCCAATAACCTTTCTTAATCCTTTTCCAATCCAAATCATTAACATTTTAAGATTATACACCAAACAGACCAACATACGTTTTGCATACGATACGTTATACACTTATTTCTTCCAAATTTAGAAGTCGTATCAACGACAACACAACTGCATATGAACATAAACCACACTTTTAATCTTTCAACTCAACAATTCCATGTAACAATTACAACTCCTAATACCAACGAATTCATGCAATTTCTTACTTCCAATTTCATCTAATACAATTTTAATCTTTCCATTACAACACCATTAATCCAACTATACCATAAAATGAAAAGATCTTACCTTAATTTAATCGGAGCAAATTCTACACTCACTTGCACCAATTGCACTATTTCTTCTTCCTCAATTCAATACCCAATGTTACTATCACCTCCTTAGACTTGCAAATTACCTTAGAATTTAATCTAAGCAAGAAAATATATTTTTTTCAAAACCATGGCTGGCCGTGAGCAGTGGCAGCCATGGCTGAGCTCCTAACCTTTCTCAATTTGAGTTGCAATTTGCAAATGACATTGTATGGTAACATTAATCATCAATTTGACTTATATATATGTTGTCCATCTAGAGGACACGTGCCCCTTCACCATGAATCATCAATTTCATTTTTTTTAATTAAATCGGTGGGGCCCACTCCATTATATAATTGGCTAACTTAATTAATCTTAATTAATCACTAATCTCCACTTAATAATCTAATCATAGTTAATTAGTCCCTAATCTCCAATAATATTTCTATACTAATTGAAATTTATAAACAACTCGTGCACTAGTTAAAATTGAGAATTAAAAGTCCTTATTTCATATCCCAAAATAATCTCTTCCTTAACTTATGCAAATTAGCTTACAAATAATTCGACGTACTAAAATACGGGGTATAACATCCTTCCCCCCTTTGGAACATTCATCCTCGAATGTTAGACTAACCCTGCACTTCCAATATTTCCTTAAACGTTCTTTCACATGCCTCTTTCATTAGTCGATCCCTTCGCTACATTATAACGCATCTCAGTTCTTTCGGTAACCATTGTCATAACACTTGTTCTTGCTCTTGCCTCTCATGCGTAGACGTCCCTCGTCGAGTTATTAGATTTGACAATCCCTGGAGTATTTCATGCCTCTGCAACCTGTAGACCCTTCGTAGACCTTACGAAAAAGACGAAATTTCCCAGGGTGTAACATTATTCTACTTCAATAACCTTACATTGCTCTACCGTACAGTCCATATTCTGGAATCTTCGACCTCATAAATAACTTCTCGACTTCTTTAAAAGGGCTTTAACTGTCACTTTACTTTTTAGATCTTAATCTCAATCCTTAGAGTTGGCTATCAAGTAGCGTGGGAGTTTCTTGATACCACTTTTTTCACTTTGACTATCGTTAACTGGTATAGTTCTGAAAGAAGTTTTGATTTGACATATAAATTCACTATCATCCCGTACCCCACTTGTTCTGACCGCCGTGCTTAAACCATTTCCCTTAATCCAACTTCTAACACTTTAAGTATATTATCTTGCTCATTTCTTTATCTTTAATTCAAACCCTTCCATTGCGCCTCTTTACTCAGATTTTCTCTTAGTCTCTCTATCACACATTATGTTGCAATCTTTACAAGAATATGCGAAGGTGATTGAATTAGCCCAAGAAATACCTTAGCATCATTTCGCTAGTCTTTATGCTTTACCTTGTATTCCTCTCTTGTACCTTTCAATCGGTATCGGGGCTCAACAATGGTCATGTCCTATTCTCCCTCAGTACTAGTCCTATCTCGGTATTTTAGCTCAGACCATCTTATGCCTTCCCCCTCTTCTGATTTATTCTGCCTTACATATTTCATTCGTACAGCTCGTAGCCTATCTTGTCATACTCTTTTCCTTTGATTCATCCTTTGATTTTTCTCATATCCTATTATAGGAGATTCTCTATTCCTTCTCCTTACTACTTATAAGTCGCAATATCATTGGCGAACAACTCCATTGCCAACATCTTAGCCTTTAACCTAGTATAGCTTAGCTATCCTTTATAATATCTCTTAAGTGACTCATTACCATTCTCTTGTCGTACTCCTTCTTTTTACCATTCACCCACTTTCTAATGTCATACCATACAAGATCTTTACAAATGATCCTTGGTCTTGTCTCAAATACCATCCTGAATTCTATCCGTTTATTGCTGGCTTTCAGATCTTACTAACTTGTTTCAGCAAGGAATCTCACTTGAAGTTTAAGCATCCATATCAACTATATTGTAGTGTCAATTGTTTCCATCTTACACTTGCATTTATTTTATCCGCTTCCCCCCTTAAGGGTGTACTTATACCATTATTTATTTATATTCTGCTCTATATCTCCATTTCCAATCTCAAATTCACCTGTTAATCTGTACTCGAGTAATACAATCAATGTAGTAACTCACCCAAGACCACATTCTACCTACTCCAATCAGTAATTAGTTAGTACTTATAGTCGTTCCGAATTCTCAATTAGGTAGCGCTTATATCCTGATGAAGTGTCCCAAGCTCTCTTATAACAGTACCTTTATCCCAACGGATATCGTCTGTTTCCTCTAATAAATTTGCAATACATCATTTGTCCCTCAACCTACCGTACCTGTCCTTTAAGGATTTCACTGTTTCCGAGGTGAAATCATATATACGCAGCACTCCTTTATACCTTATGCCCTTTCACCCTTGTCGTGTACCCAATGCTAACTTCTAACTTTCTCAAAATAATATCAACTTCGTCTTACTAATGGTCTTATCTTACCACCTTGTCATCGTAGTGTACCTTTAAGTTCATAGCTATATGTATCCCTTTTGTTCTATACTCTTACTCAATTAATCACGTCTGTCTTAGGTGTTTCCTTTTGAATTCTCTTACCATTTCTCTAGTCTATGTCCATCTTTTATTATGTACACGAGGAATCTCATGCATATCTCCTAGTATATGAGGCGTTTTAAGGTGTTTCAAAAGCCTAAATGAATTTCATCGAGTCTAGTTTTTAACGCAACAAACTGCTCATCAAAATGATATTGGAATAAGGAGATATGGACGATGAAAGTTGGGCTGGCGGGGCAGAAACTTGAGACCCGATCCAAGCACTCACATTTCGGCCCATGAGTATGTTTCGGCCCATGAGGCCCATTAACGTTGATATGTATAACAAATTCATTTGAGGGCTGGTAATTTGCATCTAAGATCCTCCAAGAACATTAGAGATAGAGGAAGAGAACTTCTAGGCAAAGGAAGCCATTTTGATCAAAATCCGAGCCCCGAATCCCGAAGCTCATGAAGAGAAAAGCGTGGTACGTTGCGTTGCCTTCAATTTGAGCTAAATACTATTATTGAAGATTAGGGACTAATTAGCCATGATTATATTGTTAAGTGGGGATTTATGATTAATTAAGCTAATTATACCATTAAGTGGGCCCCACAACACATGGCGGAATTTGATTGGTGATTGAATGAAAAAGGGACACTTGTCATAAAAGTGGACACATGTCCACTTTATAGGCAATATATAATGTTGTTTTGATGACTAATTCATCCACTAACATTACAATTCAACATTTTAAAACAAGACTTAAGAGAGAAGCATTCTTAAGCTTGTAAAGGAGAAAGAGGCCACGGCCATGGCAACCATTTTTGGGAGCTTTCGGCCAGCCCATTTTTTCCCCTTCTACACAATTAATTGGAGAGATTTGAAGATCAAGAGGAGGAAAAAGATGGAGATCATGGCAGCCATGGCAACTCACGGCCATGGCTGTTCTTGAAGACATTACATGGTGAAAATTAGAGCTTGTCTCTAAGGTAAGATTCAATTCTTTTCTACATGTTTTGGAGGTAGTTTAGACTTGTATAGCTTGGTAGATGTGTGTTGAATACAAAAGGGTTATGTATGTTGATGTTGAATTATAAATTGAGCCGTGTAAGGGGGGTGTTTTGAGTAAGAATGATGAATTGATTTTATTAGCATTATGGAGGAATTAAATGGTTAAATTTAAAGTTGTGTTGTTTTATGGACATGTTGTTATCCTTGCTGAATTGAAAGGATTGAGGGTATGATTATGTTCATATGATTATTGTTGTTGTTATCATGGATTATGTGATGAGAATGAAGGAATTTAATGGTTAGAGTGGGAGTTAAATTTGTTGTGGGTTGTTGTAGGGATTATAATGATAATAATGTGGTTTACTTGCATATGGATAGATGATGTAGTTGTGGTGTAGCTGTTGTATTATTTCATTAAATTTGTTGAAAAGATTGCATGAAATAAGGTATAAGAAGTGTATATGGGCTGCTTGGTGTATTGTAAGTGTTCGTTAGAATTTCGAGCATCGTTATGTTATAGTTGGGGGCTGTTTTGATATGTTGTTGTTCTTGTTGAAATAAAAGAATTGAAGATATGGTTGTGTCCAAATGTTATTGTTGATATTTCTGTGTCAACAGGAGAGCAATTGGAAATTTGGATAGGCGAATATATAGGGGAAATGCTGCCGAAATTTCTGTAGACAAGTACTAGCTTAGGATTGAATTCCTAAGTACTTGTATCTAACGTTGGTATTTAATTATGTTATTGTAGATCTTGGGGAGCCCGAGACTTGAGTTGAGATTAGCTTAGGAAGCGATCGAGGTATGTAAAGCCTACCTTTCTTTTTTTTGGCATGACCTTTATGGAACGAAAAATTAACGTATATGTATGATTCTAAAGAAAATTCTATTCTCAGAGCCACTAGGATGGCCGATGTCTTTGATTTCCATAAGTATTCCATATGGTTTGATATGTATATATGATGTTCGAAGATTCTAGTTGGTATATTTCCGAATGTTGTTCGAAAGAAAATCGATATGACTTAAGTCTTTGATAAATATTTTGATACGTACATATGGTACTAAAGTCTCTATTTGGTTTGATCCAGAATGATATTTGAAAGTTACCTAATATGGTTGTTACTTGAATTTCCAAAAATGGCTTATGAAATGTTTTAGAAGGTTTGGTAACTTTCTTATACTACTTCCGATTGACCCGACACTTGTTTTGAGCTTTCAGATATGGGTAAATATATTAGTCCATTGAGTTTTGAAATTTATTTATGAATATGCATATGTTTTCTCACTACTCCGCTCGTGCATACTACTATTACATCATTCGCCGGATCCCGAGCCGGTTTTGTGATCGTGCGCACTATGCTATATTCAGCAGTATGATGTGTTACGGTTCCCGAGTTCCTCGCCATAGGGCCGGGTACCGCTTATATACGGTGTTATGATGTGATATGGCATATGATGTGTTCTGATGTTGTGATATGTTATGATGATACGATATGTTCGGAGATTGTATGGAGATTTGAAACCTTCTGGAGTATGATGTGTTGTGGCGCCAACGTCGGAGTGGCGACCACGTTCCTGAGCCCTATGCATGATTTTCATTTGCATTATTTATGTTTTTAGCACAGGTTTCGATATACTAATTTTGTATCCATTTTCCGTACTTCTCACTTCAGTTATGATTCGGATTACTGTATTTCATGCTTTACATACTCAGTACATATTTCATACTGAGCCCCTTTCTTTGGGGGCTGCGTTTCATGCCCGCAGGTGCAGACGTTCGTTCTGGTGATCCGCCAGTGTAAGATACATATTCTGCTACTTTGGAGTACTCCTTTGATCCGGAGCCCATATTTTTGGTACATATCTTTTGTTGTACGCGTTTCTGTATATATGACTATTTGGGGTACGGCGGGGCCCTGTCCCGTCATATGTCTTTGTTGTGGTTTGTAGAGGCCTGTAGACGTATATGTGGGTCATGGGTCGTGTTTGTTCGGTTATGTCTGTGACTTGTGCTTTAAGCGGTCCCGTTTGCTATTATGGCCGAAACGGCCCATATGTTTGTATATGTATGTGTATTCGGGCGATGTGTATTCCGCCAGCCTGCCGGCTTTTGTATGATATTTCTGTTACAGGTGACCGCTTAAGATGACGTCTGTTCTTAGTATCTGTGCAAAATAACGTATGTTAAATTTGAATAAGTCTTTGATATGTCGATTTGGTAAGCGAATGGGTTTGGGTGTCCAGCTAGGGCACCAGTCACGGCCCACGGGGTTGGGTCGTGACACTTCCTCACTAGGCTTTACTCATTATATTCACGTTATATCCTGTTCGTAATCAATCCTGTAGTGTAACACTTCTTACCCTTTTACTCCTTTCTGGTCAATCTTATCCTTAATACCTCACAAGCTGTCTTATCAATACATTCGTACTCGTCACGATTCTTCCTCCTCCGTACTCTTGTCTCAATCATACTATTACTCCTTTTAACTATAACTCGTCGTAAGTTCTCCCTGCTGATCAGTCCAGTTGATACCTCAATATAACACTTTATTAAGATTTGCCAGCCCTTTCTAAATCATCTTTTATTATCACAAGCCCTTCCAAATTGTCCTAACATTTCATCAACAACACATGAAACACATGATCTAAGACAGCCCACAAGTTTGAGTTTTCCTTCTACAAATTCCATCTCCAATTAGTTGATTAAGAACTAATAAACTCAAGAACGTAAAGATATGATGAAATATTGCCTCAAGAACACCCGAACGCTCCAACTCCAAGATTACGTCACCATGAAGCATCCTCCAAACCACCACAAGAAGAAGAACTAGAATCCGACAAACACCACGGGACTTCTAATGCTTTGATTTACATAGTTTGCCTCCAGATTTGTCCTTGGGTCGTGAACGAACTATTTAGTTCATAGGCTACTTACTGTATGCTTTGTGCTCTTCAAATAAAAGTGAAACTTAACTGCTGGGCGTTTTTGCTCTTCAACATAAGCTTTTTCTAAGATAAAATGTGGCTGGAAAGTATTTTGGTCCGTTCAAATGAATTCCAAGCTTTGCTGCTCATATTTACTTCTTCGAAATCAAATTTCCCAAATAAGAATGATGCCCCTTACGGATGACATGGAGGGCATCTCTTAAAGCTTCAATCCAACATGATAAATTTACCATATTGATATCGACCTGTCAAGAATATTACGAACTTATGTCTCATTCTCTTTTTATTTCTAGGAAAATTTCGGCAGAGTTTCCTCTGTATTTCTTACTATCTCAAAACCTGCACGCAGAAAATACCAATAATGCCTCACAGGTCCAACATATACGTATATATTATATCGTATCATAGCCACACAGGGCTCCCCAGATCGACAACAGTATGAAAATGATAAACTTACCTCGTATGTCCAACTCAAACTGTACCTGTTACACTTTCCTGTTTATTTTCCCTTTCAATCTTTAGCTGCAGGTTTCAATCATACCTGCAACATTCACACTATATCTAACATATATTCCGCTTACCTTTACTGATTGCTTTAACTTCTTCTGTGCGAACCTTGTAACTGAACTTATCAACAACATATATACACTCAATCCATTTTCTTACTAAACTGACAATGACTTACCTAGATGATGGCCAGTTTTCCATTCTGTATATATAAATTCTCATTATGAAACCTTGATATCCAACTTTCACCTGTATATATAACTACTTTCCATCTTAGATTCCAAAACTCCCATGGTGATGGGAACACCTTGGTCGCTGTTACTCATAAGTACTTGGTTGTCGGCCCCTTTGATTTCCGCTCGCCGCTATTAGGTAATAATCTATAGCAAATGCACATACATAGGAAATTTCAAATAAGTCTCATATACCTGTAGTCGATCGGTCTCTAGTCTGATCTGGTGATCAATAAGGTGAAGTGTGCTCCTCGTCATCATCTGCCCGCCATCTACTTGTCTGGCCTTCATTATCTTCCTCATCTGAGTCTGGGAAATGTAGATAACCGGGCAACTCCTGGTTTCCCGACGACCAGGATAGGGGGCTGGGGTAATCTGTAACACTTACCGGGGTAGCCGGTCTAACATGGTGCTCTGCTATAGGAGCGACTGGTACGGCCTCGGGGACCGCCTCCCTGGATAGCAGAAACTCTGGAGGAATTGTCGCTGGGTCCTCCGAGAGGTCAGTCTCGATAGAATAACTGAGGCTCCTCCTGCTCGGTCCTGGAGCCTGGGGTCCTAAACTTACCCTAGGGGCCTTCTTAGCACCCCCACTATCTGAAGCTGACCTCTTCATCTCTCGCAAATCTGCACCTACCTACAGGAAAAGAGGTCAGAAACAATCCTTCCTAGGTTCTGGCTCTGTCGCATGATCTAAGACAAAAGGAAAGATAATATCCTAAATGCCCTGTAGCTTCCTGTTTATAGATGTGGTGCACAACACACCGATAAACAAGACTCTACTAGACACGGTCTGTAGACACTCCGAGGATGAACTACTCTGATACCACTTTTGTCACGATCCAGCCCCGTGGGCCATGACTAGTGCCCGAGCGGGACACTCGTGTACGTACCTGTTAGACATAGTCAGACTGACGCTATACACAATATGGGAATTGACAAAGACCTAAAGGTTCACAACGTCACATATCATGATAATCTTTCTCTTGAGGAGCCATAACCAATCACAACGTAATAAATTACGCAAGCCGACAAGGCTGCCACTACATATCAAAAATATCCACAACAAACCATATAGACACAGCTGATCACAATCTATATACGACCCACACACATGTCTACAGACCTCTAAGAGTATCAACAGTGAAATATGACGGGACAGGGCCCCGCCTTACCCTTGGACAAACATATATATACATCAGAAGATCTATACCAAAAGTCTAGGCTCTGGGATAATGGAGCTCTCCAAGACAGCTGACTGGAAATCCTAAGCTGGGGGATCACCGAATCGAGTGTCTGTACCTGCGGGCATGAAACGCAGCCCCCCCCCCCCCCCCGAAGAAAGGGGGTCAGTACGAGATATGTACTGAGTATGTAAAGTATGAAATACAATAAAGAAGATCATGCCTTAAATAGAGATTACAGGAAACAAGTATGACTTTCAAAATATCAACACACTTGCCTTATGAAATGAAAATCATGCATATGCTATCACTAGTGAAATATACTTTCTAGCTTATAAATCTACAACCAATCACTTATAGGAATCATTATTTAGTTCATACTTTCCTGATTAGGGTTTTTGTTAGTTAAGAACTTAATGGAAATCGGGCAGCATTTCCCCTATATAACTTGCCTAACCCGAACTTCCAATTAATCTCCTGTTATCACTGCAATACCAACAACGACAGTAATAGAAATATTCATATCCAACCCTTACAATCCAACCCATAAACAACTCAAAAACCCAATAACCTTTCTCAATCCGTTTCCAATCCAAATCATTAACATTTAAGATTATACACCAAACAGACCAACATATGTTTTGCATACGATACGTTATACACTTCTTTCTTCCAAATTTAGAAGCCGTATCAACGACAACACAACTGCATATGAACATAAATCACACTTTTAATCTTTCAACTCAACAATTCCATGTAACAATTACAACTCCTAATACCAACGAATTCATGCAATTTCTTACTTCCAATTTCATCTAATACAATTTTAATCTTTCCATTACAACACCATTAATCCAAATATACCATAAAATGAAAAGATCTTACTTTAATTTAATCGGAGCAAATTCTACACTCACTTGCACCAATTGCACTATTTCTTCTTCCTCAATTCAATACCCAATGTTACTATCACCTCCTTAGACTTGAAAATTACCTTAGAATTTAATCTAAGCAAGAAAATATATTTTTTGTTTCAAAACCATGGTTGGCCGTGAGCAGTGGCAGCCATGGCTGAGCTCCTATCCTTTCTCAATTTGAGTTGCAATTTGCAAATGACATTGTATGGCAACATTTTTTAATTAAATCAGTGGGGCCCACTCCATTATATAATTGGCTAACTTAATTAATATTAATTAATCACTAATCTCCACTTAATAATCTAATTATAGTTAATTAGTCCCTAATCTCCAATAATATTTCTATACTAATTGAAATTTATAAACAACTCGTGCACTAGTTAAAATTGAGAATTAAAAGCCCTTATTTCATATCCCAAAATAATCTCTTCCTTAACTTATGCCAATTAGCTTACAAATAATTCGACGTACAAAACTACGGGGTATAACATTGGGTCACCATATTTTTGAGTAATAGAGGGATTTCGTGTCTGTGCCAAGAAGATGTCCTAGTTTGGTGTTCCCTTCGCTTATCACTGAGGTGTGCGCGAAGGATGATGTTCCCCTGAGGAGAGCAGATAAGTAGATTGATTTGGATGTCCCGTTTCATCTCCTGTTGATGAAGGGACATGGTACGCTTGTTCAACACAGGAAGAGGAGACTGCAGGCCATAGCTGAGGCTAGTGAGAGCTATGGAGATGATTCTAGAGCACCTCCGGCTCAGGGGCCATTCCAGGTGTTGGGTTCCAAGGTAGATGAGGTGAAGGCGTTGCTGACTAGAGGTTTCGGGGCTGGCCCTTCTGGTTCTACCTCTAGCTATTTCACCAGGGATAAGATGGAGCGGTACTTGAAGACTCAGGGGAAGATGAAGAACCAAGTGCAAGATCTTCAGGCTGCTTATACTACCATGGCAAAGAACAATAAGGACCACCTTAATAAGCTTCAACAGGGCCTGATAAGGAGAAGAGTAGGGACAAATCCCAGGGCAAGCTAGGGGTTAGAATATGGAGGGGCATCAAGAGCTTGTTCCGTTTGATGCAGCCGGGTGAAAGGCTTCCGGTTGAGGACCGAGATGACCCGAGCACTACTATTCCGCCGATGGCGCCGATGGCGGAGGAGGTTAAGGCTCGAATGATGATGGTGATGAGGCAACTAGCGGATGGATGAGTAGGGGTGTGCTTCCAGTTTTGATGATGTTGCTACCCTTGTAGGGCTTATGTTTCAAATAATCTTTTCCTTTGGTTTTTGGCTTTCTTAGATGTTTAGGCAATCGTTTTTATTCCTTTCTTTGGTTTGTTTTTGGTGGTGAGATGTTCTAATGGTTTATGCCCATGTTGGGCTTTATGTTTATCGGATGTTTGTGTTTGAAATTTTGTTGAGTTTGGACAGGCCAAAAAATATTAACAGGCACATTGGTTCACTGGTATTGTTACCGCTGCAGCGAACGAAAATACCGCTGTTGCGGTAGCGCTATGGCTAATCATCATGCGTTGAGGCGGATTGCGACTGCATTTTAGAGTGCGCCATGGCAGACACATATCTGGTATGGCTATACCGTTGTGGCAATTTTTCGTACGCCATGGCAGCATCAATAGTCGATGAGGAGCGTTGTAGCGGATGCTAAGCCACTATGGCGGACCCGCTATAGCGAAGGTTCCATAAGTCATGGCGGTAAAGCTTAATTCATGGTGACCACTATGGCACTTAAGAGACCGATATAGCGGTCCCGTTACGGTGGACAATTCATCCGTTGTGGCAACAAATTATAACAGTGGCATTTTTCTGATGCCCGCAAGATTGCACAATGCCAGAAATTCATCGAATAGCTTCTCGTGTAAGAACAAGCCACACCTTACAAAACAGTAATCGAGATACCAATTGGATACATCTTAAGGATTCGAACTTCTGATGTGCACGATAAGAAGAAAAGAAGGGAAGTTTCTTAAATGCCCTATAGCCTCTCGTGGATGGGTACGGACATATACGTATCATTCCACGGGACTCTATTAGACACTGCCCTTGTACTTGTGAGACCGATAACCTAGGCTATAATACCAACTTTTCACAACCCATTTTAGGATCACAGGGAAACCTAACATTCCCACCTTAGTAGGCAAACCCTTAAACATAATCGTGACTCATTTTAATCATAAAGTAGGATCCAATAAAAATTAAGTCATAAACATAATCAAGCTGAAACAACTCTTTTTATAGATTAACAGACCCAAAACCTGGTGTGTAGCCTAGTACAAGAGCGAAGATTTGAAGATACAATGCTCAAATAATTAAATATAACTCAGCCTCCATCTAGGGAAAAAGATGATGGAGGTCTTCAAGATAGGCACCGCGCATCTTCCGGAAACTCTCGAATTAAGATAATCAACCTGTAAGACTCTACACCCCGAATGGGATGTAGCAAGAGTAGTATTAGTACAACACTAGTACTGGTAGGCATCACCTGCCGACAATGGTTAGAATAATATAACAACAATTAGATATCACAAGTAAACATGGTAGGCAGGTTCAAAGTTCAACTCTATGTATCTCAAAAAGAACTTCATCCTAACTCAATTTGATTCACAATTTAACAAGTAGTTCAAAGGTAACTAGTTTCCGTATCACCAACCATTTATGAGATTTCCCCATATTTAACAAGTACGCCACAAGGATGACCCTTCCAGATCCCCCACATCATGTAGTAACACCCTTAAAGACGCTCATATACTAACCACTCACAAGTCAATATACTATTCGATACATTTGGCTAACAAGGTGTTATATCCCGCATTTTATGCAATCGGATAATTCAAGACAATCGCGGGAAAACAACAAGCAAGGCAATATTTTATTTTGTTTGGCACATGAGTTGCTTATGAAAAGTCTAGAAGTGGAAATATGGAGAACGACGAAGGGCAAATTTGGAAGTTGGAAAAATTGTTTCCATAAATTACAAGAACTAGTTAAGAATAATAAGTGGGCTTGAAATATTTTTTTAAGTAAAAGAGAGGCCCAACCGGCCATGCTTATGGGCTAGGCCCAAAGTGAATTGTATTGTGTGAATTAAATAGATGACTAAGTCATCTTTATCACCTAGTTGTCTAGAAACTTCAAGAAAACCAAAGAAAGAAAAGAAGGAGAAAACCTTGGAGGCCTTTCGGCCAAGAGTAGAAATTCCAAGGAAATTTGATAAAAATTCTCTTAAAAATCATTTCCTACCAAGAAAAGGGTGCTTAACAAGGTAGAGTTGTTGTTGGAGCAAGAAAGATTCAAAATCATACAAGTTGCCAAGAGATAGGCAAGTGAGGAGTTGAAGAAGAAAGGTGAATTTCAATCTTGTTTCATGTGTTATACATGGTTTATATGTGTTGTAGTATGCTAAAATGAATGAAATTCATGAAGGAGAGGAATATAGTATATGGCCGTGTATATATATATATATATATATATATATATGTAGGAGTCATGCTTCAATTATTTTAATTAATGTTTGGTTGTTATTGTTGTGAATGATATGTGGAAAATGGAAGTTGAATGAGTTTGGAGAGATTGTAGTGGTGTATGCATGTTGGAGCCGTGTATATGGCATATGTAGTCGTGTATATGTGTTGAATTGTTGAAGAATAATGAGCAAGTTATATTTAGTGTTTTAGTTGTTGTGTTGTAGATTGCATATTGCAAGTAAAGACTTGGTAAGTTTGGTAAAGTATTGGTAATTGGAAGATTATGTATATTGAAGAATAATGTTCTTGCATGGATAGCATGTAATGATATTGGTATGATGTCGTTGGAATATATACTAAAAGGTTGTTATCGTGTTCATTGAAGTCGGAAGGTTTTGAAGAAAGTAATAAATTGAAATCATGCATCTTGGATGAAATATGTGAATTGCTAGTGCGATTGTTGAGTTTATGTTGATAGTTTGGCCGGGTTTGAATTCCCGGATTGTGATTGATTGGAATTTGACTAAGTTGAATGTTGAGGATGGTATATTTACAGAGGAAGTGCTGCCGAAATTTCGGTAGCCAAGTATCATTTTAAGAATTCAATTCTAAAGGCACTAATCATGTTTGGTAAACTTGACCAATTTGTAGATTTTGGCGGATTTGCGAGTTGAATTCGGGTTAGCCAAAGGAGCGGAAAGAGGTATGTAAGGCTTCACCCTTCTTTCTATGGCATGTCTTAGTTGTAATAAGTTGGGTACGAGCCTCGGGGACAACTCGGTTCCCCGGAATCCGCACCTAAAGTTTTCTACCTTTTGTTCAATAGAATTGAACTAGAAAGTGTGCCAATGGTCGGAAAAACCTCCTAAACCCCTATAACTTGCATAAATGGGACCCGATTACCCTAGAACCCTCACAAGTAATAACATGACATGTAACCTATGCAAATAGTATACGCTACCTCATCCGGCCTGAGGTGGGCCCGTTACTTTCGGATTTTTCCTTATAGTCTTGCTTGACTTACTTGAAGTGAATCCAAAGGGAACCATTGATCCCGATTTCGTTACCCAATGATAATTACTATGACTCCTCTAACGAGGGCACTTCCATGACGATAATGATAACAATGATGTTAGATAAGAGGATATGCCTATGCTACGTACTACCGGAACGACTCTATGACTAAGATGACTAAGCTAAGTATCTTATGTAAACATGAAGATGATAAACTAATTTTTGAATCCATTTATATTTCCTAGCTATGACTTTATCTTCTAAAGATTTCAAAGTCTATGAACTGTCATCTATGATGCCCACGATTTCATTCTACGTTCACTTCAATATTATTCTCCGTTGATAGTCTCACCTTAAAATACTCGTTCCTTCAAGGTGAGTCAAAGCGATCACGAGTATTCTATAATGTAATCGGAGGTTACCGACTTTATGTCACTCCGATAGACGTAACTTTCTTTGGACTCCCGTGCATGTTGGTTATATGATACAGGAATATGTGTATGGACATGTATATGTATATAGGACAAGTATTTGTATATAAGACATGTATATGTATAATATAGAAGTAAATGTACACGTATATGTATATGGGGAAAGGGGAAGGGCCACTGTTATATCACCACCTGATTCAACTGGATTTCATCCTGGACGCGGGATGCCCGGACGCGGGATATGGGAGAGCCGTACGCGGCGTCTGTATATATATATAATGTATGCTACCTATATATGATGTAATGTGTTGGGACACCGTTGGGGAGGGGGCTTGGGAGAGCCGATGTATTCGGCGTCTGTAAATGTGAATAAAAGATACTGTTCACTGAATTGTACTGTTTTCTATATACGAGAATAAGGGACACCGTGGGGGTGGAGCCGATTGTATTCGGCGTCTGTAAATATGAGAAAAAGGTACCGTTACTGAAATGTATTATTTTCTGTACACGAGAATAAGTAACATATAAATGTTAATTCCTATGCTTATGAAAAGAAACGTTTCAAAGACGAAAGGACAAGCCTACATGACTGCCGGCCTAAAAAGGGGCCTTCCTATGCACAGGTTACTTTCTCGCCTCGTTATATGCCCTGTGACTCCATGATATTATTTATCGTACTCTATGTTACTGCTTGTAATATTTTCTATGCCTTACATACTCGGTACACTATTCGTACTGACGTCCCTTCTTGTGGACGCTGCGTCCCATGCCGCGCAGGTCAGCAGACAGGTGGACTTGATCCTTAGGAGCTCTGCCAGCAGTACTCTACAGCGCTCCAGTCGTTCCGGAGCCTTATTTCAGTGGTACTATTTTGTGTATATATAATCTCGGGCACGATAGTACTCGGCCCCTTCTATGTATAAATGTACTATATCTAGGGGCTCGTAGGCAGATATGTACAGTCAGTCAAGTATAGTTAGATATATGGTGTTTTGGCATGTTAATGTTGTTGTATAAAGTGCTAACGAAGTTTATTAGCCTATGTTCTGAATGACGCTGCTAATGTTAATGTTCAAAAAAAAAATATGGCTCTGTTTACACGGCTTGCTAAGAGGTAAAGGTAATATGATAGATAAGGAGTGCTCGGTACAAGTATCGGGTATTCGTCACGGCCCCTAGTCGGGTCGTGACAGAAGTGGTATCAGAGCAGTTCGGTCCTAGGGGTTTGTCTACGAGCCGTGTCCAGTAGAGTCTTGTTTATGAGTGTGTAGCGCGCCACGCTTATAAACAGGAGGCTACCGGGCATTTAGGAAATGTGACCTTCTTTGCATTCTGAAATCGTGCGATAGAGCTAAGTTGCCAGGCTTCCATATTCCTTTTCCTAAACCTATGTTATGTATTCAGTAATGCCGCCGAAGAGAAAGGCTACGATGGCCGAGAAAGCCAAGAGGGTGGCGGCTAGCAGAGTTGAACGGGAGCTAGAAGAAGAAGAATCTCATAATGAGGCTCCCCCTCAGACTGTTCCTGCTCCCCCTGCACCGGCAGAGCAGGGAAGAGCTCCAGCTCCAGCCCCCGCACCTCCAGTTCCACCGCCAGTAGTTCCGGGCCAGCAGATGGCAGAGGCCATCCAGTTATTGACCCAGATAGTTGCCGCACAGGCTCAGCGGCAAGATGTAGACCTGGGAGATAGGGCGGTAAGCGCAAGGGCCCGTGACTTTATTACCCTGAAGCCGCCAGAGTTCTATGGATCAAAACCAGAAGAGGACCCGCAGAGTTTTATAGATGAGATGCTGAGGACTCTGAGAATTATACATGCTTCGGATATGGAGTCCGTAGAGTTAGCTTCATACAGGCTGCGGGACGTGGCAGTCCTATGGTATAATAGCTGGGTATCTTCGAGGGGAGCAAATGCACCCCCTCCGGTTTGGCACGAATTTACTGAGGCATTCCTGCGACATTTCCTACCGCCAAAGGTTCGACGGGCTCGAGCCGATATGTTCTTGAACCTGAGACAGGGAAATATGAGCGTTTGAGAATACAACCTCCGTTTTAACTCATTAGCCAGGTATGCCCCAGCCATGATAGCTGATAGGGGAGATCATGTGCACCGATTTGTGAGTGGGCTAGGGCCACATTTGGTTAAGGAATGTTTGACGGCTTCACTCCAGGACGGGATGACCATTACCCGCATCCAGGCCCACGCCCAAAATCTGGAAGAACAGTACTAGTCACGGAGAGAGGAGCGTTATTCAGATAGGGGTCCCAGAAAAAGGGGCAGATCTTCTGGGGCTAGAAGCGAGTATAGAGGGGAGCAGGCACAAGAGCAGTCTAGGTATTCAGGCCAATCAGTGGCCAGTGCACCACCTCGAGTTGCAGATAGAAGATTTGACCGCTCCGCCTATTCGGGACCAGATCAGGGTTCTAGAGCTTCAGGATCCCAGTACAGAGCTGATTTTAGCAGGACGGGGCTGCCCCCACCACGATGTGCTCGGTGTGGCAAGCCCCACTCTGGGCAGTGCTACCTAGACACCGGTGGTTGCTTTTCCTGTGGTCGAACTGACCATTTTGTACGTGACTGCCCACTAAAGGATGAAGGAGGCCGAACTCAGCCAGCCGGATCAGCAATCGGTTCATCGTCGACCGTGCGCTCTTGTGGACAGACTTCCCAGGCTCCAGCGGGCCGCGGCCGAGGTAGAGGAGGGGCACCTAGTTCAGCTGGTCCTCCGCACCGCTTATATGCACTGACAGGACGACAGGACCCTGAACCTTCCGCCGACACGGCCACAGGTACACTTCCGGCATCTTTTCTATAATATATGGATGTTAAATTGAACTGGATTTTACTTTATCTTGCTCCGTCCCGTGTGTTGCGGAACATATAAGAAATTCGGGAAAATTTAGGATAAGGGTAGCCGTGCACACAAGAGAAAGGGTGAATAGTAGTGACCACGAAGGCTAAAATAGTCATTAAAAGAGAAATATGTTCTATGAGCGCGTTCGAACATTGCCGAGACCCCAGCTTGCCCCATATTATGTGATATAGATAGTACGTGGAAGCGGAGGTAAAAATACTAACACCGAGACACTGAAATGCGTTAAAGTTTCAAGGTTAAGCGTGCTCAGGTGGGAATACTTTCATGATGGGTGACCCCCTAGGAAATATGCTGAAAATCTCATAAAGGCGGAAACAAGAGACGAGTGTAAGAGTAGGCAGCCCAAGGTAAATTGGGGTGTGGAAAGCGGTTAGAAACCCCATACGAATTATATAGGCCGAGACGGACGAAACTAACAGAAAAAGGGAAGTCATGACAACAGAAAGCTTTGGGAATGACGGAGAAAAGTACAGGTGTCACAGGGAGAGACCGATATTGAGTCCACACTAGCTAATGCAAGAACTCCATGATTTGGCGATATACGGGAACATGTCTAGTGAGGGGATAGACGCGGCAGACGCCACGAAGAAGGAAGTACAACTGTAAAGATCGCAAAAGGGCAACCTAAACTCCTAAGAGGGACATGCTAAGTGACATGAGGTACTGACAAAAGAGACCTCCCCGAAGTATGATACTACGCTATGAGGCCAGTTTAACATTCGAGGACGAATGTTCTAAAGGGGGGGAGGATGTTATATCCCGCATTTTATGCAATCGGATAATTCAAGACAATCGCGGGAAAACAACAAGCAAGGCAATATTTTATTTTGTTTGGCACATGAGTTGCTTATGAAAAGTCTAGAAGTGGAAATATGGAGAACGACGAAGGGCAAATTTGGAAGTTGGAAAAATTGTTTCCATAAATTACAAGAACTAGTTAAGAATAATAAGTGGGCTTGAAATATTTTTTTAAGTAAAATAGAGGCCCAACCGGCCATGCTTATGGGCTAGGCCCAAAGTGAATTGTATTGTGTGAATTAAATAGATGACTAAGTCATCTTTATCACCTAGTTGTCTAGAAACTTCAAGAAAACCAAAGAAAGAAAAGAAGGAGAAAACCTTGGAGGCCTTTCGGCCAAGAGTAGAAATTCCAAGGAAATTTGATAAAAATTCTCTTAAAAATCATTTCCTACCAAGCAAAGGGTGCTTAACAAGGTAGAGTTGTTGTTGGAGCAAGAAAGATTCAAAATCATACAAGTTGCCAAGAGATAGGCAAGTGAGGAGTTGAAGAAGAAAGGTGAATTTCAATCTTGTTTTATGTGTTATACATGGTTTATATGTGTTGTAGTATGCTAAAATGAATGAAATTCATGAAGGAGAGGAATATAGTATATGGTCGTGTATATATATATATATATATGTGTGTAGGAGTCATGCTTCAATTATTTTAATTAATGTTTGGTTGTTATTGTTGTGAATGATATGTGGAAAATGGAAGTTGAATGAGTTTGGAGAGATTGTAGTGGTGTATGCATGTTGGAGCCGTGTATATGGCATATGTAGTCGTGTATATGTGTTGAATTGTTGAAGAATAATGAGCAAGTTATATTTAGTGTTTTAGTTGTTGTGTTGTAGATTGCATATTGCAAGTAAAGACTTGGTAAGTTTGGTAAAGTATTGGTAATTGGAAGATTATGTATATTGAAGAATAATGTTCTTGCATGGATAGCATGTAATGATATTGGTATGATGTCGTTGGAATATATACTATAAGGTTGTTATCGTGTTCATTGAAGTCGGAAGGTTTTGAAGAAAGTAATAAATTGAAATCATGCATCTTGGATGAAATATGTGAATTGCTAGTGCGATTGTTGAGTTTATGTTGATAGTTTGGCCGGGTTTGAATTCCCGGATTGTGATTGATTGGAATTTGACTAAGTTGAATGTTGAGGATGGTATATTTACAGAGGAAGTGCTGCCAAAATTTCGGTAGCCAAGTATCATTTTAAGAATTCAATTCTAAAGGCACTAATCATGTTTGGTAAACTTGACCAATTTGTAAATTTTGGCGGATTTGCGAGTTGAATTCGGGATAGCCAAAGGAGCGGAAAGAGGTATTTAAGGCTTCACCCTTCTTTCTATGGCATGTCTTAGTTGTAATAAGTTGGGTACGAGCCTCGGGGACAACTCGGTTCCCCGGAATCCGCACCTAAAGTTTTCTACCTTTTGTTCAATAGAATTGAACTAGAAAGTGTGCCAATGGTCGGAAAAACCTCCTAAACCCCTATAACTTGCATAAATGGGACCCGATTACCCTAGAACCCTCACAAGTAATAACATGACATGTAACCTATGCAAATAGTATACGCTACCTCATCCGGCCCGAGGTGGGCCCGTTACTTTCGGATTTTTCCTTATAGTCTTGCTTGACTTACTTGAAGTGAATCCAAAGGGAACCTTTGATCCCGATTTCGTTACCCAATGATAAGTACTATGACTCCTCTAACGAGGGCACTTCCATGACGATAATGATAACAATGATGTTAGATAAGAGGATATGCCTATGATACGTACTACCCGAACGACTCTATGACTAAGATGACTAAGCTAAGTATCTTATGTAAACATGAAGATGATAAACTAATTTTTGAATCCATTTATATTTCCTAGCTATGACTTTATTTTCTAAAGATTTCAAAGTCTATGAACTGTCATCTATGATGCCCACGATTTCATTCTACGTTTACTTCAATATTATTCTCCGTTGATAGTCTCACCTTAAAATACTCGTTCCCTCAAGGTGAGACAAAGCGATCACGAGTATTCTATAATGTAATCGGAGGTTACCGACTTTATGTCACTCCGATAGACGTAACTTTCTTTGGACTCCCGTGCATGCTGGTTATATGATACAGGGATATGTGTGTGGACATGTATATGTATATAGGACAAGTATTTGTATATAAGACATGTATATGTATAATAGAGAAGTAAATGTACACGTATATGTATATGGGGAAAGGGGAAGGGCCACTGTTATATCACCACCTGATTCAGCTGGATTTCATCCTGGACGCGGGATGCCCGGACGCGGGATATGGGAGACTCGTACCCGGCGTCTGTATATATATATAATGTATGCTACCTACATATGATGTAATGTGTTGGGACACCGTTGGGGAGGGGGCTTGGGAGAGCCGATGTATTCGGCGTCTGTAAATGTGAATAAAAGATACATTTCACTGAATTGTACTGTTTTCTGTATACGAGAATAAGGGACACCGTGGGGGTGGAGCCGATTGTATTCGGCGCCTGTAAATGTGAGAAAAAGGTACCGTTACTGAAATGTATTGTTTTCTGTACACGAGAATAAGTAACATATAAATGTTAATTCCTATGCTTATGAAACGAAATGTTTCAAAGACGAAAGGACAAGCCTACATGACTGCCGGCCTAAAAAGGGGCCTTCCTATGCACAGGTTACTTTCTCGCCTCGTTATATGCCCTGTGACTCCATGATATTATTTATCGTACTCTATGTTACTGCTTGTAATATTTTCTATGCCTTACATACTCGGTACACTATTCGTACTGACGTCCCTTCTTGTGGACGCTGCGTCCCATGCCGCGCAGGTCAGCAGACAGGTGGACTTGATCCTTAGGAGCTCTGCCAGCAGTACTCTACAACGCTCCAGTCGTTCCGGAGCCTTATTTCAGTGGTACTATTTTGTGTATATATAATCTCGGGCACGATAGTACTCGGCCCTTTCTATGTATAAATGTACTATGTCTCGGGACTCGTAGGCAGATATGTACAGTCAGTCAAGTATAGTTAGATATATGGTGTTTTGGCATGTTAATGTTGTTGTATAAAGTGCTAACGAAGTTTATTAGCCTATGTTCTGAATGATGCTGCTAATGTTAATGTTCAAAAAAAAAATATGGCTCTGTTTACACGGCTTGCTAAGAGGTAAAGGTAATATGATAGATAAGGAGTGCTCGGTACAAGTATCGGGTATTCGTCACGGCCCCTAGTCGGGTCGTGACACAAGGAACAACAGACTTTCTCACCATTCAAATACTCGAACACAACCTCCCTTACTAGTTCATTCCCGTATATCATAGACAATCTAGTAAACACTTAATAAATCACAAATCATAGCCTATGGTTATAGCAACTAAACCCAATCATTACTAGTCTCGAAGAAGTACAATCACAAATTTATATCATAGTCAGTCATGAGAGATGATACGATACAATGCAATATGTATATGGTATGAATGCAATGCATATGAAATGATACACACACGCTTCGGGGGAATATCTCGTCGCCTCAACAGTCATGACCCATAGGGACCGCTAAGTCCATGTAACTACTGTGGAACGCACACCCCGATCCAATAGTCTGTGTTACGGAATGTACAACCCGATCCTAGTCAGTATTGCGGCGTGCAACCCGATCCCAACAATATACATATGGATGTCTGAATGCATGATAACAATGACAAAAATAATATATAATCAATAGTGCCACACATGGACACAAATCTCACTCGCAATAACAAAGTCATGATCCTTACTACCTTTCCAACCACCTCTTTCATGGTAAATATGTTAACCAACACACAAGTAATCAATAAGCATCACTAAGATTTGAAGGTACAATGCTCAAATAATTAAATATAACTCAACCTCCATCTAGGGAGAAAGATGATGGAGGTCTTTAAGATAGGCATCGCGCATCTTCCAGAAACTCTCGAATCAAGCTAATCAACCTATAAGACTCTACACCCTGAATGGGATGTAGCAAGAGTAGTATTAGTACAACACTAGTACTGGTAGACATCATAGGCCGACAATGGTTAGAATAACATAAAAACAATTAGATATCACAAATAAACATGGTAGGCAGGTTCCGAGTTCAACTCTATCTGTCTCAAAAACAACTTCATCCTAACTCAATTTGATTCAGAATTTAACAAGTAGTTCAAAGGTACCTAGTTTCCCTATCACCAACCATTTATGAGATTTCCCCACATTTAAAAAGTACGCCACAAGGACGACCCTACCCAATCCCCACATTATTTACTAATGCCCTCAAAGACGCTCATATACTAACCACTCACAAGTTAACATACTATTCAATAGATTTGGCTAACAAGGAATGATAGACCTTCTCACCATTCAAATACTCGAACACAATCTCACTCACTAGGTCATTCCCGCATGTCATAGACAATATACTAAACACTTAATAAATCACAAATCACATCCTATGGTTATTGTAACTAAACCCAATTATTATAATTCTCGAAGAAGAACAATCATAAATCCATATCATAGTCAGGAACGAGAGATGATAAGATACAATAAAATGTCTATATGGTATGACTGCAATGCATATGCAATGATACACATACGCTTCGGGTGTAATATCTCGTCGCCTCAATAGTCATGACCCATGGGGGACCGCTAAGTCCATTTACCTACTGCGAAATGCACAGCTCGATCAAATAGTCAATGTTGCGGAACATCCAACCCGATCCCAGTCCATGTTGCGATACGTGCAACCCGATCCCAGTTAGTATAGCGACGCACAACCTGATCCCAACAACATACATGTGAATGTGTGAATGCATGATAACATGCCAACAAGAATATATAATCAATGGTGCCACACATTGACACAAATCTCACTCGCAAGAACAAAGTCATGATCCTTACTATCTTTCCAACCACCTCTTTTATGGTAAATATGCTATCCAACACACAAGTAATCACTAAGTATCAACTCTCTAAAATTAATCATGTGGCGGCGAGCCAATATGTCATAGTAAGCAATAACACAATGGAACACAATAAGGCAGCAAGCTATAAATCACAACAATACCAACCTAAGTCATCCATCCTAACTTCACACCCGAAGGTTAATATGAAATCTCCGACAGTACTATCTTTACACATGCGTCACTAGCCCGAATCCCACCAAAAAACGTAACACATCATTACTACCGTACCAACAATTATTGCAAGAGACATTTCAATACCACAAAGCCAACCTAATAGAACCATCCCGATATTCATGTCCAAAGACCTAGGCATGCATTTTGCGTTTCATCTGACGTGCATATATGGAACTCAAACCGAAGTATACCAAAAAGGAAAAGCCGTAACCTACCTCGAGGCAGAACTAGTGCCACGAACATCTCACTGACTTTCAGCATCGTGACCCACAACGGAGGGCCTTGAAATGTCATGAAAGCCCGAAAGAACAAGAGTCAATAATCGAAATGTTATTCAGATTTTGGGTTTGCAAAGGAAAGATTGGAATTTATTCTCAACAAGATTATCTAGGTTTTCAAGAGTTAATAAATCGGGTTTTATTGCTAAATAAGTCACCTAAGTCATAAAATAAATTCTTCCCTTCATAAAATTCCAATTTCAAGAGTAAAGTCGAAACCCATTTACAAAATAGAAGAAACTCAGAAGATAGAGGTGGGTTAATCCTTCTTATTGGGAAATTAAAGAATTCTCCAAGAATGTCAGATTTTAAGTTTAGAGAATCCATTTCCATTTTGGTTATCTTAGACTTGAAAGTAAAGAACCTTCATTTGTATTGGCTTGGAAGATGAACTCTTAGTGAAATAGAACATTAGTGTGGAAGGGAGATGAAGTAAATGAGATAAAAAGGTTACCTGTTCCATGAAGCCATGAGATTTGCCTTCTAATTTTCCCCACGTGGTGGCTGAGATTTAGGGTTTTAGAAAAATAGGGTTTAAATACTAGGAGAAATCTGCAATATCAGTCATAGCAGAATGGATGACCGCTGCAGCGGTCAGGCTATGGCGGATCGATGGGCTATTGTGGCGGTCCTAAATAAAATTTAGAGTATCGGTATGGCCGTTTGGAAGGCAGCTGTGGCGGTAGCGCCATGGCTGTCCTCTTGCCGCTGTAGCGCCTAAATGGGCCCTAGTGGCCCTTTACGATTTTAAAACATTCCAATATGGTTCCGGGTCAATTTAATAGGATAATTTCTCTCCGTGACTAAGAAACACTATTCAAAGACTCCTTGGGACGTGAAGCTCAAGGAAAATCACAGTAACGGCCAAACGGGTCGTTACAGCCTTGGCCGGGCAACAATCAGTGTTTTCAGTACTTCATAGAGGATTTATGTACTAGAGTACCAGTTAGACAGCTTCACAGGATTTTCATGTTATGCCATGTCGACTACATCTATGCTTCAGGCTTATGTTAGAGTTTTCGCATTCTGATTTATATCATTCAGACTTTCAGTATATCAGCATGTGATTAGTTTATTTTCCACATTCAGTATGTTATGATATCACATGTTGATTCAGCTATCCAGTTGGTTCGCTCGGTCACATGTAGTCAGGTACCGGGTGCCGTATGTTATGATATCACATGTTGATTCACCTATCCAATTGGTTTGCTCGGTCACATGTAGTCAGGTACCAGGTGTTGTTTCACATCCAAGCCCAGGTTCATGGCGTTACAATAAGTCGTGCGCTTTTTATGCTCTATTCCTTGTCTTTTACTACTCCTTCCTTTTCTGTATGTGCTACAACACTTTTTACATTTCAAAATAATAATCACTTTTATTCCAAAACTTATTACTTATGAGCTTATTTGTATCACGTAAACAACCTTCTACACATTTATTATTTATAGAGAGCAATGTTTGAAAAAAATTAGAATATATTTCTATAGTATTAGCTTAGGAAAAAAATTTAAAAAGTTAAAGATCTTATTGTCTAAAGATACTCGCCCCCCCCCCCCCCCCCCCCCCCCCCCCCTCTCTTTTCTTCTAGGGATATTGTTATCGTTGGACCACTTTGCTTAGCTTTCAAGGACGAGAAAAGACAATTTAATGACAAAAGAAGATCATACTTTCTACCACTCTCCCTCCTCCTTGATCATAGTTCTCTCTAAGATTTTATGCAAATGATAAATCTTGAAAATCAATCACTCAATTATATTCAATTTCAAGCTAGTTGGAACAAGCAATATGAATCATGTATACATGTAGAAGATTCATCATGGTTAGGTGACTATTTTGTTGGGTGTTAACCAACTGCAATCATCTCCAATTCTTTAGAATTGACACTAGCTAGGCTTTCCAAAATTTGCATGTTGCAGCAATATCGTTAAGGTAAATCTTGAATAGGTGTGCTAAATTTAATATTATAGTCTGTGCTATCTCTTGGTGGTGGTCTTAAAAGCATCAATTCAGAGCTTTAATAGGAGTAGGATGCCGCATCTTGTTTTTTTCCAAGTCCAAGTAGATTAGGTTAAAAAAATCAAAGAACCTAAGCAAAGATTGACTTGGTTTCCAACTGGGTTGGCCTTCTCCAAATTCCAAGTAGATTTCATATGTTCAATGGTAGTAAAGTTGTAACGACCTGTTTGGCCGTTACCAAACTTTTCTTAATTCGTATACTAAAACCTCCTTGATCAGTTGTGTCCGTTAGTTTTACACGGGGGATTTTTTTGTTTAAGTTGACCCGTAGTCGAATTAGAAGCAAATTAAAAATCAGGTTGGGCGAATGGGCCTAGTACTTTGTCACAGCGAAGGGTGGACCATTGTAGTGGGTCTACTCTAGTGAACCATTGCTCGCTATAGCAGTTTCCCGTGACCTCAGGCTTCCCCTACAGCAGATACCACTTTGGCCACGATGGAAGAGACAGACTTCCTTGAGTCCACTCCCGTGACTTATGTTTCGCCATAGCAGTATCTCTCTACAGTGGACCATGATCGCCACAGCGGATCACGCTGGGCAGACCTAGTATTTAAAGTCCATTTAGAGCTATGACCTCATTTTCTCACAAATCTCAATCTAAGCCGCTATTTGGGGCATTTTCAAAGCTAATCTCGTGCAACTTTAGGAATGGTAACATCTAGACCTCTTTAAATTCCATATCTACTGAATCCCTTCTCTCTTTTACTAAGTTTTGGTAATTAGGGCTTAATAAAAATGGTGATTTCCCTAACTTGCAAACCTTAAGGAGGTAAAACAGGTTTCTTGACTTAGAATCATGGCATTTTTGAAGTAACTCTTACATTCATACTCTATGCTAGTTAACCATCCCCAAAACCGATTTCTTTAAACTATTTTTGCGAATTGGTTAAGTCCTAGTTTTCTTGAAATTGGGGATTTTATAGAATGATGTTATTTATGATTTGTTTGGGTGTAGATAACCATGAAATCTATATTGTTAGTCAAAAGATACCTAGAAAACCTAAGTTGAGGAAATGTTCCGGTTTTACCCTTGTGGGCCCCAACTGTATTTTGGATTCTCTTGATTCTTAATGGGGGTGAATGCCTTAATCCTTGACACTTGCTTACTCAGATTCGTTGCTATTCTTAGACCCTCCCATATCAGCTTTCAATTCATAAATGAAAAATAAAGATCAAGTGGAAGTTCGTGGCACCTGCTCGGCCTCGAGTTAGGTTACGGCTTACTTAAGTTAGACTCCAATTAGGATTTCATATATGTAAAGTAGAGATTGACGGAGAAAGCATGCCTAGGTCTCCGGACATGATGTTGGGTTGGATAGTCCTAGGTTGGTACTGTTATGTCTTTTTGTTGCCACGTTGTTATTGTAGGATGTTTCATTGGTTGTTAGTGTTTGTATCTGTATAATATGACTGAGTCCATACCGTATTGTTGAGTCCTATTGATGATTGTAGTTTACCTTATGGTTAGACTTCAGTTAGCGAAGCATATGTAGAGTTAGTGATTGTTGGAAAAAGCATGTACACCTTCGGGTATCATGTTGGCATGGATTACCTAGGTTGGTATTGTTGTTGATTATGTCCTGTTGCCTTGTTGTGATCTATTAGCTTGTTGTGATACTAGACTTGATGTTGAGTTGCCTTATCATGATTGTGAACTCGTATCTCTCATATATTGGGTGTTGTCTTGTAAAAAGGAAGGATGTGATTATTCGTGATATTGTGATATGTGTCCATGTGTGACACGATTGGTATTAATATATTCTCATTGGCATTGATATCATTCATACATTCATACTCATACATTTGGATCGGGTTGCGCACTGCAATATATACATACATAAATAGAACTGGGCTGCATGTTCCGTAACATATACATATATTAGATCAGGTTGCACGATCTGCAACACATTTATATATAATGGATAAGGTTGTACACCGCAGTAGGTACATGGACTTCGCGGGTCCCCCATGAGTCATGACTTCGAGGTGTGGAGATATTCTACCCTGAGCGTGTGTGTATCATGGAATTTTATATGCATTCATTATCATCATCTCATTTTACATCTACTGACCAGGTTCGTAGTTGTACTTGTGTTTGTGATCATTTTGTAGAATTGTGGGAAACTTAGGAGACTTGTGTTTAGGTGCTTCACCATAGGATATGATTCGGCTGTTGATCTTTCTGTACTTGTGATGCTATTCTTGGACTGTGTGTGGTGGTATTGTTCGATCCCGTACTTAAAAATTGAACCCCGAGTTGAATGTTGTATATCCTTGTTGTGCAAATTAGCCTGTTTCTCTTGTTAAGTGAGGTGGAAGAGTATACTATAGAGGGTAGTCATACCTTGAGTAGTAGGTGTGAACGTGTTCTATAATTAGTCTTAGTATGGTTAATTATATTTGATGACTTAGGTAGTATTCATGTGAATCTTGACTCGTATGGTGTAGTTAGTAGATTGTGGAGTAGAAGTTCATTTCTAGGCTTGAATATTGTAATTTATCTTTGTGGTAGAACCCTTTCCTCATATTGATTCTGTGGATTGACTGAATTATTTTCCACCATACTTATATATTGTTTGCTATTGTTATTATGATCTTCTAATCATTGTCGGCCTATGATACTTACCAGTACGGGTGTTGTACTGATACTACTCTTGTTACGCCCTATTTGGGGTGTAGAGTTGTTACAGATTAAGTTCGTGGATTAGAAGCTTCCAAGGATTCTGCGATGTCTATCTTGAAGACTTCTGTTAATTCTATTCCAACACAACTGTTGAGCACCATTGTATTTTATTTATTCCAGTGTACCTCAGAAGCTTTCGTACTACTCTAGACTCGATTTTGGAAATTTTGGGAAATGGTTTGTATAAATATTCTTGTATTGTTTCGATTTATTTTTAATGGAAATGTGTTCATGTTTATCTAGTTATTCTTCATTATAATTTGTGATGTTTTATGAAAAACGGGTTCGCCTACTAGGTGGGATTGGGTAGGTGCCCGCATGATCCCTGATTTGGGTCGTGACAAGTTGGTATCAGATCTTTAGGTTACCGATCTCGCAAGTACAAGAGCAATGTCAAGTAGAGTCTCGTGGAATGGTACGTAGACGTCCGTACCCATCCACGAGAGGCTATAGGTTATTGAGGAAACTTCCCTTCTTTCTCTCTTATCGTGCCACCTCGGTCAAATTGGTATCTAGATATGTCCAATTGGTATCTAGTTGATTCCAATTGGTATCTAATGATAGTATTATTATGGTGTTGTATGATCTGTTTTGTGGGCGAAAAGCGATTCGACAAATTCCTAGTGGTGGGCAAGTCTTGTGGGCATCATAAATTTCCCACTGGTAGCAAGGGTTTGCGCCCGCGATCCTGCGAAGGGAGGGCCACCGTGGTGAAGGTACGATTTGCGTGGAGTGCCGCACCAACGGAGCCTAGTACGCTATAGAGAATTTATGTTCACTGTAGCGTAACCCTTAGGTTCCTTCTTGTTTGCTACAACACAATATTCTCTGTGATGGCGTATCTGCCATAGTGGATCTCACGTCCGCTGCAGCGGTAGTTTGCAAAAAACAGTGAGGTACTGCCCAAAATCTCCAAACCTATCCAAACTCAAAAATTCAAGAAACAGCATTTCAAGGCCAGGAAATTTAGATACAAAGCCAAGCACGACAAGGGCAAAATCCATCAAAGTCAATCACCAAAAACAAATACGGAAAAACAAGAAAAGCAATTGTTCAAACTTTCGTCAAAAGAAACCAAAAACCAACATCTAGAAATAAAATCCCTACAAAGGAAAGACCATGACAAAGGGGAAAAACCCCTACTCCATTATTTTGCTAGTTGTTTCATTCACTTCATCACCTGAGCTGTCGGCCTCCCCACCACCCTCAAACTACTAAGAAAACAGTAACGCTCCCGGTCATCCTTGTCTTCAATTGGGAGCTTCGCCTTCGAGTTCATCAGCTTGAATATACCCTTAAGGCCTCTCCATATCTTCATAAATAGCTTGTCCCTAGACTTGTTTTTCTTACTCTCCTTGTCAAAATCTTTTCAGAGCTTACCATGGGCATTAGCCATAAAGGTGTAGATGGTCTACAAGGTGGCCACTGAAGTCTTATCTCCTCCTGTATCTCCAAATACTCCTTCATCTCGTCTTGGGAGAAGTAACCAGCATCAGTACCTAACTGCCAGCCTAGAGATCCCCAAGATCAAACTCTTCATCACCTCCATTTGGGTATCTAGATGCTCAAAAGGACCTTGAGTCTGTGAAGGTGCAGCCTCGTACCTTCCCTCTCCAAGACACACACCAACCCTGATGCCCTCGTTGATCTTTCTTTTCTTACTCTGGATCACAGAACCATGTCCTTTCACTTTCAGAGGGTTGAAATCAATTTCTGAATCAACCAAACAATCCTCATTTCTCTTCGGAACACCTACATCCTAGCATAGAGATGTGATGAGAGAGGGAAACATCAACCTCGGCCCCGGCTCTCTCACACTCCCTCCACTCCTGGATTACCTGATGACCCATGTTCATCAAATCGTCGTCTAGAATGCAAGCAATTATGAGAGCCCGCAGGTAGGTAACATTGTTAGTGTTACTCGAGGGGCATACCCGTCGAGAAACAATGATCAGCCACCTCCTAGCCTCAGTAGTGAAGTAGGTGCTTTTGATTCCGGTCCTCTTGTTCAACCAATCGACTGGCCCCCTCTCTTCCTCCACTGCCATCTTTGACACCAACCAAGGCCCGTTACCTTCGTAATCCTTCGCATCCATCTCACTCGCTGGATGGTTATCCAAGTTATAATGGGCATTGATAACCTTGGCCCCAATTTTCATCGTTGTACCCCGAATTATGATTTCCAGATACAGGGCGAAGAAGTTCACCAATTTAAGCATGGCATAGAACTATCTTACTCATGTTTCATTGCATTTGCGGGGATCCTCGACAAGATGGTTCCACCCAATTGTTTGCTACCGATTGTAGAACTCCGGGGAAAGTCACTCCACCTTTTTCATGTTGAATCCCCGCTCCAATAAAAACCCCTTACTATATACTATAAGTAGCGTTAATGACTTCCTTGAGCCGGGAAGCTAACATAGTTCGGACCTCCTTTGTTTGGGTAAGGGCAATGTCTCCTCCTTCATTTTGGGCCATGTTTTCAAATTTTTATACTTGTAACAATTGACGAAGTTAGTTTCATAAATTCTGCCAAGTCCAGTACGTAATTACGTGTTTTACAAGCCAAAAAAACCAGCAAAAATAACCCCGCTTACACCAATGCAAGCTTACTATTTTTCGCCATTTTTGTGCAGGCTTCACTGCAGCGGTAGTAGCATCGCCGTAGTGGAACCGTAGCTATGAGGACGAGTCCATTAGGGTATACACAATTCATGACAGTGTTTATGGAGATGCGGGAGCGAGTTCCCCATAGCGAAAAAGCTCTCGCGCTAGTGAAATAGTCCTTTTTTCCCTTCGACTGCTGTAGCGAAACACAGTGCGCCATGGAGAAGTTGCGCTTGTAGGTACGTTTCGGCGGTGGTGGACTCTTCGTCCCCAGTGAAACAACCCTAAAAGTTTTCAAACAAATTCTCCATTTGTGGACTCAAAATCAGTGTTTTACTCATAGATCGACTAATATTCAAGCATGCATGACCTTTAAACTCTATGGAGAAAAATTTCAAGCAACAAACACCCCCAAATATTTCAAGGAGACTACCCCACTGCAAAGACCAACCCCCATTACATTCAAGTTTCTCACCCCCAAAAATCGAGATATTCTAAAGCATTACGCGGTGCTGAAACTATTTTGATGTAGTGATGAAACTATTTCAATGCTAAGCAAGTTACAAAATTTCGAATTCCCCCCCCCCCCCTACTAAACCAAAACCCATCAGCAAAATTTCAAAATTTGTCCTTGCAATATTTTGTATTTAGACATGAAAAGTTCATAATAGTAGTCCCAAAGTGTATTCTAGAGTTGTTAGAAGTGATTACATACCTTGATTTGAAGACTTGGGGAAGATTGCACCAAATTTTGTTAACCCTCCTTGCTAAGGAAAATTTCATCCTTTCTTTTCGCTTTGTGGGATTTTCAAGAGTTATTAGAGAATGGGTTTTGAGTAAGGGGGAAGTGTTTTGTACTGAGGAGAGGAGCTGAGAGGTTGAATTATTATAGGAGTGGGAGAGGAATTCAGGTAGTGGGGAGTGGAGTAAAAGTGGGGAAGGTGAAAAATCACCCCTTATTTTGTTTCTAGAAACGTCGACTTCCGCTACAGCGAAAATGGGTTGCCACGGCTGCCATAGCAGTCACTCTAGCCGCTGTAGCAACTCATGCCCTTCTTGGATTCTTCATTTCAGTACTATGTGTTCTGTGCCAGCGAATGCGCGCCCACGGGTCGCTCTCCGCTATAGCGAGACTTGTCATTCCTTTGCTAGTCGAGAACAATTGATAAGTTATAATGCAACCCGAGCTCATTCTCAATGGGAGTGTGACCTAGTGAGCCTTGTGGGTTACTAAATATTCGATACTCCGTGATTCTTTTAATTTAGTTAGATTCTTGAAATTTCCCTATCGTAAGGTATGATGTTAATATGTATCCGTAAGCGAACGGTCCCAATTCTTCTGCAACCAAGATTTGCTTCGTAAATAAAGACTAGGGTCGATAAATTCAGGTGTGAAACTTTGACGTGGAACCTAGCTATCTTTTATTTTGTGTGTTGTTAACCCATTTGTTTCCTTTCTGGCCCACGTTGTTCGAGGACGAACTGTTGTTCAATTGGTATATGATGTAATGACCCATTTAGTCGTTACCGAACCTCCTTGATTAGTTGTGCCTGTTAGTTTTACATGGGGGATTTTTAATTTTAAGTTAACCCATAGTAGAGTTAGAAGGAAATTAAAAATTGAGTAGGGCCATTGGGCCAAGTACATCACCATAGCGAGGGGTGGACTGCTACAACAGGTCCGCTCTAGTAAACAGTTACTAGCTGTAGCAGCTGCCCGTGAATTCATTCTTCCGCTACTACAGATCCCACATCCACCATGACTGAAGAGAAGAACTTTCTTGAGTCCGCCCCTGCGACTTGTTTTCTGCCATAGCGGTAGCTCGCTACAGTGGATCCATGATCGCCACAGCGGATGATGTTGGGAAAACCCAGTATTTAAATTCCATTTAAAGATTTGACCTCATTTTCTCACAACTCTACATACAAGCCGCCATTTGGGACATTTTCAGAGCTAATCTCGTGCAACCTTGGGAAAGGTAATATGTAGACCTCATTTATTACATCTCTATTGAATCCCTTTGCTAATTTACTGAGTTTTGGTAATTAAGGCTTAATAAAAATGGTGATTTCCCTAACTTGCAAAACACTAGGGAGGTAAAATGGGTTTCTTGACTTAGAATTATGGCATTTTCGAAGTAACTCTTAGATTCATACTCTATGCTAGTTAACCAATCCCAAATCCTATTTTTTCAACTATTTTTGCAAATGGGTTAAGTCCTAGTTTTCTTGAAATTGGAAATTTTATAGAATGATGTTATTTATGACTTGTTTGGGTGTAGATAACCATTAAATATAGATTGTTAGTCAAAAGAAACCTAGAAAAAATAAGTTGACAGAAAGTTCCATTTTTGCCCTTGTGGGCCTGGAGTGTATTTAGATTCTCTGGATTCTAAATAGGGATGCATACCATAATCCTTGACACTTGCTTACTTTGATTTGTTTCTATTCCTAGATCCTCTCTGTCACGACTCGACTAGGGACCATGACGGGTACCCGTGGCTAACCACCGAGCACCACTCATTCTATTACTCATCATACTCATTAAGCGTTCATTCATCAACTTCATACTCAAATCATAGGAAAATCATTTTTCATTTGGAAACATAAATACTTTTATAAACATAAGCCCTTCGGCTACCAAAATAATATACATACAATAATAACATCGTGAGACCATGCTACCCACACATACGTATCTACGAGCCTCTACTAGAATACTAGACATATGGACGGGACAGGACCCCGTCGTGCCCAAAACATATATGTATACTAAACAGTAAATCAATGGCACCTCCGGAATGATGGAGTGCTCTCAAAAGTCTTCTTATCGGCTTCTATAAATCTGGGTCGCCTCCCTGTCTACCTGTGGGCATGAACACAACGTCCAAAGAAAACGGACGTCAGTACGAATATTGTACTGAGTATGTAAGGCATGAATAAAATGAACATAATAGAGAAATCATAAGCCATAAGATGAAGACATAACCTGCGGGACTTTTAAGGGTGGATACCATTCATGCCTATATCATATATAATCTTAGTACATGTATCATCGTAGTGAATGCCTATATCATATATAATCTTAGTACATGTATCATCGTAGCACATACATCATCGTATCATATATATATATAGTACCGTATTTGCTCATACACATTAAACATTATTCGTATTCGGCCACGTAGTGGCTCAACAATATCACATACATGCCTCCCGGGCTTTCCATACATTTGAATACATAGTAGTATCGTACCCGACTATATATGTTTGATGTCTTACGTGCCCAGCTATAATAAAGCTTGGTGTTATGCGTACCTAGCCCTACCAAGGCTCAGTGGTGTCCGTACCCAACTGCAGTGGTGCGCGCGCATTATATATATATATATATATATATATATATATATATATATATATATATATATATATATAGGCACATATACGTAAAAGCCCATAAACATCTTTAGCGTCATCACTATTATCATCGTCGTCATTATCATCATCACTACCAACATCGTCATCGTTATCATCACATATATCTCATAAGCTTATCATAACCTTTCATAGAGCATGCATTTGAATTTAAATACAATCTATGAAAATCATATCACATTCATAGCATGAACTTCGTAAAAATATCGCATGATAGACTTTATACTCTCTAAACTTAGGCTCATCATTACCGTCATCGTATCTATGGCATATCTCTTACCTTTATCTCATATGGAACCCCTTATGAACATAGACTCGTAAATTTTCGGAACATTGGTCATAGGACATGCATTAGAGCTTATAGACAATCTCTAAAAATGTAGGGGTGACATAAGGTCGAGAACCCCCGATTACATTATGGAGTAATCATATACGTCATATCTCACCTTGAAGGAACTAACATTTTAAGGTGAGTGTACACCATGAAAAACATCAAGGGATCGTAAATGGGATCATTAACTTCATGGACATCATATCTTGCTTTAGAATCTCTAGGCTTATACTTACCATCATTATTTTCGTATTCATGACATATTTCTCATCTTTATCTCATAAGAAGATCTTTATCAATATTGTCTCATAGTTCCCGGAATGTAAGAAAGTCATGGAGAGGTAGGGAAATAATATCATAGGAATCATCTAAGGGTCATTAGCTTCGTAAGAATATCGTATCATGAGCTTTAGGACTTCTAGACTTAGATTCATCATCGGTATTCTCATGCTCGTAACGTATCTCTTTTCTTTATCTTGTATGAAGCTCTTTATACTCGTAGATTCATAATTCTCAATATGTAGGAAAAACATGGAAAGATAGGAGGATTCATGCCATAAGAGTCATGCCTTAGAAAGAAAGGACTAGCCTTACATACCTCTTTCATTTAACAATTCCATCGCTTGATTGTTCTCCTTCAACGCTCACATTTCTACCTTCAAAAGAATTCGCATTAACATTACCTAATCGATTATATGAATGTGTTTACTAAAGCTAGAGAAATTTGGGCGGCATTTCCTTTGTTTCTACTACTTTCTCCATATCATATATCAACTCCCAAACGTCAATAATAACATTCATAATATCGCCATCAATAACTTTCGTCAAATTCATCATTATCAACTCCCCACAATTTCCTCTCAAGATCATCCATAATCATGACCATAATACAACATTACATTCATTCTCACCTAATATTTCTCTCATGCTCTTAACATTATTCATAACTTAATTACAATCACAATATATCAAGAATCATGATTCATATTAATCTACTACTCACAATTGCCACTAATCTCAAAAGTTACCTTTGATAGTGTGGGAATGAGCTTTGAGTGGAAATACTTCACTTGAGCAAAACCCTAGTTCCACTTCCAAAGAGATTTCTTGTCTTGGATGAACCCTAGTGAGTTTCTTGCACTTGATTCTCTTGGATTTATGATATGAACCTTTTATTTGTCTTGAATTTGTGTTGATGACATATTTATAACCCTCTAGAACTCTTGAGAGAGATGAAGAAGTGGAAAGAATGAGAAAATAAAAGTGGGAACATGTATTTATACTTGCAACTTAATCAGTCCATCGGGCATTATACAGACCACTTATATGGTCCGTATAAGTGTCCGTGGTTCATTTCCATGGAAAATATTCTTTATGTTGGGTTATACGGACCCTTATACGGTCCGTATAAAATTCCACGGTCTGTGTAAGGTGGTCGTGTAACTCACAACTTTTCCGAAGTTGTCCTCGTCGTTTTTTTTTATCTTCAATCCTTATGGAACCTTCTTGACACTTGTTTAACACTTCATTAACAATCTAAGAAACATTATAACTCTTCTCCAAAACTTCATTAAGCCATCATTAATTCGATACTCTTAAATCATTCCAAAACACAACATATGCTTTGCCTTCCTTAACATCTTCCGTCTCCTACCTCACATGTCTTTGAAATCTCATTTAGAATCATCAAATGTTATTTTCTACTCATCAAAACATTGTATATGTCGTGCCCTTCGTCAGTCTATTCACTGTGCATGAATGGAAAATTTTCCGAGGTGTAACACTCTCGTCTCGGCTTCTTGTTAGAAAATGGAAGATGAAGATCAAGTGGATGTTCGCGGCACCTGCTCGGCCTCGAGGTAGGTTACGACTTACTTGAGTTAAGACTATGATTAATATTTCATATATATGTAGTAGAGATTGATGGATAAAGCAAGCCTAGGTCTCCGGACATGATGTTGGGTTGGATAGTCCTAGGTTGGTACTGTTATATGTGGTTGTTGCCTCGTTGTTCTTGTTTGATGTCTCATTGGTTTTGAGTTTTAGTGTATGTATGACATGACTGAGTCTGTACCGTATTGTTGAGTCGTATTGATAATTATAGTTTACCTTATGGTTAGACTTCGATTAGCGAAGCATATGTAGAGTTAGTGATTGTTGGATAAAGCATGTACGCCTTCGGGTATAATGTTGGGATGGATTACCTAGGTTGGAATTATTGTTCATTGTGGCTTGTTTCTTTGTTGTGATATATTGGCTTGTTGTCATGTGTGTAATACTAGACTTGATGTTGAGTTGCCTTATCATGATTGTGAACTCATATCTCTCATTTATTGTGTGTTGTCTTGTAAAGAGGAAGAATGTGATTTAGTCGTGATACTGTGACATGTGTCCATGTGTGACACGATTGGTATTGATAGATTCTCATAGGAATTGGTATCATTCATGCATTCATACTCATACATTTGGATAGAGTTGCACGCTGCAACATATACATACATAGATTGGATCGGGTTGCACACTCCGCAACATATACATATCTTGGACCGGGTTGCACATTTCGTAACACACACACACACACACACACATATGTATATATTGGATCGGACTATACACCACAGCAGGTACATGGACTTCACGGGCCCCAAACGAGTCATGACTGTGAGGCATGGAGGCATTCCGCCCAAAGCGTTTTTGTATCATTTCATTCATATGCATTCGTTATTATCATCTCATTTTAAATCTATTGATTGGATATGTGGGTTGTACTTGTGTTTGTGATCATTCTAATGAATTGTGGGAAACGTGGCAGACTTGTGTTTAGGTGCTTCACCATAGGCTATGATTGGACTGTTGATATTTCTGTACTTCTGATGTTATTCTTGGACTGTGTTTGGTAGTATTGTTCGACCCTGTATTTAGAAATTGAACCCTGAGTTGAATTTTGTATATCCTTATTGTTCGAATTGACCTTTTTATCTTGTTAAGTGAGGTGGAATTGTGTACTGTTAAGGGTAGTCATATCTTGAGTAGTAGGTGTGAACTTGTTCTATAATTGGTCTTAGTATGGCTAATTCTATTTGACGATTTAGGTAGTATTCGTGTGAATCTTGACTCGTATCGTGCGGTTAGTGGACTGTTTAGGACAAGTTCATATCTAGGCTTGAATGTTTTATTATATCTTTGTGGTAGAACCCCTTCCCTATACTGATTCTGTGGATTGACTGAGTTATTGCCTACCATAGTTATCTGTTGTTTGTTATTGTTGTTATGATCTTCTAATCGTTGTCAGCCTATAATACTTACCGGTACGAGTGTTGTATTGATACTACTCTTACTACACCCTATTTGGGGTGTAGAGTTGTTATAGGTTGAGTTCGTGGATTAGTAGCTTCCGAGGAATCTCCTATGTCTAACTTGAAGACTTCTGTAATTCTATTCCAACAAAGAGGTCGGGCTCCATTTTATTTTATTTATTCCATTTCTACCTTAGAAGCTCTTGTACTAGTCTAGACCCGATTCTGGAAAATAGTTTGTATAAATATTCTTATATCCTTTTGATTTATTGGTAATGGAATTGGGTTGATGTTGATCTAGTTATTCTTTATTGTAATTTGTATTGTTTTATGAAAAAAGGGTTTGCCTACTAGGTGGGATTGGATAGGTGCCCGCACAATCCCCTATTTGGTTCGTGATAAAAGTTTCAATGTCTTGAACTTGTGTTCCTTGTATAAATGGATTAAGCCTTAATCTCAATTCTCCAATAATTACTCTTGTGCGTGTGGAATAACGTTTTCTCCATAGACCAAATAGTCTCCAGTTCTTCTGCAACTAGTTCTTCTAACGTCTCTGCTTCCTTGTTGTCAGCTTCATAGTTCCTTTTAGAGATCTATTTAGGACCTAGTTCTTGTACATATTTGTCCATCCTTCTTGAACAGTTATTGTCAATTGTACATTGTCTGTCAAACTTCAAAATTTCATTAGATCGTTAATTGAGATTTACATCAAAGCAACTCAGTATAATCAAATGAGTGAAAACACATTATCAGGGAGGAACACGACTAGCCAATTAAATTCCTCTTAATCATATAAATTCTGATAGTATTAATAGGCTAATAGCTGCTTTGCACTTTTCCATCTAAATATGCATTACGAACTCTATTTGCTAAAGAAAATTTATTGTTATTCACCAAGTCAACACGCACAAGGCATACATGATAACTGCAAAAGTGACTGAACTTTAATTTTAATTTTTTTTCCTAATTATTGCAATTTCCTTTGATGTTCATAGATATGTTAAATATTTTAATATTTCTCTTTGACATTTGTCTTTTTATTTTGATGGAACAAACAAAATCTCTAAAGACGCAAAGAAGAAAACATCAATATATATCAATTCTCCAATAAAAGAATTCTTTTGGTTATGAACAACAAGGACAAAAGAAGTTGGTGCAAAAGTCATACTTATTTATTAACCTCGTCACATTTATACCTATTTGTTAGAATCATCACATTTATTACTCTCAAGAAGTGCATAAATTTGTTCTAATCCAACTCCTATCAAATCCATCTAACCTTTTCTTCACTTTTCAACTCATGAGTTACTGCTCACCCTTTGCTTCCGCTTTTCTACCATTTTTTAAAATTTTTAATTAAATAATACGACTCATTATCTACTTATTTTCCAATGAAATTAAGTAAAACCACTTAGTATTTATAAAAATATATCTCATCTCCAACTTTTATAGTACATTAACACCTAATGTAAAAAGAATTCATTATAATGAATCACATGAATTTTCAAAAGACATGTGACGAATACGAGAACTTATAATATCATAAATATTTTAGGATTAAGGCATATCAAAATTCAAACTAATAACTATAACGCCAGCCGAAAAGTTAATTACAACTAATAATACATCTAGGGCTGCAAAAGTTGGGGCATTCGCCATGCAATGTACTATATGTTTCAAATGGTGGTGCATACCTATAAAGGAGAAGTATGAAGAGATAAGGGAACACATATTGGAATAAACACTTTTATTGTGAAACAGCTCGTGAGTGGCATTCTTATAAATCATATGATGATCCATTTGACGTCAATCAAGATGGAAGTAGACCATGGGCAATTGACAAGCCTAGTATTACTCTTCCTCCTCTAGAGTGGAAACGTCTTTTAAGAATCAACAAAGGAGGCAGCACTAGATTTCCTGATGTGTATGTCTTGCATTTTTTTTCGCTACTTATTTTACTGTTGATACTTAGAACAATTGATGGTCTCCATTCAAGCTAAGATCCTTGTGCAAAATAAATTTTGTGGTTCTTGAATTTTTCTCTTATCATGATTTGCAGGTATTATGTTACGCCATCTAGGGAGAAACTTCATTCAATGGTTAAAGTTAATGAGTATGTTCATTTTATCAAGTCAAACCGACTTAGCAAAATATGTTTCTTTTCCTAATGCTTTGTTTGATTGGTCTAAATTGTGTCCAGTGATAATAGGGAATGTGTATTTTACTTGAAATTCTATTTGTGGTGTTGCTTAATAGTCTTTCTTCCCAGGTACTTGGAGCAACATCCAGACTATGAGGCACAAGGTGTAAACGATAAGTTTTCATTTGAGATCCCAAGACCGCTACAACAAGACTATGTTAGGAAGCGTCCACCCCCTTCACTTGATGGTATGGATGTGTTTTGAACTTGCTTAAATTACAAGTACAATCTATCATTGTGATATCATTTACATGCAACATGCCTGAAAATAAGCAAGTTTGCTTCTGCACGTATCAAACCATTTGAGTATTACTTATTATTTATGTTTGGATCAACTGAACGTTAATAATATTTTCTACTCGAGAAAACCATAAAGTTCATAGCTAAAAGCTGTCTAAAAGAAAGGTAAAAGAAAAATATTTTTCAATTAGGATACTACTGTTTTGTACCTCTATAATGTGTTATGTGGCTCATTTGTCTGTCTATAATGAATCAACATTCACAAGCGAATGCTTCTACAATAACAACAATTTGTTGGAATGGTGTGGTCAGGAATATTTCTTAAAGTTATTTGATCTACCCGAACATCCTAAATGATACAATATGTAAACAGATCAGAATGTCATCATGTCTTATGGATAATAATCTACGTAATATCTTAGGAGGATATCGCACTATTTGTTTTTTCCTTCCTACATTAGCCTCTATGAACATCAATACAAGTTGATTCCACTGTTTTACTCTATTTTAGTCTGTGTTGCATCCTAGTTATCACATCTTGGGTTGTAAACAATAACTGTCAACCTTCTAAGGTCAAATAATTTACCATAACTAAATATTTAGATTGAAAACCCTGTGACAAGTTTTGACTTTGCTATCTAGTGGTTTGAACTTGTTAGAATTTTAGCTACAACCGGATAAGATTTGTATTCCATCACTAATAAAAACCTTATTTACTGTTGTGATAGTTAATCCCATCTCATGTGTCGTTCCAGTTGGGAATACGGGTTTCTTGGTAGACGGGTGCCATCTGCACTTTTTGATGTAGCACCGCTCGATGTACCGGTGTTGTCTGCACTTTCTGATGCAACCCCGCTGGATGTACTAGATTGTAACTCTCTGAAGAAACCCAAACTCATGGGAGAGAGTGATGAAGTTGTCAAAGTCTGACGACTTTCATCTTCATGTTGGAAATTTGATCAGAATATGGATACTGTAAAACTTATTTTCCGTGTTTAAGTTTAGTTGGAATATTGTTAAATGATAGAAAGAATGCTTTTTGGTTGAAATATAGGATTTTTTTTCATGGTATTACTGGTAATTTGATAATAATAATAATAATAATGGCTCTCTGTCCACCACTTGCATCCATTGTGTGATTTTCATACTCAATTCCCCTTGACATTGCTTTTTACCACTTTCTATTTTTTTTTTTTTAAACGTTCACCTATGTGATTTTGTCTTTTCGAGTGTATTTGGTAATTCAAGTTTTTCATTGGGAAACATTTTCTCCAGGAAAATAATTTCATTAAAATGAAAAAAAATAATTTTCCTAATTAAAGTCGGGAAATTAAGTCCCATAAGTGACATTCCAAGTTATTATTTCCTCTCCACCATCCCAACACCCTCAACCCCCTATCCCTTGACCATTCCACCCCGCCACCGCTGAACCCCGAATGTCCAACTCGTCCAACCCCTATAGTATTTTGATAGGTTACATATAAATTTTGATGGGATAATATTTTCTGCTTACTTATCAAACACTAGAACATAGTTAAAAAATTCACTTAATTTTCTGGAAAACATTTTCTAGGAAAACATCATTTTCCTACCAAACACACCTTTTTCTTTTGTGTTTCCTTTCTGTTTCTAAATGCTGAGTAAGGAAAGATAGCTAATCATTAAGTTTGATTAAATATTAGTACTATATTCCCACTGTTCCATAGTTGTTTATTTGTTATTTTAGTACGTAAGTCGTACGCTTGTTCTACTCTATTCTTGTCAAGACCCAACTCGTGAATCGTGCGGGCACCCACACTATTCCCCAGTAGGCAAACCCTTCCCTTACAACAAGCCATTAAATCAAAATGCGGAAGTAAGCACATAAATACTAAGTCTCAATACATATAAATGGTAAAGTAAGTGCGGAAGTAATAAATACTACAACTCATGGATCTAGTCTGAATGCTAAGAGGAGTCTCCAAGTTACGGATCCATCTAGTACCTCACCCTGGAAACCCTGACAAGTAGGCCTCGGGGTCACTCGCGAGGCAGAGAGGTATAACCAGCGACGAACTCTACACTGAAGGAAAAAGTGTAGTATCAGTACAACACTAGTATTGGTAAACATCATAGACCAATAACCATTAATTTGCATATATAAAAGAAAATAACTAATAGGTAGACAAATAAGAAATCAAGTAAAATCCATGACAGTCTCAAGTATAAGATCAGTCAAGTACAAAATCAGTCAATGTGTGAGACCAGTATAATGCCCAAGTGGACATATATCCACCGAGGCGGACTCGCAATAGCGGATGGAAAGCCACCGTAGTGGTTGGTCGAGTTCTCATGGTGGTCGCCATAGCAGACTGAGTGGCGTTGTGGCAAGCTCGCTGTAGCGGATGGCGAGACAGAATTCCTATTTATTGCTAAGTTAAAAACCCTTAAACCTTATCACTTCTCTCATCACTCTCTGAGCATACTTTGGGCGATTTGAATAGCTTGGAATTGAATCTTCATTGTGGTAAGATCCTTAATCTTAGACTTCATTATTTACCTTCCTTAATACATGCTGGAAATCTTTAGAAACAAATAGGGAAGATGGGTCTTTACAATAATTTCTTGAAATGAGTTCTAGACTTCCTAAATGGAATTTGATGATGAAATTGGCTAGTATAACCAAAACATTTGATGAATTCATTATTGATAGGCCTAAACCTTCCATTATTAGTGATTAATTTGAGGATTGAAAAGTTAGGGTTCATACCCAAAATCGGGGGTTTCACTTTAATTCCGAAGTTGGCTTAATCTTGAGTTAATCTAGCAATTGAATAGTAGGTTTTGATCATCTAGAGCATGAATTGCCATTTCCGCTTTCGAATTGCCTATTTTACCCTTGTGGGTCCGTTTCCCCATTTTTCATAGTTAGAATTGGACCTAAATTAGAAGTCTAGCAATATGGGTATTGTTCTTCTTGATTTCTAATGTAGAATTCGAATTGTCATGACCCAAACTGATGAGCCGCAACGAGTGCCTGATCTCTAGTGACCAAACACCTCTATACTCATACCTGGATAATACTACATAATAAGGGCCCACAAGCAACTGAATTTGGATTAAACTGACTCATGAAAGAATAATATCAAAAATTGTGCATATGTATATATATACTGAAGAAAGCAATACAAGCCGACTAGGCTGCCACATGAATTGTACACAAAAGAATAGGAGCCGACAAGGCTACGCCACATGTCATCTACACATAACTGTCTACAGACCTCTACTAGAATAAATGCTGTAGAAAGGATGAGACAGGGCCCTGTCATATCCATGTGCGTATTTATATCTCAAAAGTAGCATACCAAAATGAACTGCTGCTCCGGATCAAGAGAAGCGCACTGACCACCGCTAGATGAATGTCCTACTGAGCTGGACCGCTTGTCTGTCTACTTGTACCTGCGGGCATGAACGCAGCCCCCCAAGCAATATGGGAGTCAGTACGGATAAGGTACTGAGTATGTAAGGTATAAGATCAACATATACATAAGAATCATGAAGGATATCTGAAACATGAAAGCAAATCTCAATATCTGAATGCATCTATAGCCAAAAGTTGAGGAGATCTACAACTTTGTATAACTGAACTACCTCTAAGGGCGTATGATATGCATAGGTCATAAAATAACTGATAGTGCTGTGGAACGTACAACCTGATCTATATATCATATAATAGTGTCGATAAACGTATAGCCCGATCCATATCTCATATAATCCCGCATTCGGGCATCGCGCGTTCGGGACGGTAATCATCTCACGCCGCCCACTAGTAGTGGTGCTGCCCGGCTATGTAGGCACGGTATAAGAGCCCGTTTGGATTGGCTTATAAGTTGTTTATAAGCTATTTTCAGCTTTTTTGAGTGTTTGGCTGGCCAGCTTAAAGTAATCTTGTGCTTAAAATAAGCTCAAAAACATAATTGGGCCCATTTAACTTAGCTTATCTAAAGCAGCTTGTAAGCTGAAAACAGCTTATAAGCCAAAAAAAAAAAGTTAGACTATCCCAACTTATTTTATTTAGCTTATAAGCTGCAAACAGCTTATAGGCATAAGCCCATCCAAACAGGCTCTAAGAAAATAGTTGTACATATATGTGTGTGTGTGTGTGTATATATATATATATATATATATATATATATATATATGTAATGCGTGAAAGACTCATGAAAGATATACTCCGGATTACTCTAGATAACAAAAGATCTCTAGAAGTAATGGACATGAACATAAGGAATCATGGATACAATGAATCATGTACCATCTAAGAGTAGAGTCTTTAGAATTCGCTTGCTCACTTGTTCGTTCGGATAGTAAAGGTCATGCCAAAAGAACAAAAGGGATAGCCTTAACATGCATTGAAGAGTATCTAATCGTCCCCCGTCTACTTCTGTAACTCGTAAGTCTATAGCGAAGATAAAAGAGTTCGACACCTGACCGAAACAAAGCCCGTATTCTTCCTAAACCCTTTTCCTCAGCCGACCAGCAAAACAACGAATTCAACCGCAGATACCCTTTAGCTTCACAAGGCAGGATAAAATAAAAGACTACCAGGATGAATGGGATTGGTCTGACCTCTCGCTCGGATGTAAGACTCCCGCAACATAGGCGACAATTATACCCTTTATAACACTTACCATCCACTTCAAGTGAAAAGGGGACTTAATGAAGTTTGGACAACATTTCCTTCATAACTCACTAATTCCTCAATTCCACCTTAACTTAAATATCAACAACAATACTAACAATAACCATATCAATACTTACATATCAAAATATAATCAATTCTACTCCAAATCATCCCTTAAAATATCCCTCAAGTCTAACTCTACTCTTATTCAACTTCCAACTTTCATAACTATAATTCCTTTTGCTTAAAACCACTAAAACTCTTGATAATTAAACACAAAGGTAAGAATCATATACATACCTTGAGGAGTCTAGGTTTCCCAGAATCAAACTTCAACTCAAATCCCAAAGCTTAACAACTCCAATAGAACCCTAGGAGCAACTTTCCCTTCACAAGCTCGGGTTTACGGGGCTCGGATCTTGCTAAATCTTTGTCACGACCCAACCCCGTGGGCCGCGATTGGTATCCTAACTGGATACCCATACGTACCTACTTATCAGAATTGGCGTATTATACAAATTTTTTTTGTTTTCAAAATAAGCGTTTACAGATTCGAGCTAATACAGATACGGCACGCGTACACATGTGCAAACCTGAACATACAGAAATTTACAGATAAGCCGATGAGGCTAACATACAGACGGATTCACAAAATCGTTCGTACCTACCAAACAGATGAAACCCGTAACCCACACATCTATCTACAGGCCTCTACAGACATACAGAATCAGATGACGGGACAGGGCCCCGCCGTCCCCCAAAATACCATACATACAGAGTCTACAGATAACAGAAGATATATACCAAAAGTATTTGCTCCGGATCGAAGGAGCTCTTCAGAATAGCAGAATCCGAGCCCTAGACTGGCGGCGTATCACCAAGTGCGCCTGTACCTGCGGGCATATAACGCAGCCCCCGAAGAACCGGGGGTCAGTACAAAAATGTACCGAGTATGTAAAGCAGAAATATATCAAACATAATCATGATCTGGACCAGAAGCACAGAAATATAATAGGCAGAATCATAAGCCGGACGGACAGAGCCATAGTCCCGACAGACGGACAGAATCATGGTCCAGACAGACAAAATCAAAATCCATACGGACATACAGAATCCAAACCCATACGGACAGACAGAATCATAACCAGTTGGACAGATAATCCAGATGGACAGACAGAATCATAACCAGTCGGACAGATAATCCAGACGGACAGACAGTATCATAACCAGTCGGACAGATAATCCAGACGGACATACAGAATCATAACCAGTCGGACAGATAATCCAGACGGACAGACAGAATCATAACCGGTCGGACAGATAATCCAGACGGACAGACAGAATCATAACCGGTCGGACAGATAATCCAGACGGACAGACAGAATCATAACCGGTCGGACAGATAATCCAGACGGACAGACAGAATCGTATATAGGGTACAAGAACGTGGTCGCCACTCCTGCCATTGACACCATAACACAACATATATCAGAAATTCTTCTCTGATCTCCGTCATACATCATAGCATAACCACGGTACCCGGGGGCGGACAGATAACACAGCACCCCGAGCCCGGACACATCATACTTCATAATATATCCTCGGTAATCGGGGACGGACATATACCACAGTACCCCGAAACCGGACACATCATACTTCGGAATTCACATATGGGGCTCGGCGGCCCATCCGCACGATATACATACCGGCCCGGGATCCGGTGAAAGGAATCATAGCACATGCACGAACTGATTAATGAAAAATCACATACGTACAGATCGTCGTATAGATTCAACGGAACAGAAATAGGCCAACTGGCAGATCGAATCAAAGTATTCAGATAGTTTTCAAACTACGCACCTACACGTCACTTGGGGAGGCACGACAGATCATAACCCGAACTAGATTTTCAGATATCAAAACCATATTGTGAGATTTATATAAAAACAGTCATATTATGTTCAAAATGATAGTTCAGATGTTGCCTGTGAAAAACGGACGGAAATGAGGCAATTTAGATCATTCACGGGGTATCGGGGCTCCGTGGGCCCACCTCGGACCAACTCGAGGCAAGATACATAAATTACTGATAAAAGATCTTATGAGGTCATCCATAATCATTCGAAAGTATTCCGACTCCGTTTAGGAAGGTTTCGTACAAAAGCATACTTTAAAGATATTTTATAAGGACATAGTTTCAATCTTACTGAAGGAATTGGAGCAGATTTCCATATCGAATTTCGAGGAACGGAGTCGTATTTAAGGCTCGCGGCCGAGCCTATTATGTTCAGAACATGCCTAAGAATGAAGGGAAAGACTTTACATACCTTAGCTGCGTCTTACGCTTGTCCAAATTCAATTCCCGTTTCGCTCAAAATCTACAAATGGTCACATTTACCAATTGTCAATAGTAAGACTTTTAGCATTCTTTAATTCACTATTTGTCTACAGAAATTTGGGCAGCATCTCCCCTGCTTATATGCCTAGCCCGAATTTTTAATTCAGCAGTCAACAACACAACAACAATACCAACATCAATAATATCCTTTTTCATATCAACATATTCCATAAAACAGCCCACACGCTGTTTTCCAACTTTTATAAGTAATTAACTCAGTATACAATTATTTAATCGCGTCTTCTTCGTAAATAAACTAGTATTAACACAAATAGGAAGAGATTCATACCTTTCTCCTCTTAATATTGTTGTATCTTCCCTTTTTCACCTTAGTTTTATGCCACAACGCACTGCCATACGATTCTGCAGTGAAAACTATACGCTATCTGGACTGAAATTGGGGAATTATACCTGGTTTGGGCTAAAATTTGGTGGTGGAAAGTTGGGAAATTTTCTGGGATTTTTGGGGTGGTGTTCGTGGTTTTGGACTGAAAATGAGGGGGTCTCCCCCTCTTTATAATTGTTTTGGAAGCTGCCAGAAGCAGCTGGAAAAGTGCTCATCGCGATCGCGCTTCCTTCTGGCGCGATTGCGTAGAGTTAAATGATTTCCTTCTGCGCGTTCGCGCCCCTCTGGGCGCGTTCGCGCAGGGTTAAAATTTCTGACTGGATGTTCGTTCAGTAAAACGGTCATAACTTTTGATCCCGATATCGTATGAGGGCCTACGACCTATGGATGGAAAGATAATTCAATTATCTACAACTTTTGATTTTTGGACATTTTCCCAAATTTCAAACTTATAATACCGTTTTTTCCCCTAGAAGTCAGATCATCCGAAAATGCTTCCTTAAATTGTCCTTTTGGAGGGCTTCCACTTTGATTTGGCCCAAGGGTCCTTCTTGAGTTATGTTTAACTTCACATATGTGATTCATAAAATTTGTCACATGTCCCAAAAAAATCTTGACGTGTGGGTCCCACCTCAGCTTACAAATAATTCGACGTTCGAAAATGCAGGATATAACAATCTTCACTATGATAATGGAAAATATTAAGAGCAAAACTAGAAGGTTCCAGTGGTGCGGGTTGACGGTGGGTCGATGGCTCGTCGAGGTGCTTCGTCGACCTGCCATTTGACACTTTAGAGGCAGCAGAGCAGGGATGGTGTACCTCGACAACGCATCGACATGTCGACGGCCCGTCGATGGTGACTGAGTTCTGCAAACTCTCCTGAGTTGCTCCGGTCCGCGTCGATTTGATTCGATTAGCTTCAAATCCTATCAAATCGTAAAGAACGTATACTTATACTTTGGTACAAGCAGGGTAAGGCACTTAATTTCTCAAAAACTCGGATACGGATCCACACACTAAGGGTATTGACCACACATAAGCCAAGGACTGCCTGCGACGAAAACGGGAGTGTAACATCCCCCCCCCCCCCCCTAGAAACATTCGTCCTCGAATGTTTATACAATTCATGGGCTATAAAAATTTCGGTGGAGTCTCCCCTGTAAATATGCCAATTCATCCTATACACAACAACCCAAAATAATGCCACACAGGGCCACATGCCAAAATATACAACACCATGGCCTTACACGACCAATCACCATAACTATAAATAAAATCAATACCTGGGGGAGATGATGCCTCATACTGAACCTTCTGAGATGACGAAAACAAATACGGGTACCTAGCCTTTATTTCCTCTTCAGCTTCTCAAGTCATTTCTTCAATATTATTATTCCTCCAAAGAACTTTAACAGAAACCACATCCTTGGTTCGTATCGACGATCTTGCCTGTCTAGTATAGCCACTGGGATTTCCTCATAAGCTAACTGCTCAGCCACCTGGATATCATCTACCGGTACAACCCTTGAAAGATCTCCTATGGACTTACAAAGCATGGACACATGGAATACTGGATGCACATACTCTAAATCAAAGGGTAGCTCTAATTCATATGCCACCTTACCCACTATACGAACAACTCTATATGGCCCAATATATCCAGGGCTCAACATACCCTTCTTCCGAAATCTCATCACTCTCTTCATAGGCGAAATCTTCAAAAAGACCTAATCTCCTAACTAAAACTCTAACTTGCGCCGCTGATTATCTGCATAGGATTTCTGTCGACACTGCACCGCTAGTAACCTTTCTTGAATTACCTTCACTTTGTCAACTGCTTGCTGTATTAAATCTGGGACTGCTAACTGATTTTCTCCAACATCGAACCATCCTATAGTTGACCTACATCTCCGCCCATATAAAGCCTCATAAGGAGCCATCTGGATACTGGAATGGTAATTGTTACTACATGTAAATTCAATAAGAGGCAAATGATCAGCCTAACTACCTCGGAAGTCAATCACGCAAGCTCTTAGTATGTCCTAAAGTGTTTGTATAGTACGCTTCGCCTGCCCATCTGTCTGTGGATGAAAATCAGTACTAAGACTCACCTGAGTCCCCAATCCATTCTAAAATGATCTCCAGAAGTTAGCTGTGAACTGCACCTCTTTATCTAAAATAATGGTTGTAGGAAAACCATGAAGTCGTACAATTTCCTTAAGATAAAGTTTTGCATAATCTTCAGCTGAATAAGTAGTTCTGACAGGTAGAAAATGGGATGACTTTGTAAGCCTATCAACTATGACCCATATCGAATCATACCTCCGCGGAGTATGGGGAAAACCTGTAATGAAGTCCATATTGACCACCTCCCATTTTCATGTTGGAATCTCCATAGCCTGTAATAAACCTCAGGGCTTCTGGTGCTCTATCTTGACTTGTTGACAATTTGGACATTGAGCGACAAATTCTGCTATGTCTCTTTTCATACCATCCCACCAATAGACTTCCTTGAGATCATGCTACATTTTTGTTGTGACCGGGTGAATAGAATACCGAGAATAATAAGTTTCTCCCATAACCTGCTGACAAAGTCCTGCAATATTAGGAACGCATAATCTACCTCGATACCTGAGTACTTCATCTCCTGTTGTCAGGACCCAACTAGAGGGCCATGACGGGCACCCGGAGCTAACATACCGAGCACCTCTAAACATACATCTCATAAACATTTCTGGGTGGACCATAAATATAGCTCCTGGATATCATGATCTGTAAGGACATATATCACAATATAGCGGCACATCTCTATATAATCTTCAACAGTTATGTCCATCATCACCAGCCGACAAGGCTACTAAAATGTTATACAATGATATGGACCGGTAGGGTTATGAAATGTCTAACTATACAGACATGTCTACGAGCCTCTACATAGAATACAAGTGACTATAAGGACCAATACCAATAGACTGCAGCTCCGAAGTAAGTGGAGTGCTCCTGAGAATCCGCTGATAAATCACCTACGGGTCAAATCCGTGTACCTGTCTACCTGCGGGCATGAATGCAGCGTCCACAAGAAAGGACATCAGTATGAAAAATGTACTGAGTATGTAAGGCATGAATAACAACATAATAATAAATATAGAACATAACATGAGATAAAGATAACCTGTGCATCTGATTGTTTAATAAGGAGGATACCATGCATGCTTAGCTTTCTTTTAAAAAAGCATTCCTCGTATATATATAAATAATAGTGCTGCGGAACGTGCAGCCCGATCCATATATAATTTATATTGCTTCGGAACTTGCAACCTGATCCATATATCATATCATCATTATATATAAATACATATATTGCTGCGAAACTAACGGCTCAATCCATTTATCCATATATCCCGCGTCTGGGACGATATCATAATATACCAACTGATCAGGTGGTCGTACATAACGCCTCACCTTTCCCCATATCCCCTATATGTATATATATATAAGTAGCATGCCTGAGAGCCCAAATAAAAGATACGACTCTATCGGAGTGACGTAAGGTCGATAACCTCCTATTTACATTATGGAACAATCATCATCGCTATATCTCACCCCGAAGGAACAATTATCATGAGGTGCGATCAACAAGAATGAGTAAAATCATGAAATATACTCAACAATCTCATGATAGCATTAAAACCATAAACTTTGGAATTTCTAGAGATAAGATCATCATCATCAACATTATCATCATAAAACATACTTATCTTTAGCATCATAAGAACTCTAAGAATCATGAATCTCTAGCTTTTGGGAACAAGGACGTGATGGAAAACATGTGTAGGTTCATAAGAAAGGAATCATGCCTTTAGAAAGAAAGGGTTTAGCCTTAACATACCTTTTTGGTGGCCTTAACTTTAACTATTTAACACTATCCTCCCAAGCTCGTAAATCTACATTCAAGAGAATTCATATTATCGTTAGGCTTATCGTCATATGCTTGTCTTAAGCCCTCAAATTAATTCCTTTTAAAATCTGTCGAAATTCGGTAGCATCTCCCCTGTTTATATCCCTATCCCGAAATTACAATACCAAAAAATCAACAACAATAGAAATATTAATATCAACCACATCATCATCAATACCAAAATATTCCCTAAAACATCCCACACGATGATTTTCAACATACAACAACAATATACACTTTCTTTCTTCCCAATCAAGGAGCATAATCTCATCAACACACCAACAAAATTAGATACCCTACACATGCATGTAAATCAGCCCAACCACGTGGCCACGACATGCTCAAAACAGTCCATAAATACAACAACTACAACAAAACATTTTATGACCTTTCCTGCATAACTATTTTCACTTTTAAGACTTGCTAAACCTTCAAATCAACTCAACATAAGAGATAAGATGAAGAACATACCTTATACTTGAAGAAATTTAGCCACACCAACTTTCTTCAAGACCAATCTCACCACAATATCAAGTAGAAGCAAGAACAATCACCTTTCATGGACTAGTTTGGTGTAATCTTGTTAAATCCTTGATTTAATAGGCTATAAATGTTTTGGGGATGTGTTAGGAGGTTTCTAGGACTCATGAGAATGTAAAATAATGAACAAATGGGGTTGATAGGGTTTTATACCCCTTGAAAGTCGGTGGACCGGACTTTCCCAAGTGGGACCCGCGGAAGCCATTTGGCAGTTTGAGGGGTTATCTTAAAATGGCCATAACTCCTTACTCCAATGTCTTTTTGATGACCGGTTTGGTGCATTAGAAACTAGACTCGACGAACTTCATTTTAGGCTTTTCAAATGCCTTAAAAATCCTAATATACATGGAGATATACCCCTCTAAAGTTGACCCAAAATTATGCCTACGTTTTTCCAAATTTTAGACCAACTTATTTTCTTCGATTTGCTTGGTCCCGGAATCTTCTGAAACTCTCCATACATGATATTTATCATTAATAATACTTGATAATGGTCATGTCCTTTGGTTTCAAGGTTGTACTTCCTGGGTACGACTTACGAGATCGTAATTCATCCTTTACTTCATTGTTACGAACTTCGCATGGCTTTTACCTTCCAAAACTTCATGGGACATCTCTGATACTCCATTAATACAGTGAAGTACGTGGCATGCTCATGCTCTGAAAATGCAAGGTGTAACATGCTTCCCCCCTTAGGAACATTCATCCTCGAATGTTGTAGCTTGCGAGCTTACGGTGCTTTTATTAGTTTCTTGAAATGGTTGTCCTCCTTTAGTTCCTGATCTCTATGCTCTTATACTATGGGCTTGTTAGTCTTCTTTCATATCCTCCCAATTCTCTGTCGAACTCATTCATTAGTTCCATATCCTCATATTCTTATGTATGTACTCAGTGGTCAACTGATATCTAGTTACTGTCCTGGGACCTGTTGCCTTTAAGATGGTCCTAACTCAAGATTCATACGGCTCCCTGCCAATCTGTGAGCACTTTTAATTGTTGTACTCTTTTACCTTGCTCCTTATTTCTCTACTAGTAGACAAATTCTCTTGTTCAGATATGGCACCCTTCTTTGCTTGCTTCTTTGGTGCTATTTCAGATTATCCCTTTTTGTACTCATTAACCTTATATACATACCGTATCATCTCCTTTTAATTCCTTGGCCAGACTCTTTAATTCCTTAGAATATCATCCTATTCATACTTGAACTTTTCCTACAATTTCCTCTTCTCAGTTTTAGCATAATTGCAATATAAACTCATAAACATGGAACTAAGATAAAATCCTACTTAATCATAACTTCCTTTTGATACGAGTATGCTTTCTTTTTAAGTCCTTGATTCTCTTGTACCGGTGATCATTTGAGACTTAAATTAGCCTATGCTCTTCTTTGACTCCCTATCGTTGTCCTTACACCATTTTTGTCGGCCATTGCATCATGACGATTGTCTATATGGTTCTATAACATATACTCTCACATTTGATATGACCGGCGACTTGTGAATCCAGGATTTGCGAGGTACTTTCTAGTCTCAGGTAGCACTGCTGTCTTGCTATCCATAGGCACACTATCTCCCTTTCCTTTGGAGATCATTGAACTCCCTATAATTGTTCCTCTTGTTAAAACTTTCATCTCTTCTAGTGCTAAGATTTCCCTTTTGGTAATCCAGATTGTCCTTTATAATTACTCCCTGTTCAGCTTACAGACCCTTCTTACTCCTTTCGTTACCTCTCGGAGTATGTTACTGCACTCTTAAATGTAACAAAAATTTCTCTGATACGAGCAATTCGAACCATAGTCCGGAGACATAACATGTCGCATTCATGAAACTCATTCTCCTTCCTAGATTTGTCTCATGATATAACTACATTTAATCAATTCTCACTTTTATTTTGCACATTCTTGACATATCAGTTCATCTCAAAATTTTACTCCTTAAATCCAATATATTTCCCTCTTTTGAGCTTCGAAATATTGTAGCTCACCTTAGAACGAAATTTTTTCTCCCCCCCTTTTAAAGGATGTTCTCATATACCGTAACCTTTGAGTGTTAATCGTTTTTGATAGTCATCTGGCTGACCTTAGCGATCCTTCAACTCCTCTATTCCATATAATGTTGGAGTTCTTTTCATCGCATGGTTAAACTTGTTTTCCTTTTTGCTAGTTGAGTTCTTGTATCAAATCAAAATGCTTATACATATCGGATACAATTCAAATGCCTTCTTTAATGTCTTTTCACTTCTACCTCTCATGACTAGTTGCCCCATAGGTTAATGAATTAATGGGGACATCAGAATTCATTAGGCCCTTTATGGAGTGTCCGACTATGCCACACTCTTTTAGCTCTAGTCTTTCTCCACGACTATCTTCTTAATATCCTTGAAATTCTCTTTCCTCTGGGTTCTCAATTCTAATTTATATCAATACTATACAATTAAAAGTTGATATTCCACACCATCCATTCCCAGGACTCATCCTTTCGTTAGCTTAGCTCATTTTGTCCCGTAATTCTTCTTGACTACTTGTTTGCATCACAGCTATGGATCATAGTCCTTCTAGTGTTCTGTTGGTTCTTGTTCTTATCGTGAAATCCTCAGAAAGTACACCCTTTCCTTTCTTCTTTCGTCAAGTCTTCATCTTCCTTTATGATACAACAACTTGTGCACACATATATAAATATATTTCTCGAATTTTCTCGATTTTCTTCAAGATTGCATCTTTGTATATTTCACACAACCATTGTCTTATAATTTCAATTTGTTTTCGCTTGGGCAAGCCTACTGATTTTCTAACATTCTCCTTGTTGTTGGCGGCCACATAATTCCCTTTAACCATTTCATTGACACCTCCTCCTTCCTTCAGTCCTCTTAGTTTATTTTGTTTTCCTTTAGTCGTAAAACTCCTGTTTCCATTAGTCATCCTTTACTCCTAGGTTAGGAAACCTTAGAGTGCTCCGTTACGAGTGAGAATCCCTTTTGACGTTGAAATATCTTCTTGAGGTACTTTCTTCCCTTAAATAGGCGTACCAATCATGGATTCACATCCATTCTCCTAGTTAAATCTCACGAGTTTAAAATTCCCTCGTCGCTTTCATAAGATCTGTTTATTTCTTCTCAAGGATGCACCTTTATTTATTATTTGCAACCTTGTTGGTTCTAATTATAAAGACGTATAGGTTGGTTCCAGGGTCCTCATGTTCATCCCTTTTCACGTATAGCATTACTCTATCTCCCGTTGATTTATTTAAATTTGATGCTATTGTCTGCTTTCCTGCTTTCATCCTAACCTTTTCCTCAACTATATATTACCTGACCCTCAATGGGTATACGTTTTCCTTGTCCAAGTTTCTCTCCGATTCATGATATCATAACCTTCTTTTTCCTAATGCTCCTTCTTACATTATTGGTCGCGTTACCACTATCCGACTTTAATTCTCGAGAAAACTAAATCCTTATTCTCTCTGTAGCACTTGCTACCTCAATTTTGACATACAACACAATCAATATTTTTAACATGTCGTAACATCAATCATAAGGGTATACATAATACTCGATGTAGCCACTCGTGACTTATTTTTTTATCGCTCTTTAACACCTTTTTCTTGCGAGATATCCCATTACCATTTGATTTTATCCTGAATTTGTGGCTTTAATACACCTGCCATCTCTTTTTGTCCAGCTAGCCAGAGGATTCTAATTGTAAAGCTCATATGCTCCTAATTTCCCTCGGGCTATTCTGGTTTCTCATATTCTTTTTCCGTATGTCTAAATTTGTAAGCCATCCTAGAATACCTTCCAACGTCCTAATTGTAACTCCTGGCGATATAACTTTACTTAAAAATCTTCACTCATACTTGTACCCTGCCTCTTTGTCTAAAATAATCAACCTGTTACACCACGGAACTTTGGGTTGCTGAGCGATGAAGGACTAACGTAGGTTAAGGTGAACATGATGTCCCTACAAGTAAGAAGGGATACTAATAATTCTAATTAAGACTCCAAAGAAGTTAAAGGTAAGGGAGAAAAGCTCGTTAGGTGAAACTTCACCGCAGTTTTGCGAGAGGGGGATTCGACGGTCATCCTTTGAACCGTCGAACGAGTCGACGTCCCGTCGATTGTACCATAAAATTTAGCTGGAGCGAATACCAGTCGACGAACAGGTCGACGCTCCGTCGATCAGTTCGATGAACCGTCCTTCTCACCGTCGAACGAGGAGAAATGACATATTGTTCACTGGAAATTTAACGATTTCGACGGTCAGATCGACGCCCCATTGATCCAATCGACGCTCTGTCGATCGCACCGTACATCTCGGTCAGGACTGATTTCATGAATTAATATAAGGACCCTCCTCCATTTTATTTCATTTCCTCTTCCACTCTCTCCTCTCCAAGAACTCTCTAGAACCTTCTCCACCATTCATCCACAAGAAATCAAAGGAAATCCATGGTCAACTACACCAAATCCATGAAATCAAGTTTATGAAACCCATTAAAAGTTCATCTAAGCTAAGAAAACTCAAGAGAAGTGAGTTAGGGTTTTGGTACAAGAAGAGAAGTTCCACTCAAAGGTTGTTCATCCATCATTTAAGGTGAGTTTTATGACCCTTTTCATATGGTTTGAGTGGTTAAAGTTGAAACACTTGGATTGTGGAAAGACATATAAATTGGGTCATGAATGTGTGAATAGTGTCATTATTGAATAGTGATTGGGGTGTATGATGAATAATTGGTATGTTGTGATCGTAAATATGTTATGTACGACATCTAGACTATGGAATAAGTATTATTTGTGAAAAAGTGCAATAATGAATTATGACCGTAGTAGTGGAGAAATCAAAGAGAAATGATGAATGTTGTTATTAACGTTGGGAGTTGAAATAGAATGTGGGAAAAGTAGTATAAACAAATGAAGTGCTGTCCAATTTTCCCTAGAAATAGTGAAATGTTCTTTTAGCCGAGTAACTAATGTTAATGCGATTCCTCTCGAAGGTTGAAACGCGAGCATCGAAGGGGGCGATCAAGCGATAAGATAGTTAAACGACAAATGTATGTGAGGCTAGTCCTTTCTTTCTATGGCATGAATCCTATAATATGAATTTCTATCTTCTCTATGAATCTCTTAAGTTCCGAAAGAGAAATACGAGCTGATACCCCTAATTTGCTACACAAGGTAATGAGTTAGAGCATAGGAGTTCTAAATATTCAGGATATGATGTCATTATTGCTTACACTCACCGCATATACTATTCCCTTCAAGGTGAGGCAGGATGTTAATGAGTGCTCCATAATGGAATCGGGGATCACGACCTTACGTCACCCCGACAAAGCATAGTTAACCTTGAGCCTTTATGTATGCATTATGATGAGTATATTATACTGATGATATCACACCGTGCCTACTTGGCCGGGCAGTCACCGCTAAGGCGAGCAACTATACACTATGGCCAAATGGCATGGGCAAACAACACTAGTGGGCGGCAGGAGATGATACCCCGGACTCGGGAGGCTTGGACGCAGGCTAATGATTATTACACCGATCCAATATGGACGGGCAGTTTATATATTTATGCATATATGACATGATGATGACTATGAGTAAGCCAGCATGCATCACTCCTTTTCTATTTGACAGTCAGATACAGGTGCCCTTTATTGATGCTTCCTCTACTTCATTCATGTGATATTATTGTTTATGCCTCTCATACTCAGTACAATGTTCGTACTGACGTCCGTTTCCTTTGGACGCTGTGTTCATGCACACAGGTAGACAGGGAGGTGATCCTGCTCTAGACTCGTAGGAGTTGTTAGCTGTTGAGGGCACTCCATTGTTCCGGAGGTGCTTATGGTTATCCTTTTTGTGTACATGTATGTTTTTGGGCACGACGGGGTCCTGTCCCGTCCATATGTCTAGTACTCTAGTAGAGGCTCGTAGATACGCAGTGTGGGTGGTATGGTCTCACGGGGTTGCTATTACGTGAAGGTATATGTATATATATCTATTATTTCAATGACCAAAAGGCTTGTGCATATAAAAGTATTTATGTTTCCGAATGAAAGATGTTTTTCGTATAATTTGAGTACGATTTTGATAAAAGAACGTTTAATAAGCATGATAAGAAGTAGAACGAAGGATGCTCGGTGGTTAGCCCCGAGTACCCGTCACGGCCCCTAGTTGGGTCGTGACACAACCTTACATCCTTTACTTTCCTGTAGAAACCGAATGGATCCTTGCGATATTTAACCTTCTCTTGTACACCTACTCTCTTCTTTCCTTACACATAAGCCGACATCGCACCTAATTTCTCTATCATCAAGTATCCTTCACAACACCCGTCTAAAAAAATTGAGGTGAATCCTTCTTATAAGGATTATCTAGAAATACACCACATATTCCTAAGGTTGATACAATCTCTACTTTCTGCGTCGGCCACACAATATCACATTTATAAGTCATATAAGCAATCTAGAAGATAGTCATAATTACATTCCAACTTACCTATCCATTTCTCATTCTTGAGTTCAAGGTCATCATTAGTACCCGAAGTAACTTAGCCATAATGATTCTCAGAATAGTACCAACTATCAAATACTCAGAAACCCCCTTGAAGTTGAATGAATGGTGACTTCTGAATCCCAATGTAAACTCACATCATATAGAAAAGTCTGATAAAATGAGTCTGTGCGCCTGTCATCAACCCGTCCTGGTCTTATGTATGTATAAAATTCTAGGGTAAAACGTTCCCCTACTCGTTAACTTCCTTTCCCGTATCAATATCTTTTCGTTATCTCTTACTCACCAATCTATAAATCATAATACTGCATTTGAATTCTTAATGTCAACTTTTCCTATATCTTCAATAAATTTAAGTTCTCCGAAATCTCGAATGCTCTCATTCCAACTCCTTTAATTGATAATCATTTTTCCCCTCCAGGGTTCTTCCCTTAAATTAAAATCATTCTAAAACTTCTCTTTGAAAGCGTCTCATAATGGTTCATTCAATCATGACTTACCAAACATCCGATTGTCACATTTTCCTGTCATCCTTTCTCTATAGCCTAGACATTCAAACAATTCAATTTGTAAAAAAATGTCGGCACAGTTTCCTCTATACTTCTTACTGCCTCCTTCCGGCACACAGCCCAGAAAACACATCAAATGCCACACAGGTAATCACAATACCCGTAACATTTACCTCAGGTTCTCATATCAAAGTCTATCAATATCAATAAGACAGGAAACATACCTTTCGAAGTAACAACTTCAATTCTTATCAATTACTTCATAGCAGCATAATCAACTACTTATCCATAATCAAAATATTTAGGGTTATAATCAGAGACATCACATCCTATAATTTAGCTCTACGGCACGATCTAAGATAAGAAAGAAAGGTCAATCATTCTTAAATACCCTGCAGCCTCTTGTTTATAAGTGTGGCGCGCTTCACACCCACAAACAAGACTCTATTGGACACGTCTCGTAGACACACCCTAGGACGAACTGCTCTGATACCACTTTTTTCACGACCCAACCAGAGGGCCATGACGGGCACCCGGAGATAACACACTGAGCACCTCTAAACATATATCTCATAAACATTTCTGGGTGGACCATAAAGATAGCTCTTGAATATCATGATCTGTAAGGACATATATCACAATATAACGACATATCTCTATATAATCTTCAACAGTTATGTCCATCATCACCAGCCGACAAGGCTACTAAAATGTTATACAATGATATGGACCGGTAGGGTTATGAAATGTCTAACTATACACACATGTCTACGAGCCTCTACATAGAATACAAGTGACCATAAGGACTAATACCAATAGACTGCAGCTCTGGAGTAAGTGGAGTGCTCCTAAGAATCCGCTGATAAATTACCCACTGGCCAAATCCATGTATATGTCTACCTGCGGGGATGAACGCAGCGTCCACAAGAAAGGACGTCAGTACGAATAATGTACTGAGTATGTAAGGCATGAATAACAACATAATAAGAAATATATAATATAACATGAGACAAAGATAGCTTGTACATCTGATTGCTCATAAGGCGGATACCATGCATGCTTAGCTTTCATTTAAAAAAACATTCCTCATATATATATATAAATAATAGTGCAGCGGAACGTGCAGCCCGATCCATAAATATTTTATATTGCTGCGGAACGTGCAGCCCGATCCATATATCATATCATCATTATATATAAATATATATTGCCACGGAACGAACGACCCGATCCATTTATCCATATATCCCGTGTCCGGGACGATATCATAATATACCAACTGATCAGGTGGTCATGTGTACATAACGCCTCACCTTTCCCTATATCCCCTATATACATATATATATCATATACATATATAATATAAGTAGCATGCATGAGTGCCCAAATAAAAGCTACGACTCTATCGGAGTGACGTAAGGTCGATAACCTCCGATTTATATTACGGAACAATCATCATTGCTATATCTCACCCCGAAGGAACAATTATCATAGGGTGAGATCAACAACAATGAGTAAAATCAAGGAAATCATGAAATATACTCAACAATCTCATGATAGCATTAAAACTATAAACTTTGCAATTTCTAGAAATAAGATCATCATCATCAACATTATCATTATAAAACATACTTATCTTTAGCATCATAAGAACTCTAAGAATCATGAATCTCTAGCTTTTGGGAACAAGAACATTATGTCAAACATGTGTAGGTTTATAAGAAAGGAATCATGCCTTTAGAAGGAAAGGGTTTTGCCTTAACATACCTTTTCGGTCGCCTTAACTTTAACTATTTAACGCTTATCCTCACAAGCTCGTAAATCTACATTCAAGAGAATTCATGTTATCGATAGGCTTATCGTCATATGCTTGTCTTAAGCCTCAAATTAATTTCTTTTAAAATCTGCTGAAATTCGGGCAGCATCTCCCCTGTTTATATCCCTAGCCCGAAATCACAATACTAACAAAACAAAAACAATGGAAATACTAATATAACCCACATCATCATCAATACCAAAATATTCCATAAAACATCCCACACGATGTTTTTCAACATACAACAACAATATACATTTCATTTCTTCTCAATCAAGGAGCATAATCTAATCAACACACTAACAAGATTAGATACCATACATATACATGTAAAGATGCCCAACCACATGGCGACGACATGCTTAAAACAATCCATAAACACAACAACTACAACACAACACTTTATGACCTTTCCTCCATAACTATTTTCACATTTAAGACTTGCTAAACCTTCAAATCAACTCAACATAAGAGATAGGATGAAGAACATACCTTATACTTGAAGAACTTTGGCCATACCAACTTTATTCAAGACCAAACTCACCACAACATCAAGTAGAAGCAAGAACAATCACCTTTCATGGACTAGTTTGGTGTAATCTTGTTAAATCCTTGATTTAATGGGCTATAAATGTTTGGAGGATGTGTTAGGAGGTTTCTAGGACTCATGAGAATGTAAAATGATTAAAAAATGGGGTTGATGGGGGGTGGGGGTGGGGTGGGGTTTATACCCCTTGAAAGTCGGTAGAACCGACTTTCCCAAGTGGGACCCGCGGAAGCTATTTGGCAGTTTGAGGGGTTATCTTAAATTGGCCATAACTCGTTACTCCGATGTTGTTTTGACGAGTAGTTTATTGCGTTGGAAACTAGACTCGATGAACTTCATTTTAGACTTTTGAAACACCTTAAAACTCCTAAGATACCTAGAGATATACCCTCCAAAGTTGACCCAAAATTCTGTCCAAAATTCTGCCAATTTTTTTTCAAATTTTCGACAAACTTATTTTCTTCGATTTGCTTTGTCCCGAAATCTTCCGAAACTCTCCATACATGATATTTATCATTAATCATACTTGATAACAGTCATGTCTTTTGGTTTCAAGGTTGTCCTTCCCGGTTACGACTTACGAGATCGTAATTCATCCTTTACTTCATTGTTACGAACTTCCCATGGCTTGTACCTTCAAAAACTTCATGGGACGTCTCTGATACTCTATTAATATGGTGTAGTAGGTGGCACGCTCATGCTTAGAAAATGCGAGGTGCAACACCTGTAATCACAAAGGATGTTTTTTTTTTCTGAGGGGCCGTATCTCGGTAATGAACTAGAACAGGATCTTCGTACTGACGTTCCTTTATCGTCGCTACCAAAGATGACCTCGCTGTATCCTGGATCGTAATTCCAGCATCACCTGAATCTAATAGCCGAACTCTAAGGCTGGCTAATTCATGAACTTCGCCGGCTATCTCCCTTTTCTCCGACTGCACATATGACAGACTACCTATGGATTTACGGCTAAGAGCTACGTTATCTTTTTTCCAGGATGATATGATATCGAATATCCACATCGTAATCTTTCAGCAACTCTAGCCATTACCTTTGACGTAAATTCAAGTCCTTCTGCTTAAAGATATACTGGAGGCTCTTATGATCAATATAAATATCAACATAGGCATCGTATAAATAGTGCCTTCATATTTTCAAAGCATGAATTACCACACTAACTCAAGATCATGCATTAGACAATTCTTCTCGTGCTACTTCAGTTGTCTAGAAGTATAAGCAATAACCTTACCATGCTGCATTACTACAGCCCAAACCAATACCTGAAGCATTACAATATATGACATAGCCATCTGTTCCCTCTGGAAGAGCCAAAACGGGCACTGAGGTTAACTTGTCCTTCAATATCTGGAAACTCTTCTCACACACATCCGTCCACTGGAACTTAGTTGATTTCTGAGTCAGCTTGGTCAATGTGGTTGAAATAGAAGAAAATACTTCCACGAACCATCTATAATATCCTGCTAGGCCCAAGAAACTACGTATCTCCGTTGGTGTCGTGGGCCTTGGCCAATTCTTCACAGCTTCAATCTTTTGAGTATCCACTCTAATGCCTTCATCAGAAATAATGTGACCAAGAAAAGCCACAGAGTTCAACCAGAACTCACATTTGGAAAACTTTGCATATAGCACTTTATCTCGAAGAACTCTAAGCATTGCGCGTAGATTATATGCATGGTTAGCCTCTGACGGTGAAAAAACCATAATATCATCTATAAACACGATCATGAACAGATCTAGGAAGGGTCTGAATACACGATTCATCAAGTCCATGAATACAACTGGAGCATTAGTTAATTCGAATGACATAACACGTAACTCTTAGTGCCCATATCTAGTCCGGAATGTCAGTTTCGGAATATCTTCCTCCTTCACCCTAACCTGAAGATATCCCAATCTTAAGTCTATCTTCGATAAATATTTGGCATCTTGCAACTGGTCAAATAAATCATCGATCCTCGGAAGCGGATACTTATTATTTACAGTCACTTTATTCAGTTGCCGATAATCAATACACATTCGCAAAGAGCCATCCTTCTTTCTTACAAATAATACCGACGATCCATACGGTGATGTACTGGGCCTAATAAAGCCTTTCTCGAGTAAATCCCGCAATTGCACCTTCAATTCCTTCAACTCCGCCGGTGCCATTCTATAAGGAGGTATAGATATTGACTGAGTATCTAGCAATAGATCAATAGCAAAATCAATCTCTCGTTCCGGCGGAATGCCTGTAAGCTCATCTGAAAATACCTCTGGAAACTCATTGACTACAGGGACAAACGGAAGGGTCGGTGAATCGGCTTGCACATCCTGAACTCGAACTAAGTGATAAATACACCCTCTTCTGATCATCTTCCTTGCCTTAAGGTAGGAAATAAACCTACCCTTCGGCGAAGTAGCATTTTCCTTCCACTCTAGGACTGGCTCGTCAGGAAACTGGAATCGAACTATCTTTGTTCTACAGTCAACATTAGCATAAGAAAAAGCCAACCAATCCATGCCCATAATAACATCGAAATCAATCATGTCTAACTCGATCAAGTTTGCTAGGGTATGGCGGTTACAAGCTATCACAACACAGCCTCGATACGCTCGCCTAGCTATAACTAGATCACCAACTGGCGTTAACACCTCAAACGGCTCAATCAAATCAGGCTCTATACCAAACTTACCAGCAACAAATGGAGTGACATATGATAAAGTGAAACCTAGATCAATCAGTGTGTATACATCATAGGAGGAAATTGATAATATACCTGTAACCACATCAGGAGACGACTCACGATCCTGTCTGCCGACCAATGCATAAACGCGGTGCTGAGGCCCACTCGAGCTAGATGCTTCACTCCTTCCTCTACCATGTCTCGCTGGTGTCTGAGAAACTTGCCCTAAGGGGTGTACTGATGAAGAAGAACCATCTACGGACCCGATGGGCTGAATAATGCCTACAGCACCCTCGACGGACACTTTCTCACCACGTGGCCTGGCTGGCCACAAGTATAACAAGCATCCGATCCAAATCGACACTGTCCGGAATGTAATCTACCGCACTAGGCACACCGTGGTACAGGTGGTCTCATCTGTCCTGACTCTGATCTATGCTGAGAACTTGATGCTCTAGAACTCTATCCCACTCCTGAATAAGAAGATCGATCAAATTTAGGGCCTGAAAACCGCTGAGGTGCACTCCCTGCTGAATGAAATGAATATGGGAATGCTGTTGTCTCTATCCTCCCCTGAACTCACCAGCCATATCTAAGGATCTAGCCCTCCTACCATGGCTCCATTCACGCTCGCGCTCTGTCCTCTGCTGACGCTTGCGGTCCTCTAAATTCTGTGCATATGCCTGTATACGAGAAATGTCCATGCCCCGCTATAATGCAGTCGTTGTACACTCATCAATCAAATGTGGCCCTAGATTAGCCACGAAACGATAAATTTTGTCCTCCATTTCAGCCACCATGGCTGGGGCATATCTAGCCAAAGAATCGAAGTGTACACAATACTCCTGAACACTCATACTGCCTTGCTCAATATGCAAGAACCTATCTGCTTGAGCCCATCGGACTTCTGGTGGTAAATAATGACGAATAAAAGCATCTGAAAACTCTCGCCAAATGGCTGGAGGAGCATTCTCTCCCCTAGATAGCTCCCATGCCTGATACCACTGCACTTCAATATCACGAAGCCTATAAGATGCCAGCTTCACTGACTCGACCTCATCGGCGTGCATAACCCTCAAAGTCCGCTGCATACTATCAATAAAGTCCTGAGGATCCATATTTTGCTTCAACACAGAAAACTCTGGAGGATCTAACCCGAGGAAAGTCTTAACCCTCGCACTACCGGCTCGGTCTCCTTGATCAACACCAACTCCTTTCCGTTGAGCCTGAGCGGCTACCAATCTGGTCAATAGTTGTATAGCATCCCGTATATCCTGGCCCGGTGCATCTGGCTGAGGAACTGGGGACAGGTGCTGGAGGCGGTGTATGAGAAGTCTGGGATGGGCTCTCACTCGGGGACTCGCCTCGAGCTCTGGTAGCCTGCTGAGTTCGACTAGTGGACTCACTAGCCACTCCCTTGCCCTTCTAGGTGGCTGTAGCTTATGAGGCATCGCTGAAATCGGCACAAACTATTAGAAGATGGACTATTAACACATGGCTCTATCACACGATCTAAGAGAGAAAGAATGACAATTTCCTAAATGTCCCATAGCCTTCTGTTTATAAGTGTGGTGCACGACACACCCATAAACAAGACTCTACTAGACACGGTCTGTAAAAAATCTGAGACGAAACTGCTCTGATACTACTTCTGTCACGACCCAAATCGATGAGCCGCGACGAGTGCTTGATCTCTAGTGACAAAAAACCCCTATACTCATACTTGGATAATACTACATAATAAGAGCCCACAAGCAACTCAATCTGGATTAAACTAACTCAGGAAAGAATAATATCAAAAATTGTGCCTATGTATCTATATACTGAAGGCAACAATGCAAGCCGACTAAGCTGCCACATGAACTGTACACAAAATAATAGAAGTCGACAAGGCTACGTCACATGTGATCTACACATAACAGTCTACAGACCTCTACTGGAATAAAAGCTTTAGAAAGGACGGGACAGGGCCCCGTCATACCCATATGCGTATCTATATCTCAAAAGTAGCATACCAAAATGAACTGTTGCTTCGGATCAAGTAGAGGGCACTGACCACCGTTGGATGAATGTCCTATTGAGCTGGACCGCCTGTCTATCTACATGTACCTGCGAGCATGAACGCAGTCCCCCGAGTAATAGGGGAGTCAGTACGGACAAGGTACTGAGTATGTAAGGCATAAGATCAACATGTACATAGGAATCATGAAGGATAGTTGAAACATGAAAGCAAATCTCAATTTCTGAATGCATCTATAGCCAACAGCTGAGGAGATCTACAACTTTGTATAATTGAACCACCTCTAAAGGCGTATGATATGCATAGGTCATAATATAACTGATAGTGCTGTGAAATGTAAAGCACGATCCATATAATAGTAGTGAGGAACGTACGACAATTATCTCACGCCGCCCACTAGTGGTGCTGCCTGGCCATATTGGCACGGTGTAATCATACATCATCATCCATAAGCCACTCACTGTAGTGGTGCTGCCCAGTCATGTAGGCACGGTGTAAGAAAATAGCTGTGCATATATGTGTGTGTATATATATATATATATATATATATATATAGCATGAAAGACTTATGAAAGATATATTCTTGATAACAAAAGATCTCTGGAAGTCATGGACATGAACATAAGGAATCAAGGATACGATGAATCCTGTACCATCTAAGAGTAGATTCTTTAGAATTCGCTTGCTCACTTGTTCGTTCGGATAGTAAAAATCATGCCAAAAGAAAAAAAGGGACAACCTTAACATACCTTGAAGAGTATCTAATCATCCCCCATCTACTTCTTGAACTCGTAAGTCTACAACCAAGATAACATAGGCCACAATTAGACCCTTTATAGCACTTACAATCCATTTCAAGTGAAAAAGTGACTTAACGAAGTTTGGACAACATTTCTTTCATAACTCACTAATTCATCAATTCCAAAGCTTAACAACTCCAATAGAACCCTAGGAGAAACTTTCCCTTTACAAACTTGGGTTTACGAGGCTCCGGTCTTGCTAAATCTTCACTATGATGATGGAAAATATTAAGAGGAATATACTAGGACTTTCTCTGATTTTGGAAGTGGAAAATAATGAGAGCAAAACGTGAGGGTCAAATATATATAGAGGAAACTAGAAGGTTCCAGAGGTGCGGGTTGACTATGGGTCGACGGCTCGTCGACGTGCTCCGTCGACCTGCCACCTGAAACTTTAGAGACGGCGGAGAAGGGATGGTGCACCTCGATGGCGTTTTGACATGTCGATGGCCCGTCGATGGTGACTGAGTTCTGTAGACTCTCCTGAGTCGCTCCGGTCCGCGTCGATTCAATTTGATTAGCTTCAAATCCTATCAAATTGTAAAGAACGTATACTTACACTTTGGTACACGTGGGGTAAGGCACTTAATTTCTCAAAAACTCGAATACGGATTCCCAAACTAAGGGTATAGACCACCTATAAGCCAAGGAATGTTTGCGACAATAACGGGAGGTGTAACATATTTTTAGACTTTGAGTATTTAGAGGCACAAAGAAAGGGCAAGCCTATGGTTTGAAGGTTCGTGGCTCCTGTTCGGCATTCCAGGTAGGTTATGCCTTACCTTTTGGTTAGAATTAGGTTAGAAAATCATATATGGAGTTAGTAATTGCATGAGAAATCATGTACGCCTTCGGGCATGAAGTTGGGATAGATTCCTAGGTGGTACCGTTATTTGATTTTGGTGTGTGGCTTTGTTGTGATTTATTGGCTTGTTGCCATGTGTGTGATATTAGATTACATGCTTAGTCATCTTATCATGATTGAGATATGGCTATCCCTCACTCATTGGTATTATCTTGGGCAGAGAAAATTACTTGACTTGTTATTGATATCGAGAGATGTGTCCCTGTGTGGCGCGATTGATTTGATATGTTGTTATCATTCATTGATATTATGCAGTGTACTCAATATCATTTTTCATGATACTCTGATATGAATACTTAATGACTCATTCATGGTTGTGAACCCGTATCTCTCATTTATTGGTTATTGACTTGTGAAGAGGAATGAATTGATATTGATCTTAATATTGGATATGTGTCCATGTGTGGCACGGTTGTCACTGACATACTCTTGTTGGCATTGATATGATGCATGCATTCATACTCATATATTTAGATCGGATTGTGCGCTGCAACACACACACACATAATGGACCAGGTTGCACATTCTGCAACACTTACTTGGATCGAGTTACACGTACCACAAAATTAATTGGGATCGGGTTGCACGTTACGTAATACTGACATGGATCTGGCTATGCGCTGCAGCAGGTACATAGACTTCACAGGTCCCACATGCGTCATGACTGTCGAGGCGTATATATCATTCGTCCGTTGCATGCGTGTATCATTGCATTTATATTTCATTCACTCATACATCTGATTTCTGGTAGTCGTTATTTATCACATTGTATGGTGCTCATGAACATTGACTTCCTGGTGGTTATTGATTTGAGACTACATTTGTCTGATTAATACCTACTTAGGAATTGATGGACTCGAGGAGTAGAGACTTTTTCTAGGCTAATACTTAGGGTTACGGATTACTATTGTTGGTTGTACAGTGTTTGTGGTTTTTCTGAGAAATCGTACGAAACTTAGCAAGACTTGTGTTTTGGTGCTTCACCATAGGCTATGATTTGGTTATTGATCCTTATGTACTTGAGTTATTATTCTTGGACTGTGTGGTGCGCATACCTGATTGTGAGCATGTCTATTCTTCAGTCTCTTTCTTTATATATGTTAACTAACTATTGTCAGCCTATGATGCCTACTCAGTACGTGTTGTTTGTGCTGATACTACCTTACTACACTCCTTTTCAGGGTGTAGAGTTTTGTGACAGGTTCCACTTCCAATTCTACTTTTGAAACTATTTTGAAGCCTGGTTTGCGAGTATCTAGGGTGTGTGATGTAGCGTGATTTTACGCCACAAATCGATGCTTTTCTGCTATAAGTTTTACTTGTTTTTAAGCAAGTCTATGTGATTTTACGTGGTTTTTAGCGTTTTTCAGGAAACGAAATAGATTTGGAATGAAAACAGTTGAAAGTGAAGAAGTGGTCATACACTCAGTTTACGGTCCGTATTCTAAAATACGGGCCGTATTCCATGGGCGTATTAAAGAATAACAGAACCAGAAAGGCAGGCTGAAGACATAGTTGTTAAACCCCAGAAAATTTCGATTTACTAAGGCTACAGACGGCTTAATGTGAGCTCGAGAAGGAGCAAATATCACAAGTATAAAGAATGAAATTCTACTGTAGTAGCATGAGTATGATATTTGGAATTCGTACAATATGATTGGAATAATACGTTAAAAGATATATAGCCCTCGTAACCATAAGCTGAGGTGGGGCCTACATGATGGGATTTTAATAAAGGCCATATGATAAGTTATATAGACATTATATGTAAAGTTAAACACAACTCAATAAGGACCCTTCAGCCAAATCCAAGTGTAAGCCCTCCAAAAAGATGTTTTTAAGTTACGTTTTCGGATGATCTGACTTCGGGAGGCCATAACCCCATCATTATTTGGGAATTTGGTAAAACTCCTAAAATGAAAGTTGTAGATAATTGAAATACCCTTCCGACCATAGGTCGTGGGCCTGTATGTGACATCGGTATAAAGAGTTATGGATGTTTTAAGGTAGAAAGGTCAAGCTGGGCAGTGAAATGGGCCCAACCCGATTCCAAGTCGGGTCAGGCCCATTTCCCTTGCTATTTAAGGGAAATTTTCAGCTTAGCTTCCTCATCTTCATACCAAAAAAAATACAGAAAATTCTAGAGAGAGGAAAGAGAGCTTTTAGAGAGAGAAACCAAATTTTGATCACAATCTGAGCCCCGAATCCCGAAGCTCGTGAAGAGAAAGGTGTTGTACGTTGCGTTGCCTTCAATTTGAGCTAAACATCAGCCAAGAAGAAGAGTGTTCACGTGGTTTCTGCATACTTAAGGTAATATTAAGGTCCCTTTTTCATTGTTAATAAGTTTATTTAGAGTTTTAACGGATTAGAACGGAGAAAATAGTGTTATAAATTCATTTGTTGTTTTGTTGAGATTTATGGATCGGGGGCTGTTTTAGTTGGATTAAATGGATGGAATTATCTGAGTTATGATGTATAATAATTGTTGATGTTGTTGACAAGTTGCTGTTCTTGAATTTGGGAGAATAAAGTGTATGAAGATATCATATACAAAGCATATACCGGGCTGTTTTTATATGATTTGCGTGGCTGTTTTGTGACAATATTTTGGGGTTTTTTCGTGGTTGTTATGAATTGTTTTGTGGGCTGGAATATCGTGGGATTGGCTGTAGTTGTTGTTGTTGTTGTGTTTGTTGTTATACTATAGATATACGAAAATAAAGAAGTGTATACAAGCATTGGTATACGAATGTATATTGGGCTGTTTTGGAAGTGATTTAAGAATGGATTTAATTCTAGTTGGATATGAAATTGTTGGTGTTGTTGTTGTTGGTATTTTGATTGATGTTTGGCTAAATTGGAATCTCGAGGATTGTTAAGTTTTCAGGGGAAATGCTGCCCGAATTTCGTTAAGTTTCATTCGTACTTGGATTGGTTAGTAAGTGATGTGGATGATCTAACTGTGGCTTATGTTATCTTAATTTTAGACCTACGAGCTCGAGAAGTAGACGTTGGACATTTAAATAAGCGTTAAAGGTATGTAAAGCTAACCCTTTCTTCTTTTTGGCATGATCTTTATGAAACAAACAGACGACATGTATATGATTCCAAAGAAGTTCCTATTCTTAGAGCCACTAGGATGGCTAATGTTCTTAATTTCCAGAAGCTATTTCATTATGTCTTGATACGTGTAGATGATTCCAGAAGTTCTATTTTGATATAATCCATAGTGACATTCGAAAGGTACTTGATGTGACTATTGTCTTGATTTCCAAATGGTAGTTCATTTTGATTACTCTATTGAGTCTCAGATATGATTTAGTTTGTATATGGTTTCTCACTACTCTGCTCGTGCATGCCTCAATATGTCTTTCACCGAGTCCCGGGCCAAGATATGTTTTCGTGCACGGTTTCACTGCATTGTTCACCGAGTCCCTCACTAGAGGGCCGGGTACGGTATATATATTTATATGTGATGACATGATGATGTGATGACATGATGATATGATGATATGTTGATGTGATTATGGCGCCAAGGATGGTATGTGATGACTTTATTCACCGAGTCCCATAATGGGCCAGGTATGATATATGATATTGATATGCATGATTTACATTTCATAAGGAAAGTGTTTTGGTATTTGAATGTCGTACTTTTCTACTGTAATCTCTATTTCAGTCATGATCCTCTTTATCGTATTCCATGCTTTATATACTCGGTACATATCTCGCACTGACCCTCTTTCTTCGGGGGGCTGCGTTTCATGCCCGCAGGTACGAATAGTAGATTTGGTGATCCTCCGGCTTAGGACTTCTACTCAGCTGTCTTGGGGAGCTCCATTGTTCAGGAGCCTAGACTTTTGGTACAGATCTTTTGATGTGTATACATATATGTTTATGCAGGGGTACGACGGGGCTCTGTCCCGTCATATTTCATTATCGATACTCTTAGAGGTCTGTAGACATATGTGTGGGTTGTGTATAAGTTTGTTCAGATGTGTCTATACGATGTGCTATGGATATGCTCTTCTGTAATGGCAGCCTTGTCGGCTTGCGTATGGTGACGATATGTATTGGCAGCCTTGTCGGCTTGCGTATCATGTTGATGTATTGTGGCAGCCTTGTCGGCTTGCGTATCATGTTATGTTCTGATCAGTTGTGACTCCCCAGGAGACCGGTTATTTGGATATATGTGTATATGATGACGTTATGAACTTCTGGAGTTCCTTTGCAAGTTTCCATATTGATTTAAGCTTTAGTTTGACTATATCTAATAGGTACGTATACGAGTGTCCAGGTCGGGCACTACTCATGGCCCACGGGATTGAGTCGTGACAATGGTGATTTACGAACAACTTATACGGATCGTATTCCACTTTACGGTCCGTATTTCAAAGCATATTTAACCATTCGAGCATTTGGCAGAAAGTTGGAGTTTCGGAAGTTGAAATACGACTGGGCAGTTTACGGGTCGTAAACCAATTTACGGTCCGTATTTCAAGAGATTGAAGTTTCTCAAAACTGGAAGGACGACTTGGTCGTAAACTAGTTTACGGTCTGTATTTCAGTTTACAGACCGTATTTCCTATCGATGGGGACCAAAGTGCAAATCTGCAATTTTCACGTTTTCAGAACCTATAAATAGTCATTGTAGGGTTTTAATATTTATCAGTTATTATATTTTTGTCTCTTGACTTAGAACATTAAATACTCTCTAGTTTTTGAAGGTTCAAACATCAATTCAAGTATTATCAATTTCTCTTTTCTTCCAAAGTAAGCAATTATGAATTCTTCAATTTCTTATTTCTTGTTCTTTGTCATGAGTAGCTAAATTCCCTTACTAGGGTTGTGAACCCAATGATGGGTGTTTTGTGATTGGGTTTGTGATTGATATACACATAATGGATTACTAGGGTTTATTTATTCTTCATTCATAATTAATGGTTGCAAACATTGATTAAAGCCATAAACCCTGATTTATTTGGGAAAGTAATTAGGGTTGGTAAGAATAAATAACAAGGACTCAAAGCTTTAAACTTTGTTTAATAAATTCACTTAGGAATAAGAAGAATTTACTTGGCATGATTAATCGTTCTTCATAGTTACTTTCTTGTATTTGGGAAAATCATAGAAAGAGATAATCTTTATTTATTGGGAAATAGTAGAGATTCATATAGAGATTAAGTGCATTCATACAATGATCCATTAGGAGTATATCAAGAGCAATACCCATGATCATACATCCTATCTAACGGGGACACAACCTTAGTTTCTTTTACCATAAATTTCCACCAAAGAAAGTCGATAGCAATTAGTTATAGAAAAAACCAACTATTACCAAAATCATCGGATTAAGACATTAGACCTAAGCTTAGCATCCTACGACTTTAGTAACCTTTTTACACCATATTCCCTGTGGGATTCGACCCCAACCTTGTTGGGTTACTATATTTGACAACGTCCGCATTATACCATTAATAGGTGTAATTTGAGCGTATCAAATTTTGGCGCCGTTGCCGGGGAATACGGTTTTGAAATTACTAAATAGTGTTTGCTATATTGAAGTCTTTTGCTTATCCCATCACACCTTGTTTGCTACTCTGTGTAAACCAGGTGAACATGAATCAGAATCATCAAAATCAATGTGCTGACAACTAGGGGAATCGGTTGAACAATCCGGCGAATGAATCAGATGATGAGAATATTTTTGCTGATCTTGTTGCAGAGGAGGACTATGCATCTGCTATTGTTCACCCCCGAGTTGCAGCCGCTAGCGTGAAAATTGATTCCTTTCTATACCAGTTGTTGAAACTTGAGGGATACTTTCGGAACTCTACCGAGAATGACCCTCAACGTCATTTGCAGAATTTTGTGGATGTGTGTGCTAATCACATCCAAAACAACGTTCCACAAGATGCTATTCAGTTGAGGTTATTCAAATATTCCTTAACCGGGGAGGCAAGAACATGGTTTGAGAAGCTGCCCCGAAATTCAATTACTTCATGGGTAGAGATAGTGACTGCTTTTCTCACAAAATGGTTACCCCCTAGCAAGAAGGTTGAAATTCGTGACAAGATATATGAATTCAAGCAGCGACCGGGGGAACAACTAAATGAAGCCTGGGAGAGATTCAAGGAGTATTTGTAGAAGAGCCAGAATCATGGTTTTCCAAAACACATATTAATGGAGAAGTTCTACCGAGGGCTAGTTTTAGTGACACAGTCAGTTGCTAATAATGCAGCTGATGGTTGTTTCATGAACAAAACCTTTCGACGAGTGACCAACATACTTAACAAGCTAACGACTCATAATCAGGCTTGGCACTCCAACAATGCTAATGTGGTACCATATGGTAGTGCTATGATCCAGAATATTGTAAAGGAGAATCAAGACACCCAGTAAACATTGGCAAAACTTGCAACAAATATCTCCCTGCTAACGAAGAAGTTTGATGAATCCCAGATCAAGAAAGTAAATGTTTGTGAGGATGATACAGTTTTGCCAAAAGGGATGTACCATACTCAAGATGGTCCGTTCCATGATAGGCCACCTATGCAGGTTGAAGATGCTAATTATGTTAATAACTCTCAAGGGGGTTACCAAAGATAGAATTACCAAGGTGGCTATCAGAATCAGAATCAATGGAGACCTCAGCAAGGTCAAGGTGCTTACAACAATTCTGGGAACTAAACAATAATTTTGGTGGTGCGAACCAAGGGGGCTACAACAACAACAACAATTTCGGGAACAAGAGTTCCAATCCTTATATACCACCGAAAGGGCAGTCAACAGAGCAAGGTAGTTCGAAGGTTGAATCAATGCTTGAGAAGATTTTGGAAAATCAATCTAAGTCTGAAAGGACTTTATCTGGGCTGAAAGAAACAGTGGGTTCCCATACAACGGCTATTCAGAAGCTTGAGTCACAGATGAGGGATATTTCTAGAGAGCAACACCCTCCTAAAAAGGGAGGACTTCCGAGTGACACTATTCCAAATCCAAAGAATGTGGGAGGCGGTGTAGACCGTATGTTTGCCATTACTACTAGGAGTGGTAAAATAATCCAGGGGGGCTGATGAGAAGGTGATTGATCTTGAGCCGATAGATGGAGAGGATAAGGTGCAGTCTAAAGCACCCATTATTGCTGATGAGAATCCTACTGACAAGAAGGTTGATGATATTCCAGAGATGGTGAAGAAAGCTGATAACACAAGCAAGCAGGCTGTAAAAATGGCTCTCCGCCCTTTGACGCAGCTTTTCAAATCTAAACCTCCCTTTCCTTAGAGGTTGGTAAAGAAGAAGGAAGATGCTAAGTTCGAAAAGTTTTATGATCAGTTGAAGCAGTTATCTCTAAACTTTCCCTTCTTGGAAGCTATCAAGGAGATGCCGATTTTGCTAAATATTTGAAGGATCTGCTGACCAAGAAGAAGACGGTTCAACATGAAACCGTGAGTTTGACTCACACAGTGAGTTCCATCATTTCAACTACAACTGTTCATAAAAAGAGAGATCCTGGGGCGTTCACCATTCCTTGTTCTGTTGGGCACCGTGATTTTTGTCACGACCCAGCTCTGTGGGCCGCGACTGGTGCCCTATTTGGACACCCCAAACAGACTTACATACTAACTCATCATATTCTAATTTAACTCAGATTTCATATTAATCTTTTTAAACAGATCTGAAATTAAATATTATCTTAAGCGGTCGCGCGTGCAAAGATATCATATCAAAGCCAAAAAGGGGAGGCGGAATACACATCACCGAATGTATACACATATACAAATATATGGGCCACCATGGCCGCCATAGCAGACCGGACCTCATTAAGACGCAAATCATAAACAAAGCAAACACATATAGGACCCACGACCCACATATATGATTACAGGCCTCTACAAATCAAAACGGAAACATATGACGGGACAGGGCCCCGTCGTACCCCAATAGTCAAATATATAGAGGCATATGTACCAAAAGATATATACCAAAAGATGAGCTCCGTATCAAAGGAGCAATCCAAGATAGCAGAATATGTAGCCTACACTGGCGGGTCTCCTGCACGTATGTCTGTACCTACGGGCATGAAACGCAGCCCCCGAAGAAAGGGGGTCAGTACGAAAGATGTACTGAGTATGTAAAGCATAGAGTACAGAAACCCAAACCACAACTGAAGTGAAAGATACAGAAAGAGAATACTGAATCAGTAGACCAAAACCTGTGTTGAAAACATACGTACATAGTGCAAAATAAAACAAATCATGCATAAGGCTCAGGAACGTGGTCACCACTCCGACACTGGTGCCACAACACAGCATACTCCAGAAGGTTTCAAATCTCCATACAACCCCGAACATAACACATCATCACAACATATCGTATCATCAAAACATATCATAAGCCATATCACAGCATAACTCCATAAATGGTACCCGGCCCTATGGCGAGGTCTCGGGAACCGTAACACATCATACTGCCGAATATGTCATAATACGCACGATCACAAAACCGTCCCGGGAACCGGCGAACGATATCATAGCGGTAGGCACCAGCAGAGTAGTGCGGAAACCATATGCATATACACAATTAAATTCCAAGGCTCGACAAATAAACACATTTATATATTGAAATCAAAAAGCTCAAAGTAGGCATCGAGTCTGTCAGAATTAGTATACAAAAGATGTGAGCCTCTAAATTTACAAAACTTTCGAAAAATACCTCATAGGTCATTTTCTGAAAATTTAGTATCATTCATATTAGGGAGCCTTCAAATAACTTATGGAGCAAATCAAACGGAGCCTTAAATTCATAGGCAAAAGTTCCCTTTTGGTGTCATACAGAAATAGGTTAAATAAGACGAACAAAGAAAGTCTCGGTACTAGTGGGCCCACCTCGGGTAAAGTCAAGGGGGCGTACGAAATTTACAAATTTTAGACTCTATGGAGTCATCCATGAAAGTTTCGAGGCGATTCGGTTACGTATGTGAAAGTTACGAGCGCTTGAGCATTCCTTTCCAACAAACATAAGATTCTAATTCAATTTCATTGAATGAAATAGTACTAAAAGTAAACTCGGATTTCTATGAACAGAGTATTCCCTGAGGCTCAAATTCAAACCTAGTACATCTAAGACATGCCAAAAGAAGGAATGGTAGGGCTTTACATACCTTATTCGCGTCTTACGCTCGTCCGAACTCAACTCCCGTTTCCTCCAAAATCTACAATTAGTCATGGTTACCAAATATGAGTTTCAAGCTTTAAGAATTCAAACTTAAATCCCTATTTGTCTACCGAAATTTCGGCAGCACTTCCCCTATAAATTCAACATCCCCGAGAACTTACTCGGCCATAATATCAACAATCAACACCCACAACAATACCAACAACATCAACAACCACAATAAAACACATTCTAACGTAATTATTCTTCCTTTCTACATAAGGCGACAACTTCCATTCCAACTTCACAATATCAAGCTAATATCAACATTCTCATATTCATTTACTAACTCAAAGTTATTCAAACATAATTCACTAACATTTCAAGAAATACTCAAGGATTCAAGCAATCCCGCCAATTCCATATTCCATCCGAAACTTCAACAAATGCGACGAAACAACAAAGTCGCATAGTCTTCTTCCAAATTCATTAACAACAACATTAATTCACACTTTAGACCCTTACTTTCATAATTACATAAAAACTATATTAAAACACATAATTTCCCATAACAACATACATGCAATTTCAACGCCGACTTAAGTCGTTAAACCTTAATTTACGTCATAAATGCCACAACGACACAACTAACAAGCTAAATAAAATTTAATTCACTTCTCCCCTTCACCACTATGGCTCACGGCCATGTACACATCACACACACACACACGCCATACACCCACACACCACAATTCCATAATCCTCATCTAATTCCGATCATTATAACATATACACTTCTTCCATAACATAAAAGAATAGAATCATACCTTTTCTTCCAATTTCCACTTGCCGCAAACGTAGCCCTCTCGCTTAACTAATTATACCACGTTGAAAAGCGTCCTGAACTTAATAAGAATTCAAAAAGAAAGAGATTTTAGGATCACAATTGAAGGACTTGGAATTTTATTTTCCCCTTGGGTTCGGCCGAATGGCCTTGAAATGCTCTCAATTTTTTTTTGTGAGTTTTTCTTGAAGCTTCTAAGTGATAAGGCCTCTTAATATAAATTTAACACATGGGATTTGAGGGCATGGGCTTAGGCCAAGCCATTTGGCCGGCTACCCCTACTATTGGGCCTTAATTTCTCTTCTTTTTTTTTGATTTTCCTAGCCCAATTGGTTATGGCCCCATTTTGTAATTCCCGAAACTAATTTCCGAAATTCCAATTTTGCCCTTAGCCTTCCTCAATATTTCCGTACCAATATTCTTTCATGAACAACTCATATATTACATAAAATAAAAACATGGCCTTATTTCTTACAAGGCAAGAATATTCCAAATTTTTCAAATGCGCAAAAACACGGGATATAACAATTTTGCTCGTGCTTTGTGTGATAATGGGGCGAGTATTAATTTGATGCCTCTTGCTATATACAAATAATCAGGTTTGGGGATGCCAAGGCCGACTACTATGAGGTTACAAATGGCTGATAGGTCTATCAAAAGACCTATTGGGGTGGTTGATGATGTACTTGTGCGGGTTGGTGATTTTATGTTGCCCGCTGATTTTGTGATTCTTGACTGTGATGTTGATCGGGACATTCCTATTATTCTGGGGAGACCTTTCCTTGCTACAGGGAGAGCTCTGATGGATTCGGAGAAAAATGAAATCAAGTTCCGAGTCAATGATGAAGAAGTGACTTTTCAGGCTAGCAAAGGGATGAAGTTACCAAGTGCTTACAAGAGTATTTTGGTAATTGATTCGTTTGATGTTGTTGATGAAGCAGTGGAGTTCAAGATGGAAGAAGAAAGTTTGGGTGAAGCTCTAGCTGGTATTCTTATGAATTTCGATGCAGAAGACATGGAAGGCTATGAGGAGACGGTTAATTCACTTGTTGGGTTGGGCTCATATTCATACCACCCAAAGAAGCTAAATCTTGATATGGAAAATAGAACAACTCCTCCAGCAAAGCCTTCGATCATTGAGCCACCTAAGTTGGAGCTTAAACAGCTCCAATCACATCAGAAATATGAGTTCCTTGGTCCGGACAATACATTACCGGTGATTGTTTCAGCCCTATTGACTGAGGTGCAGATTTTACAGCTTTTGGAGGTGTTGAGGGAGTATAGGCATGCTGTTGGTTGGACCATAACAGACATTCGAGGTATTCCATTTGGTTAGATGCAGGAGGTCGTCAAGAAAGAGATCATCAAATGGTTAGATGCAGGAGTAGTTTACCCAATTGCTGATAGTAAATGGGTGAGCCCAGTCCAATGTGTTCCTAAGAATGGCGGTATCACTGTTGTGCCGAATGCAAAGAATGAGTTGATCCCAACCAGAACTGTCACCGGATGGAGAGTTTGCATTGACTATCGCAAGCTCAACACAGCCACTTGCAAGGACCATTTCCCTATGCCCTTCATTGATCAGATGCTTGATAGGCTAGCGGGGCGTTCCTAATATTGCTTCCTTGATGGTTATTCGGGCTACAACCAGATCAACATTGCTTTGGAAGATCAGGAGATGACCACTTTTACTTGTCCTTATGGGACGTTTGCATTTAGCCGGATGCCTTTTGGTTTGTGTAATGCACCAGCCACTTTTCAGAGGTGCATGATGTCAATCTTCTCTAACATGGTAGAGGATTTCTTGGAACTGTTCATGGATGACTTTTCTGTGGTAGGTGATTCGTTTGAAGATTGTCTTGGCCATCTGGGTCAAGTGCTAAAACGATGTGAGGAGACAAATCTCGTGCTTAATTGAGAGAAGTGCCATTTTATGGTGAAGGAAGGAATCGTCCTCGGTCACAAAATCTCTGAAAAGGGAATCGAGATTGATCAAGCGAAAATTGATGTGATTGCAAAACTTCCACCACCTATCTCGGTCAAAGGTGTCCGACGTTTCTTGGGACATGCTGGGTTTTACAGGCGATTCATCAAAGATTTCTCCAAAATTGCCAACCCAATGTGCAAGCTTCTTGAAAAAGAGGAGAAGTTTGCGTTTGATGATAAGTGTCGGAAGGCGTTTGAGGAGTTAAAAGAGTGTCTCACTAATGCTCCTATTATTGTTGCTCCTGACTGGTCCTTGCCATTTGAACTGATGTGTGATGCTAGTGATTTTGCAATAGGTGTTGTGCTTGGGCAGAAGCACAATAAAATTATGCACCCGATCTATTATGCAAGCAGAACACTGAATGCTGCCCAGATGAATTACACAGTGAATGAGCAAGAGCTGCTTGCCATTGTGTTTGCTTTTGAGAATTTTCAGGCCTACTTGTTGGGGTCCAAAGTAGTGGTTTACACTGATCATGCAGCCTTGAGATACCTCATGGCAAAGAAGGAAGCAAAGTCGCGACTGATCAAATGGGTGCTATTGCTGCAAGAGTTTGATTTTGAGGTGAAGGACCGCAAGGGCACTGAAAAACAGGTTGCTGACCATCTCTCTCGGCTTGAAGAGGCTGGGAGACCTTCTGATGAGCTTGATATATATGATGCTTTTCCGAATGAGAGGGTGTTGGTTGTGTCAATGGAGGTGGCACCGTGGTATGCTGACATTGCCAATTATTTGGTAACAGGCATAGTTCCAGAAGATATCAAAGCCTACCAAAAGAAGAAATTCTTGCGGGATGCTCGACAGTACTATTGGGACGAGCCTTATTTGTTCCGAGCATGCGCTGACAACATCATTCGGTGTTGTGTTCCTGAAAGTGAAGTGATGGAGATTCTAAAGGTGTGCATGACTCTCCTGTTGGGGGTCATCATAGCGGAAATCAGACTGCGGCTAAGGTACTTGCGTGCGGCTATTACTGGCCGACCATTTTTCATGATGCTAGTCTATTGGTGCGGTCCTGTGATCAATGTCAAAGGCAAGGGAATATCGGCAGAAGGCAAGAGATGCCGATGAATTTTGTTATGGAGGTATAAGTGTTCGATGTCTGGGGGATTGACTTTATGGGACCCTTTGTGAGTTTGGGTGGCATGAAATACATCTTGGTTGTTGTGGACTATGTGTCAAAATGGGTAGAAGCAGTGGCTTTACCTAATAACGAGGCCAAGAGTGTTATGGGGTTCCTCAAAAAGAACATATTTACTCGTTTTGGTACTCCGAGGGCTATAATCAGCGATGGTGGATCCCACTTTTGTAATAGAGCTTTCGCTTGACTGATGGAGAAATATGGTGTAAAACATAGGGTGGCAACACCTTATCACCCTCAGACAAGTGGACAGGTTGAAGTATCTAATAGGGAGATCAAGAGTATTCTAGCGAAAACAGTAAATGCAAATAGAACTGATTGGGCCCGCAAGCTCGATGGTGCTCTATGGGCATACAGGACTATTTTCAAGACTCCAATTGGGACTTCACCCTTCAAGCTTATATTCGAAAAATCTTGTCACTTGCCAGTTGAACTTGAGCACAAGGCTATGTGGGCGCTGAAGAAACCGAATATGGATTGGGAGGAAGCAACCAAGCTCAGGTTGTTTCAACTAAATGAGATGGATGAGTTTCGGTACTAGGCATATGAGAGTGCATCACTTTATAAAGAAAGGATGAAGCAATACCATGACAAGAAGATCCCGAAGCGAAAGTTCTACAAGGGTGACCCTGTATTGTTGTTTAACTCTCGATTAAAGTTGCTGTCTGGTAAGCTTAAATGAAGGTGTTCTGGTCCGTTTGAGGTGGTAGGTGTTTCACCCCATGGAGCAATTGAGTTAAAGTCCGGAGATGGAACTCGGACATTTAAGGTGAATGGGCAGAGATTGAAGGACTATCACGGAATGGTTTCGGAGGATAGGATTGTTGACCGCTACAGGTTGAAGCACCTCGAAATGAACAATGATCTGGTGTACCAAGATAAGGAGTGAATGGTCACCACCGTCGTGCCGCGAAGTTAAATCAAGCGCTCCTTGGGAGGCAACCCAAGTGTAATGTTTATTTTTCTTTTGTTTGTTTTTTACTACATATAGGGTAATGGTTGTTTTGGTACAGGAATATATTGCAGAAAATATTGCTGAATAGCAGGTAAGTCAAGTAGTAAGAAGACTGTTTTGTGACATTGTAAAATACGCCTATAGTTTACGGACCGTATTTCACAATACGGCTCGTAAAATGGGGCGTATTTAACAATGTCACAAAACAGTAAGCACTGTAATGCAACATGACAGTTTACGACCATGGAAGACGGACCGTATTTCATAATACGGTCCGTAAATCTGATCGTAATCTTTCATGAGACAATACAGTGTACTGCCCACATCAACATCTCTAAATACGGGTCATAAATCACTTTACGGACCATATTTAGAATTAAAAAAAAACGCTGTAAATATAAGAGAAGGCAGCGATTTAAATCACGGGCCGAGAGAACCGTTTCTTTCCATTAACTTCCCTCTCCATTAACTTACCTCTCAATCAACTTCCCTCCTTCTCAACCCCCACGATTTCCCACCAAAAAAAAAACCCATCATCTTCCATTTGCTAAACTCCATAAATACACAACTCACACTAAAAAATAAACCCACTCTCACAAAATTCGTAATCTCTCTGCCCTAGGTTTAAATTTGGTTGTGATTGAAGTTGTGCTCTCAAGGTCTTTGCTTATTGTGATTTGTTGGTTCATCATAAAAAGGTATGATTGACACTCTCCACTCTTATTTTACAGCAGTGAGTTTGAACTTGACGGTAAGTATTGATTAGGCTAGGTTTTGTGAAATTAAGTGCTTTCTTACCTTGGTTAATGATCTTTTGAGGGGATAACAATGTTAAATTCTTATAAGTCTCTTGGGAAGTTGTAAATAAAACCCAAATGGGTTGGAGGGCATTCCATACTTTAAAATTCAAAATTTGAAGTTTTGGTCTGCCCACCAATAGCTTGACTCTTGAGGGATTTATGAAAAATTGGTACAAAATTAGGTGAAGTTTGAGTAACCTAATCCCCAAAACAATGTGAAACCAAGATGTGTAACGAAATCAAGAAATCAAAACATGTTCTAGGTCTGTGATGCGAAAAACGATCTCACTTTACGGACCGTATTTCAGTTTACGGTCCGTTTTTAAGCATTGCACGAAGGAACAAAAAGGTCTCCAAGAAAATGAGCAGTTTACGATCTCAGTTTACAGATCGTATTTTAATTTACGGTCCGTCTTTTGAGTGTACGGTCACAGACAGAACACAGTTTTTGTGCACAGTCAGTTTGTCTTATTTTTTATCAGATGCCCCATGGTAGCTAATATGATGTGTCGTTTACAGGAATGGGTCAGAAAAGGAGTACAAGGAAAGCGGGGGCCAAAAGCACTGGCACAAGAAAGAAAGCGCGCTCGGATTCGAGGTTGATAGATGAACCCTCCATTTCGGAAGGGGAACAATCAGGATCCGAGTGCGCAGAGGTTATACCGCCACCAAAGGTCAGGGGGCCCCACGCAAGGCACATCGGCAAGGCCATCACAACCCCCACCTATGACCCCATCCAAGTCTGCGTCGGAAGCCTCCCAGTCTGAAGAGGGGGATTCTGACGTGGAAATATCAAGCAGGGGGGCAGCCCACCAAACAGATCAGGAGAGTGACTCAACAGGGCCAAGTGATGGTAATGATTCGGATGATGGTACGCCGCCAGAGGGTCATAAACTGGCCGTCAGGACCAAACGGCTGGAGGAAGAAAAACTTCGGTTCTCGGTCAAAGGGTCAAAGAAATTGTATGACCAATGGATGGCTGGGACAGAAACTGGGGGACAGCCGCAGCGAAAAATATTTGAGGAGCGGCGATTGATTTTCGATGGTATCTTGGCTCATCCATAGCTGGATGTGTTTACTCATGAGCCGGGAGACTATGCTCCGCACATTGTGCGGGAATTCTATGCAACATATGGGGCTGTATTGATGTCAATGAAGAAGCCGAGTCGTGCTTGGCATGAGATACCCATTCTGGAGAATGTGACAGTTTGGAACTCACTTGTCGATATTTCCTCCAAAGCCATCAACAGAGTCCTGTTCGATAATGATTTTGTGGCGCCCACTAATCTGAGCCTGTTCCTAGACAAATGAGACAGGAAAGACAAGAAATCTGTGCGGGAATGGACTGCTGCGATTATCACATCTGAGCCACATAAGCAAAAATGGACTAATGATGGGACAATCAAGATTGCTAAAGGTTGTTTGTCCACGGAAGCTAAGTTTTGGTGGACGTTGCTTCGGTACAAGATCACTCCAACCCAGGCGGATAATACCCTCTCCACTAGTCAAGCAGTCACTATGTCTCATTGATGTCAAAGTATCCGATGAATATTGGGGAGCTAATAGCTGAGAAACTGCATGTGCGGGCATACAAGCCTAACCAGAACATGGTATTTCCGTGTCTTATCACGGAATTGTGTAGATGGGCAAGGATATTTCAGCTTCCAGAATGGGACGGCACCATCACAGCTGCTCGTATGGGGGATTGGAGGAAGAATAAGGTAAAGGGCAAGAAGGACCAAGAGGTAGATCAGTCAGGTGATGACGTGCAGAGTTCGAGAAAAAGCACGAAGTGTATCAGGCTAGACTGGATAGTTTTGAGGCGAAATTGTTGACTCGAGAGCAGACCACACCTGGTGGGGAGTCTGTCTCATTGAGGAGTGAGTTGGATAAGCTGAAGAAGGAGCTTGAGGCACTCAAAGTGAAAGGTATGGTAGCCGCACCAGTGCCAGCACCACGTGCCATTTTGCCTAATACGTTTAAGGTGTTGGATCTGATGGATTCTGAGGAGGAGGCGGAGGATGCCGAACCCTTTATTCGAGATACAGGAAAGAGGGTCTGTGAGCCATCTGAGGACCTAGATGAGTTGGCCAAGAGATTAAAGACGACAGAGAAGAAGGAAATGCAGCAGGCGATTTTTCAATCGTTAGTTGAGCCGCAGTGCCAACTAGGAGAGTCCACGAGTCAACCGCCAGATACAGCGGGCCAGTCGTGAGTTTCGTACAGCACCAATGGAGCTAAGGTACCACCTCTTTCCCTCGTTCTTATAAGTGAAACACTGAGACAGTGCTTGATTCTTTAGTTGGGGGTGGGACTATTTGATAGTAGTGTAGAATAAATATGTGTTTAGGAACCCCTTCGGCTTTTCTTTGCCAGAGTTCTTTTCCTGAGGGGGGTTTTATTTTGTTGAAACTGGCATGTTTAGGACGTTGCTTAGGTTGAGTAGAGTAATATTAACTTATTTGGTGTTACTTTGTAACTGCTGGCATGTGTTATGGTTTGTTGGAAATTTTGGACCCCTAGAAAATTTGAAATGACTACTTAGGAGGTCACAAGTGTAAAAATAATTGTCCTTATGCCAATGTGTGTGTGAGTTGTTAGTTTACTTCTGTTTAAGCGTGTATAATCTAGAACTTTCCTGGGTGGTCTTGTTTGAAATCCGAAAGTTAGTTTGGTTGTGAAATGATCTTAGGCTTTCTTTGTGTAAATAGTCACTCTGCCTAAATAAGCCTCACCAAAAGCTGATAATATCCCTAGTTTCCCTTTTAGAGCCTTTTGACCTTTTTCTTGGCTAGCCAAATATGAAACCTCACCCGTTGTGCAATTTATCCATCTTCGCACCCGTTCCCTCCTTGATGCTACTAGATAGATGAGGCAAAGTGCCTAAGTTGGGGGTGAATTAAATGTGAAGTAGATGTTAACAACATAAGTTGGGGGTGGTGGAGTTTTCTAGTGGAGATTCGATGTGGTAGTTGCATATATATCAGAAAAATTTAACACAAAAAGATTTGCAAGTTGGATAGGAATAAAACCACATTGAGGTCAAAACCTTGAAAGAAAATAAAGGGGTTGGAAAGAAAAGAGGTGAATCAAGGTGAAGAGATGTTGTAGTATTCAAGGAGGGTGAGTCACTAATATCCAAAAAGTATCCTACCCGTCCCTAAGCCTACATTACAAGCCAAAACAAGCCCTAATGTGATCACAACCGAACGAGCCTAGGATGAAAACATAGAAAATGAGGGCAAGCCTATGGTATTTGCATGTGTAGATATGAATTTATTTGTGAGTGTGAGTGTTTTCTCTTCTCTTTCATCTTTATCCCATTCTTGTTGTATATATGTGTGTTGGGACATTCTTTGGTCTATGTGAGGGCATAAGGATGAGAATTGAGCAAAATAAAGTGACTGCCTAAAGTAGCGTTTGGGTGCATCATAATGTGTTCAATAAGGTAATGTCATGCATTGAAGCTTCATTGTTAGTCATAGCATTCTTGAGTATGTATATTGCTTTGAAATAGAAAATTGGGGTGGTCCTTTGAAGAAAAACAGGCATGCCGGTAGTTCAGAGTCAAAACCAATATAGACATTGTTATTCTATGATATCTAGGTGTAGATTGAGTCATTGTTTTGTATGGCTTGCTTGAGGACAAGCAAATACTTTAAGTTGGGGGTGTTGATGTGGCGTGATTTTACGCCACAAATCGATGCTTTTATGCTATAAGTTTTACTTGTTTTTAAGCAAGTCTATGTGATTTTACGTGGTTTTTAGTGTTTTTTAGGAAACGGAACAGATTTGGAATGAAAACAGTTGAAAGTGCATAAGTGGTCGTACACTAAGTTTACGGTCCGTATTCTAAAATACGGGTCGTATTCCATGGGCGTATTAAAGAATAACAAAACTAGAAAGGCAGGCTGAGGACATGGTGATTTACGAATAATTTTTACGAACCGTATTCCACTTTACGGTGCGTATTTCAAAGCGTATTTAACAATTCGAGCATTTGGCAGAAAGTTGGAGTTTTGGAAGTTGAAAGACAGTTGGGTAGTTTACGAGCCATAAACCAATTTACGGTCTGTATTTCAAGAGATTGAAGTTGCTCAAAACTAGAAGGACGACTTGGTCGTAAACTGGTTTACGGTCCGTATTTCACTTTACGGACCGTATTTCATATCGACGGGGAACAAAGTGCAAATCTGCTACTTTTACGTTTTCAGAACCTATAAATAGTCATTGTAGGGTTTTTATAGTTATCAGTTATTATATTTTTTTTCTGTTGACTTAGAACATTAAATACTCTCTAGTTTTTGAAGTTTCAAACATCAATACAAGTATTATCAATTCCTCTTTTCTTCCAAAGTAAGTAATTATGAATTCTTCAATTTCTTATTTCTTGTTCTTTCTCATGAGTAGCTAAATTCCCTTACTAGGGTTGTGAACCCAATGATAGGTGTTTTGTGATTGGGTTTGTGATTGATATACACATAATGGATTACTAGGGTTTATTTATTCTTCATTCATAATTAATGGTTGCAAACATTGATTAAAGCCATAAACCCTGATTTATTTGGGAAAGTAATTAGGGTTGGTAAGAATAAATAACAAGGACTCAAAGCTTTAAACTTTGTTTAATAAATTCACTTAGGAATAAGAAGAATTTACTTGGCATGATTAATCGTTCTTCATAGTTACTTTCTTGTATTTGGGAAAATCATAGAAAGAGATAATCTTTATTTATTGGGAAATAGTAGAGATTCATATAGAGATTAAGTGAATTCATACAATGATCCATTAGGAGTATATCAAGAGCAATACCCATGATCATACATCCTATCTAACGGGGACACAACCTTAGTTTCTTTTACCATAAATTTCCACCAAAGCAAGTCGATAGCAATTAGTTATAGAAAAACCAACTATTACCAAAATCATCGGATTAAGACATTAGACCTAAGCTTAGCATCCTACGACTTTAGTAACCTTTTCACACCATATTCCATGTGGGATTCGACCCCAACCTTGTTTGGTTACTATATTTGACAACGTCCGCGTTATACCATTAATAGGTGTAATTTGAGCGTATCAGTGTGCATCTGACGATTCGTTGCCTAGAGACTCCTCTATCTCTATCTTTATTTTCTTTCAATCAGACAGATGTTTTTAGCACATGAGACTTGTATTTTCTAGACATTACTTAGGTTCTCTTGTACAAGTCAGACCAGTTCCTTAGGGATTGTATTTATATTCCGCACTTATGATTATTTATGATTCAGTCTTCCACTTATTCTGCTTTATTTACTTTGTTATGGTTCGAATTGATGATTTGGGAAAGGGTTCACCTACCAAGGTGGGAAATGGTAAGTGCTCGTGCAACTTAGTGAAATTGGATTGTGACGAGTTGGTATCAGAGTCGTTGGTTACCCGATCTATAAGTATAAAGCATGTCTAGTAGAGTCTTACGGATCGGTATGATGAGCTCCATACTTATCTGCAAGAGGCTATAAGACATTTAGAAAACTTTCAATTCTTTCTTTCATTCGTGCTACTTCATTCGAATTGGTATCTAGTTGATTCCAGTTAGCATCTGAACATCTTTATCTTAATCACCTACGAAAGGTGGAAACTCATGCTTAAATTCTTATGTGAGCGGTTTTGTTATGACGTGGCTTGGTATAGTATGGGATATGTCATCCTGATTCAAACACGTGACCAAGTTTAGTTTCTAGCTATAGCTTGAGGTTTCAGTTGTGTGGAATCGTGGTTAAGACTTGTTTATTGAGAAGAGTATAAGAGTTAAATGATCTCCATGTTTTCAGTGTTGGGTTGCTCGGAGTAGAAAAAGTGCATTTATGGCTTAACAACAGTGAATTATCTGAGGACATGATTGGTTTTGGTAAAGGTTTCAACATCGTCAAGGCATTATAATGGTTTGCGTGACACGGGTGTACAAATGACTGGTCAATAATTCATCTGTGGTATGGCATTAGATGTGGATATGCAGGGATGAGTATAAATTCAGTAAGGATCATTGAATTTGCAAAAGTATAGTGACCGCGTGTAAGAAAGAAAAGAAGTTGAGAATAAGGACATAAAAGATGACTTTTATGGAAAACGTGTAACGAAGTAAGATTTCTTATGGTATTTTGGTATAATTACTTTTCGTGTTAATGGGACGGACACGTAGGGAAGAGGATTTGGATAGATAAATCTCTGCTACTAGAAAGGGAAAAATTGGTATCTGACGTGTTTATCAGCATAAAGTTGCAAATGGTATGAGAGTGGATTCCGTATTCGATCATGAAAAGTTAAGCTGGGCTTCGATATGAATATATGGTAGTGGTTTGTGGGTTCTTCTAGGGAAGTGGTTATTGATTCTAGATCGGAAAGCAACGTTACTAGTCGCTAGTGGGGACCTAAGATACCGGGTAGGGATAGTCCTGATTTTTCGGTAAGGGCTATGTTCGCCGGTTCGTTGTGTTTAGAGGAATGATAAGGAGATCGTGGAATCAAGAGATAGTTAATTTGAGGTTACATTACGGTCATACATATTAAAATATATATATAAGGGTCCGTGTTTAGTTGGTAAGTTGGTTACGTCATGGGCCAATAGGAGCCGATTTCAATTAATAAGAATGACTCTAGTGTTGGACAAGTGCGATGTTCTAGTACTCAAGGAGTTATCGGGCGTTGCATCTAATTTTGGATTATGGCTGAGAGCTTGTACATGTTGTGTTAGTTTCAGCTAGTTCCTGTTATTACTGGTGTTGCTACTCGGTTGAGTTTATCGAATGAAGAGGATAATCGCATGAATGGTTAGAGGTGTTTTGGTCCAACAATTGAGATGTTCGAAGAGGTAAATCAATAATGAGGTTCAAATTAATTTGAGTTAAGGAAATGTGAGCAAAGGCACCTTGGTGGAGGTAGGTTGGGACATTAGTAGGACTGTGTATGTGACATGGTGGATTTAGAGAGAATTCAGTTTTAGAGTTGAGTGAGTTAAGGCAACTTTAGTGTGTAGAGTGTGTGGTACTCTACTATCTCCAAGATTGACTCGGCTAGTTTGTAAGACTTATGATTATGCGGTATTCTAGTGATTGGTTTCGAGAAATGGTCAGACGGTGGCGGTAAGAGTGAACTGATAGAAATTGAGGATTTGAAATTCAAGAAAAGGTATAGTTGACTGAGAATCGGTAAGAATAAAGTACATTTTGGAATTACTTAGGTCCATAGAGATTAGGGTGTCATTATGTTGCATAATTCAGATGAGGTATGACTGTTGAGTAAGCTTAAAGAAGGGAGTCTACAGAAATGGGCTACATGATATGATGAAAATATGTAGGCAAGACTTATGGATGTGGCTTATGTGGTACACAGTTGTATAGTTTCGTAATACCCTACAGTGGATGAGTTTATTTGGTTTTAAGAGAAAGAAATTGTGAAGGTCCTATTTATGAGAAGGCTGGAGTTATTTTTTGAGATGAGACAGTAGTCGTGGTAGTGTGTTATGCTGCAAGTAATATTGATTGGATATCTTGGGTAAGTACTTTTGGATATTAAGGACTCGAAAATAGTTAAGCTAGGTTGGCACAAGAGATTGTGAGATTTGATGCTTTCAGAATTGTTATGGGCATATCGAGGTATTACAATGAGGGGTTCGATTGTTAAAGGGTTATTATTGAGGCTACAGGTTTTTGTGTTGAAAAGTTTGGGGTGTATCAGATTTGCGTATCGGGTAAGGGTTGAGAAACTCGAAGGTTGCATTCATAAGGTAGAGTTCTTTGGTGCTCAGTTGACAGCTTGGATAGAACTTAGCTTTTGGAGTCTAGGATGACAGATATGATTTATTATGAGTGAGGAATAAATTAGAGTTGACCGCCTCAGATGTGTGGTATGACTGTGATTGGTTTCGAAAAGTTGGAGTCAGTTTGAGTGGCTATTGGTGGTATTCAGGGGTTGTGCATTTATTCTGGGTTAGGATTGTTTGGTTAGAGCTTGACTATGGTTATACTCCCTGAGGGACTTATAGGTTCCCAATAAATCACCTTCACGGATTCGATGAGTTTCAGTTCAAATTTAAGGTATGACAGGTCTATCGATCTTTATCAGAGTTTGTAAGTGGACTTGATTGTATTTTACCAGGAGCAGCCATTCAGACAGATATAATGGTTTTATGGATACTTGGTAATGATTTGAGGAGGTACTATGGTTGGGAGAGGTCTTTAGAGTGATCAGATGATTTTTTACGGATTTGGATCGGCTCGGTATTCTGTGGTATGCTTCCTGTAATCTGATCTGAAGGTTTGAAAAGACTTAGAACTAGAAAAGTCGGCTACGAGTAAGATTAGTTTGATGGAATTGCTCAAGGTTGCTCTGATGAAACAAGAATTCTTTTCTTGAAAGAGTAATTCATGGCTTCAGGCCTGTGTTTATGTGTTTATAAGAAATCGTGGTGAAAAGGACGACCTTAGAAAGTGTGAAAGAAAGGTTAGCGAAATCAGGATATTACACCTGTTCAGAGTAGGTTATGATCGTGTCTATGTCTAAAGGTTTGTGCTGTTTGTGAAATGTTTGTAAGACCTATTGATCGCTTTTACAGGTATGGTTATGTTAAATCAGAGAATTTCGGTAAGAGCAGCTCTTTTATTTAGGGATCAATTGTGAGAGCATTTCTAGCATGATAATATGGAAATTAGGTCTTGAAGCTAAGTTAGAGAAAATTTGACTGATAAGGTGAGAGCGTAGTGATTGTGACGTACTTCGTGTCGTGGAGGCTTTCATGTTGTTATGATAATGATTCCTTGGTTACCGTCAGCTTTCATACTCTCCTTCTTCATTTGAGGATAAACGATTGCTTAATTGGTATCTAATGTAATGACCCATTTGGTCGTTATAGTGTTTTGACCCTTTTACCTCCGATGACCCTTTCCCGAGCCCTATTAGTACTATTTTGACCCGTGGGGACGGGTGGCACAGTTCTCGAGGTCATCAGGTGAGTTTTAGTGAGAATTTTGAGAATTTGAGCCTTTAAGCAAAAAATGTTTGACCCAAAGTTGATTTTTTAGGTAAACGGACCTTTTTCGAAATTTCGTCGATGTCGAGAAGTCCGGTGGTCGTTTTTTACTATGTGGGATGTTCAGTTCGCTCCCTAAGGGACTTGGGAGCATTTTGGGCTATTGGTTGGGAAGTTGGTCTTAGGTCATTGGGGGTTGACTTGCTCAATTAGACCTCCGTTGGAAATTTCAAGGCCCCGGGTGAGTTCGTAGCTCGTTTTTATGCATGTTTGTTTAGTATCTATGGGGCCTCGGGTGATTATTAGATTTCGGGTTGAAACTTATAGAAGACCAGAAAGTTTCTAGTGTCTAGTGTCTATTGTAGTGGCACCAGGCTCGCAATAGCGCTCCCGCTGTAGCGAGGGACCGACTGCTGTAGCGTGTGGGAAGGAATTGTGGCGAGTCGCCCCAGTGGACAGATATCCGCTGATGTGGACTCGTGATAGCGAATGGAAAGCCATCGTAGCAGTTTGTCGAGTTCTCGTGGTGGTCGCCATAGCGGACCGAGTGGCGCTGTGGCGAGCTCGCTGCAGTGGATGGCGAGACAAAATGCCTTTTTATTGCTAAGTTAAAAACCCTTAAACTCTACCACTTCTCTCATTACTCTCTAAGCATACTTTTGGCGATTTGGATAGCTTGGAATTGAATCTTCATTGTGGTAAGATCCTTAACCTTAAGACTTTATTATTTACCTTCCTTAATCCTCAACCCATGCTAGAAATCTTTAGAATCAAATAGGGAAGATGGGTTTTTATGATAATTTCTTGAAATGAGTTCTAGACTTCCTAAACGGAATTTGATGATGAAAATGACAATTATAACCATAGAATTTGATGAATTCATTGCTGATAGGCCTAAACCTTCCATTATTAGTGATTAATTTGTGGATTGAAAAGTTAGGGTTTATACCCAAAATTGGGGGTTTCACTTTAATTCTGAATTTGGCTTAATCTTGCGTTAATCTAGTAACTGAAGAGTGGATTTTGATCATCTAGAACATGAATTACCATTTCCGCTTTTGAATTGCCTATTTTACCCTTGTGGGTCCATTTCCCCATTAGTTAGAATTCGAACTAAATTAGAAGTCTAGAAATAGGGGTATTGTTCTTTTTGATTTCTAATGTAGAATTCGAATATGGTTAGACTTTGAGTATTTATAGGCGCAATGAAAGGGAAAGGCTAAGGTTTGATGGTTCGTGGCTCTTGTTCAGCATTCCAAGTAGGTTATGGCTTAACTTTCAGTTAGACTCCGGTTAGCGAATCACATGTCGATTTAGTGATTGTTGGAGAAATCATGTACGACTTCCAGTATGAAGTTAGGATTCCTAGGTTGGTACTGTTGTCATGACCCAATTCAGCTAAGTCGCGCGGGCACCTACCTTTCCCACCTCGGTAGGCGAACCTTCAACCAATGATAGTAAAAATACAATCAATTAATTAAATAATAGGAAGAGATAAAATCACGTAAGTCTGATGACAACAATATAGAAATGTGCAGATGTAAGGAAAATACACCCCAGAGTCTAGTCTAACCCATACAAGAGCCTCTAACTAGAACATACAAGTCTGGAATATCAATAATACATCAAGTCTGAATATGTATTGGAATAGAAAATAAGACATAGATAAAGAAGAATCTTCAAGGCGGCGGACATCTCGTGCTCACCCTGTAGACTCTAAGCAACTCTCGGAGCGACTATCAGCCAGGAGAAACAAAGGTAGATCCCACAAGGAAATCTACATTCATAAAAAAATGCAGAAAGTACAAGTCAATACAAAACCATAGTACTGGTAGGTATCATAGGCCGACTAAGTTTAGCTAACATAATCCAGACAATAAAGTAAGATAAACAGGTAAAACAACAAGCATAAGTCAAACACAAATCAGAAACCAAGTACACATCGTCACCTAGGTTATATCATCTAAACCCAAGTGTGCCAAGTCTCAACATAATTAATTCGAATTCAAATAACACTAGTATATCAACAGATCATCAACATAAAGCCATAGTGCAATGCAATGCAATAATGTATGATATGTGAATGCAATCCAATGTTGTGTACATATGTACTCTGGACGGAAGTATTGACGTCTCAGTAGCACAACCCATAGGGGACTCGCGGAGTCCATGTTCCTCATGGTCCGTCGACAACCTGGATACCGATACCTCACGATCCCGGTAAAAACCTCGGGAATCGTTACCACATAACAACGATTCCGAGACAACCATCGGATATCGGTCCTCACTTCACTCTCATCCAACTGAGCCCAGCTCATCATTCCTCAAGTATCATCAATGTATCAACAGTATATCATGAAGGATGAGAATGCGTGCAATGTATCAGTTCAATGTCAATAATCAGATCAATATCACAAGTACCAAGCAATGGTACGCCAACAATATCATAAAAAGGCTACATAAGCCATATAGAATACTATCCTCGTATCAAACCTCAACGAGTAAGGTTCCACAATATCTTGAACAAGATATATCAATAGTCTCCAATATCTACTATCACCACGCTGCATCAAGCCAACAACAATATAACAAATCAAGTCACAACACAACGGGGTGGCTAGCCCCAATCACACAATAGGGCCCAACCTAAGACAATATCCAACCCAACTTCATATCCTAAAGTTTACTGTCACACCCCAACCTTGGTGAGGCGTGATTTTCACCCAGCACCTTACGGAAATCGAGCGAACAAACTAATAACTCACATCCGCTATGTCTCAAACGGCAAAATAAGGCCAAGAAGGCCAACTATGAATATAAAGTAATGCATACATATATATATGTAATGGGCCTGTGACATCCACATATCCACTAACAAGACACAAATGAGTTGTACAGAGGAATCTATCTACAAATCCTCTATGAACATGACTGAAGTACAGAAGTCGGGACAAGGCCCTCGACATACCCTCTTGTCAAAAAAAACATATACAACTCAGACTCAGTAATGCTCTAGGAAGAGATGGTGCCCACCAATCAAAACTGGTACCTGAAAACAACCTACTACGGAAGATCCGTGTCTCGTCTACTTGCACCTGCGGGCATGAACACAACGTCCATAAGAACGGATGTCAATACGAACAATGTACTGAGTTGTCAATACGAACAATATACTGAGTATGTAAGGCATGAATAATAGTATGATATCAGAATGAAGATAACATAAGATAAAGTAAGCAGTTATACCTCGTACTCTTCTTAAGATCTCTATCATGTAAACTACTCGTCTACAGGAAAAACATTTCATACACATCCATACACAACATACATAAATATTCATTCACATACACTTACTATACATATATCTATCATATCCGTACCCGGCCCTTTCGGGACTCAGTGTCATCCGTACCCGGCCCATTCGGGACTCAGTGTCATCCGTACCCAGCCCTTTCGAGACTCGGTGTCATCCGTACCCAGCCCTTTCGAGACTCGATGTCATCTGTACCCGGCCCTTTCGGGACTCGGTGTCATTCGTACCCGGCCTTTTCGAGACTCAGTGTTATACCCAACTGATCAGTGGGAGTGCAAAGCATATGTCACGACCCAAATCGATGGGCCATAACTAGTGCCCGAGCTGGGCACCGGTATACGACCCGCGAGATATAATCAGATTGAAACTAAAAATAATATGGCACTCTGTAAAAGCATGCTGTGAACTCATCGTATCATATATCAGAAAGAACCTATCTCCTGAGAAGTCATAGTTAACCAAAACATAACAAATATGCAAGCCGACAAGGCTGCCGCTATACACGGGGACGTCCAAGACGAACGACATTGATATAGCTGACCAAACTGTATATACACAACCCAGATATGTCTACAGACCTCTAAGAGTGTAACAAAGTCTACGTCAAAAGGGTCTAGACCAAAATAACTCAAGCTCCGGAACAATGGAGCTCTCCAAGCAGCTGGGCAGAAGTCCTAAGTCGGAGCATCACCAAACTGAGTGTCTGTACCTGCGGGCATGAAACGCAGCCCCCGAAGAAAGGGGGTCAGTACGGAAAATGTAATGAGTATGTAAAGCATGAAGTACAATAAAGAAGATCATGGCTGAGCAAAAGGTTGACAGGAGACGAGTATGATAATCAAAGATACCAATGCATCTGTGCCTTATAAGATGAGTCATGCATACATATATAATATACCATACTCGGCCATCTAGTGAGGGACTCGGTGAGATATTTATATATATACCGTACCCGGCCCTTTAGTGAGGGACGTAGTGAAATCACCATATGCATACCGTACTCGTCCATCTAGTGAGGGACTCGGTGAAATCATTACATATATACCATACCCGGCCCTCTAGTGAGGGACTCGGTGAAATCATCACATATATACCGTACCCGGCCCTCTAGTGAGGGACTCGGTGAAATCATCATATATATACCGTACCCGGCCCTCTAGTGAGGGACTCGGTGAAATCATCACATGTATATCGTACCCGGCCCTCTAGTGAGGGACTTGGTCAAATCACCATATACATACCGTACCTGGCCCTCTAGAGAGGGACTCGGTGAAATGAGGCCATAACAATGTGTATGAATAGAGTATTAGAAGCAATCATATACAAACTGAATCATCATTTGAGACTTGATAGAATAGTTAGAATAACCAACACTTCAAAATCAAAGACAACTGTCATGTCATGTACCACTGAGAACTAGAGTTCATTGGAGTCATGTGTGTACGTCGTTCGCTCACTTTAGGTAATTCATGACGAAAAGAAGGAAGGGATTACTTTACATACACTTTTGAGCCTTCAGAAGTAGAGTCATCATCAATGAGTAAAATTGAGAAAATCTAGAAGTAGCTCCACATTCTCATATTCGCTTTGAAATCATAAACTTGAGTTCTTAAAACACGAAATCATCATTATCGTTGTCACCATCATAAAATCATTCTTATCCTCCACATCATGAGAAGCTTTAAGAACCATGGACTTTTAGTTTTTGAAAACAAGAAGGTTACTGAAACATTTATGAAATCATACCATAGGAATCATGCCTTTGAAAGAAAGGGACGAGCCTTATCATAACTGTTCAGCCACCAATTATCTACACTTATTCGTCCGAGCTCGCAAGTCTACATTTAAGAGGATTCACATAATCGTTAGACTCATCGTAGTATATTTGTGCTAAGCTCTCAAGTCAAACTATTTTATATCCTGCTGAAAATCGGGCAGCATTTCCCCTGTTTATATGCCTAGCCCGGAATCTCAATTCAACAACCAATAAGAACAATAACACCAACATCAATAACATCATTTCCAACACAAATATGTACCATAAAACAGCCCACACGCTGTTTTTCCAAATTCCATAACTAACCAACTTACTACACAATTATTTAACGACTTTATCTCCGTAAATAAACCTTAAATAATACCAAAAGAGAAATATTCATACCTCTTTCTTGGTTAAACGATAATATCTTCAAGATTCCACCTTGAATACAAGCTAAATCCAATGCAAGTTAATACCGTGATTACAACTACGCATTATCCGAGCCTTGATTAGCTAAAATCACTCAATTCTCTCAACTTTTTATGACCAAAATACCCCTATATGTGCTGAGCTCCCAATCTGTTTTTTTTTGTGAAAAAAATGGGGTTTTTCCCCTTTTATAAAGTTCAAATTCGGGGGTCTCTGTAGCATTTTACTGTAGTTGTATTGTAGCAAGTCGGTACTGTAGTAGTATTGTAGCACGCATTTCTGTTCTGTCATCTGAACTGGTAACGACCATATTCCTCTACTCCAAAGTCCAATCGACGAGTAGTTTGTTGCGTTGGAAACTAGACTCGACGAATTTCATTTTAGGCTTTTGTTTCACCTTAAAACACGTTATATGCTATGAGATATTCGTTCACCAAGGTGGACCAAAATTTTCACACAAAACATTACCATCCTTTTTCCAAAGTCGTACTACTCCATTTCTTCCACTCATTTCCTTATAAAAACTTCTGGTATACCTTATATACACCATTCCTTATTAAATATACTTGATAATGCTTGCTCCTTGTATTCCAAACTGGTTTTACTTAACCATAACTCAACGTACTTATGTTTCAAATTTGATAAGTGCTTCTTCGAAGATACGGGGTGTAACATCATTCCCCCCTTAAAAACATTCATCCTCGAATGTTGTACTGAGCCGATCCTCAATATCCTCATTGAATTTTTGTTCGATTACCATATACTTATACTATAATTTGGTCAGTCTAGTCCTGCTCTTTCTTAGCTCCTTATCAAATTCATTTGTGAATCGTACAGTCTTCAATCCTCATGTATACAAGTTAGCTAGTATTCCATTCTCATTCTGTCTTCCTTCCCGTGGTTTAACTAGCCACGCCACGGTTACTCGCCGTCCAGCGAGCGTCCTTCCTCTTTGTTCCTCATTTCTTTGTTAACGAATAACTCCCTTGCTCGAATATAGCACTTTCTTCTTTCTCTTGTTGACTCCTCCGATGCTATCTTGGCTATCTCTACTTGTACTTGTTGAGCTTAGATACGTGCTAGATTATCCCCTCGTAATTCATCAGCCAAGCTTTCCGATTCATCATAGATTTTCTTATACTAATGTCCCGTTGGTTGTTCAACGTTACTCTGCTACTGACAAACCCTTACTCTTAACGGTTAGGTTTCTTCAACCATCCGTCTTAATTACTTTCCATGATAGGTTATAACCCTGTCCTCAATACGATTTCTTAAATACGTACATTCCTAATGTTCCATCACCATCTCTATTATTCCTCGTAGCAGGATTATATATTACGATGAACCAATAATCATAGTTCGAACTGGTCTATAGCTCACAATATCATTGAGTTCTTGTCAAAACTCTCCTTTTAATACCTTTGCCTCTAATCTTGCAATATAACTTATAATTATGAAGTTAGGGCAGTTCTCACTTTACCACAACTTCTTTCCAACATCGGTATGGTACTTACCCTTGACTTCCTTATTCCAGTGATCACTTAGTTAGCTGTCATTCCTTATTGGCTTTCGGGTGTGTCCATTCCCATCTGTGGGGCATAACCTTACGCTGATGGTTCATATAATTCTGTAATACATACCCTTATGCTCAGTATGGTTAGTGACCCGTGATATACTTTCTAATTTCTATTGATGTTGATGCCTTTCTATCTACACCCACTTTGTTCTTCCTCTCTTTAGAGATCCCCACACCGCTTATCGCTACTCCCTTTGTTAAGATTCTTATATTTTTCCTTTAATATCAAGATTTTCTTCCGTTGTAACCCAAAGTGTCCTTTGTACTCATCATACATTTCGACATTATCTTTGTAGTTAGCTTGCAGAGCGCTCTTACTCTCTTTAATACTCTTTAGGATGCGTCGCTGCCTATTTAGGTGCGGCACAAATTTTCCTTGTCTAGAAATATCATATCTCACGTCCACATGAAGTATTCTCTTGATCCATTTTAATTCCTTTTCATACCTGCTTTGTGGTATGCTTATCTTTAATTCATTTCTGCTCCCTCTTAATGCATTCTTGATATGCCACTATGTCCCGAATTTTGGCCTCCTTAAGCTAACCTCTTTCTTTCCTTGGACTTTTGACAATGTCATACCTCATTTCAAGACTAGATCTGCTCTTCCCCCCCCCCCCCCCCCTTTTAAGGGTGTTCTTATACACTAGTAACTCCCGAGTATGGGTAGTCATTGGCCTACCCTAACAATCCTTCGACTCTTTTGGTCTCTTATAATACCGGAATTCTTTCATCATATAGCTTGAATTATTTTCCTTTCTGCTAATCAAGGGCTTTGCATTTGAATGAAGCACTTATGCATTACAGATCCATTCTCGCTGCCTTTTTTTTTTAAAGCCTTTCTACTTCTACCTTTTATGACTGAACATTTCCTGAATAACGGGTTAATGGAAACATTGGAATCCATCAAAACATTTTACGGAACGTTTGGTCACACTTCGCTCTTTTTATCCCTCGTCTTCCTCCACAACTATTATCACTGAAATTCTTCTTACTCTGAGTTTCCGGTTTCACTCTACGTCTACAATATATCATTGAGGGTTAATATGCTACACGCTTCCCCTTCCACTATCAATCCTTTTATTCACTTAGCTCACTTATCCGAAATTTTCCTTCACTACTTATTTGCGTCCCACCTATGCGTTGTAGTTCTTCCAATGTTCTGCCACTTCTTGTTCGTGTCATGAATTCCTTGCAAATATACCCTCTTCTTTCTTCCCCTTCCTGCCGCCAAGGCTATTCCATACTCATGAATATTTCCTATACATCCTTCTATTTCCTTCATAGTTAAACCTCGGTATTCCTTATCCTCATCCCATGTCATTGATGTACTACCTCCCTGTTAGCTTTGTTAGTTCATTAACCTCTCGCTTGTCCTTGGTGATTGCTCAATTTTTCTTTTCTTCCTTTCTTCTTCTTTTGACCAGCCCATTAGTGTACCTTCTTGCTTTCATCCTCAAACCTTCCTTGAGTTCCTTCCTCCCCGAGCGCCCTTCTCCACTTGTTATTTTATAGTATCGACCCTAACGTTCGTAAAATATTCCTTTAAACGTGCAAATCCGTTCTATTCTTAAATCATCTTTTAGGAAAGCTTCTCTGTTTCTGAGGCAACCGTGTCCGTATGACTACACATTTATCCCTTTAGACACCTCTCGAGAGCTGGAAATCACTTAGTATCGTTGCAAGGCCTGATCATTCTCTCTCTTACTTCACATCCCTATTTGTGATTACTATCCTTTAGTCCCACTTATCGAAGTCTGTTTTCTGACCCCACACATTCATCTTTTGTTTCACACTACCATATTTTATCCCTTTCGCATGCCTACCTTCGAATTTTATCCAAATAGCCCCTTGCCTTACCCATCGTCCCTCTTGGAAGCTTCACTTACCCTCGTTTCTTACTTTTTTTTTTCTCAAGGCATTCTAATCTCTTTACTTTCTATATATTCACTTTCTTCCTTTCCCTGATGTTGTTGCATTAGGACTTTCCAACTCTAGCCCGTGGTGACAATATCAACAACTTACCTCGTAACATCTATCACTTGAACTTCACTACCTTGTTCAATTGATGCCTTCAGTATACCGCAACGTCGGTTGCTGGGACACATATACCAGTTGGCGCAGCCACATATGGGATGTCATACACATACATACATACATATATATATATATATATATATATATATATATATATATATATATATATATATGTTTACTAACGCATCGCTTACAAAGTACTTCCTAATACTATTCGAACTCATCCTAATTCTAGAGCAGTGATGCACTTTTTTTTTCTCTTTGCCGGCCTAGTCCGCCTCATCCTTCGCGACCTTTTGTGGTTTCTAACCACTCCGCATACTCCAATTTCCCTTAGGCTACTCTAGCTTCTCATCTGTCTCTTATATATGAATTTGTAGGACTCTTAATATACTTCCCAGGGGGTCACCCATCCTAGTATTTCTCTCACCCCAGCACGCTTAACCTTGAAACTCTAATGAAATCCAGTGCGTTAGTGCTGGTATAATCGCATACACCTTACTACGTGACCTTCCTCACATAACTTACAAGCAAGTTGAAGTTTTAACAGATTCCAAAACATTCTTGTAATGTGGCTCCCTCCGAATTAGAAAGGATCTCTTACTCTTCCGACGAAGCAAATGTTATTTTGGCCTTTGAAATCATTAATAATCACCTTCAATCTGCATGTATGACTACTTTTCATCCTAGCTTTCAAGATTCCCAATGGTGGCGAAGGCATCTTGATCGCAGTTACTTCCAAATACTTAACTCACTGATCCCCTTTAGGATTTCCGCTCATCACTATTCAGTATTACCCTGAAGTAAATACATATGCACATAGGAAGTTCTAATAAGAACACGTATACCTGTAGCCGATCGGTCCTTAGCCTGATCTGGTGGGCTATAGAGTGAAGTGTGCTCTTCATCCTTGTCTTCCCACCGTCTACTAGTCTGGCCTAACATAATGCTGAAACATAAGGAAAATCTAGATGTGCCAACTTTGTACTTCCTCACTTACGTTTTCATCCACAGGAGTCTCGTGACCCTTAAACGGGTCTTTGTCATATGATTTCTCAGTCGGGTCTCCTCCTACTGGAGCCACATCATCAGATAGGTCCGCCTCAATGGAATAACTGATGCTCTTTCTTATACCTCTTGACATCCTCGATCCTGAGACGACGAGCGATACGGGTCTCATGTCCCCCTTCGGAGCCTCACTTACGCTCCCATTAACTGAACTTGTCCTCTTCTCCAATACAATCCTGCAATTTAACAAAAATCATACCAAGAACGAGCTTTCCTATCATTGACTCTACTGCACGATCTATGATTAGAAAGAAAGATGACATCCTAAATGCCTGTAGCTTCCTGTTTATAGATATGGTGCACAACACACCGATAAACAAGACTCTACTAGACACGGTCTTGTTATATCCCGCATTTTTGTGCGTTCGGATAATTCAAGACAATCGCGGGAAGACAACAAGCAAGGCCTTATTTTTGTTTTGTTTGGCATATGAGTTGCTTATGAAGAATTTAGAAGCAGAAATATTAAGAAAGGTTAGGGGCAAAAAGGTAAATTTTCAATATGACTCGTGGAAATATGGAGGAAGGCGAAGGGCAAATTTGGAAATTTGGAAAAATTAAAATTTGTCATGAGGTGCAAAACAAAATAAAAAAAAAATGGGCTAGATCACTTTGGGCCAAGGTTAGCCGTCCAACTCCCTTCTTGATGGGCCAAGCCCATATGAGAATTAAGTGAATGATTTAAAAGATGACTTAATAGTCATCTTATCACATAATTCTCTAGAGACTTCAAGAACACTTGAGAAAAAGAAAAGAAGGAGAAAACTTCAAAGGCCATTCGGCCAAGACCAAACCCACAAGAACTTTGGAAAATTCTTCACCAAAATTTTTTCTCTTCCATCCAAACACTCCATTGAAGGGTCCTTAGCAAAGTGGAGGGGTTATTAAAGCAAGAAAAACACATATTTACATAAGTTGCAAATTCTAGTCAAGTGGAGAATCAAGGAACAAGGTAAGAACTCATCCTTCTTTATATGTTATGGATGTTTGTGCATGCTGTAGTGTACAAAAAAGGATGAAATTCATGAAGAATATGAATATAGGGGTGTGGTCGTGCATGTAAGTGAGTGTGTAGGAATCATGTTTAATTATTTTATCTAGTGTTTGGTTGTTGTTATTGTGGGTGCCATGTTGATAATGGAGGTTGGATGATTTTAGTGAGGTTGTAGTCATGTGTGTGTGCATGATGTTTGGCCGTGTATGTGTGTTAGAAGTGGCCATGTGGTTGTGGTGAAACATAGGAGAAAATGAGTCAATTTTATTTAGTGTTTTGATTGTTGTTGTTGTGGATTTTATGGTGCTAATGAAAGCTTAATGATCTTAGTGAAATTATGGTAGTTGGAGACTTGTTCTAGAAGTCTATGTAAATTGAACATAATGTGTTTGCATGTATGGAAGATAATGTGGTTAGTGTGATGTTGTTGGTGTGTAAGTTGTTAGGTTGTTATCGTTCTCATTGGAGTTGGAAGGTCTTGAAGGAAGTAGTATATTGATTGAATCGTTAGAATGTGATTTGGATAAATCGTTAAAGTTGTTAGTATGATTGTTGATATTGTTGTGGATAGTTTGGCCGGGTTGAATTCATGGATTGTTGTTGAGTAAAATTGGCCAAGATAGATTCTTGGGGGACGTTGTATTTACAGGGGAAATGTTGCCAAAATTTTGGCAGACAAGTGTTACTTTAAGATTCAATTCTAAATGCTTTAATTAATGTTTGGTAAATGTGACCAAATTGTAGATTTTGGCGAATTTGGAACTTGAGTTTGGAGTGGCGTAAGAGGCGGAAAAGGTATGTAAGGCTTCACTCTTCCTTCTTTGGCATGTCTTAGACATAATAGGCTTGGATACGAACCTCGGGGACTACTCTATTTCTAGAAATCCGAGTTTGAATTTGACCCTTATTTACTCAATAGAATTGAATTAGATACTCTAGGTTTAGTTGGAAAAGTAGTTGAATATATGCAACTTTCACAAACGGAACCGGAATGCCCTAAAACTTTTGTAAGTAACTCCATCAAGCCTAGGATTCTAAGGCATAATCTTCTTTCTAATAATTCATAATGTCTTCCAAAACGTCTATTCTTTTCCAAGACAAAGGTGTATGAGTTTGTATGCTTTTATGACTATAATGATGAACATGCTTTTGTAATGATAACGATGATATTAAAGAAGAGGATAAGTCTAGAATGATTATGATAAGAATGGTTTCATGTCAAAAAGTCTTGAGTTAAAGATTCAATACGAATATAAGAATAATGAGCTATTTCTTGATTTTAATTCCCTTCCTTTATTATGACTTTATTTTCTAAAAACTCCAAGGTTTAAGAGTCGATGTTTCAGGAGGCTTATGATCTTATTCTATGTTTTTCTCTTAGTGTTTTCCTTCGTTGATAGTCTCATCTTATAACTATCGTTCCTTCAAGGTGAGACAAGCGGTCATGGTTATTCCATAATGTAATCGGAGGTTACCGACCTTACGTCACTCCGATGGATATATGACTTTCTTTGGGCTCTCATGCATGCTGTTATATGTTATAAGCATATGTATATGTATATGGGGAAGATGGGAAAAGGGCAGAGCGCTATAGACGCTATCCACCTGATCAGTTGGCACTGTATGACATGATATCGTCCCGGACGCGGGATACATGGGCGAGCCGACGTATTTCGGCGCTATGACATGATATGACATGATATGATATGATATGATGATACGTTTACTCTCTATATATGGACATGAGATGTTTTTCAAAGGAAAGATAAGCATGCATGGCATCCGGCCTAAAAGGCTTTCATATGTACAGGTTACTCTCTTATCTCACTATATGTTCTCCGATCCCATGAAATGGTTATTCATTCTTTATGTTTCTTATTATGATGTATTATATGCCTTACATACTCGGTACATTATTCGTACTGACGTCCCTTCTTGCGGACGCTGCGTTTCATGCCACGCAGGTAAACAGGTAGACGGGCTTGACTCTTAGGAGCTTCATCAGCAGTACTTGAGGGTGCTCCAGTCGTTCCGGAGCTCCAGCCTATTGGTACTACTTTTGTGTACATGTTCGGGCTCGGCAGTACCCGACCCTCCTTATTATCATATGTATTTTGTTTAGAGGCTCGTAGACAGATATGTACAGTCAGATGTTTTGTACTTTTGTTGTCCTCGTCGCTGTATAATGTACTAGCAAAGTTTATTAGTCCATGTTTATAATTATGCTATTAATGTTAGTGTTAAGTAACAAAAAAAAAAAGATACGGTATAGTTCATACGGCCCACTCAGTAGTAGAGGTAAAACGATAGATAAGGGGTTCTCGGTACAAGTATCGGGTACCCGTCGCGGCCCCTAGTTGGGTCGTGACAGGTCTGTAGACACTCCGAGGATGAACTGCTCTGATACCACTTTTGTCACGATCCAAACCGATGGGCCATGACTAGTGCCCGAGCTGGGCACCCGTATACGACCCGCTAGATATAATCAGACTGAAACTAAAAACAATGTGGCACTTTGTAAAAGCATGCTATGAACTCATCATATCATACATCAGAAAGAACCTGTCTCCTGAGAAGTCACAGTTAACCAAAACATAACAAATATGCAAGCCGACAAGGATGCCGCTATATACGGGGACGTCAAAGATGAACGACATTGATATAGCTGACCAAACTATATGTACACAACCCACATATGTCTACAGACCTCTAAGAGTGTAACAAAGTCTATGTCAAAAGGGTCTGTACCAAAATAACTCAAGCTCCGGAACAATGGAGCTCTCCAAGCAGCTGGGCAGAAGTCCTAAGTCGGAGCATCACCAAACTGAGTGTCTGTACCTGCGGGCATGAAACACAGCCCTCAAAGAAAGAGGGTCAGACGGAAAATGTACTGTGTATGTAAAGCATGAAGTACAATAAAGAAGATCATGGCTGAGCAAAAAGTTGACAGGAGACGAGTATGATAATCAAAGATACCAATGCATCTGTGCCTTATAAGATGAGTCATGCATACATATATAATATACCGTACCCGGCCATCTAGTAAGGGACTCGGTGAGATATTTATATATATACCGTACCCGGCCCTCTAGTGAGGGACTCGGTGAAATCACCATATACATACCGTACCCGGCCCTCTAGTGAGGGACTCGATGAAATCATCATATATATACCGTACCCGGCCCTCTAGTGAGGGACTTGGACAAATCACCATATACATACCGTACCCGGCCCTCTAGAGAGGGACTCGGTGAAATGAGGCCATAACAATGTGTATGAATAGAGTATTAGGAGCAATCATTTACAAACTGAATCATCATTTGAGACTTGATAGAATAATTAGAATAACCAACACTTCAAAATCAAAGACAACTGTCATGTCAAGTACCACTGAGAACTAGAGTTCATTGGAGTCATGTATGTACGTCGTTCGCTCACTTTAGGTAATTCATGACGAAAAGAAGGAAGGGATAACTTTACATACACTTTGGAGCCTTTAGAAGTAGAGTCATCATCAATGAGTAAAAATTGAGAAAATCTAGAAGTAGCTCCACATTCTCATATTCGCTTTGAAATCATAAACTTGAGTTCTTAAAACACGAAATCATCATTATCGTTGTCACCATCATAAAATCATTCCTATCCTCCACATCATGAGAAGCTTTAAGAACCATGGACTTTTAGATTTTGAAAACAAGAAGGTTACAGAAACATTTATGAAATCATATCATAGGAATCATGCCTTTGAAAGAAAGGGACGAGCCTTATCATACCTGTTCAGCCTCCAATTATCTACACTTATTCGTCTGAGTTCACAAGTCTATATTGAAGAGGATTCACACAATCGTTAGACTCATCGTAGTATATTTGTGCTAAACTCTCAAGTCAAACTATTTTATATCCTGCTGAAAATTGGGCAACATTTCCCCTGTTTATATGCCTAACCCGGAATCTCAATTCAGCAACCAACAACAACAACAACATCAATAACATCATTTCCAACACCAATATGTACCATAAAACAGCCCACACACTGTTTTTCCAAATTCCATAACTAACCAACTTACTACACAATTATTTAACGACTTTATCTCCATAAATAAGCCTTAAATAATACCAAAAGAGAAAGATTCATACTTTTTTCTTGTCAAAATGATAATATCTTCAAGATTCCACCTTGAATACAAGCTAAATCCAACGCAAGTTAATACCGTGATTACAACTACGCATTATCCGAGCCATGATTAGCTAAATCACTCAATTCTCTCAACTTTTTATGACCAAAATACCCCTGTATGTGCTGAGCTCCCAATCTGATTTTTTTGTTAAAAAAATGGGGTTTTTCCCCTTTTATAAAGTTCAAATTCGGGGGTCTCTGTAGCATTTTACTGTAGCAGTACTGTATCGGTACTGTAGCAGTACTGTAGCACGCGTTTCGGTTCTGTCAGCTGAAATTGTAACGTCCATATTTCTCTACTCCGAAGTCCAATCGACGAGCGGTTTATTGCATTGGAAACTAGACTCGACAAACTTCATTTTAGCTTTTTGTTTCACCTTAAAACTCTTCATATCCTACGAGATATTCGTCAACCAAGTTGGACCAAAATTTTCACATAAAACATTACCCATCCTTTTTCCAAAGTCGTACTACTCCATTTCTTCCACTCATTTCCTTATAAAACCTTCTGGTATACCTTATATACATCCTTCCTCATTAAATATACTTAATAATGCTTGCTATTTATATTCCAAAGTGGTTTTACTTAACCATAACTCAACATACTTATGTTTCAAATTTGATAAGTGCTTCTTCGAAGATACGGGGTGTAACAGCATACATACATACATATACATAGAAATACATAAAGGAAATCAACATCATCATTAGCATTATCATTATCACTATATCCTTCCTTAGAAGATCAACTATCTTCAGATGAAATAGATAATGGCATGAGAGTATCGAGAGCAATGAACTTAGATAGCATTAGAAATAGAATCGTCATCGCTATATCTCACCTCGAAAGAACAAGTATTATGAGGTGAGATAAATCACAAAGGATAGTCTCAAAGATCATGAATAAGCTCAATAATATCGTAAGGATCAGGAGATTCATAGGCTTCTAGCATTTGTGGAAGCAAGAATATTATGGATATGGCACAAAGGTTTATAACAAAAGAATCATGCCTTTAGAAAGAAAGGATTTAGCCTTAACATACCTTTTTGGTCGCCTTAACTTTAACTACTCAACTCTTGGCCTCCCAAGCTCGCAAATCTACATTTGAGAGGATTCACACTAACGTTAGACTCGTTATCGCACACTTGCCCTAAATTTTCACATCAAACTATTTTATATCCTTTTGAAAATCGGGCAGCATCTCCCCTGTTTATATGCCTAGCCCGAAATATCAATTCAGCAACCAACAACAACAACAACAATACCAACACCAACCATAATATTCTCAATACCAAAATACTTCATAAACACCACATATGGTGCTTATCTCATATTTCCGCTAACAAAATTATTTTATAACTACTTAACAGCTCTATCTCCGTAAAGAAACCAAGATTAATATCAATAGGGAGAGATTCATACCTTGTTCTTACTAAAACAACAATATCTTCAGTGTTCGCCTAGAATCCAAACCAAAATCCACCGTAAAATTATACTGCAATCACAACTGCGCGCCATTTGAACCTAGGCTAACGCTCCGCCACTTGAAAATCACTCAAAACCCTCAATTTTAGGATATCCTTACTCCCCTATATGATTTCTGAGTTTTGGGAAATGTTTTGAATGGAATATGAAAGGTTTTGCCCTTTTTATAGGGTAACAAAGTCGGTGGAAACTGACTTAATCAGTGACCTTCGCGAACGCGAGGGACCCTTGCGAAGCGATGGTCTAGAATACTCATGGTCATCGCGAACGCATGCTCCTGTCATGAACGCATAGGGCAATTCTACCCAGTTCGACCAGATTTTTGTTCTTCACCGGGTCGACCTCCAATCCTTCCGATACTTATTATACATGGTCTTAAACCTTCATAACCATAAGATAAGTACATATAATCTCGTATATCCTCAACAATCACCCCATGTGTACAATAGTACAACTACCACCTAGCGAATCTTAACGTACCAAGCTGCGAGGTGTAACATTTACAAGATTTCTCCGACAATATTATCTAAATATATGCTTTGCTAAACGAAGTCTCACCATAGGGTAAACCGTAACCTACCTGGAATGCCGAATAGCAATAACACCAACAATCACTCCTTATCCTTTCCTTTCCTTTGAGCCTCGAAATCAAGAAAGTCTAAGCATATTTGAATCATGAAATTAGAGTCAAGGAGAACATAAAAAAAAACCCTACTTCTATCAAGAACCAAATCCCCAACCTACGGAATAAGGCTTATGAACTAGAAGGGTTAAATTAGGGATCTAAAGGTCCCATCATGAAATTAAACCTTTAGGTGATCAATTCCCATCATCAGCAAGCTAGAATAATCAAGAATTCACTCTAATTCGGATTCTAGGCAAAAACCCCAAATTTGGGTATAAACCCTAACTTCCAATTCCACAAATTAGCCTCTAATTAGGAAGAAATTATGAAATAAAGGATTCTAATCATCAAATAAATGCTTAAAGAAGCTAACCCAACCAACAATTCATGATTTATAAGCCTAGGAGGAAAATTCATTAAACCCACTTTAATCTTGCGTCACTTAATGAACAACCAACATAAAGGGATTCTAAGATGATTAAGGGTAATGGAATAGAAAAGATATTAGAAGGACATTATCACGACCCAACCGGAGGGCCATGACGAGCACCCGGTGCTAACCCACCCGGACACCTCTCATTGTACATTCACCTTCGCATATAGGTGAGCCACATGACCTACTCATAATTTCTATACATCAATAATATGAATCTCATTGGGCAATGACACTTTTATATCAACATCAACAACTATGCCCACATCCATATACACGAGCCAACGAGGCTAACAAAATATTGTACAAAATATGAGCCGGCAAGGCTAAAAGACATCTAGCTATGCACAACCGTCTACGAGCCTCTAAAGAGAGTGTGTAACATCATATAGACAGGACAGGACCACGCCATGCTCATATGTATGTACACGAAAGAATAATACCAACAGCTGCAGCTCCGGATCAAATGGAGCTCCTCTATGCAGTCCCTGAACAAGTAATCTATGGATCAAGTCTGTCTCCCTGTCCACCTGCGGGCATGACGCAGCGTCCACAAACAAAAGGACGTCAGTACGAATAATGTACTGAGTATGTAAAGCATAATCAACATCATAATAAAATCACAAGAAATAACATAAGATAGGATAGTCATGAGATAATAGAGCCATTGTTACCTCTAGCGGCAATCATCATGTTTTCTCACTTTTTTTCCTAATAGGAACCTTCCATTTTTAATGCTTACTTATATATTAGTACCGTACCCGACCATAAAAGGTTCGGTGTTTCATGTACCCGGCCCTGACAAGGCTCGGTGTTATACGTACCTAGCCCTACCAAGGCTTAGTGTTATACGTACCCAACTGCAGTGTTGTGCGCGCGGTAGATGTCCTACCTAGCCATATAAGTTCGGTGTTACATAATAGTCAAACATATATATATATATATATATATATATATAGACACACATAGGTGCGCTTAAGTCACGTCAACATCATCATCATCCTTGTCATTATTACTATTATCATCATCACTTTGAAGAACTTTCACCGAAGGTATCTCAAAAATATTACAAGTCATGAACATTCTAGCATTTCTAGGGACAGGACATTTTGAATATCTTAGATGGAATCCCTAGAATTTATCTTGTCATCACAATCGTAATCATTATCATCACAAGAAACATTGTCCACAATATCAAGAGAATCTCGAGGGTCATAAGCTTACAACATTTATAAGAATAGGAATAGCGTGGATACCTCGTATAGACACAAAATGAGGAAAACATGCCTTTAGAAAGAAGGGTTAGCCTTACATACCTCTTTTTCTTCTTAACTACTTAACGTTCACCGTCGAAGCTTGGAAAATCTACATTTAGAAGGATTCATACCATAGTTAAGCCTTAATGATACTCTTAAATTCAAACTAGAATAATTCATGAGTTAATGAAAATTGGGCAGCGTTTCCCCTATTTCATCGATTTCCACCATATCGCCAAACAATTCCCAAACAGCTATAATAACATTCACAATATCATAATCAAGTAGTCATATTCCATTAAGTCTCAAAAATCCATTCTCATATTCAACTTATCTCAACAACTTCACACCAACCCATTTCACAATTTCATGCAACACTTCCTCTTCATCATTGTTACCTCCTATAATAAGATTACACCCATATCATACCAAGAATCATGACTCAAGTTAGCTTACTACTCAAAAACATCATAAAAGCTACATTTAGATCTCATTGTCTAATTTCTTCTTCTACTCAAGTTGTTCAACAACCAAGCATTCATGATAACATGAAATAAGCATGAAAACTAACATTTTATCTCATCAGAATGGGCTTTGGAGCAAGATATCAACTTGTGCAAAACCCTAGCAACAATACCCAAGTAAATCTCGAAGTCTACCAACCCTAGTGAGGCCTCCAACAAATGAACACTTCAATTCTTGCTATTTGATCTTTATTTTCTCTTGGGTTGGAGTGGAATATGCTTGGAGAAGGGTTTCGGATCTTTCAAGACTTTTAGAAATGTGGGAAATGAAATGAAAGAACAAGGGTCATCTATTTATACAAAAGTAAAAAAGCTGCTCGATGGACTTATACGGACCACTTATACGGTCCGTATAACTTATACGGTCCGTATAAGTGGACCGTATAATCCCACCATGAAAATACCTTTCTCTGGAAGGGTTTATACGGACCCCTTATACGGACCGTATAAGTGGTCGTATAACCCACTGTTTTCTGAAACATTCTCTTGTTGATTCGTTTGACTTCCAATCCTTGAGGAATCTTCTTGGCACTTATATAACACTTCATTAACCATACAATAAGCCCTATAGCAACCCCTCAAGACATCGCCATATAAGTATCAAATCCACTATCGTGAAAACCCCTCCAGACATGACTTACATTCACTTCCTTCAACAAACTTAGTCTCACATATCCGTATGACTTCGAAATATTATGATAGGAACTTTAAGCTATCTAATACTCTCCTTAATCTCGTAAGTACTTGATGTTAATATTAAGCTCATATTAGTCTACTCACAAGGCAACAAATCCGAAATTTCTGAGATGTAACATTTGTCCCCCCTTAGGAACATTCGTCCTTGAATGTTGGATTCTTGGGGATTCTATAAAAATTCTGCCAGAGTTTCCCCTATAATATGGTACTACCATCCTATCACAGCAACCCAAAATACATCGCCTCACAGGGCTATAACAACAACATCAATAACCATGGCCACACACGACCAAGAAAGCATCAAGGAAAGTACTACATACCTGAGGACACTGGCGTCTCTGTCTGAGTCTCCTCTGGAGGTGGAAATAAATGCAGGTACCTGAACTTCATGTCTTCTTCTGCTTCCCAAGTCATTTTCTCTCTATTGTTATTTCTCCATAAACTTTAACTGAAGCTATATCTTTAGTTCTGAGTCTCCGTACTTGCCTATCTAGAATGGTAATGGGAACTTCTTCGTAGGATATTTGCTCAGTGACTTGAATATAATCTATCGGTACAACTCTAGAAGGATCTCCAATGCACTTACGAAGCATCGATACATGGAAAACCAGATGGACTGACTCTAAATCCGAAGGTAGGTCTAATTCATAAGCCACTTGGCCTACCTTACGTACAATCTCATAAGGTCCAATGTACCGGGGACTAAGCTTGCCCTTTTTACCAAATCTCATGACGCCTTTCATTGGTGACACCTTCAAGAATACCCAATCTTTCACTTGGAACTCTAAGTCTCGTCGACGATTATCTGCGTAAGATTTATGACGACTCTAAGTTGTTAATAATCGATCCTGTATAAGCTTGACTTTCTCTATGGCTTGCTGGACCAAGTATGGCCCTATCAATTTAGTTTCTCCTACTTTGAACCACCCAATTGGAGATCTACACTTGCGCCCATATAAAGCCTCATACGGGTCCATTTACACGTTGGAATGATAACTATTGCTATAAGAAAATTCGATAAGCGGTATGTGATCATCCCAACTACCTCCAAAATCCAATACACATGCTCGTAGCATGTCCTCGAGAATTTGGATGGCACGGTCAGCTTGCCCATCAGTCTGTGGATGAAATATTTTACTAAGACTCACCTGAGTCCCCAAACCTTCTTGAAAAGATTTCCAAAAATTGGTTGTAAATCCTCTATTAGATATAATAGATACTAAGACACCATAGAGTTGTACTATTTCTTTGGCATGAGGCTTCGCATACTCTTCCGCTATGTATATAGTCCTAACTAGTAGGAAATGAGCTGACTTCGTAAGTCTAGCCACAATTAGCCATATAAAATCATATTTATGCTTAGAACGAGGTAAACATGTAATGAAGTTCGTATAAATGACTTCCAATTTCCGTATTGGAGTCTCGATGGCTTGTAATAAGCCTCAAAGTTGATGCTCTATCTTAACTTGCTAGATGACTCCCTGTCACTAGCTTTGCTTCTTTCTCCTACTTACCTCGTCATTTTCTTATTACCGGCTTTGCCATATCTCTTGGTACGTTTCGCCAAGCTTGTCTATTATTACACATTTCCTGTGAGCCATTATTGAAATCCATCCTCATTCTGAGTTGTCGAGGTCTATAATACATCGACACCTCGCGAATATCCTTTGAAAGGATACACGTAAGTTGCTTTGCTGGTATGGTCCTTTGTGATACCCGAACATCGTCCATCCTTGATCATATTTAATTATTCGAGATGCCTTTACTTCTCCCCCAAATATTGATCTTATAATCATTACCTGTATATCCCTATTATGAAATCACACCTATGAACTCTTTGTTGAATGGGGATACCGTCTCATTCTCATTTACCTTACGGCTAGTCGGAAGCCATACTATACACATGATTTACCATTTTAAGGGGCTTTAAATTCTGTGATGATCATGCCCCACAATAGGCCTTGTAAAGATACTCTCTCTGGAATCACTTGTATCCACATATTGAATATGCACCGATATAGGTAAATTTTGTTTGTACCGCACTTATCATCATCTTAAGGTTAATACGGTTTCTCCATCATGTGCCCATCCTTTAACTCTGTCTCTGCCTGCCACATTGCCTCGGAATATTGAAGACTAATTCTTTAGTTTCCCTTTGATTGTTGTCTAATCGCTACAACCATTAAACCATGAGGGAATTTCCTTCGTCCTAATGCCCCTTTCTGCAGTCCTATTAAGATCCGTATATCTTCTTACGTATTAGTCACTTTCATCAATGCATTCCATAACTAACCTATGTCCCCTGTACCGCACCGTTCACAAACTCGCCATCTCTTGTCTTACCTTTCCTCAATAATCTTTCTTGGAGCATTTGCCGCATAAATCACCGGGGATGCAATTTCATTTATTGCTGTCTTGACATACCTATAATTTCAGTTCGTTGATCATTCGCACTCAGATCTTGTTTTCTCTTTTATCTTACTTCTTATCCTTTTTATCAGATTATTTCGTTTATAGTACAATAGTCCTAAGCATATTCCAGAATACCATAGACTTCCTTCTGATAAAACTACGACTTAAGGTCCAATGTCAATCATTCCATACTCTTCTTCAATCAATTTACACTCTCATAGAAGCATCGTTCTCTGCTATTTTGATATATTAATAACAGGGTAATATATGGCCCTTTTAGAATTCTTTCAGGAAATGTTGTGCATGAAGTCGCTTCTTATGCATGAGATAACTTACTCAACAAATAGTCCCATATTCCTCGTCATAACTTAATTAGTCGCCCATTTGTTATAATACAATTTGAAATCCCAATCATTTCATAACATCCATTAATATTCTCACTTAATAATAGGATATCCACAGGGTTTGACTCCCTCTCGCACCTTGTTCGTCCGGTCACTGCTTTAGTAGATATTCCTTTTATTTGCCCCACTTCTACCTTTCCTTCTCTGTTTCCAACATGTCTTTCTCTGTTTCTTTTTCTTTTTTATCAAGCATACAAAACACACTGGACATTCGTCTCTTATCGTTCTCCTGTTTCGTTGGTCAACCATATCTCGCAACATAGTTTAAATCCCTTTCTTTCTGCGTCCCTCACCTTCCTTCACATTAGTAACAACAAGCACACAACTGTAGTCATATGGTCAACCAATTGCCAGGCAAGAAGCCTAATTAAGCATATCCATTCCGATCTATTATCTCGAATTATCGCTAAGGTTAATAGGGCTGGCTCATAGTGACACAAAAATCTCCCCTGCTAGAGTCATCAGGTGAAATCTCACTTGGTAATTTGGATCGGTATCAGCTGCATAGGCCTTTACGTATGTACCAAGTTCATTTCATAACTCAATCTTCCAAAACATGAAAGGGCTAGCCAAATTTTTCTAGCTTGCAAACTTCTTCTAGCATGCTTATCTCTCGAGTTCTCCTCAGTATACAAAACTTCTTTCTACCCTAAGCACGTCATTTTCCCTTTGACTCTTTCTTATCCTATCCGGACTTAATCATCGTTCCTTCCAGCCTAATGCACACTTGCTACATGTATACCACAATTGACTACTAACCTCATTTCTAATCACTCACTACTAAGCCCTTTCTTTCTTTTCGCCATAATCCTACTTAAAAGTTTCCATAACTTCTCTTAGATTCCCGAAAAATTTCGACAGAATTTCCTCTGTAAACATAACAATCCCAACCTGCACACAGCCCAGAAAACACATCTTATGCCTTAGAAGGCCACATGTTGAAACACATGTGATATATAGCTCTACCACACAGGGCTAATTACTATAAAAGGATGTAAAGTAATAAAGCTCGTCTCATAAGTTATACCTGAACACTCTTTGTAAAATTCCATCTTCCTCGTTCTAAGCATTTCATCAATCAACTCCCTTCACGAAGGTTTACGTACTCATAAATCATACTTTCCCCTTATCTTGCTATTCTTTAACACCTTATAAGTGAACCCGGATCTACTATTACAATTAATACTCATATTACATAAACTTACTTGTAATATTCCAAAATGACTGAACGATGCACTTTACTTTCTTACATTAGCACTGGCATCCTAAAGTTCTAACAACGGAAGTCCTTACCTTGGTCCCACTCGAGAACTCTGATTCGGTACAATTCGATCCAATGGGAGTTGGGGGGAGTTCTTCGCCTGTTTGCTCTTCCGCGGGTTGTTCTATAGCACCCACACCATTTACAAATATGTCAATTATGCTGACTCTCCCAGGCTTACCGCTATTCTCATTTGACCCTCATTCTGTAGATACCGTCATTCCGGAATTACGTGGATAGTCATCTCCTAATATTTGTCTACCCCTTACATGTTCAGCGGGTTCCTCTTGGATCTCAGACGGATTTGTCTCGATGGAGGACATGATTTCTGATGGATCTATATCATAACAATGACTACCTATGGAAGCCCCTAGACTACCAGCTTCCTTTTGTGCAGAAGCCATCTCGCAATTACAAAACAATCAAGGTTAGCGATGGAAATATTATATCCTGTGACTTGACTCTATCGCACAATCTAGGATAGAAAGAAGGTCATGCATTCCTAAATGCCCGTAGCATCTTGTTTATAAGTGTGGCACGCAACACACCCATAAACAAGACTCTACTGGACACGGCTCGTAGACATACCCTAGTACGGAACTACTCTGATACAACTTTGGTCACAACCCAACCGGAGGGCCATGACGAGCACCCGGTGCTAACCTACCCGGGCACCTCTCATCGTACATTAACATTCACTTCTAGGTGAGCCACATAGCCCACTCATTATTTCTATATATCAATAATAAGAATCTCATTGGGCAATGACACTTCTATATCAACATCAACAACTATGCCCATATCCATATACACGAGCCAACGAGGCTAACAAAATATTTTACAAAATATGAGCCGACAAGGCTAAAAGACATCTAGCTATACACAACCGTCTACAAGCCTCTAAAGAGAGTATGTAACATCATATAGACGGGACAGGACCCCGCCATACTCATATGTATGTACACGAAAGAATAATACCAACAGCTACAGCTCCGGATCAAATGGAGCTCCTCTATGCAGTCCCTGAACAAGTAACAAGTAATCTATGGATCAAGTCTGTCTCCCTGCCCACCTGCGGGCATGACGTAGTGTCCACAAACAAAAGGACGTTAGTACGAATAATGTACTGAGTATGTAAAGCATAATCAACATCATAATAGAAGTACAAAAATAACATAAGATAGGTGAGTCATGAGATAATAGAGCCATTTGTACCTCTAGCGGCAATCATCATGTTTTCTCACTTTTTTCCTAATAGGAACCTTCCATTTTCAATGCTTACTTATATATTAGTATCGTACCTGACCATAAAAGGTTTGGTGGTTCACGTACCCGGCCATGACAAGGCTCGATGTTATACGTACCTGGCCCTACCAAGGCTTAGTCATGCATACCCAACTGCAGTGGTGTGTGCGCGGTAGATGTCGTGCCTGGCCCTATAAGCTCGGTGTTACATAATAGTCATATATAGACTATTATCATCATCGTTATTATCATCATTACTTTGAAGAAATTTCACCGAAGGTATCTCAGAAATATCAAAAGTCATGAACATTCTAGCATTTCTAGGGACAAGACGTTTCGAATATCTTAGTGGAATCCCTAAAATTTATCTTGTCATCACAATCGTAATCATTATCATCACAAGAAACATTGTCAACAATATTAAGAGAATCTCGAAGGTAATGAGTTTACAGCATTTATAGGAATAGGAATAGCGTGGATATCTCGTATAGACGATTAGAAAGAAGGGTTAGCCTTTCATACCTCTTTGTCTTCTTAACTACTTAACGTTCATCATCAAAGCTTGGAAAATCTACATTTAGAAGGATTCATACCATAGTTAAGCCTTAATGATACTCTTAAATTCAAACTAGAATAATTCATGAGTTAATGAAAATTGGGCAGCGTTTCCCCTATTTCATCGACTTCCACCATATCGCCAAACAATTCCCAAACAACTATAATAACATTCACAATATCATAATCAAGTAGTCATATTCCATTAAGTCTCAAAAATCCATTCTCATATTCAACTTATCTCAACAACTTCACACCAACCCATTTCACAATTTCATGCAACACTTCCTCTTCATCATTGTTACCTCCTATAATAAGATTACACCCATATCATACCAAGAATCATGACTCAAGTTAGCTTACTACTCAAAAACATCATAAAAGCTACATTTAGATCTCATTGTCTAATTTCTTCTTCTACTCAAGTTGTTCAACAACCAAGCATTCATGATAACATGAAATAAGCATGAAAACTAACATTTTATCTCATAAGAATGGGCTTTGGAGCAAGATATCAACTTGTGCAAAACCCTAGCAACAATACCCAAGTAAATCTCGAAGTCTACCAACCCAAGTGAGGCCTCCAACACATGAACACTTCAATTCTTGCTATTTGATCTTTATTTTCTCTTGGGTTGGAGTGGAATATGCTTGGAGAAGGGTTTTGGAGCTCTCAAGACTTTTAGAAATGCGGGAAATGAAATAAAAGAACAAGGATCATCTATTTATACAAAAGTAAAAAAGCTGCCCCATGGACTGATACGGACCACTTATACGGTCCGTATAACTTATACGGTCCGTATAAGTGGACTGCATAATCCCACCATGAAAATACCCTTCTCTGGAAGGATTTATATGGACCCCTTATACGGACCGTATAAGTGGTCATATAACCCACTGTTTTCCGAAACTTTCTCTCATTGATTCGTTTGACTTCCAATCCTTGAGGAACCTTGTTGGCACTTATATAACACTTCATTAACCATACAATAAGCCCTATAGCATCCCCTCACAACATCGCTATACATGATCAAATCAACAATTGTGAAAACCCTTCCAAACATGACTTACATTCACTTCCTTCAACAAACTTAGTCTCACATATCCATATGACTTCGAAATCTTACGATACCTATTTTAAGCTATCTAATACTCTCTTTAATCTATTAAGGACTTCATGTTCATCTTTAGCTTACATTAGTCTACTAACAAGACAACGGATCCAGAATTTCCAATGTGTAACAGACATACCACCAAGAATACTCTAGAATTGCTCCCCAGAGCTCAAATTTCGAAAAAGTAATAAATGAGGGACTTAGGGAATTTAACACTTCATTTAATGAACTAACTGCCCATCACCCACTTCCGGGACGAGATTACCGCTCTAGCGGCGCCGCCCCAGCGGTCCCATGACCGCTACAGCGACCATGCCCAAATGGCAAAGGCCGCTTCAACGATAGAGTGACCTCATAGCAGTACCACTGCCACGGTGCTGGTGCCACCAAGGTGGGCTCCAGACACCAGAAAATTTCTGAAATTTCACAACTCAACCCGAATTCCCGACTAACTCCTGAGGCCATCTGCTCACAAACCACATACACAGACACACATAAAAATACGCTTCGAACGCACTCATGACCTCGGAATTCCACATCTCGTTCATCGAGTCACCCCCGATACCTCAACTCCAAATTCCCAACCCAAGTCCCAAAATGCACCCGAGTGCATTGGGAACCAAACAAGTTATGCACGCAGGTTCTAAATGACCGTCCGGACCTCTCAGAATCGACGGTTTTTTGAAAAAGGTCCGTTTACCCAAAAGTCAACTTTAAGTCAACTCGTTTTTTGCTTAAAGCTAATTTTTTCCCAAAAAGCCACCAAAATCAACCCCGAGCACCTTGGGAAGAGTTTCAATAGTTCCCTCGGGTCAAAAGTGCCGAAAAGACTATAACGACTAATTGGGTCGTTACATCATATACCAATTGAACAATCGCTCATCCTCGAGCGAAGAAGGGAAAAGAACAGAGAAGTACCTGAATCAGCAAACAACTGTGGATATCGGCTACGCATATCGGAATCAGTCTCCCAAGTAGCCTCCTAGATAGGATGATGCTTCCATTGCACCTTCACTGAAGCAATCTCCTTGGACCTCAACTTCCGAACCTGTCTATCCAGAATCGAAATCGGCTCCTCCTCATAGGTCAAATTCTCATAAAGCAATATCGAGTCATAATGAACAATATAAGCACCATCGATATGGTACTTCTTCAACATAGACACATGAAAAATCGAATGAACTCCTGCCAAGACAGGCGGCAAGGCCAACTCATAAGTAACATCGCCCATACGGTCAAGAATCACAAAAGGCCCAATATACCTTGGGCTCAACTTGCCTCTCTTCTCAAACCTCATAACACCCTTTATGGGTGAAATCTTCAATAGAACCTAGTTATCAACAACGAACTCTAAATCTTGGACCTTCCGGTCCGTATACATCTTCTGTCGGCTCTGAGATGCCAAAAGCTTGGCCTGAATCATCCTCACTCTCTCAAGAGACTCTCTCAATAGATCTGTACCCTAAGGTCGAACCTCAACAGCATCAAACCAGCCAACTAAAGATCTACATCTCTTACCATAAAAAGCCTCAAAAGGTGCCATGTTGATACTCGAGTGATAACTGTTGTTGTATGCAAACTCTGCCAAAGGTAGGTGTTGATCCCAATGACCACCAAAATCAATAACGCAAGCTCTCAACATATCATCGAGCACTTGAATAGTCCGCTCGGACTGCCCATCGGACTTGGGGTGGAAAGTTGTACTAAGATCCAATCGGATACCCAACTCCTCATGAAAAGCCCTCCAGAAAAGAGAAGTGAAGATAGTACCCCGATTAGGTACGATAGAAACGGGAACCCCGTGCAATCTCATAATATCCTATATGTACAACTTGGCTAACTTCTCTGCGGTATAGGAAATCTGAACAGGAATGAAATGAGCTGACATAGTCAACCGATAAACTATCACCCAAACTGAGTCAAACTTACCGAGGGTCTTTGGGAGACCCACAACAAAATCCATGGCAATCCTTTCCCACTTCCACTCGGGAATGGGCATCTTCTGAAGTACACCACCGGGTCGCTGGTGCTCATACTTAACATGCTGACAATTACCACACTTAGCCACGAAATCCGCTATATCTCTCTTCATCCGACGCCACCAATAGTGCTGCCTAAAATCGCGATACATCTGTCGCCCTCGGATGAATGGAATATCGAGAGCTATGGGCCTCAGTCAAAATCAACTGAATCAAATCACCAACACAAGGGACGCAGATGCGCCCCTTAATCCTCAAGATGCCCTCAGAATCAATCATGGCCTCACCCCTTCGAACTCTATCTCGAATCTTGGTCAACTAAGCATCCTCAAACTGATGAGTCCTCATCTGATCAAGTAAGGAAGTCCTCGCCTCAACACATGCCAAAACTCTATCTGGGGCTGAAATATCAAGATGAACGAAATAGTTAGCCAGAGTCTGAACCTCCATGGCCAATGGGCGCTCGGAAATCAATCGAGCTAAACTCGCCATACTCGCTGCCTTGCGACTCAAGGCATCAGCAACAACATTGGCTTTCCCTGGGTGATATAAAATAGAGATGTCATAGTCCTTCAGGAGATCCATCCATCAACACTGCCTGGATTAAGATCTCTCTTGGTAAACACAACCTGAAGGCTACGGTGATCGGTGAAAACCTCACAATGGACACCATACAAGTAATGCCTCCAAATCTTCAAAGCAAAGACTACGGCCAACAACTCCAAATCATGGGTAGGGTAATTCTTCTTATGGATCTTTAACTGACGGGAAGCATAGGCTATAACTCTCCCCTCCTGCATCAACACAGCACCTAAACCCAAATGCGACGCATCATAATAGATCGTGAAATCACTATCCTCCATGGGCAATGCTAGAATCGGGGCTAAAATCAAAAGAGTCTTGAGCTTTTGAAAGCTCTCCTCACAATCATCGGACCACCGTAAGGAAACATCTTTTTGAGTCAACTGGTCAAAGACGAAGCAATAAAAAAAAACCCTTCACAAATCGGAGGTAGTAGCTCGCCAAACCCATAAAACTACGGATCTCAGTCACAATCGTCGGCCTCGCCCAATCTCTCATAGCCTCAATCTTCTGAGGATCCACCATTATCCAATCCTTAGACACAATATGGCCCAAGAACGCCAAAGACTCAACCAAAACTCGCACTTTGAAAACTTAGCAAACAAGCTACTCTTTTTCAGCAACCCAATTACAGTGAGAAGATGGCTCTCATGCTCCTCTCTACTCTTGAAGTACACCAAGATATCATTAATAAACAGAATCACAAAGGAATCAAGGAATGACCTACAGATGCCATACATCAAAGTCATAAATGCAGCTAGAGCATTGGTAAGCCAAAATGACATCACCAGAAACTCATAATGACCATATCTCGTCCAGAAGGCTGTCTTCGAAATATCCTCAGCCCTGATCCTTAACTAATGGTAGCTTGAACGTAAGTCAATCTTCGAAACCACTGGAACACTTTAAAGCTAGTCAAATAAATCATTAATATGAGGCATAGGACACTTGTTTCGAATGGTAACCTTGTTCAACTGGCGATAATCAATGCACATCTTCATGGAACCATCTTTCTTCTTCACAAATAACACAGGAGCACCCCAAGGAGAGACACTCAGTCTAATGAACCCCTTGCTCAATAAATCCTGCAACTGCTCCTTAAGCTCCCTCAACTCAGCCGATGCTATCCAATATGATGGAATATAAATTAGGCGAGTGCCTGAATCCAAATCAATGTAGAAGTTTGATGTGGCGTGATTTTACGCCATAAATCGATGTTTTTCTGCTATAAGTTTTCCTTGTTTTTAAGCAAGTCCATGTGATTTTACGTGGTTTTTAGTGTTTTTCGGGAGAAGGAACAGATTTAGCATGACAGCAGTTGAAGAGGCAAAACCAGGTCGTAAACTCAGTTTACAGTCCGTAAAGTACTATACGGGTCGTATTCCATGGTCGTATTAAAGGATACCAGAAACAGAAAGGCAAGTTGAGAAGATGGTGATTTACGAGCTCAGTTTACGGACCGTATTTCAGTTTACGGTCCGTATTCCAACACGTATTTAACCATTCGACCAATTGGTAGAAAGTCTGAATTGTGGAAGTTGAAGGACGACCAAGCAGTTTACGGGCCGTAAACCACTTTACGGTCCGTATTTCAAAAGATGGAATTTGCTCACAACTGACGGACGACTAGGTCGTAAACTGACTTTACGGTCCTAAAATCACTTTACGGACCGTATTTCGTAACGACGGGACCAAAGTGCAAATCTGTAACTTTTATATTTCCAAAACCTATAAATAGTCATTGTAGGGTTTTTAATAGTGATCAATTCTTATATTTTTCTCTCATGACTTAGAACATTAAATACTCTCTAGTTTTTGAAGATTCAAACATCAATTCAAGTATTATCAATTCATCTTTCATTCCAAAGTAAGCAATTATGAATTCTTCAATTTCTTATTTCTTGTTCTTTGTCATGAGTAGCTAAATTCCCTTACAAGGGTTGTGAACCCAATGATGGGTGTTTTGTGATTGGGTTTGTGATTGATATACAAATAATGGATTATTAGGGTTTAGTTATTCTTCATTCTTCATTCATAATTAATGGTTGCAAACATTGATTAAAACCATAAACCTTGAGTTATTTGAGAAAATAATTAGGGTTGGTAAGAATAACTAACAGGAACTCAAAGCTTTAAACTTTGTTTAAAAAATTCACTTAGGAATAAGAAGAATTTACTTGGCATGATTAATCGTTCTTCATAAGTCACTTTCTTATATTTGGGAAAATCATAGAAAGACATAATCTTTATTTATTGGGAAATAGTAGAGATTCACATAGAGATTAAGTGCATTCATATAATGATCCATCACAAGTATATCAAGATCAATACCCATGATCATACACTCAATCTAACGGGGACACAACCTTAGTTTCTTTTACCATATATTTCTACCAAAGCAATAGATAGCAGTTAGTTATAGAAAAAACCAACTTTTACCAAAATCATCGGATTAAGACATTAGACCTAGAACTTAGCATCCTACGACTTTAGTAACCTTTTCACACCATATTTCCAGTGGGATTCGACCCCAACCTTGTTGGGTTACTATATTTGACAATGTCCGCGTTATACCATTAATAGGTGTAATTTGAGCGTATCAAATTTTGGCGTCGTTGCCGACGAATACGGTTTTGAAAATACTAAATAGTGTTTGCTTTGATTAAAATCTTTTGATTATTCCATCACACCTTGTTTGCTACTTTGTGTAAACCAGGTGAACATGAATCAAAATCAGCAAAATTAGCGTACTGGTAATTAGGGTAATCGATTGAACAATCAGGCGAATGAATCTAATGATGAGAATATTTTCGTTGATCTTGTTCCGGAGGAGGACTATGCATCTGCTATTGTTCAGCCTCGAGTTGGAGCTGCTACTGTGAAAGTTGACTCTTCTCTATACCAGCTGTTGAAGCTTGAGAGCTACTTTCGGAATTCTACCGAGAATGACCCTCAACGTCATTTGCAAAATTTTGTAGATGTGTGTGCTAATCACATCCAGAACAACGTTCCACAAGATGCTATTCGGTTGAAGTTATTCAAATATTCCTTAGCTGGAGAGGCAAGATCATGGTTTGAGAAGCTGCCCAGAAATTCGATTACTTCATGGGCAGAGATGGTGACTGCTTTTCTCACAAAGTGGTACCCCCTAGCGAGAAGGCTGAGATTCGTGACAAGATATATGAATTCAAGTAGCGGCCGGGGGAACAACTATATGAAGCTTAGGATAGATTCAAGGAGTATTTGCAGAAGAGCCCGAATCATGGTTTTCCAGAAAATATATTGATGGAGAAGTTCTACCGAGGGTTAGATCCAGTAACACAGTCAGTAGCTAACAATGCAGCTGATGGTTGTTTTATGAACAAGACCTTCCGACGAGTGACCACCATACTCAACAAGCTGACAACTCATAATCAGGCTTGGCACTCAAACAGTGCTGATGTGGTACCGTATGGTAGTGCTATAATCCAGAATATAGTAAAGGATAATCAAGACACCCAACAAACATTGGCAGAACTTGCAACAAATATTTCCTTGCGGACGAAGAAGTTTGATGAATCTCAAATCAAGAAGGTAAATGTTTGTGAGGATGATACAGTTTTGCCAAAAGGGATGTACCATGCTCAAGATGGTCCGTTCCTTGATGGGCCACCTATGCAGGTTGAGGATGAAAATTATGTTAATAACTCTCAAGGGGGTTATCAAAGACAGAATTACCAAGGTGGCTATCAGAATTAGAATCAATGGAGACCTCAGCAAGGTCAAGGTGCTTAAAGCAACTCTGGGAACTACAATAATAATTATGGTGGTGCGAACCAAGGGAGCTACAACAACAGCAACAATTTTGGGAACAAGAGTTCAAATCCTTATATACCACCGAAAGGGCAGTCAACAGAGCAGGGTAGTTCGAAAGTTGAAGCAATGCTTGAGAAGATTCTGGCAAATCAATCTAAGTCTGAAAGGACTTTATCTTGGCTGACAAAAACAGTGGGTTCCCACACAGCGGCTATTCAAAAGCTTGAGTCGCAGATAAGGGATATTTCTAGAGAGCAGCACCCTCTGAAAAAGGGAGGACTTCCAAGTGACACTATCCCAAATCCCAAGAATTGGAGAGGCAGTGTAGACCGTGTGTTTGCCATCACTACTAGAAGTGGTAAAACAATACAGGAGGCTACTGAGAAGGTGATTTATCTTGAGCCGATAGATGAAGAGGATGAGGTGCAGTCTCAAGCACCCATTATTGCTGATGAGATTCCTACTGACAAGAAGGTTGCTGATATTCCAGAGATGGTGAGGGAAGATGATAACACAAGCAAGCAGGCTGTAAAAAGGGGCTCTCCGCCCTTTGACGCAGCTATTCAAATCTAAACCTCCTTTTCCGTAGAGGTAAGAAGAAGGAAGATGCTAAGTTTGAAAAGTTTTATGATCAGCTGAAACAGTTATCTCTGAATTTTCCCTTCTTGGAAGTTGTCAAGGAGATGCTCGGTTTTGCGAAATATTTAAAGGATTTGCTGACTAATAAGAAGACGGTTCAACATGAAACCGTGAGTTTGACTCACACTGTGAGTTCCATCATCTCAACCACAACTGTTCAGAAAAAGAGAGATCCTGGGGCGTTCACCATTCCTTGTTCTATTGGGCACCATGATTTTGCTCGCGCTTTGTGTGATAATGGGGCGAGTATTAATTTGATGCCTCTTGCTATATATAAGCAATTAGGTTTGGGGATGCCAAGGCCGACTACGATGAGGTTACAGATGGCTGATAGGTCTATCAAAAGACCTGTTGTGGTGGTTGATGATGTAATTGTGCAGGTTGGTGATTTTATGTTGCCCGCTAATTTCGTGATTCTTGACTGTGCTGTTGATCGAGACATTCCTATCATTCTGGGGAGACCTTTCCTTGCTACAGGGAGGGCTCTGATGGATTCGGAGAAAAATGAAATCAAGTTCCGAGTCAACAATGAAGAAGTGACTTTTCAGGCTAGCAAAGGGATGAAGTTACCAAGTGCTTACGAGAGTATTTCGGTAATTGATTCATTTGATGTTGTCGTTGATGCAGTGGAGTTCAAGCTGGAAGAAGAAAGTTTGGGTGAAGCTCTAGCTGGGATCCTTATGAATTTCGATGCTGAAGACATGGAAGGCTATGTGGAGACAGTTAATTCGCTTGTTGGGTTGGGCTCATATTCATACCACCCAAAGAAGCTGAATCTTGATCTGGAAAATAGAACAACTCCTCCAGCAAAACCTTTGATCATTGAGCCACCTAAGTTGGAGCTTAAGCAGCTCCCATCACATCTAAGATATGAGTTCCTTGGTCTGGACAATACATTACCGGTGATTGTTTCAGCCCTATTGACTGAGGAGCAGATTTTGCAGCTTGTGGAGGTGTTGAGGGAGTATAGGCGTGATATTGGTTGGACCATAGCATACATTCTAGGTATTCCATCTGGTATCTGTGAACACAAAATTCAGTTGGAGGAGGGTAGCAAACCGAGTGTAGAGCATCAGAGGCGACTGAACGAGAATATGCAAGAGGTCATCAAGAAAGAGATCATCAAATGGTTGTATGCGGGCGTGGTTTACCCAATTGCTGATAGTAAATGGGTGAGCCCAGAACAATGTGTTCCTAAGAAAGGAGGCATCACTGTTGTGCCAAATGCGAAAAATGAGTTGATCCCTACCAGAACTGTCACCGGATGGAGAGTTTGCATGGACTATCGCAAGCTCAACACAACCACGAGCAAGGACCACTTCCCTATGCTCTTCATTGATCAGATGCTTGATAGGCTAGCAGGGCGTTCCTACTATTGTTTCCTTGATGGTTATTCGGGATACAATCAGATCAACATTGCTCTGGAAGATCAGGAGAAGACCACTTTTACTTGTCCTTATGGGACATTTGCATTCAGCCGGATGCCTTTTGGGTTGTGTAATGCACCAGCCACTTTTCAGAGGTGCATGATGTCAATCTTCTCCGACATGGTGGAGGATTTCTTGGAAGTGTTCATGGATGACTTTTCCGTAGTGGGTGACTCATTTGAAGATTGTCTTGGCCATCTGGGTCAAGTGCTAAAAAGTGTGAGGAGACCAATCTGGTGCTAAATTAGGAAAAGTGCCATTTTATAGTGAAGGAAGGAATCGTCCTCGGTCACAAACTCTCTGAAAAGGGAATCGAGGTCGATCAAGCGAAAATTGATGTGATTGCAAAAATTCCTCCACCCATCTCAGTCAAAGGTGTCCGAAGTTTCTTGGGACATGCTGGGTTCTACAGGTGCTTCATCAAAGATTTCTCCAAGATCGCAAACCCTATGTGCAAGCTTCTTGAAAAAGAGGCTAAATTCGTGTTTGATGACAAGTGCCAGAAGGCGTTTGAGGAGCTAAAAGAGCGTCTCACTACTACTCCTATTATTGTCGCTCCTGACTGGTCCTTGCCATTTGAACTGATGTGTGATGCGAGTGGTTTCGCAATAGGTGTTGTGCTTGGGTAGAGGCACAATAAAATCATGCACCCGATCTATTATGCAAGCAGAACACTGAATGCTGCTCAGATGAATTACACAGTGACGGAGCAAGAGCTGCTTGCCATTCGGTTTGCTTTTGAGAAATTTCGGGCATACTTGTTAGGGTCCAAAGTGGTGGTTTACACTGATCATGCAGCCTTGAGATACCTCATGGCAAAGAAGGATGCAAAACCGCGACTGATTAGATGGGTGCTATTGCTGCAAGAGTTTGATTTTGAGGTGAAGGACCGCAAGGGTACTGAAAACCAGGTTGCTGACCATCTCTCTCGGCTTGAAGAAGCTGGGAGACCTTCTGATGAGCTAGATATAGATGATGGTTTTCTAGATGAGAGGGTGTTGGCTGTGTCAAATGAGGTGGCCCCGTGGTATGCTGACATTGCCAATTATTTGGTAACAAGCATAGTTCCAGAAGATATCAAAGCCTACCAAAAGAAGAAATTCTTGCGGGATGCTCGACAGTACTATTGGGACGAGCCTTATTTGTTCCGAACATGCGCTGACAACATCATTCGGCGTTGTGTTCCGGAAAGTGAAGTGATGGCGATTCTAAAAGCATGCCATGACTCTCCTGTTGGGGGTCATCATAAGGAAACCGGACTGCAGCTAAGGTACTTGAGTGCAGATATTACTGGCCGACTATTTTTCATGATGCTAATCTATTGGTGCGGTCCTGTGATCAATGTCAGAGGCAAGGGAATATCGGCAGAAGGAAAGAGATGCCTATGAATTTTGTTATGGAGGTGGAAGTGTTCGATGTCTAGGGGATTGATTTTATGGGACCTTTTGTGAGTTCTGGTGGCATGAAATACATCTTGGTAGTTGTGGACTATGTGTAAAAATGAGTAGAAGCGGTGGCTTTACCTAATAATGAGGCCAAGAGTGTTATGGGATTCCTCAAGAAGAACATATTTACTCGTTTTGGTACTCCGAGGGCTATAATCAGCGATGGTGGATCCCACTTTTGCAATAGAGCTTTCGCGGGACTGATGGAACAATATGGTGTAAAACATAGGGTGGCAACACCTTATCACCCTCAAACAAGTGGACAGGTTGAAGTGTCCAATAGGGAGATCAAGAGTATCCTAGCTAAAACAGTGAATGCAAATAGAACTGACTGGGCCCGCAAGCTCGATGATGCTCTATGGGCATACCGGATTGCTTTCAAGACTCCGATTATAATTTCACCCTTCAAGCTTGTATTCGGAAAAGCTTGTCACTTGCTCTTTGAACTTGAGCACAAGGCTATGAGGGCGCTGAAGAAACTGAATATGGATTGGGAGGAAGCAACCAAGCTCAGGTTGTTTCAACTAAATGAGATGGATGAATTTCGGTACCAGGCATATGAGAGTGCAGCACTTTATAAAGAAAGGATGAAGCAATACCATGACAAGAAGATTCTGAAGCGAGAGTTCTACAAGGGTGACTCTGTGTTACTGTTTAACTCTCGACTGAAGTTGCTACCGAGTAAGCTTAAATCCAGGTGGTCTGGTCCGTTTAAGGTGGTAGGTGCTTCACCCCATGGAGCGGTTGAGTTGAAGTCCGGAGATGGTACTCGGACATTTAAGGTGAATGGGCAGAGATTGAAGCACTATCACGGAATGATTTCGAAGGATAGGATGGTTGATCGCTACAGGTTGAAACACCTCGGAACGAACAATGATCTGGTGTACCAAGATAAGGAGTGAATGGTCACCACCGTCGTGTCGCGACATTAAATCAAGCGCTTCTTAGGAGGCAACCCAAGTGTAATGTTTATTTTTCTTTTGTTTTTTTATTATATATAGGGTAATGGTTGTTTTGGTGCAGGAATACATTACAGAAAAAATTTGCTAAAAAACAGGTAAGTTCAGTTGTAAGAAACTGTCTCGCAACATTGCAAAATACGCCTGAAGTTTACGGACCGTAATTCACAACACGGCTCGTAAACCAGGGCGTATTTAACAATGTTACGAAACAGTAAGCACTGTAATGCAACATGCTAGTTTATGACCATGGAGGACGGACCGTATTTCACAATACGGTCCGTAAACCAGATCGTAAACTAACATGAGAAAATACAGTGTACTGCCCACTACAACATCTCTAAATACGGGCCGTAAATCAATTTACGGACCGTATTTAGAGATTTAAAAAAAAAATAAAGCAGCGATTTAAATATAACAAGCGATTTAAATCAAAGGACAGAAGAACCATCAACCCCCACGATTTCCCACCATAAACATTCCCCCCATAACCCTTCATCTTCACATTCCCTCCTTAACTACCCTCACCTCCCACGATCTCCTACCTTAAACCCATCATCTTCCCTCTTCCTAAATACCATAGATACACAACTCACACCTACCAACAAACCCATCTCACCAAAAATTCGAAATCTCTCTCTGCCCTAGGTTTAAAATTGTTTGTGATTCAAGTTGTGTTCTCTCAAAATCTGTGCTTATAGTGCTCTGTGGTTCATCATTGAAAGGTATGATTGACACTCCCCATTCTTCTTCTACATCTGTGAATTTGAACTTGGTGGTAAGTGATTGTTTAGGCTGGGTTTGTGTAATTAAGTGCTTAATTACCTTGGTTAATGATCTTGTGAGGGGATAGAGGTATTCAATTTCTTTTAATTCTCGTGTGTAATTGTTAATAAAACCCAAATGGGTTGGAGGGCCTTCCATACTTTAAAATTCAATATTTTGAAGTTTTGGTCTGCCCACCAATAACTTGACTCTTGTGGGAATTATGAAAAATTGGTAGAAAATGGGTGAAGTCTGAGTAACCTAATCCCCGAACACAATGTGAAACCAAGGTGTGCAACGAAAGTTTGAAATCAGAATATGTATCTGTCTGTGATGCGAAATACGACTATGCTTTACGGACCGTATTTCAGTTTACGGTCCGTATTTAAGCATGTCACGAATGAGCAGAATGTTATCCAAAGAACTGAGCAGTTTACGATCTAACTTTACGGACCGTATTTCAGTTTACGGTCCGTATTTAAGACTTCAAGAAGGGACAGAATGTTCTCAAGGAAATTGCTCAGTTTACGATCGTAGTTTACGGACTGTAAATCAGTTTACGGTCCGTCTTTTGTGTTTACGACCACAGACAGAACATATATTTTGTGCACAGTCAAGTATCTTATTTTTGGTTGGATGTTCCATGGTAATTAATACGCTGTGTCTTTTGCAGGAATGGGTCAGAAAAGGAACGCAAAGAAAGCGGGGGCCCAAAGCACGGGCAAAAGAAAGAAAGCGTGCTCGGATTCAAGGTTGATAGATGAACCTTCCAATTCAGAAGGGGAACAATCAGGATCCGAGTACGCCGAGGTGATACCACCACCAAAGGTCAGGGGGGCCCCCACACAAGACACAGCGGCAACACCGTCCAAGTCGGCGTCGGAAGCCTCCCAATCTGAAGAGGGGGATTCTGACGTGGAAGCATCAAGCAGGGGGGCAGCCACCCCAACGGATCCGGAGAGTGACTCAACGGGGCCTAGTGATGATAATGATCCGGATGATGGTACGCCACCTAAGGGTCAAAAATTGGCCGTCAGGACCAAACGGCTGGAGGAAGAAAAGCTGCGGTTCTCGGTAAAAGGATCAAAGAAATTGTATGACCAATGGATGGCCGGGACAGAAACTGGGGAACAGCCGCCGTGGAAAATATTTGAAGAACGGCGGCTGATTTTCGAGGGTATTTCAGCTCACCCATAGCTGGATGATACCATCAAAGGGTACAAGTTAGATGCGTTCACTCATGAGTCGGGAGAGTATGCTCCACATATTTTGCGGGCGTTCTATGCATCGTATGGGGCCGTCTTGATGTCGATGAAGAAGCCGAGTCGTGCTTGGCATCAAATTCCCATGCTGAAGAATGTGACCGTCCGGAACTCACTGGTTGATATTTCCTCCAAAGCCATCAACAGGATCCTGTTTGGTGATGATTTTGTGGCTCCTACTGATCTGAGTCTGTTCCTAGACAAACGAGATAGGAAAGACAAGAAATCCGTCAGGGAATGGACTGCGGCAATTATCACATCTGAGCCACATGAGCAAAAATGGACTACTGATGGGAAAGTCAAGATCACTAAAAGTTGTTTGTCCACAGAGGCTAAATTTTGGTGGACGTTGCTGCGGTACAGGATCACTCCAACCCAAGCAGATAATACCCTTTCCACCAGTCAGGCAGTCACTATTGCCTCTTTGATGTCAAGGTACCCGATGGATATTGGGGAGCTAATAGTTGAGGAGCTACATGTGCGGGCACACAAGCCCAACCAGAACATGGTATTTTCGTGTCTTATCACGGAATTGTGTCGATGGGAAAGGTTATTTCAGCTCCCAGATTGGGACGGTACCATCACAGCTGCTCATATAGGGGATTGGCGGAAAATAGGGTGAAAAGCAAAATGGACCGAGAGGCAGATCAGTCCGGTGATGACGACGACACTCAGCTAGAGTTGAGTCCGAGCTGTGCTTATGGGACTGATCCAGTAGGGTTCGAGTTTGGTGCTGATACTACTAGGCCTGAGGCTCCCACGACGGGTGTTCCAGATACTGTCGATACACAGGATGCTACAACCACGCTAGGTGTTTCTGAGGAAAGACCTCCACCACCACCTCCGGCCACACAGGGTCCTCCTTCGGGGTCCGCCACTGCTGCTGCGACAGCTAAGCCTGCTGATCCAGAGCTGGAGTTGCTGCATTTCAGCCATGCTAACTACAGCCATATTGCAGTCAAAGCAGTGAGGACTGAACGACAGGTAGAAAAAATATTGCAACAATTTAAGCCGAAAGTGGTGAGAATAGTGTAGCAGCTGGTTACTGAGGCGACCATAGATATCCGTGCAGAGTTTGAGAAAAAGCACGAGGTGTATTAGGCTAAACTAGACAGCTTTGAAGCGAGATTGTTGACTCGAGAGCGGACCACACTCGGTGGGGAGTCTAGTTCATTGAGGAGTGAGTAGGAGAAGCTGAAAAAGGAGCTTGAAACACTCAAGGTGCAAGGGATGGTAGCCGCACCAGTGCCAGCACCACGTGCCATTTTGCCTACCACGTTTAAGGTGCTGGATCTGCTGGATTCCGAGGAGGAGGCGGAGGATGCCGAACCTTTTGGTCGTGATACGGGAAAGAGGGTCCGTGAGACATCTGAGGATCCATAGGAGTTGGACAGGAGATTGAAAAAGACAGAAAAGGCGAAAATGCAGCAGGAAATCCTTCAGTCGTTGGTTGAGCCGCAGCGCAAACCGGGAGAGTCCACAAGTCAGCCACCGGATGCAGCGGGCCAGTCATGAGCGTCGCATAGCACCAAAGGGTGCCAAGGTACCACTTCTTTTTCCCTTGTTCTTATAAGTGAAGCACTGGGACAGTGCTTGGTTCTTCAGTTGGGGGTGGGCCTATCTGAAGGTAGTGTAGTGTAAATATATGTTTAGGAACCCCCTCGGCTTTTCTTTGCCAGAGTTCTTTTCCTGAGGGGGGTTTATTTTGTTGAAACTCGCATGTTTAGGGTGTTGTTTAGGTTGAGTAGAATAATTTTGACTTATTTGGTGTTACTGTGTAACTATTGGCATGTGTTGTGGTTTGTTAAAAATTTTGGACCCCTCAAAAATTATGAAAAATGCATACTTAGAACAGTTATTGTTTGACATGATTGATTCTTTATATGACATTGTGGTTATTGGGGTATTGTGTGTGATGAATGACTACTTAGGAGGCCACAAGTGTAACAAAATGATTGTCCTTATGCCAATGTGTGTGTGAGTTGTTAGTTTACTTCTGTTTATGCATGTATAATCTAGAACTTGCCTGGTTGGTCTTGTTTGAAATCTGAAAGTTAGTTTGGTTGTGAAATGATCTTACGCTTTCTTTGTGTAAATAGTCACTGTGCCTAAATAAGCCTTACCAAAAGCTGAAAAAACCACTAGTTTCCCTTTTGAACCTTTTTGACCTTTTTCTTGGCTAGCCGAATGAAACCTCACCCGTTGTGAACTTTATCCATCTTCGCACCCATTCCCTCCTTGATGCTACTAGATAGACGAGGCAAAGCGCCTAAGTTGGGGTGAATTAAATGTGATGTAGATGTTGAGAACAAATGTTGGGGGTGGTGGAGTTTGATAGTAGAGAATCGATATGGTGGTTGCATATAATATAAAACAAAAAAAAATCAGAAAATTGGAACACAAAAAAGAACTGCTAGTTGGATAGGAATAAAACCACATCGAGGTCGAAAACGTGAAAGAAAATAAAGGGGTTGGAAAGAAAAGAGGCAATCAAGGTAAAGAGATGTTGTAGTGTCAAGGAGGGTGAGTCACTAATACCCAAAAAGTATCCTACCCGTCCCCAAGCCTACATTACAAGCCGAAACAAGTCCTAATGTGATCACAACCGAACGAGCCTAGGATGAGAACAGAGAAAATAAGGGCAAGCCTATGGTATTTGCATGTGTAGATATGAATTCTTTGTGAGTGTGAGTGTTCTTCTCTTCTCTTTCATCTTCGTCCCATTCTTGTTGTATATATGTGTGTTGGGACATTCTTTGGTCTATGTGAGGGCATAAGGATGAGAATTGAGCAAAATAAAGTGACCGCCGAAAGTAGCATTTGTGTGCATCATAATATGTTCGATAACGTAATGTCATGTATTGAAGCTTCATTGTTAGTCATAACTTTCTTGAGTTGTGTATATTGCTTTGAATTAGAAAATTGGGTTGGTTCTAAATGACCGAGTGCATTGGGAACCGAACAAGTTATGCACACAAGTTCTAAATGACCGTCCGGACCTCTCAGAATTGACGGGTTTTCGAAAAAGGTCCGTTTACCCAAAAGTCAACTTTAAGTCAACTCTTTTTTTGCTTAAAGCTAATTTTTTCCCAAAAAGCCACCAAAATCAACCCCGAGCACCTTGGGAAGCGTTTCAATAGTTCCCTCGGGTCAAAAGTGCCGGAAAGACTATAACGACTAATTGGGTCGTTACATCAGATACCAATTGAACAATCGCTCATCCTCGAGCGAAGAAGGGAAAAGAACAGAGAAGTACCTGAATCAGCAAACAACTGTGGGTATCGGCTACGCATATCGGAATCAGTATCCCAAGTAGCCTCCAAGATAGGATGATGCTTCCATTGCACCTTCACTGAAGCAATCTCATTGGACCTCAACTTCCGAACCTGTCTATCCAGAATCGCAATCGGCTCCTCCTCATAGGTCAAATTCTCGTCAAGCAATACCGTGTCATAACGAACAATATAAGCACCATCGGTATGGTACTTCTTCAACATAGACACATGAAAAATTGGATGAACTCCCGCCAAGCCAGGCGGCAAGGCCAACTCATAAGTAACATCGCCCACACGGTCAAGAATCTCAAAAGGCCCAATATACCTTGGGCCCAACTTGCCTCTCTTCTCAAACCTCATAACACCCTTTATGGGTAAAATCTTCAATAGAACCTAGTTATCAACAACGAACTCTAAATCTTGGACCTTCCCGTCCGTATACATCTTCTGTCGGCTCTGAGATGCCAAAAGCTTGGCCTGAATCATCCTCACTCAATCAAGAGACTCTCTCAACAGATCTGTACCCTAAGGTCGAACCTCAAAAGCATCAAACAAGCCAACTGAAGATCTACATCTCCTACCATAAAAAGCCTCAAAAGGCGCCATGTTGATACTCGAGTGATAACTGTTGTTGTACGCAAACTCTGCCAACGGCAGGTGCTGATCCCAATGACGACCAAAATCAATAACACAAGCTCTCAACATATCATCTAGCAACTGAATGGTCCGCTCGGACTGCCCATCGGTCTTGGGGTGGAAAGTTGTACTAAGATCCAATCGGATACCCAACTCCTCATGAAAAGCCCTCCAGAAAAGGGAAGTGAAGATAGTACCCCGATTAGGTACGATAGAAACGGGAACCCCGTGCAATCTCATAATATCCTATATGTACAACATGGATAACTTTTCTGCGGTATAGGAAATCTGAACAGGAATGAAATGAGCTGACATAGTCAACCGATAAACTATCACCCAAACTGAGTCAAACATACCCAGGGTCTTTGGGAGACCCACAACAAAATCCATGGCAATCCTTTCCCACTTCCACTCGGGAATGGGCATCTTCTGAAGTACACCACCGGGTCGCTGGTGCTCATACTTAACATGCTGAAAATTACCACACTTATCCACGAAATCCGCTATATCTCTCTTCATCCGACGCCACCAATAGTGCTGCCTCAAATCGCGATACATCTGTCGCCCTCGGATGAATGGAATATCGAGAGCTATAGGCCTCAGTCAAAATCAACTGAATCAAATCACCAACACAAGGGACGCAGATGCTCCCCTTAATCCTCAAGATGCCCTCAGAATCAATCATGGCCTCACCCCTTAGAACTCTATCTCGAATCTTGGTCAACTAAGCATCCTCAAACTGATGAGTCCTCATCTGATCTAGTAAGGAAGTCCTCGCCTCAACACATGCCAAAACTCTATCTGGGGCTGAAATATCAAGATGAACGAAATAGTTAGCCAGAGTATGAACCTCCATGGCCAATGGGCGCTCGGAAATCAATCGAGCTAAACTCGCCATACTCGCTGCCTTGCGACTCAAGGCATCAGCAATAACATTGGCTTTCCCTAGGTGATATAAAATCGAGATGTCATAGTCCTTCAGGAGCTCCATCCATCAACACTGCCTGGATTAAGATCTCTCTTGGTAAACACAACCTGAAGGCTACGGTGATCGGTGAAAACCTCCCAATGGACACCATACAAGTAATACCTCTAAATCTTCAAAGCAAAGACTAAGGCCAACAACTCCAAATCATGGGTAGGGTAATTCTTCTTATGGATCTTTAACTGACGGGAAGCATAGGATATAACTCTCCCCTCCGGCATCAACACAGCACCTAAACCCAAATGTGACGCATCATAATAGAACGTGAAATCACTATCCTCGATGGGCAATGCTAGAATCGGGGCTGAAGTCAAAAGAGTCTTGAGCTTTTGAAAGCTCTCATCACAATCATCGTACCACCGGAAAGAAACATCTTTTTGAGTCAACTGGTCAAAGACAAAGCAATAGAAGCAAAACCCTTCACAAATCGGAGGTAGTAGCTGGCCAAACCTATAAAACTACGGATCTCAGTCACAATCGTGGGCCTCGCCCAATTTCTCATAGCCTCAATCTTCTGAGGATCCACCATTATCCAATCCTTAGACACAATATAGCCCAAGAACGCCAAAGACTCAACCAAAACTTGCACTTTGAAAACTTAGCAAACAAGCTACTCTTTTTCAGCAACCCAATTACAGTGCAAAGATGGCTCTCATGCTCCTCTCTACTCTTGAAGTACACCAAGATATCATTAATAAACACAATCACAAAGGAATCAAGGAATGACCTACAGATGTCATACATCAAAGTCATAACTGTAGCTAGAGCATTGGTAAGCCCAAATGATATCACCAGAAACTCATAATGACCATATCTCGTCCGAAAGGCTGTCTTCGAAATATCCTCAGCCCTGATCCTTAACTGATGGTAGCTTGAACGCAAGTCAATCTTCGAAACCACTGAAACACTCTAAATCTGATCAAATAAATCATTAATATGAGGCATAGGACACTTGTTTCGAATGGTAACCTTGTTTAGCTGGCGATAATCAATGCACATCTTCATGGAACCATCTTTCTTCTTCACAAATAACACAGGAGCACCCCAAGGGGAGACACTCAGTCTAATGAAACCCTTTGTGCTGCCCCGCCCTTTTCCGCGCCTGTCAGTCCGCAACTAGCGCCAAGCGCTAGTCAAAGTCAGCCTACCGAAGGGCCCACCAGAGTGGAACGCCCACTTACAAGACAAGAGTGGGAGACCAGCCGCCCACTTACAGGACAAGAGTGGCAAACCAGCCACCCACCTTTCTACTCGTGGGCCATTGGCCAGCTAAAGCAAGCACTCAACCTGCCAGCTTGTGGTCCATAACAGCAACCTGTTCAGCACAACCACATACTTAGAGGCCCACTGTATAGCATAGGGCAGATTTTCCACCTATAAAACATGTAAGCCTTGAGGGCAGAGTCATTCACTCACTTCATCTTTTGTATACTTGTAAAGATACATTTTGAGCATATATCAAAAAGGGCACTTGCCTCCCAAAAACTGTGTTCCTCTTCTTTAACTTCTTGTGTGTGTTTTGCCTGAGAGTTATTCACTGTCTTCCGCCACTGACAGAGAGTTGGGCTGAAGCATTGAGCGGTAGTTAAGACCATCAACACTGCCCCACGCCGCCTTAGATTTTAGGCCCGTGACAAGTGGTATCAGAGCGAGTTACAATCATGGCCAACACCAACGAAGAAGCTGTCTACGACGAGCACCACAGTGGAGACAATTCCCCTACCAAGAGGACGACCAAACAGAAGAAACAACGGGACAAAAGCCAAATTAGAGGGCTACCCGCTGTTACTTCCGAAGGGCTGACCTTTCAGCCACAGTCCTTAGGTGAAGCGAGCGACAGTTCGGTGTCAAACACGCTGGTGGATAAAATCATCCACGTAGAGGCTGGACTATTTGCCTTGAACCAGCGGTTTGACACCTTACAAGGGAACGTAAATTCTCTTGATTTAATAGCTCTTGACGGACTAGAGCAAGTCCAACACGAGCATAAAGCAGAGAGCAACGAACACAAGGAGGCGCTGACCAGCCTTGAGTTCAGGCTCATGGAGGAGCTGTCTAAGTTGCACGAAAAGGTAGTGGCCTTAGAGACGCAACTAGAAGCGGCCAAGCTCACAAACGGTGCTGGTCCCATCAACGTTCGGGAGACCCGAATAGAGGTCCCTAAACCCAGAAACTTCAAGGGTGAAAGGAACGCTCAGGAGGTGGAAGACTTCATTTGGCAAATGGACGTGTACTTTGAACACGTCAATATTAATAAAGAAGCTATTCGCATCCGAAAAGCAGCCATGTATTTGAGCGACACCGCCGCATTGTGGTGGCGGAGAAAGAAGGCGGACATGGAAAAAGGAACGTGTTCCATCGAGTATTGGGAACAGTTCAAGAGGGAGTTAAAGCAGCAGTTTTACCCCCTAAACGTTGTGCACGAGGCCCGTCGAAAGTTGAGGGAGCTCAAGCAAACGTCATCCATCCGCGAGTACGTGAAGGAGTTCACAAAGCTCACTCTTCAAATCCCAAGCATGAACAGCGAGGATTTGTTGTTCTACTTCTTGGATGGCCTTCAAAACTGGGCCAAACAAGAATTACAAAGGCGTCAAGTTGAAGATATTGACGGAGCCATTGTGGTGGCGGAGTCTTTGAATGATTTTCGCACCGACAATAACAAGGCAAAGGATAACCGAGGGAAGCAAGTAGCTGCCAAGGTTGATCAAGGCACCGGGGACAAAAACTAATTTGTCCCCCACAAGGGTCGTGATTTCAGAGGAGATAGGGACCGCAACCGGGGTTCCAATTCTAATTTTCCTAAAAACAATGAAGAAAAGAAGAAGAACTTCACACCAAACGATGGCTGTTATTTGTGTGGACAATCAGGCCATCTTTACAGAAATTGCCCTTCATTAGGCAAGCTGGGCGCAATGCTTGCTGCCAACAAACAAACATGTGCGCAAACCGGGGCTCAGACCGGTGTACAAGGTGAACAGACGGAGGCTGCAGAGCAAGATAAGGCTAAGGTGGCAGGCTTGTTCAATCATATGACACTTGCTTCCATCATGGCTAAGCCGCCTCAAATCAGGCCGAGGGAGTCACTGTTCGTAGAAGCAACGTTAAAAGGCAAACCAGTCCGCATCATGGTGGACACGGGTGCAACGCATAACTTCGTTACCGAGGCAAAGGCAAAAGAATTGGGCCTTTCCTATGTTTCCAGTGACTCACTGTTAAAAACAGTCAACTGCCTCCCCACGGACGTAAATGGATTTTCCCCTAAAGTCCATCTCGTCTTAGGTGATTGGCAACGGTTCACCGATTTCACTGTATCCCCGATGGATGTCTTTGACATCGTATTGGGTCTAGATTTCTGGTATGAGATCAACGCGTTCATTTCACCGTGTCTCAACCAACTGTTGGTTAGAGATCCAAGCTGTTCTTGCGACGTGCCGTTGATTCATGTACATCAAGCGGGTGTGCGCTTGTCAGCAATGCAATTGTTGAAAGGGTTTAAGAAAGGAGAACCAACCTTTCTTGCGACTCTTATAGCAGCTGAGGATGGAAGCAGTTCCAAGGAAGGGGAAGCACTACCCCTATGCGTGCAGAAAGTCCTTGAGGAGAACAGGGACGTGATGCCCGATGAACTGCCCAAACGGTTACCCCCACGTAGGGAGGTTGACCACCAGATAGAGTTGGTTCCAGGAGCCAAGCCACCTGCCATGTCCCCTTATCGCATGGCACCACCCGAGCTCGAGGAGCTACGGAAGCAACTTAAGGAGTTTCTTGAAGCAGGGCACATCCGCCCATCTAAGGCACCATTTGGAGCACCTGTGCTGTTCCAAAAGAAGAAAGAAGGAACGTTGAGGTTATGCATTGACTATCGTGCCCTTAACAAGGTCACAGTTAAAAACAAGTATCCCATTCCTTTAATTGCCGATTTGTTCGATCGGTTAGGACAGGCCAAGGTCTTCACCAAGATGGATCTGAGGAAAGGATACTATCAAGTGCGTATTGCCGAGGGGGACGAGTCGAAAACGACTTGTATGACCCGATATAGGGCGTTCGAGTGGCTAGTTATGCTATTCGGCCTAACCAATGCCCCTGCTACCTTCTGCACACTGATGAACAAACTTTTCCACCCATTTTTAGACCAGTTTGTTGTGATCTACCTCGATGACATCGTAGTATACAGCAATAGCTTGGAAGAGCACCTGAAACATCTCCGCACGGTCTTCCAAGTGTTGAGGGAGAATGACCTGTGCGTCAAGCAGGAGAAATGCACTTTTGCCCAGCCACAAGTGCAGTTCCTTGGCCACACAATCAGCCAAGGGGAAATCAGAATGGATAGCGACAAGGTTAGCGCTATTTAAGATTGGGAGGTCCCGACCAAAGTAACTGAACTTCGGTCCTTTCTTGGCCTTGACAACTACTACAGGCGGTTCATTCTTGGATACTCAGCTATCGCAGCACCACTGACCGACTTGTTAAAGAAGAGTCATGAGTGGAAATGGACCTCTTTGTGTCAAGAGGCGTTTGACGGCCTCAAAGAAGCAATTGTGAAGGAGCCTGTCTTGGCTCTACTTAACTTTACTAAGGTGTTTGAAGTCCACACCGATGCATCAGATATTTCCATTGGCGGTGTCCTTATGCAAGAAGGACACCCCATAGCCTTTGAAAGCCGGAAGTTGAACGAGACGGAGCGGAGATACACTGTCCAAGAGAAGGAGATGACGGTCGTAGTCCACTGTCTAAGGACTTGGCGTCATTACTTGCTGGGGGCACACTTACTGTCAAAACGGATAACGTGGCGACAAGTTATTTCCAGTCTCAGAAGAAGCTATCCCCTAAGCAAGCTCGGTGGCAAGACTTTCTGGCCGAATTTGACTACACCCTAGAGTATAAGCCAGGAAAGGCCAATGTTGTGGCCGATGCGCTGAGTCGCAAAACAGTGCTAGCAACTATGGTCAGCACAGCCAGCAGTGATATTATAGATGCAATCAAGCAGGGCATGCAGCACGACCCAGTGGCACAGCAGATTCTTGTCTTAGCCAGTCAAGGCAAGACGAAGAAATTTTGGGCAGATGACGGTGTTCTCTACACCACAGGCAGGCGCATTTATGTGCCAAAATGGGGCAATCTGAGGTGTACCCTAATCAAGGAAGGGCATGACACGGCCTGGGCAGGCCATCCAGGGCAGAAACGGACCATGGCATTGCTAGAGTCATCGTATTACTGGCCGCGCATGAGGGACGACATTGAAGTCTATGTCCGCACATGTCTTGTATGCCAACAAGACAAGGTAGAGAACAAGGCACCTGGGGGCCTACTGGAACCGTTACCCGTAGCTGAGAGACCATGGGACAGCGTCACCATGGACTTCATCACATGCTTGCCCAATTCTGAAGGCTTTGGCACAATTATGGTGGTGGTGGATTGTTTCTCAAAGTATGCAACATTCAGCCCCACCACGGCTAGTTGCAAAGCCAAAGAAGCTGCAAGGTTATTTCTAAAGGACGTCGTCAAGCATTGGGGCGTGCCGAGACATATCATAAGTGACCGTGACCCACGATTTACGGGGGAATTTTGGAAGGAGCTGTTTAGCTTGCTGGGGTCTGAGTTACATTTCTCGACCAGTTTTCACCCCCAAACTGATGGCCAAACCGAAAGGGTCAATGCACTACTGGAACTTTATTTGCGGCACTTTGTTAGTGCCAATCAGAAAGATTGGGCGAAGTTGCTTGACATTGCCCAATTTTCATACAACCTGCAACGGAGCGAGGCAACAGGGAGGAGTCCCTTCGAGTTAGCTACAGGGCAGCAGCCCAACACACCGCAATCACTGCCTGTTCAAGCGGAATTGTGGAACCCAGGGGCGTATCATATGGCCAAAGCCTGGGAAGAACAAATTGATATGGCCAGGTCATATCTGGACAAGGCAGCCCGGAAGATGAAGAAGTTTGCTGACCGTAAACGTTGTCCGACAAATTACAGAATCGGCGACAAAGTCATGGTGAAACTTAATCCGAGGCAGTTCAAGTCCCTGAGGAGCTTGAATCAAAGTTTGATTCGACGGTACGAGGGTCCCTTCGAAATTGTTTCCAAGGTGGGAAAGATTTCTTATCGGTTGGACATGCCTCATCACTTGAAGATCTACCCCGTCTTCCATGCGATTCAATTGAAGCCATTCTTCGAAGATAAGGAAGACGAGGGTCGGGCTCAAGCCAGCCGTGCCAGAATCTTCGAGACTCCTGCTGCAAAAGACAAGGAAATAGAGGCCATCATTGACCATCAATTGATCCGGGGCAAAGGTTGGGGCAATTCACATGCTCAAATTCTTGTCCATTGGAAGGGACAGCCGCCCGAGGAGGCTACATGGGAAGCATACGAGAACTTATAGAAATTCAAGGATAAGGTCCATGAATTCTTGCAGTTGTGTGGCGCCGCGGTCGTCGCCAAAACAGTTGAGGGAGAGTGTGCCGCACCGCCCTTTTACGCGCCTGTCAGTCCGCAACTAGCGCCAGGCGCAAGTCAAAGTCAGCCTACCAAAGGGCCCACCAGAGTGGGACGCCCACTCACAAGACAAGAGTGGGATACCAGCCGCCCACTTACAATAATGGGACGCCCACTTACAGGACATGAGTGGCAGACCAGCCACCCACCTTTCTGCTCGTGGGCCACTGGCCAGCTAAAGCAAGCACTCAACCTGCCAGCTTGTGGTCCATAACAGCAAGCTGTTCAGCACAGCCACATACTTAGAAGCCCACTGTATAGCATAGGGCAGATTTTCCATCTATAAAACATGTAAACATTGAGGGCAGAGTCATTCACTCACTTCATCTTTTGTATACTTGTAAAGATACATTTTGAGCATATATCAAAAAGGGCACTTGCCTCCCAAAAACTGTGTTCCTCTTCTTTAACTTCTTGTGTGTGTTTTGCCTGAGAGTTATTCACTGTCTTCCGCCACTGACAGAGAGTTGGGCTGAAACATTGAGCGGTAGTTAAGACCATCACCGCTGCCCCACGCCGCCTTAGATTTTAGGCCCGTGACACCTTGCTCAATAAATCCTGCAACTACTCCTTAAGCTCCCTCAACTCAGTCGATGCTATCCAATATGATGGAATATAAATTAGGCGAGTGCCTAAATCTAAATCAATGCAGAAGTTTGATGTGGCGTGATTTTACGCCACAAATCGATGCTTTTCTGCTATAAGTTTTACTTGTTTTTAAGCAAGTCCATGTGATTTCACGTGGTTTTTAGTGTTTTTCAGGAGAAGGAACAGATTTAGCATGACAGCAGTTGAAGAGGCAAAACCAGGTCGTAAACTCAATTTACGGTCCGTAAAGTACAATACGGGCCGTATTCCATGGTCGTATTAAAGGATACCAGAAACAGAAAGGCAAGTTGAGAAGATGGTGATTTACGAGCTCATTTTACGGACCGTATTTCGGTTTACGGTCCGTATTCCAGCACGTATTTAACCATTCGAGCAATTGGCAGAAAGTCTGAATTGTGGAAGTTGAAGGACGACCAAGCAGTTTACGGGCCGTAAACCACTTTACGGTCCGTATTTCAAAAGATGGAATTTTCTCACAACTGACGGACGACTGGGTCGTAAACTGACTTTACGGTCCGTAAATCACTTTACGGACCGTATTTCGTAACGACGGGACCAAAGTGCAAATCTGTAACTTTCATATTTCCAAAACCTATGAATAGTCATTGTAGGGTTTTTAATAGTGATCAATTCTTATATTTTTCTCTCTTGACTTAGAACATTAAATACTCTCTAGTTTTTGAAGATTCAAACATCAATTCAAGTATTATCAATTCATCTTTCATTCCAAAGTAAGCAATTATGAATTCTTCAATTTCTTATTTCTTGTTCTTTGTCATGAGTAGCTAAATTCCCTTACTAGGGTTGTGAACCCAATGATGGGTGTTTTGTGATTGGGTTTGTGATGGATATACAAATAATGGATTATTAGGGTTTAGTTATTCTTCATTCTTCATTCACAATTAATGGTTGCAAACATTGATTAAAGCCATAAACCTTGAGTTATTTGGGAAAATAATTAGGGTTGGTAAGAATAACTAACAGGAACTCAAAGCTTTAAACTTTGTTTAATAAATTCACTTACGAATAAGAAGAATTTACTTGGCATGATTAATCGTTCTTCATAAGTCACTTTCTTATATTTGGGAAAATCATAGAAAGACATAATCTTTATTTATTGGGAAATAGTAGAGATTAAGTGCATTCATATAATGATCCATTACAAGTATATCAAGATCAATACCCATGATCATACACTCTATCTAACGGGGACACAACCTTAGTTTCTTTTACCATAAATTTCTACCAAAGCAATAGATAGCAATTAGTTATAGAAAAAACCAACTTTTACCAAAATCATCGGATTAAGACATTAGACCTAGAACTTAGCATCCTACGACTTTAGTAACCTTTTCAAACCATATTTCCAGTGGCATTCGACCCCAACCTTGTTGGGTTACTATATTTGACAACGTCCGCGTTATACCATTAATAGGTGTAATTTGAGCGTATCAAAGTTAATGTCGCGATCAGGTGGCATACCCGACAAATCGATCGAGAATACCTCCCGAACTCGCTCACAATAGGAATGGACTTAAGGGGTAAAGATGCAACAGTATTGTCACGTACATGAGCCATAGAAGCTAAACAACCCTTGTTGACTAATTTCTTCGCCTGAAGGAAGGAAATGATCTTCTTCGGAGCGGGACGAGGATTATCCCTCCACTCAAGTCTAGGAATGCCCGGCATGGCCAACGTGACTGTCCTGGCATGACAGTCTAAGATCGCATGGTAAGGAGAAAGCCAGGTCATACCCAAGATAATATCAAAGTACACCATGTCAAGAATAATCAAATCTACCCAAGTGTAACCAAACATGATCGATAAACTCGATCAACGGCAACAGAATCTCTAACCGGAGTAGACACATGAATTGGTATAGCTATGCTATCACAAGGCAAATCCCAATCAATAACGTGATATGTAGACACATACGAATAACTGGGTCTAGTATCAAATAACATGAAAGCTGCTCTATGTTGGACAGAAATAGTACCTGAGATAACGGCATCTGAGGCCTCAGCTTCGGGTCTACCAGGGAATGAGTAACTCTGGGCCCCCCAACGTCCAGACTGAGATCCACCTCTCAAACTCTGGGACCCACTTCTACCAACTTGGGATCCACCTATAGAAACCTGAGAACTACTGTGGCCTGTCTGAGCACCGCCCCTCTGAGAAGCACCTCCTCGACCACCTGTCGTTGTTGGAGTCCTTTAAGACATATAATCCCGCCTAGCTTAGGGACGTCTCCTAGAAATATGCCTAAGCTCTTCACATACAAAATGGCCCTGAAGGGGCTGAGACTGATCAACTAAAGCTGAGGACCCAGCCGAAACAACCCTATGTACTGGTCGAGAAAACGAGCTCTCTGGAGCTCTCTGCCTGGGTAGCTCATTAAAGGAAGCCTGCAAGGCGGAATGCACAGAGCGGCCAGAATATGGCTATTACGGCCTAAAAAACTGACCGGCGCCCCTTGAACTAGAACCACCATAACTCCCAATCTGACGCTACCTCTTCTCACCACCCCCTTCCAAATGCACGGGCCTTAGCGGCCTCAACCAAAGAAGCATGCTCAATGATGGACTGGAAGGAAGCCCCCATAGCCTCCATCTGAAGGTAAGGAATCTGAAGAGAGCCAACTAGCCCACCAACAAAGCGCCTAATCTTATCAGGCTTAGTAGGGATCAAGGGAGTGGAATAACGGGCCAGATATAGATAGCGGGTCACATAGGCCTCCACAGACATGCCCCTCTACTGAAGATGTAGAAACTCATCCCTACGTGCCTCCTTCAATGCCCCCAAGTCAGGAGAGGAGAACCCTCGGGTCTGCAAGTACCAAAACACCTCCACCAAGTCTTCGCATCGCCGTGTAACTAGTAGGACACATAGTCAACTCCATGGGACTCTATGATCCCTATCCTATGTAGAAACTCATGCATATCCAAGTTGAATTCATAAGCGTCCTCTGCAAAAGTATCTGAAAACCTCGGTGACTCCAACTTCCTAAACCTCCCAATAAGATCTTGATCAATCAAGGTCATAACAGCGCCAGCTACGGGTCTAAGATTATACCCCGAGGATGGCACTGCATCAATACGGGGAGCCATAACTGCAGTAGGGCGTACCACTCGAGTAGGTCTCTGATTAGGGGTGTGCGCCCGAAATCTGGTCTGCGAACCTTCGCCAAGAGTAGTAACACTAGAGGCAGCTGGCTGGGCATCTAGATGGAGTAGAACACGGGCCATAGTATCCTACATAGTCTGATCAGAAGTAATCTCGAGTTGTGTCTGTGTTGGGGCCAAATCATCCTCGGCATTCTGGTCCCGAACCTGCTGATCCTCAGGATCTAGAGAAAGAGATCTCTCAAGCCGCTGTCCTACAGTAGGAGCCTTGCCCCTGGCAGGTGCTGCCCTATGGCCTCTAGCTCTACCGCTCCCTTTGGTTGTTGCTTGCCCTCTAGTGCCAGCCGCAGCTGCGGGCTCTGGCAGCTGATCTCGGGCTATGGTAGCTCGAGTCCTCACCATCTGTGAGAGAAGAGATAAGATTCAGATATCAATTCGATTGTTTTAGATACCAATTAGAATAAAGTAGCACGAAAGTGAAATTACCTAAAATGTATAGCCCCTTGCAGATAAGTACAAAGCTTATCGTACCGATCTGCGAGACTCTACTAGACACGCTTTTGTATTATAGATCGGGTAACCTAGGGCTCTGATACTAGCTTATCACGACCCTATTCAGCTAAGGAGCACAGGAACCTATATTTCCCACCTGGGTAGGCGAACCCTCAACCCAATGATAGTAAAAACATAATCAAATAATTAAATAAGCGAAACAGATAAAATCACGTAAGTCTGACGATAATAATATAGAAATATGCGGAAGTAAGGAAAATACACCCCAGAGTCTGGTGTAATCCATACAAGAGCATCTAACTAGAACATACAAGTCTGGAATATCAATAAAACATCAAGTATGAATATGTCTCGTAATAGAAAATAAGACATAAATAAAGAATAATCTGCAAGGCGGCGGACATCTCGTGCTCACCCTGTAGACTCTAAGAAACTCTCAGAGCGA